>NC_134515.1:24696226-25321226 GCF_027942865.1 Odontesthes bonariensis
ACCCAAACACGCACATTTCCCTCTCTGTTCCCAGCTGTGTTCTTAGAACTGCACCTGTCTGCTCACCCGCTAAACTTGATCCAAGTACCTCCTCCTGGGGCCTGAGTGACAGGACTGTTTCGCTGTGGACCCTAGAAATCCCAAGGCAGGCTCACAGCCTGCCCATAATAAGTGAACTTTGCCCGTGACGCACAGCAACTTAAAAGGCACTTGAAGAACTAACAATTACCAAAGCGGTGTTTGTGGTGTTTGATCCAAGAGATGGCAAAATTCAAACTATGAGTAAGTCTTACAGAGCTTTTGGATGAAAACCAAGAAAACCTATCCGAGTTAATTTGTTTTCGTCTGTTCACTTCCAGTTACTGACAGACAGATAAATAGGACAATCAGCCAGACAGTACACGTCTGAAAGCATTCTTGCCACAGCACCCGTTAGGGTGTGCACTATCACCTCACCTTTCCCTACAGAGACAACAAATAACATCCCTTTCAGTGGATGAACAAGGCAACAAATAATCTCCTGTCTTACCTGTCTATTCATGGCTGTGGTGTGACTCACTTTCCTGAAGTGAAAAAGAACCCAGAGAGCACCGCAAATATTTTCAGTTAAAACCTGAAAGACTGCATTACAGTGAACGACTGTTGTGTACATGACTGGCAGAAATATTCAGATGCCTTAAGGCATTTAAAAAAAGGGACAAAGAGTAAACATAGAGACACTCTTTCTCAAATCTCTGGTTATACAATGCAGTCACTGGGGAAAAACCTAAGGAACGTTCCTCTTATGTTTCATAACAGTAACAATATGTATGACTGAGTACATTTACATTTGTGCTACAGATATAACATATGGCATGAAATAAAGCTAAATTAGATGTATTTAATAACTTGTTAATGCCTCATTTTGGAACAAACTCCACACTGTTCCTCTTTTCATTTCCCCAAAAACCCAAAATACACAGACTTCAAACAAGACAATCCATAAATGCAGCTGCCTGTCAATCACTGTCAGCCCTGAGGCGACCCCCTCACAGTCATTTATCACCCATCATCCCTTGAGTACAGTCCTCTCGCCTCAGCGCTGTCTGGGTGACAGATCACTCAGACTCAGCAGAGTCTCCCCACTCAGCCAGCCAGTCAATCCTGCCTCCCGCCTGCCTGCAAACCAAGCCTCGGCAAAGATGAGCTGACAGCCGCGCTCCGATAACTTCAACAACACATCCTACCCGACTCCCCACTAAGACACCGGTTCCTCCTTAGTTTGGCACCTCATTATTCCCACGTCACCATCACATTTCCCAGTTTCTCTGCCTTCATTACATCTGCTCGGCTCTTTTCACTCTGCCTGTGTCCACATATCTCTCTGCTCTGAATCAGATTTATCTGATTTCAAC
Organism: Odontesthes bonariensis; assembly: GCF_027942865.1. Classification (NCBI taxonomy): domain Eukaryota; kingdom Metazoa; phylum Chordata; class Actinopteri; order Atheriniformes; family Atherinopsidae; genus Odontesthes; species Odontesthes bonariensis. Next base: position 24,697,621 of record NC_134515.1, read on the forward strand.
AGCGTTTTTGCCCTGAAAGAAAGAAAAAAAGGGGGGCAGTGTCTCATCTAGAGGCTCTCACATTTGTTAACGGTCAATGAACCACAAAGCAAGTTCTCTTCTAAAATCGCACGCATATAGAGCCTTTTTTTTTTTTTTTACAAGATTAAGCAAACAAAGCAATACAGAGCGATGACAGAGAGGTCAACCCGAACTATTATTTTTAGAATCAATTCATCAACTGCTACATACTGTATGTCCAATCCTCATATCCTCTTCCTTTCCCTCATTGTGCAGCAGACAGTAATGGGTGCTCTGACCTCCACAACAGTTACTGCATCACCCCGACGGTTCAAAGCCAGACAGACAAAAATCCACGCAGAAATACAAATATTTGAATATATATAAAGCATATAGAGACAATGGTACAAAGAGCTAACACAGCTGATGAAGCAGAGAAGCACTATGTGGATGCAATCCATGTATCATTGCATTCCAATTCTTTATTGACTCAGATTTACTTTATTTGTTGCCATGGTGGCATAGTTGGACAACCCCATAACAAGACAGGCAAATTCAGAATATTCACACTCCAGAGTGGGTGGAGCTTCCCTTTAAGAGGATCATTTCCACACACACGCACAAAAATGAGAAGCCCAAAGAGGAAATGTTGATGTTGACAATGTATAACAGCTGTTGTAGGATCTACAGTAGGACAGAGCCTCCTCTCTCGCAATAAGCAGATTTGCTCCATAAACGAACAAAGCTCCAACTCCCAGTTCACTTCAGGGTTAGGGAACACACATGCACGCACATGCAGTCATGCACGTACACAAATACAGAAGAATCAACAGCTATCCAATCATCTACAGTATGTAGCAGCAGATTTCAAATCTGTAACCATCCATTTCTCTTTGGGCTTTGTTATACAACTATTTGTTACAACTAATTCCTTTTGTGAACACATCCATTAACGTGTAGTCTTCGGTGGAAAAAATGTATTGTGCTGTTTAATAATTAGTGGCGCCTGAAGTTTCACTGGTATCAGGGCCTCCCAGGCGCTGGGCACAAACAGGGGGGAGACGAGTCATCTTGTTAGGTCTGTCCTCGCCCCATAATTCAGGTCAGCAGGCACAGCAAGCTCAGTGACATGTCTCCCACACTAACTGGAAAGATTTCAGCAGCTCCCATAGATTACTACCATGCGATTTTCAGAGGTGGGGGGCGGATAAGAGAGGAAGAGGCTAAGAGGATGAGGGGGCAGCAGATGGCCGAAAAGTGTAAATGAAAGTTATAGCCTACTACAGCGGAGGCACATAACAAATACAGAAATGCAACGGACTGAAAAAAATAGGGAAACAATTTAGAGTGTGAAGCACGAAAGAGGCACACGCGGCAGTAATGAGTTGTGTTAGCGCGTATGTATGAGACCCGAGCTGTAAACATTTGCTTCCACTTCCTGCATAGATGAACTGCAACCGTCAACAAGTGGAGAAAGCTAAACATAACCAGTGATTGGCAAGTTAATCACAGAGGCACCCCCATGTATGTCCCAGACTAAATGAAGTCACTCTTGAGTGCTCCAGTGTGCCCTGAGAAACCAAAGAAGAGAGTATTGCCATGGCAACGGTGCTGATTTATACTACTAATATAACCGGTAGGTGATGGTTTACCATAAAAACCTCAGCTTAGAGTAGAAGCACATCGAGTAGAGGAGAAAGCACCCCGACGTGTGCAGAAGCAAGTAGAGAGAAAACACCGCACCATACAATCAGTGAGTGTACTGAACATGTGCACAGGTCAGACGGTATCTTTTATTTAACAGACACAACTGTGCCCTTGGTGGCTGGCAGTAGGAAAAGCAGAGGAAGAGATATGACAAACTAATTGACCTTTTCCCTACAGCATGACTCAAGGCCTTCAGAGTCAGCAGTCAATCACACAAAGTATTAGTCACAGGAAAACACTCAGAGTCTACAGTAAGTGGCACAATGAAGTCTGGACACAAAAAAACGAGAGTGATTAAGATATGACATTTTTCATCAAAAGGCGTTTTGAAACAAAACGGCTGCTCGGCTGAACCACAACAACAACAGGACTTTTAAGAACCTCTGACTACTGGATACACCAGCCCTTTATTCAAGACCAGTTCTGAAAAAAAAAGAAAAAAAAAAAAAGACTGCCACAGAATGACAATTAGGACAATACACACTCACACACACACACACACACACACACACACACAAATGAAGACAAGGGGGTTTACAAACCTGCCTGTGGTGATGACTGGCCAACTGTCCCAGAAACCACTGAAGCCTTACTGAAATCCACTGTAGCAGCTCTCAATGGTGGCTTTTCACTGTGTAACAGAAAGACCCAACTGGACTTTGTGACAGCAAATAGGGCAGAGCTGCACAGGGGAGCCCATCTTCTCCTCTGCTGGTGCTGGAAAATAATACTCCAGCTCTTTCCATTCCCATAGGGGGTGGGGGAGGTTGTAACAAACACAGGTCTGCTCCATGAGTCATCAGCGCCCAAAGCTCGAAATAGCAATTTCAAAACAAATTTCAATCATTCCTCATCCTAGCAGAGCCCTATGGTAATGAGTATAATGCAGGTTAATCTTCTGGATTGAGGTTTGATCACTCCTCATACTGACTAAGGATTTTTAAAGTGTGAACGCATTGATCATTTTACCATATATTGACAGTTGGAATTAACCAATCATTGTGGTGGACAGGACCAGCCAAAAACTGCATCAGTGGCTGACTGCATGATTGATCATAGGCTGACTGATTGAATTGACAAGTCTCTGAGAACTAACACACATACGCACACACATCCCGCGTTTATGCATGTCAACATGCACACATTTACTTATATCTGCCACAGAGCCTAGTCTGAATTTATAGCAAGCCAGCACAGACCAAAAAAATGAAAAAAAATTCAAATATATCCCTCTGACACCGAAGTAAACACTGTAATTATCACACTGTGATATGTTAACACTTCACACCAGGCTGCAAAGTGTTTAGCTGCGGCCACAGGAAAACATTCAGCAGCCACCAAAAACACAGCCGACCAAATTATTCCCTTTTCCCGAACAACATGCAACCCACGCCGAGAGAACACGTCACAGGCAAGCCAAAAACACACCTCGTGTGGCTGCAGAATTACACCTCTGGAATAGCCAGACTTCTCCCAACAGAGCAAGAGGAGGAAGTGGCTCTTGCTGAGCTTTTCAAGCACACATACAACAGGTTTAACACGGAGATGAAAAAAAAAAAAAAAGCCAGGACAGATTCACAACTAAAGAGTATATTTTGGCTAAGTGAGTGTGACCAAAGGTTACAACCATTTAACTTTTTTTTTCTTCTTTTTTGCTGAGCTGCAGCTCGTAGTTGTTTCACTGAGCAACTCTTCTGAATGCTGAATAACTGCTTTAGTTATTTTTAGGGCGAAAATGACAAGCAAGTGAAAAAAAAAAAACTGTCTACATTTCATTGCTACATTTTTATCAATTTGTGGACACAAGATACAATCCCTTTCCTCGTTATGTTCAATTCACTCATGTGGGAGAAGTATACGTACGGAGAGAAAGCATAAAACAGAGGCTGTTCTCCAGGAAGCTTGAAGTGAACAGCACTCTCTTCTACTTAACAACAGATTCAAACCGCAGACGTAAGAAACTCATAAGCGAAACATTGTTAAAACCCAAAGAAGACACACCTCATTTTTATCATGTGAGATTTCCAATTCACAAACTCTCACAAAGCAGTTCATGGTTTGGCATGGCTGGGGATTGAACCTTCAACCTTCAGGAGGAAAACAACTCTTATCAGCACCAGAAACATCAGTGACTAGTTAGTTAATCCACTCTTATATTCCGAGGTGTCACGACAGGATCTCAGACAGCAGTGATGTCGCTTATAATTAACGCTATGAACTGAGAATAGTAAGGAAACGATCCATTAACTTCCGAAAACGGATTTTCTTTCTCTTTGGCCATAAAGTTTTGTTAGACTAATGCAATGTTAAAAGGAGAAAACAGCAAGAACTTGAGTGAGTATCAACATTACGTCTTTACCTGATAATAGACTAAAGTTTAATTGATTGTTAAATACACACGGATAACAATAATTAAAGGGACATTATGTGTACTTCAAAATGTAATTATTTTCCGTTATTTGTTGCCGGAAAATAGTTAGAATTGAAAAATGTGCACAACGTGCCTAGTGTTGGTAAATGTTGTCAAATCAAAGTCCAGGTCAGTCCAGGTAGAGAAAGTCATTTTAAGCTTCGTTTTTGGTGACAAAACACCTCAGTTTAAAGATAAATAGATATACTGGACTCTCTCAAAACAGACGGAATTCTCTTTTTAATTACAACTCGATCCAGGTGTAGAATGTTCTTTTTCTGTGTTTTTGTCCCCTGACACAGCCTCCATTCTCAAAGCCGTGTGTAAGGTGAGGTGGAAGGATGCCCAACACACCGCCCTGCAACTGTTCCAGGCAGGATGGATGTCAGCATGTGCAGAGGAGTGTCTGTGAAGCTGCTGACAGTCAAAGAGTCCCAGAGCGAGAGAACCCTGCCCAGCACAGGTCAGCATGTTGCCCATTCCAGTCTGGTTCATTCCAGTCGGGTTGGTCTAATCCAGAAAGGGTGTGTGTGGATGTGAAGGGCTGGGTTAATGAAAAAGAAAGGTTGAGGGCGAGGAACTGGGTTGCTGCTCCTCTGTGCTGATACACATTGGACTCTTACCAACATACACAGAGAGAGAGATAGAGAGAGAAAGGTCATCCACTCTCAACTACGATGGATGTTTTTTTTACGTCAGAATCGTTTTCAGAATGTCACTTGGCTCCTGAGAGGCTGAGTCAGCAATGAGATCCTCTAGCAAGGAGCATCTGAGCCAAGCAGCTCCTGTCAGCCTGTCTGAACTCGGAACAAAGCGCCTGACACAAGCTCACTGCAGTTTCAGCATGAGTCACTCAAACTTTGAAAGCTGAGAATACCTTTAATTGCCAGTGGGGGAGATGCCTAAATAAACGTTTTATGTAGAAACAGCATTGAAGAGGCGCAACTGAAACCTTTTCCAAGCTGAGGTTTGGGGAGGGCAGAATTAGTCAAGGCACGAGAGCAAAAAGCCAAGACGTACCAAGAAACATGAGAAAACACTCGCATACAGATCACGGCACAAGGAGAGGCTTGTTTTAGGAGCCAGGTGTACAGTAGACAGACTAATAAAGGCGCCTGCTTCCTCTCTAATGGCTCCAACACTACAGCACCTCAGCTCAGACACGTTTACGTTCTCACATTAGAGACAGAAGTACTGCCAGACAACTCCCTGCTACTGAAATGTCCCCCTGATTCTGTACCCATACCTTGCCTGGTCCACCCCCCACCCCTTAGATTTGACTCTCTAGGAACAGCAGGCTGATCTACTGAATACGCAGAGACGCAGGCAGCAAAGAAACAAAAGTGTTATGTTGCAACCCTCGTTTTTCCCTTTTTTTTTCTGCCTACTTTATTCACTTACTTAACTGAAGGTAACCATGTTTATGTCTTGTCTTTGTTTTTGTTCTTTTTGTTTTTTCTCACACTGTTATCCAGCTCATCTGGGTGCACTAACCCGTTTATATAAAGTAATAAGGGTGTTGGGTTATGCAGAAAATGAAATTGTGACTCTTTTGATGTATTATTTACTGCAACTGTGAATCAATAAAAATATTATAAATTAAAAAAAAGAAGTACTGCCAGAGACAGCTTCTTATGGTCAAGCACAGGACTGAAAACGAGATGATGACCTGCACACAATCCATCATTGGAAAACAGTTGAAGGTGACTGCGCAAAAGCCCAGCTGACCTTTATCAGTCTTAACAGATTTACTTCTTTTGGGAGTAAAATCATTACATTTTGTTATGTCATTAACATGCACGTCATGCACACACAAGACATGAAAGGATCATTTTGTGACCTTTATGTGAATAAAAACAGATCCAATTAAGGCTTCAGCCGGTGATTTAATTAAGATAAACACCCTAGCTATTTTAATCGTTAACCCATGAATTATTGGGCTTGTAAAATGTCAGAAAAATTTGAACGACACTACAAAACCCGAATTGAAATCTATTTTTTGTTTTGTAAATAAGAGCAGGAAATACTCACATTTAAGAAGGCACAACACCTTCATCAACACACCTTGCTTCCACAATGTAGAGAGAGAAAGAGAATAAGTTGCGTCTGTGGGGCAATAAAAATCTTCAGGTGCTCATCAGTATCCAAAGTAGCATACTTGAGGTAAAAAGAGAAGGGGTCCGAGGCACTCTGAAGTCCTTAAAAGTCCTTTATTAAATGATGGACATCCAAAAAACCTTGCTTCCACTTTGAAAGAGATATTTTTCGACCTTTTATGTTTACGAGTTAGTTTAAGCTTGTGTCCATCGATTTATATCTCTTTAACATCTATATTTCTATTTTTCACCTGTAAGAATTAGGTATATCCACGTTAATCTGAACTGACAGTTTTACAGACATAAGAACTCTTAGTTTCCAACAGTAGTTATGACATAAACAGACTAAGCAGACATTCACACTCAAACCCAGCTTAAAATGGACTAAGTTATAGCTCCTGTTGAAATTCTTTAGAGAGAGCTGGAGGCAACATAACAGCCTGCAGCAGGGAGCTCGCCCACCTGTCATCTGTCACCTGTGCTAGTTTGTCTCGATGGTGAAAAAAAACGATCAAGGAGGGTCCAGCCAGAGAGCTGCTGTTCCTGCCGCTACTTGTCGTCTACTGGTTAACAGAAGCAACTAGCTCTTTCTAAATTTCCCTGGATGGATGTGAGGCAGTATTTCATACACTTTCTCGAGTGCTGTAAAACTCCAGCTGGCTTGACCTCACTCGTAAATGCCACAAGATAATAATTTTCTTCCTTTCTTCCCCATTTCCTCGCTCCCCTGTGTCTGGAGCTCAGAAACATGAGTCAAGCTGTGCGAGGAACAAAACTGGGAGATCACGACGAACAGATTACTGTTCCTGAAATTGACCATTTATGGTAGCTCCCTACAAGCAGCTCTATGTGTGCACAGGTACTGACTTTCTACTTTACGAAGAGACATCAAAGTCCCCTCCAAACCTACCCCGATGGGAATATGGTAGAAAATGAGTCACCAATTCAATTTTTCTCATGGAAAACATATTTTCAAAAACTGCCTGGTTTATTCACACGCACACAGGCAAGTATGTATGCAAGGATATAAACACACCTTCACTGTGTGCACACACTATGCCCTGCAGCAGAAAATCATTAAACATCTTGTTACTGGCCTCTGGAAGCCATCCCTCGTCCTCTCCACAGCAGCAGGACACAACTACAAAGCAACTTTTAGCATTAACACTGAAACCCTCTTAGCTTTTGAAGTGAGCTGTGATTTTACAACGGGAGGCCACAATTAAAGCCAAATGGCCTCCCCCTCTCAAGGAGGTCACATTAAAAAGATGCAAATGTTGCTCCTGAGTCTGACTGGCTTTGGCAGGGTGAGGAGTGCCGTGTTTGCGTGTGATTTTTCTATTCCTCCCGTCCGATGCCAAAGTCTTGTTCAAAGACAACACACATGCTTCAGTGGAGACAAGAGAGCACCTAACACTTTCCGACTGACTGCTCAGAGCAAATGAAGAAGAAAAAAGATAGACACGCAAATATGCACGCAAAGACACAAGGGCACGCACACACACACACACAAACGGTACAACGTTAAAACTGGATGATCAATATCGCTTTATTTAGAAGGCAGAAAGACGAGATTTATATTTAACAAACAAAAACTTAAGGCGGTGGCAGCAGAGACTCCGGATCCATTGTTATCGCTCAAACTTTATTTAAGCCTGTTATTATAATTATCATGCAAACACAACACAAAATGAAATCCCTAGGAAGAACCTAGGCGCCCTGGGTTAAAGGAAGTTGTGGGTATAATTTCAAGAATGATGGAGTACACTAATCATGCAGACTGTTAAACACGGTGTCCGTATAAGTGTGCATTTTCCTGTTTGTGTGCGTCTTGGTCAGTGCCACCACAAGTTCTCCATCATTTCTGACCAATATGAAGAACTTCCTTCCTCTTGAACTCGACCAAGGAATGGCGAGAAAAACCACAAGCGTGACTTTGAGGCATTTACGTCCACATGAGGTGGACAAAATAAGGAGAGTGACCTCACACAAGCTTCTTTCCATATAAGGGGAAAAGTTTCAAAGAATTGCACAGATCTAAAAAACGGATCAAACAACAATGCTGACAAAGTGTATCAGATAACGCTGCATCAGCTGTTATATCCTCCGTGTGTGAGCACGCCTTTTAAAAGTTGCAGTCAGCAGAAATGTTACCACCAAATTGTTTAGCAAACGTTTGAAACGTTGACGAATAGAAAATGTCCATTAGGCACATGGCCATTTGTTAGCTTGAATTAAATAAAGGCTCCAAGGAAAGGCATTGAAAAGAAAAGAAAAAAAAAGAGAGACATAAACAAAACCAGTGGAGTTTGCAACATACGGGCGGGTGGGGGGGTTTGCAGCTTTTTTTTTCTTTCTATACGGTGAATTCTGGCAATTTTGCAATTTCCATCGGTCTTTTATTGACAAGCAAGTTCAAAACACACATCAAAGAACTTTGACAGTCGTTTAAGCCATTTACATGAATGTTTTACCACATAGCAGCCATGTGAGCGACTCACCGGCGCAAAAACACGCCCTCTTTAAGCGGCTGCTGTTCTTCCTCAGCAATTCACACATTTCAGAGAGAGGCAGATCAATTTGTGCTCATAAACAGTACGCCGGTGTCGCAGAATCAGCTGAGCGATGACTGTGTCGTTGGTAAGAGTGGAGTGTAATGCCGCACTCACTTTCCAATGTGCTCATTATTGTGATCTTTTCAAACACAAAGAAGTTTTTCCTCCGACTCAAACGCCAAACGAAAAGAAAAAGTCTTAAATTAGATTTCATTACAGCTCCAACCCTTAACGCAGGCTTTGCAGCTCTTTCTGATGGCAGATATCGTTGCCAGTGTTGGTTCAGAACCCTAAAGGATTGTTTGGATTTGAACTTTTCCTATTTTGCGTTCCATTCAAAATGAGAAAGATGAGTAACTTGAGGGTCTCTGAGATTTTCAACTGGAACTTATCAACATACCAAGACAAAAAAAAAGGTTAAGAAATGTAAAGTTTCTAGGTGATTAACTTTCTTTCAACACCACAGAATTGCTTCCCTCGTGGTAACAGACCCACCCCTGTATTAAATACTTGTGGATACTGTGGGCTACAGACATCCTTTCCTTTGGCTTCCTCTAAAAGTCAACCTGCCCAGACACAGTGAAATTGGTGCAATATGACTAACTACTTTTTCCACTGCCCAGGGGTTCTGGAGCTTTGCCTTTCACACAGGGTTACTGTGTAGGTCTTGTTGGCCTTGGGTACGGGCTGTTTCTACAACATAAGCTTCACCATAAGTATCAGCTTATGGTGCTCCTGGCTCGTCTTAAAATCTCATGGTTACATGTTTGTGTTGAGTCTGTTTCAGAGAGAAGCTGATTCAGGTTTTGTCCTGAAAAAAAACAACAAAAAAACGCTTGCACTGAACCTCCAGTAGGAGTTTCTTACTTTAAGAAACTGTAAAACAGGCATTAAAACTGTCATTATTTATTTGTTTGGCTTTTTTTTTTTTTCTCCAATCGTGATTTTGTCCATCGATAGCTTGTGTGATAATACCCACTTCAAGGACGGTAAAAATCAGGAGATACGGATACTCGGAGCTTACGAGCTCTTTAATTACACTTGAAACGAATCCATCTACTGCACGTGATTATGTTGATACTTTACATAAAAAATCCTGCCTCTGCACTAACGCCAGTCTAAGAGGATCAGACCACTCAGAGGCAGAGAAGCTTGAGGTGATCCAGGAAATCTAAGCAGCTGTATCGCACCAGTGTCCTCTTACAGTATACAGCGTGGTAAATATAAGCCAGCCAGATTCTGTGGGTGCTTGGCTCACCATCCTCCCATTGATCTGGGTCAAAAGGTTGTTGATTAGACTGAGTCTTGCAGTCTCTAGGCAATGCCACAATGTCTGCCACACATTCGGCTTCAGCTCGCACAGCTGCTGCCGGTCGTCATGGAAACACTCAGACTCCCCTCTCCTGAAGACGACTCCCTCGTCAGCTAAATTATAGTGTGCCAAAAGAAACCAAAGGACACTGAACACAAACATATCGGCATAGATAACCGACAAAGCACACAAGTGGCTGCTATGCAGACTGTTAAGCTTTAAATCATCTGTTACACTGCCTCGCAATGACATCATTGTGCTAGTTGTGCTCACCTCAGCCGCTGCGTTCGCGAGCCTGTGTCGATAGGAAGTTGTAAAATTCTCAGACAGAAAATAATCTGAGCGTTGCTTTAGTAAAAGATACATCACAGGGGGAAGAGACTTGGGCACTGCTCACTGCTCCCTACATTACTCACCACATATAACCAGCTCAAGGAGCCAGAGGGCTCAGCTCTCACTCCTAATTATCCACTGCAGCAGGGATGAAAGAGAGAACCAAACAAACTAGAAGTAAAGCACACACGCTGTGGCAGTCAAAAATTAAAAGAGAAACACTGCAGGGAATCCAAGAATCAAGACAGCAGAAAATTGCCCCAGATGTATGTTGTCAATAAAACATGCAGACAAGACATGTATATTTTAAAGGACAGCGAGACTTAGCCCAAATTCTGCAGACAGCTGCAAGCCCACACACCCAAACATAGTCCAGGCTGAGGTTTGGTTTGGAGGAAGATAGGTACGGTTTTAAAGCAGCAGCACCTGCCACATGCTACCATCCTATAGCTAAAATTCTTACAGGGTAAAGGCGGAGCAAGGCACAAGTGTGCACATGTTCATTTTCACAGATACCATAAGTGCATGAATTGTGAAATGAACAAGTTAACCACTGCAGGGAGACAGTGGGGTGGCATCAGTTACTTACCAGCAAAACTCAGTTTGCCATCGACCTTCGAGGTTTGCTCGGCTTTTAGTCTCTATAAAAAAGGTTGGTATGTCCAGTCACGTCCTGCTATGCGACACAAATATGAACACAAATAAAGCAAAACTAGTCCAGCCCGGAGCCGCAAGGATGCTGTGTGAAAAAGTCTGGATGTTTCAGTTGCAGTCTGAGGGGTACGGCTGGAGTCTGCTGCTACTACTCCAGTTCCCTCATCGACTCTGTCTAACCACCACGCTGCCTCTCTCTCTCCTCCTCTTTACTCCTCCCCTCCTTCTCCTCCTCCCCTCACGGTCTACAAACACTGTCCCTGCCCTAAAAAAAAAAACGAATGAGAGAAAGAGGGAGATGCGTTCCTCCTGTCCTACGCTCTACCCGTCCTGATCCCCACACTATTCAGAGCAGTGAACTAAACAATGCCTCCGCTGCCGCCACTCTGAAAGGAGCCCAGGAGCAGTTCTCAGCCGGTGATAATGCCTCCCCAACTGTCACCATGGAAACTAATGAAGGCCCGGGCTGGCTGGGAGAAGGGAGGGGACAAAAATGGGTAGATGAAGAGGGAGGGGAGAGTTAAGTGAGAGGGAGAAGAGTGGAGGAGGGAAAGAGGAGAAGAAGTGGTTGAATGAACGATGGGGGAAGTGTGCGTAAGTACAAGTGGGTGTGACTGCACAGTTGTTGCCCGTGTGTGTGTGTGTGTGTGTGTGTGTGGGAGAGAGAGAGGATATGAGTGTGCTCGAGGAGGGAAGGTTTCTGATGAAATTCCTCTAGATTTTTTTTGGAAACGTGGTGCCTGACACAAGTGGAGAAGTCTTCCAGAGACACAAAAATGATATAAAATCAGTTGACTGCTCGTTGTGTCCTGTCAATAATCCAAAAGCCAAAAGTATTTCGTTTTCAATGATGTAAAAGACTGAAAGAAGACAAATACCCAGAATCAAGAAGTATAACTTGAAACATTAGACATTATTCATGTTTAATGACTCAAACAAAATGACTTGAAAATTGTTGTTGATTTTTGCTCTTGCCATGTAGATAATAAAAGAAAAGCAGCACATCTCAATATTTGAAAACCTCAGACGATCTCAAGTTTCTGACTAAATGTCTGATCCTTTCAGCACTTGCTCTAAAAAAATAATTTGTATCTCTGATGTGTACATAAACCATGTTGTATCTATTTGGAAGCCCCTTTGCCAGAAGTCTCCAGGGAGTACATCCGTATCCTTGTGTGACTTCCCCCCACAGACATGTGGATCGCAAAAGCTGCCAGGATGACGCGGCCAAGCTGCTCCAACCCTCTTCATATGCACATATAATTACAACCACCCCCCTCCCCCCATATCTCTCTGATTTCCCCCCCTTGATACTCAATAGCTGACATCGCCCTGAAAGACGGGGGGACATTGCCCGACACCAGCTCTGAACCCACAGACGAATGCCAGTGATAACCATGGAAACACGGCTGGAATATCCATAGCTCCAAAATGATAGTGGGGCTTTAAAGCAGGCTGTGAGGAGAGGAGCGGAAGAGATGGAAAACGCAAAGGGGGGGATGGGGGGGTATTTGATCTAAACATTTTTTTTTTTTTAAACGCTGGGGATTTAAAATCTGAGTTCAGAGTGGCTGAGAGTGGGTTAAAATGGGCCCCGATTGATCCTCTTGTCTTGGTGACAATAACTACATCCTCTTGTGTAAACTCTTCACCTCCAGCAGCTTGTTCTCGGGCACCTCTTGCTGAACTGATTGAAATTCTCAACACAGTGAATTATGCATCGCACTAGATGGGTGGAACAGGTGCTGCTCTCCTCCGCAATAAAGCTTGCTGCTCCTCCCAGCAGACCTGACGAGGTGGAATCTTCCCACATGAGGGAAAAGCGAGATAGAGAATCAGCACTGCGGCCACCCTGTAGGGCAATCCAAAAAGAGGAAAATAAGAATAGATCCTTGCCTTTGTGGGTTATCTAATGAGGCATGGGGCTCATGCCCCTCTTTACACCAAAGAGAGGAATGTGAGCTATGGGTTAGGGAGGAATGTTGAACCTTTCGCCATCTTGTTAGCTCTTTTTAGCTTCTGTAAAGCACACGTCGCTGCTCAATGCAGACTGTGGCTTTAAAAAGGCTGATTTTCATTACATAGAGTGAAACAGAGATGAACTCAGTGACAGGAACTAGACGGGTAGAGGAGACACACTGCAAGCTGGCACAGCTCTTCTGTCCTTCTGTCACTCTTTCCTCCTCTCAGTAATCACAACAACAATCGCCTTCCATCTGGCCACAAAGAAGGAACGTTGCGTGATTATTCACAGTGTCTGTCGCACACAAAACCACAGGAGTATAGATGTTTGACATCAGTCTAAATCTTCCTCTCCCCACTGACCGATGTTGTGAGTCTGTTGCACATCTGCCGAATGGGATCACCACCTAAACATTTCCTCCCATCACTGAGATCTAACTCAATTTCACTGTCATGGGAAATATTACTTTTTTTTCTTTAAACTGAAAGTAGATGCATTTCTAAAGTAGATGTGTTTCTAAACACTTTCCTCTCAGACTATGGACGATACTGTCCAGATATGTCAGTGTATGCTGCCACGGCTCTTCACTTGCCAAGACAACTATGGTCTTGAACACATAGACATGCAGGACAATGCTATAAACAATAAGTAAAACACAACATTGATGCTGTGTGAACACTTGCCAACATTCTGTCAATTTGTTTTCAAAGGGCTGCACTGAAGTTCAGCAGTCGAACAAGACACACATTGCACACATCTTTCCTCTAGTGCTGCACCATTACAGACACACTGAGGACTTAGCCCAATTAGAGCGTGGATAAAATAACAAAAAAAAAAAAGATTCCATGGTACATTCGATTTGGTTGCCTTGGCACGCTCCCTGCCAATGGAAAAAGATGGAAAAATTACACCTGGCCGTTGTCACGGAAACAATTCAAATTCCACTGTATGCCGACTTGACTCCAGGACTAAAAAGTCCTCAAACAGACGGAAAATACATATAAATAAATCTCCCACAGATTTTCCCACAGACGCACTTTCTATAGGCTACAGAATGACAAAAGCTTAATCTAAGAAAACAGATAACTCTCATTCACAAATCTCTCCGAAGGTCCTGGAGTGCTGGGAAGACACAACAACCACACAAACATTAGAAGAAGATGGAGGTGGAGGAAGGATGAAGGATTCTGTTACTCACTCACTAAGCCTCCAGATCAGCTTTCACTGAGGGGAACTGCACTCACAAAGACTCAATTCAAGGATCAATTATAGCCTCCAGAAACAAATTAGATCAGATTATAGTTTTCAATGAAGACGTGTGAGCTTATGTGCCAGAGTTATGTGTAAACCCGTGTTGTTCTGGTACAGAACATCTTTAATGGTCGTTCCAAAAAATATTTGCCCTCTTAAATATTAAGCCTAACAGCCACCGCAAACATTAAACTATAAAGAATCAAAGAGATGCTTTCAACTTCAATTAATACTCTAACAGACACCATTCTTCATATCACCATTTTTCTTCAAGGAATGAAGAAGAGGTCATTAATAATTCACCCAGAGGAAAATCTTTCAATTCATTATTAATATTTAAACTTATCTACTGGAGGAGAGAGGGTCCTTATATGAACTACAAAGAGTCTGGGGCTTTGGATAATCTGTGTTTCCCTACTACCCTCCGGATAGAAAAGTCATGCAGTAGAACTGTTAAAGCTGCACTGGCTGGTGGTGGTGAGATCTGGAAAACGTACATCTATACTGGTCCCATACCCCATGCTGTGTGTGTGTGTGTGTGTGTGTATATCGGGGGGGTACTTGGCCCAAGGGCAGTATTTCTGACAGCTCATCAAGAACTTTGGGATTTTGAAATATCTTTAAAAAATACATGCAAATGAAGCAGTTCCATACAAACCTGAATATTTCAATGAACAATCACCAACAACAGCAAAAATCAGAACTGGATGACAGGGGGGAGCATCAGAACTACTATTGCCAAAAAAGTACTGCATATGAACTCAAAAGACTGAAAGGCAAATCGTACAAAGGTCTTGAAATCCCTGATTCAGTAGCTCATAACCTTATCAAGAGGTTTCACAGTCAAAGATGCTACCGTGGTACAGTCCTTTGAAAAGAACACTGAAAGTCAGAAAATAGTGCTGTTGTACAAAAAAAAACTAAAAACAACAGGGGACACACTTTAGAATTAGGCAGCAGTCAGCGTTTCCCTGCAGCTCATCACACAAGATGACCGGAGACAAGAGACAGAAAAAAGTCATATTTGAAACGGCTGAAAATAAATACACAGGGCACGCTATTTGGATTTGATGTCTGTCTGGAGGTCAGATTATTGAATTTCTGCGTAAGCCTCTCAGAACAAAGACATAAATTACAAAGTCCTCACATTTCCAAATATTTAATTTAGATGGTTTAGGGAACTTTCTTTTTTTTTTCTGACCCGCACACTGCTTGGTGGTGCTTGAACATAATCAAAGTACTGCATTCAGCCTGTGGGAGATCCATTCTTACAATGCTACGCTGTTTATTTCCACTGCGCTACACCACAGCACTTTGTTCGGAAGGAGCGTCTGTCCTTGAGTGAGGACTTGAAAGGTGTGATGGACGTGGAACGACCGCATGATGGTTTGTTACTATTAAAAGTGTGGCTGCGCATGTATGTGTGCGAGGGTGCACACAGACGAATGTGCATCCACCCACGGTGGGTTTGGTCATCTGATGAGCTGCGGGCTCATCTCTCCCTACAGCGCCCAGATGGCCTGTGATTATGTGCAGCTCAGTAGAGATTATATTTGCAGCACAGATAGAAAGAGAAACGGAGAGAGTGAAAACATGGCTCAAATTAGAATGAATTTGGCCCCAAAAAAATGAAAGAATATGAGACCAAAGAAAATGAGCAATGGCAGAGTGGTGTAAATAGGCAGAGAAACCTCACAAACCCTTCTTTGTGCAAAAACAACCGTAAAACCTTTCAGCTACATATTACTTCCACTGTCCTGTTTCATTTCCACCTTCACTGCAAAAACACCTGCAGCCAAAATGATGAGCTCGGGTTTCATGCGTTCAGGGGTACCAGCTGATTTATGTGTGCACGTTTGTCAGATGGGAATGTTTCTAGTAAGGAATACACACAGGGATATTTGTCACCGGCAGCAAGGTGACATGATGGATGACACACAGGCAAGTAAATCACACCCAAAAGAGCTGAATGAAAAATGATCAATGCTCCACTGAACCAACAGCATTTAACCTCTCCATGTGTTTATTGTCACAGCTTCACCTGAGGAGAAATTCACAGAACGTGTTCAACAGTAAATGGCACATATCGAGTACCTTCATTTACGACCCAAAATATAAGAAATACATTTTCATTCAATACAAACTTTTACTCCATATTTCCCTAAAGAGGAAGCAGGATTCCTCAGAGAGAGCAAAGGCAGAATGCAAAACATCCAAAGCATCTATGAATGAGTCAACTCATCGCCATCACAAAAACTGAAACCGGTAGTAGCACTCACATTTCTTCTACTGGACCAGATATAACAATGATGCAACTCTTTCACTGAGAATCATTTAGACATGCGAGCCCTCAAGCTACTTATTGTAGTATGTAATCTAGTTTTGAGAGCTTTCCCCACGAGTGCGCTATTGGCCCGCTGTCCAAGCTGCCACACAGATCAGAGCAAAATGATGCGTCCCTTCCTGTTTAGCTTTTTTTTTTTAATCACTTGCTGAACAAGAAAACAATAAGCAAGAAGCTCATCATTCAACTTTTATAGAGCTGCATATTAGTAGATGACAGTTTAAAGTACAAACCAGTCTTATTGTCAAGATGTTTTCAGAAAAAATTAATTATAAGAATTTAGCTTCAGGAAAAGCTAAGGCAAGCGTTTCAGGTAAGCAGCTGACGCACACACACACACACACACACACACACACACACACACACACACACACGCTTGCACTGAAAACACAGATGTTAAGCTGCCCCGGGCAGTTTGTTGTTGCATTACATTTTGACCTTTCAGAAGCTATGTAAATCTAATTAGGAGCTTGTTAGTGATTTAGGGCTTCAAACATTTTTTTTCTTTTTTTAAATGCAGAGAAAAAAGACAGAACATCTGTGATAACTGTTAGAGGAAGATAATCCACGGTGGGTCACAGGAACAGGATCCATCTGTGTGGATGTAGCTCTCATCTCCTCATTAGACGCAGAGTGTTATGGCTCTCCTGTGATGAGAGTTGTGCCATGTGTAACAGTAAAGTGGGCATCTGAACTCACGAGCTCAAATCCAAATGATGTCCTCACACAAAGTTAGGGCCTAGGTGGCACATCTTAACGTCAGGGTGGGAAAATCTCCAAAGTGTTGAAAAGTCATTTCAAACAGCAGCCATTAAAGCAGCAAGTCACAGTGCAGGTATCCCTTTCATATAACACAGCTATCTTGTTTCACAAATTCATGAGAAAAGGAGAGCATGATAAATGGCTGAAGGGCGGTGCAGGCTATAATAGGAAGAGGGAGAGGACACACCATGGAGAGTCGGTCTGCTGTTACCAGGGTGACCTTCAGTGCGAAGTACCTGGATGTCACCCTGAAAGACAGCAGGTCAGCCACTGGGGGCTTCGTTGGTGTCTGGAACCAGCAGGGATTGATGTCATTGCCTCAAAAATGATGACCTCAATCTGCAAATGTCACATATTCAGTACTGGTCAGAAACTTTAAAAAAAAATCATTTTCTAGTGGACTTAGACTTACTTATCTTTTTTTTTTTTTTTTGCATACAGGATGTTGAGATCAGTGCTCCGTCAGGCCATGTGACATTTTACTGAAGAGAGCTCTTCCTGTCACTGGATGTATCTTTTGGTCTGTTGTCGTACAGGAGAAAGAATTCATCTGTGAGCAATCAGATGTCTCCATGACGGTAACTTTAGTACATAGTTGAATGTCTTCTGGCAATTTTTATCCAAAGAGCTATTTGTTTTCCTCTTTTCAAGATGTCTTGTTCAGGCCTTTACTATATATTTAACCAGCATATCTTCGTATGCAACTTTTTTGCATATGATTATCATTGAAGCTCCTTTTGGGATCGTAAACACTGACTTTTGTCCACATTTAAACCATAAAGAATCAGGTCAGTCTCCTGTCTCATTCTTCAGATGTTGAATGCACCACAAATAATATTACACCACCATCTAGTGGTGCAATAACAACTGTACATCTAGAATGCAGCAATATTATAAACATGTTTTTTTAGAGTGATGCTATAAGTTTGTGACCTTTTTTAGATCCTATGTGTTAAAAAAAAAAAAGAAAAAGTAAAATACTGAAATTTATGTAGGTTAAGGTATCTGGCCTCATTTACTTCCACTAAGTAAGACTCGAAGCAACCCAGTTTAGCTGCCATAGACACATCTGCCATCAAAATAACATTTGTGGCAAAGTTTTGAAAGTGAAAGCAAAGTCTCTCCTCTTTACGTTCCCAGATGTTAGTTTTGTGACCTTGAAATGCATAACTCCAACACAGAAAAAGCTGCATACACGACAACAGTTTCACACTCTGGTTGTGCCTTTTACAGCACTAAATGAGAGCCCTGTTGAAACAGCCGGGCCATTTAAAAAGGAGCGACTCGGTGACAGGCTAAGACTGGTGGTGGGGAGGAGAGTCAGAAAGAATAGAGCAAGGAAAAGTTTAGAGTTTCCTGCTGACTGACAAGCCCCAAGGCTCTGTGTGTGTGTGTGTGTGTGTGTGTGTGTGTATAAAGTCCACCGGTGTAAATTATTCATTCATAAGAATGTGTAAAACGTTAGGCAGCTTATACAAGCGTTGGCTTTTAGTACGTAGCAGAATCTATGTCCGATTTCTTCAATAATCAAAATACACAGACTTAAGGGAAGTAAGAGGACAGAGAAAGACGAGGGCTAATAACAACAGAGGGGTAGAGCAGAGTTGGTGAGGGGGGGCACCCAGGGGAGAGAGCATGGAGAATTGAACACAGGCTGCCTTTGTTGGCTGTAATCAGCCAGACTATTAAGACATTTACAACAGTTTATGGTAGCATCAGGTGAGTGAGTGTGAATGCAGGAGTGTGTGGTGATTACTCAGAGGAGGGTCAAGTTAACAAATCATTTCAACAGCTAATATTGTAATATTGTAAGTCGCTTTGGATAAAAACGTCTGCAAAATGACCGTAATGTAATGTAATGTAATGTTAATATTACTGCTGACCGTTCTCTAAAGCTCATCTATTTTTTTTTTTTTTTTTTTACAATGGTTTCTAAACTTTCAAACAATCACTGTGGTCATTCCACTAAACTTTTCACCTGTATTATCCTGTGGTATCATAAAAAAAAAATTCAGTTTATGGAGATTTCAGATGGTTAATCGATAGAATTTGTCGATTCGTGAGTGGAAATTATGCTGGCGGTCAATGGTGGTGTTGGTAGCTGAAGACAAGCAGCCACAATGAAATACATGAGATACCTGAACTCAAATGTCCATGTTTGGATGCTGACTGGTTTGTTAAAGCAGCACTGCTCCTAAATGTGTGTCCTTGAAATTCCTGGTTCCTTTTCATTAACGGAATATCAAACAAACAAAAAAAATCCCAGGAATTATTATTGTACTGAAAGATTGCGAATAATACACACTTTAGTCTGACCAGCACTGGATTATCACAGGTTATATATTGTTATTTGACCATTTAAAACAAAACTAGATGTAGACTATATGCATTTCAGGTTCACTTTATTTAGTGTGGTAAATTTAGGTAATTTAGATAACCACGGTCTGAAGGAACGTTTTAGCTGCCTGAAAGCAGTACCCACGACAGAAATCATGGGGAGGAAATGTGTTGCCCTGATCCACCTCTTATTGAGACTCAGAGAGGTCACGGCAAGAGATTTTAGAGACCAACAGCCAAAAGGAATTTGTGTTTGAATACAGTGGGCCCTTAGTCCAGCCATAAAGCGCATTAAAAATCAGCATTTTAAAACTTGATATGAATCCTTGGGTATGACATCCATTTTGATGTATGTAGGTTGTTCAAAGTTAAAACCCCTAAAGGCTACAGCAAGGGGCACGTTATACCCTCCTTGAAGTGGTAATGAAAAAAATAGCACAAGACACAAAACTTAACCACTCTTTGTTCTTTGATGAAATCTTTACTGTTTTCTGTTGCAGGTTTTTTTTTTTTTTTTAAATTTTTTATTTAAATTTTATTTTTATTCTATTTTATTTTTTTTATTATTTTTTTTAAACTTAATTTATTTAATTTGCTCAGTTTTCTTCACAATATTGTCGTGTTGATAAATTTGTTACACGTTCAAAATTTCATCCAAAGCTTTATTCGATTGCCGACAGTCTGAAAATCCAACTTTGTGATACAAGACCACCCTTTCAGAGCCGTTAAAGCCTAAGAATTTTTCCAGAGAAATCCAGAATCTGGCACAAAGTCACACAGTGCATGCTCAGCTTGACAGTCTAAGACATTCAGAATGACCATCTTGCAATGCAAAAACAACCAATGGGAAAGTAGCATGAAATGAAGAGTTGATCAATGAGACATGGCTGTCATTTTGAAATTAGACTAGATGGATTACATGGAGGTGAAACATGCAGATCCATTTGTGGGGGATGGTGTGTGAGAAGAAGCCCTGTTTTGTGCGACGTGTCCTCCAGCTGTTATCATGACCTCGCCAAAGAGCTTATGACATGGAAAAAAAGTGCAAGAACTACAATTGTGGACTGTAGCTTTCAATTCAGTTTTATAATCAACATGTCAAGCTCAAATGTATTAGATTCATATCACAGAAAGCAGCTGAAGCCTCACAGTCTGCATGCTGCTGAAGGGATAAGCCAATACTGAGGATGTAAATCTAAATAAAACATAAAGATCATGAATTTTTTAATCAAAGCGAGAACTGTCTATTTCTCTGAACATGGTCAGGAAAAGGAAACTGATAACAGATGTACATGAAAGTAATTACAGCAGACCAGTGTAACATGCAATGCACTACAATGGTGTGGCTTGTGGTTTTTGGACAATGATGGACATCTATGGCAGACAGGAAAGAGCCATACCACTCTTTGTATGTACAGACAATAGGCCAATTCTTTGTTGTCTTCATTTTTTCCACAGGGTTTGTTGGTAGTTAGTGGAAAAAATAAAAAATAAAAAATCAGATATCAAAGTACCGAGGTTATCTTTTTGAAGATTTCAATCTAAATGGAGAAAGTATATACGTTAAACGACTTATGACAACTATATCGAAATGGTGGCCATCTAACCTAAAGGTGACCTCCACCTGGTTCTGTCTTTTTCCATCCTCCTTTTCCTCCCCACTTCCCTCCTCTCTATATCCCCCTGCCTCACCCCAGTGTGTACAGGAAGCTGTGATTCCAGAGAGCCCTCTCCTCTGATGATCAGAAAGGAAAAACACAATGCCTTCAGTGTGCTAGAAAAGAGCTCGACTCATAAAATGCACACACACACACACACAGAGGGAGAGAAATAGAATGGAACATGCTTTTACTATTAAGGCCCTGTTTTTTTTTTTTTTTCTTTCCATCTGACTTTCCCAGGAAAATCCCCCTCGCCGGGGAAGGTCCAACCAGACAGACAGCAGACTAAAGAAAAGAGACAGAGATACAGACCGACCGACACAAAAGGCTGTGGTGAAATTCTAACCCCATAACTGAGACACAGATTTTCAGGGTGTGTGAACTTGGATCAGATCTCAGTGTAAAACTGCTTATTTAAGACTTTTTTTCCTTTAGTTTTACAATATCTGTAGAGTCAGTCAATTGTCCTAAAAAGAAGCACACATTTTCTAGAGAAGCTTGCATACATTTAGCACATTTACATAGATTACCAGCAGGAGATTAATATAGACTGCTGGTTGGTGCTCAACATCTGACATATGAGCCCTTTATTGGGCGACACCAAGTAATTCTGTTCAATTCTAGAAGACCTCAACAGTTGGTACCATTTAGGAAAACTAGGTCACTTCCGCCTTCTGTGTGCACGTGTGGGTGTGAATGTGTGTGTGTGTGTGTGTGTGTGTGTGTGTGTGTGTCAGCCAGACCCTAAGCCAAGAGACCTCCAGTATAAACATATTGTGCAGGAAGAGCTGCTTCTCTGAACAGAAACATCCTAATACCAAACTGCATTTGACTTTGTTATCCTCACTGTCAAACTCTAGCAGACTTCTATTAATCTGCAAAAACACTCAAGCAGCATGAGTTTCTGATACGACATCTGTTATTTAATGCCCCTGCTTATAAACGGGGTGGACAAAATGACGGAAACGTTAGGACACAGCCTTTAAAAACGATCCTAAAGTTGGATAAACACATCACAAAAACAGGTTACGGTGTTATTTCATCAATTTTTTTTAACCAGCCGGCAGGATTTTTAGTCACTAAACTGTATATCTTATAACTCTTCAATACTGGCCACAGCCTGATCGATATATTGCTTGAATGATACGATCTGACAATGCTTGCCCATCAGAGGTATATATCGCATCATTGTATAGGTTTACTGAAATGAAATGTTTTTTTTGTTTGTTTTTTTCAGAATATAAAGCAGAAATTCATTCATCGATGAATGTAATTTAGAAATGGTTTCATCACATACTTTCATCATACTCTCAGCAGTGTATACGGGTGCACTTACAAGAACAAAATAAAGGCTACTCAAAAGTCTTGCCAAAGTTAGCTGATCTGGCACAAACTGGTGCTGGTAACCGTTAGGCCGGCAGTGTGAAATGACAGGGTGACTACTCATTGGACCAACCCAGCAACCGGGCCGATCACTGGCACACGCGCAGGCTAGCAAACCCATTGGATGTGACTGAGAAGTCAGCCAATGTGTGCATCTCTGCAGTCAAACCAGCTAACCTTTGGCTGGTCTGATACTCCAGTATTCAGAACTTTATAATAAATCCGCTGGGAACACAAACAACAAAAAGTTGCAATGTGTAGCATTTTTTTGGGGAGACGTTTTGGATAAAAGCAACATTCACAATTATATACTCGCACAGAGTTGTGCGCTTTAAAAAATTGCTGTGCAATTGCAACTGATGAAACACGTCTACAATACATTTCAAAGTGCATCTGTCAAAGCAACTTGTCTGCAAATGACGCAATAACCTGTTAAACGGGAGTGTAAATGATCTGTTCAGTGTTGTTATAGCAGGCGGTAACAACATCAAAATCAACCCGTTTCTAATATGACCAAATGCAAGTTAAAATGCTGCCGGTTTATGTGTAAAGTCGAATAGACACAGACTCATGTCACACTATCAAACTCAAAAAGCACTCGTATCAAGTGCAAGGGAAGACCTGAAATGATTCCACACAAACACTTGCACAAACTGACAAGGAACAGTCTACTAAAGCTCAGACAATTGTGTTTACATGTGTAAAGATTGAGTACACAACAAGTCGTAACATGACTTGGACAGACATCTGGGTTATCTGGAATGGAAGCGTTTACGCTCAGTACGGCACGCTTGAGCTCAGCAACTGAAAACCGCCTCCTGTGCACACCCCTTACTATAGATGGAGACTTCTTCTGCAGTGCAGAAAAGAAAGACCCGTCAGAAAAATTGTCTATCCCTTCGCAAGCCTCTTTTCCACTCGCTAAAACAAACCACAGTATCGGGTTTGAGGAACTCTTTTCAACAGCAGGACACACACATTACCACCATTAGGAAAATCAATGTGACACTCAGGACGGCTTAGAAAGAGCCCGAAGCTTCCGAATGGCCCTGAAACAGAGTCATGCTATCTTACGCAGACATAACTAGATAAGACATGAGATGGTGCAGCAGTAGAAAGATGTAGGGGATTTGTAAGTAGCTACAGGACTGGCATTATTGAAAGTAGTCTCACATATTTCAGTGATAAAAGGGCCCAACAAATAAATTAGGCACCAATATTATCTGTTGCTTTAAGCCCTTCGCAGATATGAATATAAGCCTTTGTAGACAGTAAGAAATGTCAGACATATTAGCTATTATATAATCTGCACATAAGAGAGCAATGCAACCCCGAGACGATCATGTCGCTAATAAATAAATGGTATGCATAATAAGACAGCCTCTATATTTTATGTAGATTTTTTGGGGGCAGAACCACCATTAGCCAATTCTGACTACTTGTGAGCTGTGAGGAACAGATTAAATGAAAAGCTGGCAAGCTGAGAAGAAGTTAGTACGAGCGAGATGGAGAACAAATCAGAAGCAAGACTGAGGCAGAGGCTCTAGCACTCGGGGGAACTGGAGGATGCGGCGGAAGCCACTTGATCCAGAAGCACTGGGCTTGATAGGGTGGAGAACCAGGCAAACCTGGGAGCTAGCAGTGTGAAAAGTCCTGGCTGGGTAGCGAGCTGTAAACTTGCTCAGTGTGGAGGCCACAAGCTCCAAGAGGACCAGGCGAGATATAGGTCTGAAAACAGAGCTAGCTGCTGCAGGTAACAGCTTGGCCTTGCTTCCGTCCTACGAAGGACAGCGCCAGCTGCTGGCAGGTGGAGAGGAGGGTGGTGCCAGATAAGCAAATTCACACATCCCTGTTCACTGAATAAAGAAGAAATAGTGATATTCTGAGCAATTTGAAAAGGCCTAAGAGGCTTTTATTTGGCAAAAACTTCCAAATGTTCAATTTGGGTGTGCACAGATTAGATATTAAAAGATTTATAACTGCTGGACTTGGACTTCTCCAGTTGATGTTAGCAGCTAACCATCTAGCTCGTTTAACACCCTGCTCATAGCTTTCTGAATTAAACTGCGTGGGTGCAAGGGATGAACACTAACATTAGCTAGTTTGCTTTAAGACCAACACATTAGCACAGCTACGCCTTAAAAGCAAAGGCCACACATAATAACAACTAGCTTTTTTCTTT
This sequence comes from Odontesthes bonariensis, assembly GCF_027942865.1. Taxonomy (NCBI): domain Eukaryota; kingdom Metazoa; phylum Chordata; class Actinopteri; order Atheriniformes; family Atherinopsidae; genus Odontesthes; species Odontesthes bonariensis. The sequence continues at coordinate 24,722,571 of NC_134515.1, forward strand.
GTTTGAAAATGTTATGCATGGAATGCATTTCCAAAGGACCCCTACTGTATAAATGTCAGTGTTCACTGACTCTTGTTGAAGCCTATGAGCCCGTAGAACAAGTTCTAAGCATTATTCCTGGTCAAAGGACCAGTACAGGAGTACAGAATCAGGGCTCTAGACTCACTTTTTGCACTGGTTGCACTGGTGCGCCCAACTTTTTTTCTGCACAAAAGTTAGGTGCACCAAAATTTTCAAACGCATTGCATTTAACACCGCAGTTTTACAGGTTCACTTTTTTTATTTATTTATTTTTTTTATTTTTATAAAATCGCTGTCCATATAGGCAATATTGACTTGTAAACAGGTTGCACGGTGGTGTAGTGGTTAGCACTGTCGCCTCACAGCAAGAAGGTTCCAGGTTCAACTCCCAGCTGGGGCCTTTCTGTGTGGAGTTTGCATGTTCTCCCCGTGTATGCGTGGGTTCTCTCCGGGTACCCCGGCTTCCTCCCACTGTCCAAAAAACTATGCATGTTAGGTTCATTGGTGACTAAATTGTCCTTAGGAGTGAGTGTGTGTGGTTGTTTGTCTCTGTGTGGCCCTGCGATGGACTGGCGGCCTGCCCAGGGTGTACCCCGCCTCTCGCCCATTGACTGCTGGGATAGGCTCCAGCCCCCCCGCGACCCGACCGATGGATTCAGCGGTATAGATAATGGATGGACTTGTAAACGATTAACAGATAACTAGCAATCTGGTCAAAATAAAGTTCTTTATTTGAAGCACAATTCTACAAACTTACTGAACTTAACTTACTAACTACTTACTGAAACTTACTGAAAAAGTGCTTAAAGTGGCCTAAAATTTTAACTTAAAACATCTCAAGATAAATTAAATAAAAAATTAAAATTGCAAGTGTTTTAAGGGCTTCAAACTGAACATCTCATGGCTCAGTGTCTTATGGACTATCCTCCATTGCAGTCACATGCCCCTCGAATGGCCAACTCCTGTAGTTGGTTTAAATATATATATATATATATATATATATATATATATATATATATATATATCAGTATATTCACCGGTCTTCCTCCCCTCAAGATACGGCCGTACACACTGACGCATTCCTGAACGATCAGGAATGCCATGTACTCACTGTTCGCAATTAGCACAGACGTCTTTTTTTTCAATATATCTGCGATGACTCCTATAAATTGCGCGCATGCGACATCATTGCTGTACGTCGGGTTTATGTTCAAGCCATTTTTCTTCTGAAGAATTATTTCGGACTTGAACTTAGTGAAGGGAACTTTTGCAATATGGTAGGCAACGTTAAACTTGATTATCATCTCGGCCTCGTCCGATGATGTGTTTGCTGCTGCCTGCTACTGAAAGGCAGCGGGGAGAGGGGACACTGAGCAGGTAATGTGTTTCATAGATGCGTTGTGCTTTTTCAGCGTTTCAGTCACAAATGCAGTATTTCCATACTTTACAGTAGATGCAGTGCATTATATTATCGGCTTTACTTTATCTTATCCAGGGAAACTGGTCAAATGTATACACTTTACCCCTTTTAATTTATCACCCGCGGCTACATCCACTGTCTATCTGACGAGCCGAGGTTCATGATCACTTCTCTGTCTGACTGCAGCAAGCACATGTTCAAACGTACACGGGCCAATCAGAGGGGGGTCCCGCCCTTCACTATCTCTGATTGGTTTAGACCACGATATGGGTCTAATTTTTAGTTGCACCATTGAGAAAATAGGTCGCACGTGCGACCAAATTGGTCGCAGCCCTGAGAATGTTTATGTTTTTCAACAAGATATTTTCAAATTAAGAAAACAGTTGACAAATTTAGATTGCTGGGTGGCCTGTGCCTTTTTAGTCAGGTACAGAATTAAAGCGATACTCCGGAATTTTCGACATTGGACCTCATTTCCGAGTCAACCAGAGTGTAAGAAATGTGTGCAGATGTTTTTTTTTTTTTTTAATTCCATGCAGCCCTTGTGAAACCACTGGTCGCTGTTGCTAAGCTAGCGCAAGTGATCGACTTTTGGTAGCCTGCCACAAGAAAGCAGTCTTGCCCAATTCAATAAACACTCAAAGCACATCAATTATTATGTCAGGCAGTGGATGTAAAGGTTTGTGGTGATAGAGTAATGTTTGAAATAAAACTGACCTTGCATTACATGGATTTTTATCATATGAGGGACTAGTTTATAGTGGTCAGCGGAATTGTACCTTACTCTCGGCAGTTGTGATGTAACTAACTCAGCTGCTAGTTCCAAGCTAGTTCTGCTGCGTTTGGATCGAGCGAGTTTGCCGCGAGCGGATTATAAACCAACAACGTGGCAACATGGTAAACCAATGTGCCTTTGCTAATTGCAACAATAGAGCCCATAGATGGGTTCCGAAAAGTTTCCATTATTTTCCAATAAAAGATCCGGAAAGAACAAAACTCTGGCTCCTAGCTGCAGGATTAGACATACAAACTCCGATGGAGACGCTGCGTATCCGGGTCACATTATTATAAGTGCACATTATAATAGTTACACTGTGGACTATTAGTTATTATAGCTTACACGGTACGTTTTTTCATTCAACCAATAGATAACAAATCTCAACAAAATTTTGTTTTGGTAACTTACCGCAATGACAACTGGCCATTGGGTCCAGCAGGTCTGGGTCGTTTTTTCCAGTTTATCTTATCGACTGAGAAGAATGTTTCTAGCACTCCGCGGTTGAGATGTGGTAAGAAGTCCTGGTGCTCCGTTATGCACACATCTCGAGATGTGCTATGGCCAGACAAATCTAGACTATGGAACGATGTATCAAGCTCCAGCTCTTCCATCTGTGGGATAACTAAGTCCCACTCTCGGCAGCAAAAGCATTCTTCCTCCGTCTCCATTGCTTTGCAATTTCGGCACCGACACCATCAATCCCTGGTTATTCTAGCTGCGGCTGTCTGCTACAGACGCGCTCTCTCGTTCGGCCCTCTCTCGTTCCATCTCTCTCAACTCTTCTACAGTATATTCCGGCTCGTACAGGTATGCTTCATTGGAAAAATTAAATGGCTCGTCCTCGTAATCAATAGCACCGGGTTCTCCGAACATTGCCATTCTTTGATCAAGTTTTTGTATGCTCAAGTAGTTGTGACAGCATCATTCTTCACAAAACAAACTATTGGCAGCGAGAGCCGGTAAGATTGGTGCTAGATATTAGTCCGCGGCTGCCAAACTTTCAAACCAGGAAGCACGAATGGCTGCGGGTAATAACATATAATTGTAAGGTTGGTTTTACTCCCTAAATCTCTCTATCAACGTAGATATTTGCATCGATAGCCTGGCAAGACAATTGATGTGCTTTGAGTGTTTATTGAATTGGGCAAGACTGCTTTCTTGTGGCAGGCTACCAAAAGTCGATCACTTGCGCTAGCTTAGCAACAGCGACCAGTGGTTTCACAAGGGCTGCATGGAATTTAAAAAAACAAAAACATCTGTACACATTTCTTACACTCTGGTTGACTCGGAAATGAGGTCCAATGTCGAAAATTCCGGAGTATCGCTTTAAGTGCTGTGCATTTGTAATACACCTGTTAACCTCTTCAGAACACTGAGCGTGTGTGTTTACTTGGTTCTGGCATCGTGTTTCGTGGTTTTACGTTTGATCAATAATGATTGCTGCTGTTGTTGTGTTGGAGCGGCTGTGTGCGAGTGGTTCGCACTTTGCAGAGAAAACTCTGCTGCTGACCCCTGACCACAAAACTTTTTATAGGTCATGTGTTCTATGAGCTGTTGCAACGGCACCAATTCTTCGTCATCTACAGGCTGCAGACATTAGGATAAACAAGAAAGTCAGGGTTGTATGGCTTTAGTTGACTGCACCACTCCTTCCTGCACACCCAGGAGAAAAAGTTGATCCCTCTAACTGTCACTGTATAACTCACACTGGAACAATACATTATATTGCATAATAATACATTGCATGGATCATTTTGAGGTCTCCATCATCGCCACTCGCAAAACTAAACAATGGTCCTGCCGTGCAAATTGTTGTGGCCCCCTTTTTCAGCTAGGCAGATAATATTCTCACCATACTGTTCTCAAACCCCTGTGCTGTGTGTTTATTTAATGAAAAAAGGGAGAAACGTTTACATTGGCTCCATTAAACACAGACGGGCCCCAATAGTTTTTGTTAATAATAAATAACTAGAACAGCCGGGGGGGGGGGTCATTCAGCCACTTCTTAGCGAGACGTACCGTAATGAGAATAAAGTTAGTCAGAAGAGTTTAGAAAAACAAGTCTGAGGACTGTGGTGAACCTCAAACTGGGAGGCATGCTATCTATCCCACTGTAGTTTATTTGTGATGTGGTTTATTTTAATAGATTCTCCAATGATAGCGATGCTAGCAGCCTGCACCCCCTCTGACCCTCCCACCGTAAATACAAAAATAAGCAACAGAGAGTGCGCTGGCTGGTTAGGGTTCCCATGTGGAAGTACAGTGAGAGAGTGGGGGCATCAGAAAGGGAAAAGGAGAAATATTTCATCTGATGGCAACAAGAGCTGTAGCTGTGTGTGCGTGCGTGCTACAGAGATAGGAGGGCTAGAGGCAGGCGGAGAGATGAGGAGGCAGACATTGATCTGGGACAGTGTGGGAGAGAAAGAGGGACCAGCACAAAAAAAGAGCAAGGCCTTGGGAATGAATGTGTGTGTGTGTGTGTGGCGGAGACAAACGATACACTGCTGAACTGCAGGAAAGAAAGTCAGCCAGGAGGACGGCAGATCGATTCCTCCCCTGAGTCTCACAACAAACACAGTCTCTTTTTCTCTCTGCATAGCTCACCTCTGCTCCAGCCTGATATCGTCCCATCAGCACTTCATCTCTCTCACTCTCTCCCTGTTATACCCTCCCCCTTATTTGTCTACAAGCTGGTTCCAATTCATGCTTTCTGAGTCCAGCGTGAAAGAAATTGAGATGTAGCTTAATTCTCTATTGAGTTTCATTCAGAGGGTTGGCTGGCAGGACTATTGAGCCCGACCTGTCTTCTGAGGACCATGTGAAATAGGAGCGATAACAAGAGATAACATCCACAAATTGGCAAATAAATAACACCTCTCAACCAAAAGAAAAATAGGAGAAGTGGAGGCACAGCAATGCATGTCAGGTTCTCATGAATTGCTCACACCATTAAAAATACGTCTGCACCACAATGCAGAGAGGAAAACCGCACAAAAGACCGATGGACATATAAACACTTTAAGACACTTTTAACAGACCTCCAATCTAATGTGTTCTGCCTCACACACACTCCTACACTCAAATCACATTCCTCACAGGGAAGAAGTGCATGAGTCCTTTACTTATCATCACTGTCAAAAACTGTGGTTACTGTTCGATTTCCGGTCATGGCTTACTTACTGCAGAGATAAAGTGTGTCTTTATGTATATTTCTCAGAGGGGGGCTTGCGCGCTGTATCAGACTGAGGTCAAGGCCTTTAGTGTCAGGGTTTGGCACGGCTTTGCTCCTATTCTTGCCCTTTCAGCTCAAGCGTCCAAGTCGCCACAACATTAATGCTCCTTTTTGTTGCGTTTTTGAAGCCGCCTAACGAGCAAAGCAACTCTTTGAGCCGAGTTGGTGCCAAATAGATGCGGGCCTGCAGCTGTCCTGTTGACAGCTGGCAAAAGCATTTTGGAATCCAAGTCCTGTGCGCAAAACTACTCGTAGCCATTTGGAAACAACTTAAGAAAACCTTAGAGTTTTTATTTTTATTCTCTATAATAAAGACAGACAGGAAGACCCGCGGGCAATTCACTTACCCGTCGCTGAAACCCCTTGCATTTTTGCACAGAGTTGCTCTCAGATCCTTCTCTACTGAACCCGTCCTTTCCTCGGAGGAGCCGACAACAGCGGCGGCTCCAGCGTACCGTGGACTAAACTCGACTCAGAGGAGCGCTTTGCACTTCAGAGTTCCTCTTTTTCCGTTCGCCAACAAAAACACGCAGAGCGACTAAGGACACTTCATTGCGTCCTATTGGGCATAAGAGATGGTATCCGGTTTGTTTTTTGTGCAGAAGAAGAGCAGCATAGTCCTCTATGTAGTCCTTTCTTCTCCCTCTCCAGGAGCAGAACTCTCTCCTCTCTGTGCCGCTGGAAAAAAAAAAAAAACAGAGAGAAATGCGCGTTCGCGCTGCAGCTAGGCGCGAGCGCGACACCCCCCAGCCCCCTATTCATTGAGTGCTAGAATAAATACTTAGAAAAATAATAAGGGGGGGTCAGCTAAAACTGATCCTGAAAACAACTTAACTTGAAGCAGATACCACAACCCGGGCCGCTCATTCTATTTACTTGAACTCCTAATTTAATTCATAATGTTTTCTATTTTTGTACACTGCTGCTTTTTCAGCCATGACATGCCCATCGGCACAGAGGCATGACATGGGCTGTCACGTGAAGTCATGAAAAGGATGAAGAGGCCTATTTCAATAGATGGCTCAGCTCAGAAAACTCCACATCTGCCCATTAGGGTGGAAAAAGATCCTGGAACAAAAACTGGCACTGGGTTTCCATGTCACTGCTCAGGCTTTCCCCTGATCTTTTAACTCATTATCTTGAGTTCCCGGCCAGTTCAGCGAATGCTGTCTCGGTGGATCATTCTAGAAAATAATTTGCAACTGAGAGAGGGAGGAAACAACGCTTGAATTTGTGGATTTGCTATAATTATACACCATAAATTTCTGTTGTCTCTGACAGTGTTTATCCAAGTGTTCAAGTCTAATATAATTAAGATGCGACTCACTGGAAGAAATGTGGTGTTTTGCTTCACATGCCCCTGACAAAAAGGTCAGGTGAGGTGCATGCAGTTATGGAAAGTAACGAAGTACATATACTCAAGAAATATGTGTAACTCTCTTGAGTCTATTTTTTAGACCACTTTATATTCAATTTCTACTACTTTTCATTGTACTATTCATATTGTACTTTTTGCTCCAAAACATTTAGCTGACAGGCCATTAAATATTAACTCAGCTGTTTCCAAAGGTATTTGGCCTAAATAGAACCTCAACTTAAACTTGTACTTTTAAGCATATTCACTGTTAAGTTTGCTTTACTGTATACCAGCAATGTTTTTAATTAAGATTTTCAGCTAATCTTCTGGAGCATGTGGCTGCCAACCCTCCATACCCCTCTCTGTGACTGCTTACACACACCCCTCCTCCCCATCTATTTGAAACTTGTGTCTATTCAGCTATGCACCATTAACCCCTTTGTAGCTGCTGCTGTTGCTGCACACTTGTGATCGGGCTCTGATTAACACGAGGGTCTTTAAAGTTGATGTCTCCCTGTGTGGCCGCTTGCCAGGCAGAGGGCCACTTCCCTGACCCGTGCTCCCCTCTAATAAGCTGTTCCATTTGTCTCACCACATTTCATTGCACATTGCAGACAAGTAAACAGAAATGGAAAACAGATTCTTCTTTTGATTTATAACTTCTACCACTTTAGTTTTTTTCACTTTAGAGATGAACTGTGATTGCATCAGTGCAGATTATGAAAGGCGAAGTGTTTTGCGGGTTATTGAACTTGTTTTTAAAATAGACTTGGGGGCCCAGTGCCTCTGAGTGCATGGAGCAGCCCGTCAGTCTGACTGGTGCATGCTGGTCCACAGAAAGCAGAGCACCAAACAGCCCTATGGGATACATCCTCTGCTCCGCTCTCCTGGGGCTGGTCCACTCACAACAACAGAGCAGAGAGAAACAGCAGCATTCAGAATGAGGGAGGAAGGAGGCAGGGAGAGGGGGAACATGATTAACAGAAGGGAAAAGGTGAGAGACTGCTGGAGATCTAAGACAATTAGGACTGTTCTAACTGGAGTGGAAGATGAGCATCCAAGCAGAACGATAGCCGTGAAAGTCAACACATATGTGTAAGATGAGCTGCCTTGAGCTTTTTACACTTATCTGAAGGTAACACGGTGTAAATTCACCAATGATATGATCACACTCTAGAATGGGGTGCCAGTCTTCTTTTTGTTCACCCCTTTTCAGGTGCAAATTAAAGCCTCACACTGCTTGAATCAACACTCCATCTGTTAGGTGAAACAGGCAAAGCTGCCATTTTGAGACCAACAGCTGTGTGGAGATAAGACACGCAGATCCATGAGCAACAGTGGGGAGGACACTCACGCTCTGTGTCCACTGTCAGGAGTAAGTAATGAGGCTGAGCTCACTCTCCACAGGTCATAAATTTAACATATTCAATTTCATTATTCTTGCTCTTCAAAAATATGTGTATCTGTGTGAATTTGAAACCGGTCCACGTGAGGCATGTGTGCTGTTGGTGATTGATGCTGCTCATTCAGACCAGCTGATCACTGCTGTCTGCTCCTTCAGGCTCCACATGGATATATCACATGACGGCGCTGGCTAATACACATAAAGAAGACTCTTTGTGAGCACAAATAAACACTACGCCTCTCTTTTAAGGCAAATAATAGCCTTTTAAGTTACTTATCAGAGCTCCTGCTGGTCATAAGGATGTCAACAGTTGTAGTATAGGGACCCCAAGTGGTGGAATTTAGAAGTTCATTAGCTGAGATATGGAACATCTGCTCCGTTGCACGAACCCCCCTCTGTCCCGAGTGACTTCACAGCACCTGCAGATTAATGGAGCAGGACTCGTGCCATGGAATGAAGGCTGGGACCCACATTTCTTTCGTCAGTTGATGATGGATATGAGAGAAGACTGGCACCAACAAAAGCTCCACTGCAGTTGCTACGGTGACGTCAGTGAATTGACCTTTCTTCTCCGGCTCACATTATTTTTTCTGATTTTCAAAGTCAGTCAGCCTGGCACATGATAAGTGGTAGCAATTGGTTTAAATGTGCTAAATCGCAGCAGTGTGTGGAGGTGATATGATGGATTCCTCACTCAGCTGATTTCAGGGTTAATCTCTGACATCCCCAGCAGATTAGCAGCCATGAAGATTACACATTGTAAGGAGAGAAGTCTCCAGACTTCAAGCTGAATTGACATAAATCATGGAAAGTGTGTTAAGCTTTTCACTTTTTTTTATTTTGGTAAACTTTAAAAAAAATAGTTCCTTCAACTTCTGCTCCCCCATTAGCTGTCTTTTTTATTCGTATATTACCAATTTGTCCATGTAGTTCCCCCCTTTTTTTTCCTCCATTTTCTGGTCTAATTAGTCAGAGCTGGTATTCTAAATGCTGGCTTTGTTGCCAAAGTTTCAGGATGAGCTTCACTTACTTATAAAAAGATGAGTATCTTTATCTGCTCTTTATTTATTTGGGTAGTTAGATGTATATACACATATATAATCCATCCCACTCATGGGTTCTGTAATTCATGAGCAAAGACAAAAATCATATTAAGCCTCTGGGCTATGATCTATTTAAGAGATGCATTCTGCGATTCAAGCACTCTGATCTATGAAAATATACACAAGGACCAGCTGCTTGTAATAATTCTCCTGTGAGCAACAGGCTGGACTTGACAGAAGACAAAAAATTTAACTATCAGCTTTTAATTAAAGTGGCAAAAATCAGCTGTCACAAAGGCATGACATACGAAAATGTTTACATGATAATAATGAAAACTCTAATAGGACAAGGGTTTCTATATGTTGTAGCTACCAGCTCTAGGAGGAGCAATTAATAACAATTGATAGAAAATAAAGAATAAGTGGGGGTAGCCTTCCGCTCTTGCTACTTCTGATGAGTACTTGATCAAAGCTACATAAATGGATATTTAGTTCAGTCTGATAAGACGGATAAGGCTACATCAGAGAGGAGGATGGAATCAGCACGTTCTAATGGTGTAACAGTCTGCTCGACGTCTCCTTTCTTTGTGCTTTTCAGCTTTCATTGTAGAGGGCAATTATATTTGGACCTGCAAATTTAAATGGAAACACAAGAATTCAGCTAGAAATTTTAAAGTTAATAAGAAATATTCAATCTTCTGCACATGTGCTACGAAAAACATTCCAAATTTGGGCATTTCTTTTGAATCCGTTGTTGGTGTAGACTCTCAGTCATCCGGGCCTTTGTAATCTCAGGGCAACTGGACAGCTTTTTCTCGTTTTTCTTTTCCAGAATTGAACAGGCCTTCCAGATGAGAGGTAAAACGTTTAAAAGAACCAAGAAAAACAAATCCCACTCTGCTTTTTCAAGCTCGTAGGATTTAAAAAAAAAAAAAATAAAAAAAAATCTGCAGTTGAAATAGCCCCAAATCATTTCTCCACCCTTGTAAATCACTGCAGCATTAATTGGTCGGAGAGCTGGTCCCCAGAGGCTGGACAGGAAATTCTGGGAGTACCAAAGGTCAAAGAGAAACCGAGTCCGATCAGTGTGTGGGTGTATATCCTGAAGGAAGGGGGAAGAAGGGAAATGGAGAGAGGCAGAGGAGGGAGGGAGGGGGAGGAGCAAGATTTAAGTGAGACAGCAGAGAACAGACAGAGGGACAAGGGTTGGGAATGGGGGTGGAGGACTTTTTGTGCATTGTGTGAAATGTAATCATGTCCTGGAGACAGCTGGGAAGTTCCCCTTCCCCAGGCTTCCAGCTGGGAATACTCTGAGGACACACCAGTGCTGCGGAGCATGCACTCCCCTATTAACCCTTTATCTGCTCCTGCTGTGCACGAGCTATAAATAATAACGACACCAAAACACTTTGGAACTTATGTCACATTTATTGATTTTAGCCAGTATGACTACCCTTACACAGCCATATACCCTCTCGGCTAGAAAACAAACAAAACACTTTCGTAGGATTAGTTCAGCAGTAATACATCAGACTCCAAATGCTTCTCTTTTACCATTTTTTTTTCCTTCTCAATTTTTTCCAAACACCCGATAAAAGTTTGCCTGTTTGTTTTCAGTTCTGTGTAAAGGTCCCATGACTGAGAAACATGCATATGACATTTAGCTGTAATCAATATGCCACTAATCATAATGCACATTATTGATAAGAATACAGTACTGCATGACGAGTCAAATAAATACCAAACATACAGGTGAAGTCGTTATTTCATATAAAGATATCAAACTCTTATTATGGATCAATACTGAAACACAATGTGACAATAGTTTGCACGGCTAAATTTATCATCACAATGCTATAGCTTCCAGCAAACAGAAAACCTTTAAAATGTAAAAACACTTCCTCAATTGCACTTTTGTTTTTCATCTTCTCTTCCATATTGGTAACTTTAACGCCTCAACAAACAAGCAATTGGCTATAATGGCACGATTCAAGCTTGTTGATGCAGAAATTTTGTTTTCTGTTTCCTGAAAACGACGATGTTTAAAGATGATGTAAAAAAAGATTCAAGAATAATATATATATAAAAAAACATAAACAAAACAAACAAACTGGACAAAAAAAGAAAAGGTAAAATGCGCTCCCTGCACATTTTGTTTTCAACGATACTATTGATGTCACATATACCTTTACCAAACAAAGCTAGAGATACGTTGATGTTTCCAATAGTACACTGGTCTACCCCAACACATTACAGATGTGTGGAGCTTTTTTGTTCAATAACAGGAGGCCAAAGGAATTATTTTGGTTCCCAAAGTTTAAAAAAAAAAACAAACAGAAAAAAAAACACAACCATTTCACCCCTGAATTTCTTGATCGGATCACTGACCTGCACAATTCAATACAATTTCAGTGTTACTGAGCTGATTTCAAAACTATCGTCTCACTCGTGCAGAAAGGGGGGGGGGGGGAGGAATCCCCTTTTGCGCTTATTGCTGCTCACAGTTAATTCAAACCCAAAGTCCTTGCCTATAAAAAAAAAGACAAATAAAATACTAATCTAAGATTCTCCCTTCAAACAATGAAAGGCACTACTGGTCAGAAATGAAGAACTAGAACAAACCAAAAAACAAAAGTAGCCCCAGCGACACTTTCCTCAGTGACGGCTTGTCTTCTGTCCGAGTCTTGATTCTTTTCGACCTAAACGGTGTACCAAGATTTGGCACGATAAACGAAGAGAGAATGAAGCAATTCCAATTTGGAATTTAATTGTCGCCCTTGCAGAGAATTCTGAAGGCCAGTGATCGCGTTTCAATGGAACGCCCTCGGTAAGATGCTAGGAAAAGCATATCGCATCCCTCCAATTTTTCCCATAACACAACTTACCTATTTGAGTCAGAGCGTTGTCAAGTTTCATTGCGTCATTTTGAACTATTCCTAGGAATAATAAATACATGAAAAAAACCCCAGAATTTGATCACCCTGGATTTTTGTATAGAACATGGCAGTAGAACAAACACAAAAGAAAACCAACAGCATGACATGTAGCATGTAGCAAAAATGAGTTAAAAATGATTATTAGATGGATAAAGTCTTGTGGACAGAGGTTTGTGGAGCATTTACTCGAGTAAATAGCATCTGTTACTGAAATTCAGATAATTCACGAGTACATTGTATAATCCTGTAACCTACTGTGGATAACTCACAAATCATATTACTACCATGCTTTCCTATAAGGTTAATAATAGTTTATCATATTCCTATATCATGAAAGTGCACAAATTAAGAAAAAAACAAACAAACAAAAAAAAAAAAGAGATGAGACCAAACAAAACACCTTGTTGATTTCAAACTGAGAAACGACCACATATCCCCTGGCTTCTCATTGGAGGGTTCGATTAGCTAATCACAATCTTAGTTCAGAATTTCAAGTTCATTGGACTTGTGAGAAATGTGCTTCCAGCAGCGATGCATATCTATGAGGTGTCAATCTAATATGTGCCACATTTTAGTCTTCTGGCTGAAATAATCTGTTGCCGTTCAGCATTTTCGCTTATATTTTTGCTGATGCAGCAGTTTATTTTCTTAAATTTCGTCTTTATTCGTGTCCAAATAGCCTACGGCGCTAACTCTTTTTCGCCAAACTCAATCAGCCGCGAGAGAGGACCTTGCGTTGGCACTTCGTCGTCCGCGCAGAATTACTGTAAATTACTGCAAAATGGAGAAACAAACAGATGATCAGCATCAGTAGCATTTTGGTCACTTGAGAGCGACTGTTAACAAGGTTAGCAGCTGAGGCCACGCAGATGGAGGAGATGGCGGCTGGGGTTAGTCAAAGCAGCAGAGGGCGATGTTAGGTACTCCAAGCCAACCAAAAGTTGCCTCGCGGGGGTTTCACGAGGAGCTGCTGTGAAAGCAAACATCACACCGGCAGGTGCAGTTAGGAAGCCGCAGACTCACAAGTACCATGACCTTTTATTCGGAGGACTATGCAGAAGCCGCATCTCACCGCCCATGTCAAAGGAGATGGGTCTTTCTCATATGCCATGCGAGTTAATGAAAAATGAGTTATGCTCTGACATGCAGGCGTACAATAAATCAGAAACAAGATGCATCGTGTGAAGTTAAACTTAGAGGTGACGAGGGAGGAGCCTGCAGGAAGAGGTAGGAGGAGTTTTATAGGTGGCATATTGTAACGACACCGGATAAGCCAGACATTGATAACCTAGATCTAGGGAGTGGGGATTCTAGTCACAATCACATCCTGAGATCTATCTACTCCGCAGTGAATCCACAAAGCATATACAAAGGAAAGGGTTAGGTGCTCATATAAGTTGAATCAATGTCATCTGGTCGATTGAGCATCTACTTGTCAGATTTTTTCTTTTTCCTCCAAATATCAACAGGAGTTTCTCCTTCGGGAAAATCCTGGACTCATTTATCATCACAGTATCAGAGTGAGCTCTCAGCCAGACATTTGGCTTTCTTCACCGGCATGTCTGGCTTTCTTATCTCCTCGGTCGGGAGCTGGTTTACAACATGAGTAAGTCTCCCTCCTCTACTCCCCAAACCTTTTTCTTTGTCAGCGCAAACTGATATAAAACTGAATGCATCGCCTTCGTATGCGAAGTGAATCTCAAACGTAAGCGTGACTAACCTCCAAGGAGGCCGTTTTGCTCTTTTTCTCCAATGTGTACGATAGCTTTGTCTCCATGCTGTGTGCTATGGATGCACATTCAAGCAGGGTTGACCGCTGACACTTTTAATAAAAAGGTCCCTCCATTTTGAGAGAAAGGAATACTGTAGTAGGATCCTGCAAGATCGTAACCTGAACATATTCGTATTAAGAATATAGAGTTTAAATACAGCTTTGTAGTAGTAGAAAATGCTAAATTTTAGAAATCTTGCAGGATTTCCTCACATCAACCCTGCTTTTAGCATCACGAAGCTTATGTGTCTATGATCCACAAGCAGTACATGGATTTATTAAACACAAGCCCCACTTATATTTTTTATATATGCTGAATACTAGCTTGCAAGGATTTAAAGCTATTGTCAATACTAAAAACAGTACATAGTTTTGTCCTCACACGCCAAACAATATAAAAAAAAACATTTAAAAAAAATAGGGAAGGGGGGTGAAAAGCCCTCCATCAGCAACGGTTAAAAACATAATACACACCCGAGGGCCCTTCACTTCAACACTGAGTTACACACACACAGGCAGAAACTGGCAACACAGCGTATGCGAGGACGTTACCTGACAAAAATATTCAGAGGGCAATTTTCCCCCACAACTCCTCATCCTAGTTAAAGGGTGAGTGGCGATGCTGCGGGAGCAAGCTGCTGACAATCTACAAGAGAGAAGGTCTATAGAGACCAAGCAAGAAGACAAGATTAGAAACGTAAGGAAAGGGCTTTTTCAGCCACGTAACCTCATGGAATTATTTTTGTAATAGATGGAGGGGGGAGAGAGAAGGAAAAACAAGGTCTTCGCTCAGGCTGACACACAAGGACAGGGCTTTACATCAACAGATAGAGAAAAATATCAAGCGTTTGAATCGACAGGCACTTTTGCCGAGTGGACGGTTGGTTTCGTTTGCAATTTCAGTTTCCAGAAGTGAGGCCCTTTTTGATTTGTGCTCTTCCATGATTTGCTCAGTATTTAGAAAATAATCATTTGAACAAAACTATATTGTATCTCTGTTCACAGCAATCATTTTATCCATTTAAACTGAAGTAGGAACCTGAGGCACCTATGCCCGAAGTGCACTTAATTTAGATGTGGAGACAGATTTGTCAAACTTTCTCTTGTAATATGGCTCTGAACGAATCCATCGCAACGTAGTGGGTCACATGGAACACAGATTGAAGCCCTCCTGCATGTCACCATTCACCAATTAATTAACTCTTGTTTTTACAATGTAGAGCCCTGTAGAACATGAGTTTATCTCATACCACACACCCGACTACAGAAAAACAGTTAAAAAGCTCATAAGCATTTTCAGCTGCAAAGCCATGCGATTCTACTGACCGTATTGTATTGGTGTGCTAGCATCACAGCTTTAAAATGATCCTGAAATAAACACCTGTGGTCACAGGTGCTCCTTTTCTGCCCCAGCAATTCCTTTAGAAAACCACAAACCCCTCTCTGAGTTTTGAATTTATACTTAGAATTGTACTATGCTCCCCTAGCCATAAAAGCAGAGGGAGCTTGCATATTTTAGTTCATTTTTCTTGCTGTAAACATTAAAGAGTCACTTGATTAAGAAGCGTGCTGCTGGGCACCGGTCGGTCCTGAACCAGGACGGAAAGGAAGGGGAGAGGCGGGGGCTTTTTTCTTTTTAAAGGAGCACCAATGCCGACAGACAAGCCAAAGAACAGAGGATGTCATATTAAGTCATGAGACTATCAGAGAGACATCATCTTTACAAGCCTCCACCCCCCACAATGCATTTCTGTTACCAGGCAAGCAACCCACAAGCACAGAAGCTGCCACCTTTCACATCATATGTACAGCACTGTGACAACGGAAAGAATAGACACTCCATAATATCCACAAACCCCCCCAATAAAACCAGGGCCCTTTAAACCACATGCCAGATATGTCTACTACAGTCCAAACGTCTAGTGCACACTGTACATACATCTGCATTCCCCTAAGCGTTTACACTAGCACACACGAGCAGCTGGTTAGTAACACAGCAATCCCTAGAGGAGCGCAGGCTGGCCAGAGAGCTAAGCGAGTGAGTGGGGCTCTTTAACACTAAGGCAGGGAGGGTTCGGCCCCCCTCCCCTCTGTACACAGCAGTCCATGCTGACGTTTAAGCCGCCTCTCAATCGCAGTAGATCTTGTACTTCTCGCTGCAGAAGACGACGGGGCCTCCCAGGATGCCATTGGGCACAGCGTTGTTGTGCTCTGGTCGGCCGGAGCCAGAGCAGGTGAGACTCTGACTTACGTGGGGGTTGTTGGCGACGGTGCTGGCGGCCTTGCTTCGTGTCTTGGCACGGCCTCCGGTGCCTCCCCGGCGGATCTGCTCGTGATCGAACTCCAGATCTTCCAGACGCTGTGTCAGGGCCAGCTTCTGCTGGATAGCCATGCGCAGCAGAGAGTTAAGGGTCTTCTTTTCATCTTCTGCTGCAGCCAGCTGCCTCTGCATCTCCTCCAGCTGGGTAACATATTCATCGCAACTGCAAGAGACACACAGGCAGAGAAAATTGGTTACTTAATTGGGTATGCATTTGTTCTCCTTGAACTTCCCTAAACTAGTGTTTAGCATTACACCCCATAACCTCTCAACTGCTACTGACACCAACAATGAGTGAAAGACTGAAACAACAATTAATGCAGATTCCCTTGCCTGCGGTTACTTTTGCCACCACTAGATGGAGTCATTGAGTCATGAAGCACAGGCCTGAAAACCTGCAGAGCTGCTGCAATATTAACTTCAGACTTCAGCAGTCCCTTCCACCAAGTTCCACTGACATGTTTCCACCAATCAGTTTTTAGTGACAGCAGCAAATTCTGTACACATCTG
The DNA here is from genome assembly GCF_027942865.1 of Odontesthes bonariensis. NCBI lineage: Eukaryota > Metazoa > Chordata > Actinopteri > Atheriniformes > Atherinopsidae > Odontesthes > Odontesthes bonariensis. The sequence continues at coordinate 24,739,364 of NC_134515.1, forward strand.
CAACCACTTTGCAATTTGAATACTAATGCCTGACGTTTTGGACCTAAGGCTGCTGCTACAGGGCATAATCAGCACTTATGAGCAGGTGGGACACCTGAACGCAGCTGGCAGTAGTATCAGTGTGTCTGGAGTGAAACACTAGATCACATGCACACACGATGACAGCATTGACCCCAGAGTCATCTTTTCTGCATCACCTGAGGAACAGGCTGAGTAGGCCAGTAAAACAGGAGGAAAATGAATATGGGGAAGAGAGGAATGTGTAAAATTGCTCCAGGGACCTATTCACACCTGATCTCCAGTTCTGAAGTCAGAGTATCACCTTAATCCACCTTTCCATCTCCCATCTGGGTGCCAAATAGCACAAGATATGAGGTCTATACTGTTCGCTACCACTGGGGGCTGCACTGCGGCATTATCACCTGCGCTCAGTGTCCTTGCGCATGTGCATGCATTTCAAACTGGACAGGTATAAAAAAAAAAAAAACTGGGTCAACCGACGGGATTTAAAGTGGGGGTTTCCTATCTCCACTCTCCATCTGCTGTTGTAGAGCTCCTATTTCATTTTCATCCTCTTTCCTGAGTCTTATCTTTGAAGCCCCGTCACGTCCTTGCTGCCACTTCAATTAATCCGCCTGCATCAGCCACTTTTCCTCGCCCGATCTTGCTCATCCATACTTTCTGTGTATGTGAGCGAATCTTTGGCAATGACTGACACACCTCTGTGAAGGGAGGGATTCATTATGACAAACTTGCCCTCCAACTGAACAAAACCATTTAAATGTAATTTACCTGGTAGGCAGCCTCACCCTACTACCCTTTATTTATCTGGTATTTAAGCGTTTATTTTATTAGGGAACGCCCTTTCTTTGGTTATATTCCACAAACTGTATTAGCCTTGTAAAAAAAGAAAAGATGGCAGAAATTTTTACTCGCGTCACTCAGCTTTTTGTTTTGTATTGCCTGCAAGTGTATCTGTCGTTTTCCCAGTTGGGATCTTGGTAGGATGACATTGTTTGACCTTATTCCGGTTTGTTTTAAATACTTAATTTAAAATTGACAATTTCAGTCAAGTTTCCTATTTAAGTGAGTCTCCCTTCCAGACAGGATAATGGCAAACAAGAAATAAAAAATGAATCTTCAAAGAGAAAATTGAACTGGCCACAGGCAGAGCCTAAAAGCATCAACAGCTGCAGATGTTTTTGTTGTTTTTGTTGTATGCGGTGCTGCACGTGGTCGTGGGCCATGTGAACTCTTGCCCTTGCCAGACCACCATACAAACATAAACCATGCCCTGCCTTCTTGTGTATGCAGCTTGATTCCCTGTGGGACACACACCCAGACAAAGGGGATCAGTGCTACTTCATTAAGCCCTGTATGAGACCGGGGGACGACTCTGGGGGGTGTGGGGTGTTGGTGTTGTTCAGTCAGTCTTGTATGGAGGTGGGAGGCCGTGCGATTTTCCCGGGAAAAAAAGGAGGGTCTATTCTTTCGATTTGGGTGGGGATACAATAGGAGACTTTTAAAGGCCTGCTGATTGGGTGTTGCAGCACAATGGATGAAGGAAACCAGGAGGAGGCTGCCGGTCTGTTGAGCATGAATAGTTGCTACGTTCACGACTCTTAAAAACAAGCACGTTATCTGCAATCTTAGTGAAGATTTGCTGTAGCTGGAGGCATTTAGTCGGGGTAGCCGTTAAAACAATCATATGGAGATCACTAATAGTAGATCATTTTCCCACAGCACGCACACAAAACCTCTTCAGGTATGGTCTTGTCTGAAGCTTGATTTGTCGCGGTGGGGTCTACAGGCAGAGAGCTGAGAGGAGGAGGAGGGAAGAGAAGAAGGAAAATGGATGATGGAAAGGGAGTACGACAGACAACAATGTAGCTTCAGACATTCGAGAACATGTGACTAAGATTTTGACTGCTAATAGGTCGGAGCAAGAGGTGAGAGCTTGCCGAGGCATGTCTTAGGAATGTGAGAGGCAGAGCTTACTGTTCACATGACACCAGAGACTGCAGCTGTAGAGGCGCAGACACACAGAAAGACAGAGGGGAGCGCATACACACCAAAAAAATATGCAGTCCTGTGTCTCTTTCTCGGTATTCTCAAGTGTCCAATTATTTATACAATCTTATTTCAAGTAACTACATTCAAGTGGGGCACAGATTGTAGCGCAAAATCACACAAAAGCTTACAAAAGACATAAACGCTCTTTGCATTTCACTCCACTTCTCGGATATCATTTGGATATCCTCTCAGAAATCCAACTTTACAGACTATGGGAGGTGATTACCATGGGAAACTGGGCTGGTGTAGTAGGGTTTAACAGAAAGCCTGCTCCTTCCTCTCATTCTTCTCCAGACGACTGGAGAACCGGGTGTTTGGTGGTGAGGAAGGACGGAAGGGGGACGGGGGGTACAAGAAGGGGGAGTGTGGGAAACCTCACTCAGGCAGGTCCCCCAGCCTCTCAAAGAGTTCCCTGACCCAACTCCGTGCGGTATAGGACAAAATTTACATACCAATGCATGAATCCCATAAACAGACTGAATGTAACTCTACAATAGTGGGGAAGAACTGGGGTCCGAGGTTAGGGGATGGTGTCATCGTTGAAAGTGTTTTGGATACATGGAAGAAAACACGTGTTTTGATGCTAGTGCTATAAAGAAAGCTTTATTGTGTTAAAGCTTTTTAAGCCTCTTCAAAAAAAAGAGGCTGAAAGAAACAAATATGATCTCATGCTCTTGCTGCATTGCTGTAAGAATGAAACGTTGAACTACTCACAGTCTCATCCAGAGTAATGCCACTAGTAGGTGAGACTCGGTTCCAAATTCGCCCTGTTTGCCTTTTGTTGCGGATTCTGACGCCATCTGGCTCTGCAGTACACCCTAAACCCATGACATCTCACATATACTTATATTTGTAGACAGAGGACTTATTTTCCTGTAACTAACTGATTAGACACCGCAGGTATGTGGAGTAGACTTCAACGAGTCAACAGGAAGGTAATCAAATCCTGTTCAGGCACTTCCTGTATGCAATCTTCCTCGCACAATATCATCTCCGACCATTCTACTCATTCTCTTTCCCCCTTGATGCAAAACTTGAACAATGCTGTCCATTTCAATAGAGCACCAAACGCAGACGGGAAGATCAACTCAGGATCCCAGCACTGCCATCTGTGCCCCAACTAGCACTTACAGAAAAGTTATCCTCAAGTAAGGAATCAGTAAAGCCTCCATCTAAATGCGCCATCAACTCCCCGTGCACCCCAGACACTTAGCTACATTCTTAAACCTAGTATATGCCTGCTCGTGCATGCAAACGCAAAATAAACAAACAAGCAGAGGGTGAGCACTTCGTCTACTGTGTGTTGAAAGCATAATCCGGGCCAAGATGAGGTGGGATTACGGGCAAAACCTTTGACCTGCTTCTTTTGGGAATCAGAGGAGATTAGTGAGTCACTGGTGAAAAACAATGCTTAAATTACATATTTAAGCGACACCCAGAAGGGATTCCTTGTGTGCTCTGCAGTCAGTTTCTGTAGCACAAGCATTTCTTTCTTTTCACTAATGAAGCAAACTAGACAGTTTGTGTTACAACAATACCATAAAGGCCCAACATATGGCAAGCATGGATTACATTATGACAATAATCCCGTCTTTAGCTACCTGGTTATAGTGTCCAGGTCTTTGCCTGCAACAGCAGTATTATTAATAAACACCAATCTGCTGTTTTACCACAGCATATTAATCTACAGCGATATTAATCTAAAGTAGCACGACAGACAGTGACTAAAAATTCGCCAATCCTTGAGGGTAAAGAAAACGGACCGCTTGAGTGGCGACGTCTTCTACATATGCAAACTCTAAGCTTGTGTCATGCTCGTGGATCTGTTGCGAGCCCCGAATGTCAGGGTGTAAATACCTGCTTTGAGTGTGCATGTGGGGGCACGCTTCTTACCGTGTGGCAAACATAGCTCGGAGAGAGGAAAAGGTGGCGGCGTCTTCTTTCAGAGCTTTGAGCTCGTTCCTCAGCTTCATCATGGTCTCTGTCACCATGGCCTTCTCATTCTCGTACTTGCTCTTCAGATTGGCCAGAGCGACTTCAGCTGTCTGTGAGAGGAAGAGGAGAACAAAAGGCTCAGAGCAGCTGGGAGACGTCTGGGGTATTTTTTTTCCTGTCGCAAGAAGTCCATCTCTGCTAGTGTGGACCACATGACCTACTTTTTCCATCATGTGGGAGTCTTTAAGGTAGCCCAGAGAACTGTGTTGGCTGCCAGATGCTGATGTTAAAACCATAGCTGTTTTATAAGGTGTTCTTCGTGCGTTCCAACGGTCACCGAGAAGCCACACACATAGTTTAAAGGGCTGCCAGAGCAACTGTATACATACCCTGCCTTATGGTCACAGTTCTTTGTGCTGAACCACACAGAAACTCAAGGCAGCTGACGCCATATGGCTCGCCTATAGTGTTTGTTATAGATCTAGTCTGCAGCAGCTGAGTAGACCTGAAATAGCTCCCTCGTTCTCTGTTTCTGTCTCTCAAGGACTTTTGATTGCGTTATCAAACTAGCCGAATGGACACAAACTGTAAGAGACAAAACAAGTCAACCCACCTGCTTGTTGGCCTTGAGGACAGTGCGCAGAGTGGCAATCTGTTCACGCTTGGTGCTGAGCAGGGACTTCAGTTTGAGGATCTCCTGCATGCAGGCTTCTTTGTCCTTGTCTGCCACAGTGCCAAGCTCCAGAGAGGCCACCCTCTGGCGTGACAGCTCCGTGGTGCGGTCCACAGCCAGCTGCAGGTGTTTGATCTGGTCTCTGATGATAGCCACCAGATTGTAGATGTTCATGGGCTCGCGTCGGTGGTCAGACACAGGAGACGGCAGGGAGGAGACTGGTGAAGGGGCTCCTTCGTTGAGGTCGGTCCTACCGGGCTCAGGGAAGAGACCCTTGGTGAGCAGGATGGGAGACCGCCGGCCGCGGACCTCCGGGCTGCTCCGACCACCCTTACCCTCTTTGTAGAAGTCGAGCATGACACGGTTGGGCGTCTCATTGTTGCACATGCAGACATGGTTGTAGAGGGTGGCCAGTTCTTCACTGAATGTCACCAGCTCGTCCTGAGCCACACTCAGGCTTCCCTGGGATTCACCTGCCACGTCGCTTAACTGCGAACACATGCAAAGAAAAAAGGATTCGCTAAGAAACGCTTCAACAACAAAGAGCAAAATTATCATCATCAAATCGGGTTTCCATCTGTTTGACAATATCAAGCGCAACATTTCACCTTTCGCAGCTCTTTCTCCAGCTTGGCCTTCTCTTTTTTCTCTGCATTACTGGACTTCTCCAAAGATGCCAGCTTCTCTCCTAGATTAGTGACGTCGTTCTCCAGGCGCGTGCGCTCCTCCTCGTAACGTGACTGACAGGACTGATATTCTGCTTTCAGAGTCTTCAGTTCCTCCTTCAGCTCTCCTGCCTCAGACACAGCCACCTAGATGAGAAAGAACACGACCCGATTTTAATAAACCCAGAACCTGCAAATATTTCAAGCTTGTTTAATCAGACATTTTGTGCTGCCCACTCTCAGCTACCAGCAGCTAATTACCTTGTACTTGCACTCCAGGATTTCAGGTCCGTTGATGTCCACCTCGTAGTAGTCCCCGTCTTCATGGCTGTCGCGCTCTTTCTCGTTGTCTAAGGCCGACTGGCGCTCCTTGCTGGCTTGGAGCTTGCGTATAGCATTGAGGTTCTCTGTGAGTCGGTTGACCTTCTCCTGATGCTCTGACAGAGCCCCATTTGCCTGTTCCAGCTGTTTCTGAGAGTCCTGCAGATTGCTCAGCAGGTTGACCTTCTCACGTTCCATCTGAGAAGAGACAGAGACAAGACAAATAATGAGAATTACTACACACAAGTCAAGTCATGGTGTTTTTTTAATTTTATTTGGTAATCTCAGATGGTGATGGACTTCATATTAAGACAGATAATATTAAATCAGAGGCTGATCTATCCTGTGGCAACCCTACACATTATCAGAAGGCACTGCCAAAGAATGCAAGGCATGTTGCCAACTAGCTCTGCATCAGTTAGGATGACCTTGACAATTTTGCTGGACTCAACTCAGCTCAACTGAGGCATAAACCCTGGAAGGGTCATCTTACCCACATGCACACACTTGTGCTTGTATCAGCGCTGAGCTATGTGTCACAGTAATGCTCATGTGCATGCAAGATTTATTCAGGCACAATGCGTCGTGATGGTACTTCTGCTACTTGTACGGTCACTTTATATTTTTAAATAGTTTATGGTTATAAGTTAATTCTAATCTAATGTATGTTCAATGTATGTTATGTTACTGCTACTGGATGCTTGAATTTCCTTCGGGATCAATAAAGTATCTACCTTTCTATCTATCTATCTATCTATCTATCTATCTATCTATCTATCTATCTATCTATCTATCTATCTATCTATCTATCATGAGGGTTGATTTAGAACAGAGGTGGCACGCTTAACACGGCTTGTCAAGTTGGACAAAAAAGCTACTCGAGCATTTCTGTAGCACATCAACGTCTATGACCACAGTTAACAATGTTAGATTGCCAAAGAATTTAAAAAAAAAGGTGATGTTCAATGATTTGACATCCAGAAAATGATAAATACAATGCCAAAATGGCAGGAGAGAAGCAGCTAAATCAGTAAAAAAAAAAAAAAAGCCTTTGATCTCTTGAACACTCATTACTGTCAGGAATTTGTGGAATGACCTGTCAGAAAGCTGCAGAGGGCACCCTGACGTGTTGCTGGGTCATGATAATTGGGGGATAATGTCAGACTTCACTAGTTCCTCCATCACAGTGCTTGGTAGAGGAGCAGAATAGCTGCCGTTGCAGGAGAAAAAAAAAAAATAAATAATCGGTCAAGTTCCCAGGACCTTCTGGTGGCCATGGTGCCCATCCAGACGTGACCTTGGACTCATGTGGTGATGAGCGTGCAGATGGCAGGTCCTCTGGTGCCACCACCTGCTGCCCGGAGGGCCCAGTGGAGCTATGAGGATGCGTGCGTGGATGTGTGTCTCTCTCTGGATTAACTTTGCTGTAATGGGATTTAGATCCCTGCAGCAGACTGGGGCAAGATACAGCAATACACTCCACTGGGAGACACACCTTCAGCCGATGCAAATCTCCTCTTAGCTGGTACTTTTATAGCATTACCGTGTTACACTAATTCCATCAAGTACAACAGTTCAATATCATGTTCATTGTTAGTTAAGGTCAGCTGAAAAGGGGTTCGATGAATGATATTTGTTGTTTGCTTTCCAGCAGTTTTGCATCATGTTATGCTACTTAACCTTTCTTCATAAAATAAGTCTACAAACTAATAAAAACGGAGTGATATAAGGTACTTCACTGTTAGCAGAGCAACACCGTTTTCTTGGTGGAAACCAACACAAACCTGCATCAGCTGCTGTTTGAGCTTCTGGATCTCCGAGATGTTCAGTTCACTCAGCAGGTCGTCGACGAGGCTCGGCGCGGGACGGAAGAGCTCCTCCTTCGTGGGCGTGGAGATGCGGTTGTCGTCGGTGATGGAATTGGCCAGTTTGGCGAAGCCGCTCTCATACTCAAGGAGAGCCTCGTCGTTGTTAGGTTCGGTGCCAGCATCGTCGCTGAACTTGAGACCATCCAGGGAAATGCTAAGAGGACTGAAAGGAAAATGTGGGAATCATTTCTGTGTCATTTTTGAATTGCTAAACATGTATGCTGAAACCATAGAGCAGCTTGTGTGTTTGCTATCTACCTGTGGTACAGAGAGTCTCCGATGTTCATGTAGTGGGAGAGTTCTTTCCTCAGGGAGGCTTTCAGCTCACGCTCAGTCTTGATGGTCTCCAGAGCCTCACTTAGCTGACGCTCAGCGATCTCTTTTAGGCGGATGGCATCCTCCAACTGGCTGTTAAGGAACTGAGTGTCTTCCTCCAGACGACGGATCTCATGCTTCAAACCCTCAAACTCCACCTGGACACAGAAAGAGGCAACAGCCCTCGTGAATTTTGGAATATCAAAGCAAATCATAGAAATAACAATGAAAATCAGCAGCATCAAAAATTAATAAGATAGCTTGAGATGATGTTAAAACAAACCATAGATATTTGATTTCCTTACAGTCAATATTCAAGTTCATTTTGCTTGGTGTGTAATAGAAGGCCGTTGCATCTTTTGCTTATTTTAGCTTGTGGTAACTATGTTGCAGAATCACCAGTGGATATCAGGAGACGGAGCAGCTCAAGCCTCCTTGCTGGAATCTCAGCTGCACCTAATATGTGTGGGAAGTGTTTTCAAGTGTATCATCAAGTGCTGAAATTTTTTCACATAACAGACGACAGCTGCGGAGTATGTCACTTTTACAACTATGTGGCAGTGTGAGGCGACTGGAAAAAAAGAAAAAGCCAGCTGCTTTTATCAATGGTAACCGAGGGTCTTTTAAAGATCATATTTAAATCCCATAAAATAAATTAAGTTAGAGCTGGTGAGTGGAGGATTAGAGCTTGTTCTGGGCTAAAAAAAAAAAAAGCAGTACATCAAAAATTTTGCGCTGATAAGAGTACTCGTGTTAGATGCCCCAAGCAACTAGTTTAATCAAGCTTCATTAAAGAGGCAGCACGATGATAAGAGGGATGCTCTTTCCTTCTTCACCTCCCCTGGCCTCCTCATTTTGAGACTATAATCCCACCGTTTTAACGTGGTCCAGACTTGGCACATGCATAGCTGCAGCACCGCGCCACCCTCACCTGACTCTGCTTGAGCACGGAAACTTGCTTCTGTAGTGAGATGTTCTCCTCTTCCAGCTCGGTGTAGTCCTGCAGCAGAATAGCCTCCCGTAACTTGTACTCCTTGATGTCATCACGCAGCTGATTCCTCTGGAGCTCCACCATCTGGCTGTTCTGTAAGGCCCAACGAAGTAGACAGAGACCAAATGTGTGAAAGATGGCACTTTGCTGATTGATTGACTGATCAGATTGCTGCTTTAGTGTAACTGTTTATGTTAGATTGGCTGTTCAGCACTTAAAATCTTGCTAAATAATAAAAGCTCACATCTGTCTGAACCAAATGCATGTATGTCTGTTTGAAAGGGAGGCAGCAGGTGTCCTTCCGGGCAATGGGCCACACATCCAATGGGCCTGCCAGTTCTCATAACACCAGAGAGACTGAAGCCTGCTTATCTCTTTCTTAGGTTTAGGTATTCAGTCGGTGAGAAGCTTTGTAATGGTCTAATTTCCTCACTGTATCAGAGGGCTACTAAGCACAAGTGAGGAAATCGGTCAAATAAGAAGTGGTGCAAAAAATGTCTGAAATGCTTTGAGTGTGCGCCAGGGAAGAAACGCGCACACACCTGCGACATAAAAAGGACACTTCATCAACCTTCTGTTTGCACTTACTAAAACTCTGTTCCTAATGTGTTGTAAATGCTTTTTGATCTCTCTCGCTGCCCAGGAAAGGCTTAATTAGTCGTGTTAAGACTAAAGAGGTGAGAGACATGCCCTTCGGCCAAAAGGATTCCATCAGGCCAACTGAGCCACCTGTGTCTGTACGGGTTAATCTTGTGGGGTGAATCGCTGTGTCTCAACTGCTGTTTTCTTGTAACAAAAAAAAAAAAAAAAAAAAAAAAGCTGATCGAGGTATGCATGATCAGTAGCACTATCGACTGAAAAAAAAGGGAAATGAGCTTGTGCTGACAGGACATCCTGATGTTTAAAACAACCTTAATGAACACACCTGTGAGTCTAAAAGGAGTGACGAGCATATCTCAACAGTGTCTGAGGTGAGTTTGAAAATCCATGTGCTGAGGTGTGTGTGTGGAAGAGTGTGCTGATTTGTGTTTTGAGTGCAGAGTTTCACACGTAAAACTTGGCTCGTGATATTATCAGCAGAATATTTACATATACGTGTCACTGAGAAGACAAACATATGCTTAGGATTTATTATGTGTGTGCGGCCACGTAGGTGTGATGCATCTTTCTCTTGGGAGAGCTGACGGAGATGACCTCATACCGGGCAGACAGTTAACCTCCCGGTCCCTTTGCCAGTTGGCCGCTTCCCCCCACTCCATCACCACGTGGCCGCATCACAATCCCAGCTCTTGGATCACTCAGCGGCCACAGGAAGTCCCTCCTGAGGTTTCACTTTGCATCTCAGCATTGCCATGAGATTAAATGCACATCACTAGCATAATCAGCTGGAACAAAATGAAACAAGCTTGTGCTGACCGGACATCCTGACGGTTAGAACAACCTTTTTAAATCACTGGAAGGTCAGGAGTTTGATACTGTTCGCTGTAATGTGCTCAGATCACACACAGCTCACAACCGCCACATCCTCAGTGATAAACAATATGTCTCATGCCAAAACATTTGGATAAAGTGACTTAGGAGACGTCAATGCTAGAAAAAAACTATCTATTTTTGTTACCCTTTTTTTTACAATCGGACATTCCCTGTTTACCATTTGGTTTGTTGTGAATTCCCCACTGATAAGGAGTATATGCTCCTTGTTAACGCCGTGTAATAATTGATCCCTATGTGCAGAGCTTCATCTAAAGCGCATTAATATTCATCAGGGTATAGCGCATGTCTGATGAGCGTGGCTGTTTGCGGTGCTAAAAGCCCTCCCGTCGGTGTGACGCTGAATAATGTAAGAGCTTACAGTGAACATCAGCCTTACTAACATCTTCTAAGCAGTAGAACCAACCTCTGAAAGAGCACTGAATTAAAGCAAAAGTGAAAAAAAAAAAGGATTCAAAACCTCAAGAGCCTGAGAGTATCAAACAACACACACTATTAATTTATTATGGCTGTGAACACATTGATGTCTCTCTCCCCTTTTTTTTTTATTATTATTTTTTCCCCCTTAATTTAACTCAGCACAGCTGTGCCAGCTGGATGCTCAGCCCCCCCCCCCCCCCCCCCAGTCAGGGTCATGTGCCTCAGCTGGAGGGTCAGTGCCGTTCAGTCCAGATGAATAAAAGCTGCCACTGAGCCTGATTAGGATGCTCCTCCAATTTGATTAAAATGCACACAGGGGCCGTGACCTTTCCTTGCTTCCACATCCACTGATACACGCAGCCCGTCAGAGCAGGAAGCAGGGCTGATGAGGCCATGTGCGCCGCAGTTAGTGTGAATAACAATAAACTGGGTGAGGAACACAGGACTCTCTGGGGAATATTTCTGATAAATCTAAATATTGTGTGTGCACGTCTGTAAGAAGCGGGGTGGGACGCTGGTGCCACCTATGGAGCTTTTCAGTCAGACGTTGATCATGACCACAGGCTGGTGTGAGGTCATGGCTGTAACTTTTGTCACCACAGGTGATGTCTGGACAGCTGCCTTAACAAGCCCACACATATACAGAACAGAAAAGCCACACTTCCATGAAAAGTGGGTGGCAACGTTACCATGTTTGTTCTGCCAAACCAGTAAAACATGATGGATAATTAAAACACAGTGAGAGCTACGGTTTGCATCTGTATATTCCTGATGAACAAATTAAACCAGTGGCAGTGGAATGTCATCCTCCTACCATAGTACCCACTCTAACCCCCCCCCAGTGCAAGTGTTTTTGACTGCATAGTGGAGCTGAGGCTCGCTTAAATCACACCACAACTCAAGTTCATAACCTTTAATTCTATGGGAGTCATTGAGCTCAATCACTCTCAATAAGCCTAAGTGACAAAGTTTAAGGCTTAACACAAGGGTAGATTAAGAATGTTTAATGCTTTTTCTAAAGGCTCTGCTGTGTTCATAACTCTGGCTTGAATTTCTAAACAAAAAAAAAATATCCATATAACCTCTTACCCTTGGTTTGGCTCCCTCAAAAGTGAATCCCACATTCCCAGATGGAAGAAGACTGCATTATTTATATGGAAAAAAAGCATTTTTCCTTCCTTCTGTCCCTTGCCCTCCATTTCACTCTCCACCTTCCTCACTTTGCACTTCAGTAAAATGCACACATGCCAGCTTTATTTTCTCCAAAACCATATCCCTGCAAAGTGCAGAAGCTCCCAGATGGCATGACAGTAAACACCAACTCAATAGGATTTTTTTTTAGCCCCCTTTCTCAACTTCCCTTCCAACACAGCTGACCTCCATTTTAGAGCCATTTCGTTGCTCTGATTTTCCAGACCCCACTGTGCCTCCATCTTCCCAGTGTTGGCGTGCTTTTACATGCTCGGCATCAGTCACAGCTGAATTCCTTCCTCATACTGCGCTTTAGTTTTATCAGATCTGATAAACAGAAGTGGACAGAGCAGCCACTTTTCCTTCTCCCAAGACATGTTGACTGAAACCGTGGAGGACGCAAGTTAGTTGATAAGAAAAAACTAAAATGTCCAAGAGGCTCAGCAGAAAGTCAAAGTCAAGTCAGCCCGTGTTCATCCAACTCTACAAAGCCAAAGCCAACAAACGATTCCTTTTGGGTGAGACAAGGAATGAATAGCTAAATGCTGAGCAGCTTTGAACAAAGAGAAGGAATAATGAAGCTCGGGGGCATCGTGCCACTGTCAAAGCCAAGAAAGCGGGTGAAGGCAGATCTGCTGTGATCCCCTGCTTCTGCTGCAGGCAGCTGGCATTCTATTCAGCCAAACCAGGCTCCATTAAGGAGGAACCACACAGTCAAGGTCAATGAAAGAGTTAAAAATGAAAAAGTGATGGGAATCTTGCAAGCGAGTGGCTCGGGATACGACAGTTGAAAAGCCCACAGGGTGACACTGTCCCTTCCTGCACTTAACTGTGAATTAGTGATTTTGAGGTCATCTGGATGAGAGTGAAGAAATGTGGTAACACCCATTAGTGGAAGTGACTGTGTGGGCCTGTGTGGAAGTCTATGTGTATGTGTGTTGTTGATTTATTAGTATCCATTGATCTGGCATGGAAAAACCTCTTTAGTCCGCTGAACCAGTGGCTTGAATGAAAAAACAACCCATTACTGGCATAATAAGGGATCAATAGAAGCCTCCTGAATGTATGCCGGAGTGCACACTATAAACAGACATCAATCTATTAGACACATGGCCGATAAGGCAGCTATCTGAGGTGGGAGCAAGACTCGGACCCAGATATTGTGTGGAGAGGGTTAAGTGGGCAGCAGGTCCCTCGTGGCAACAGTTGTAGCAGTTGCTGTTGCAAAAACAGAAGAATCCGTCTGTAGAATAGCTATGTTCACACCCCTTCTGCTCACATTCTATTCTATTCTGCTCGTGTTTCACTTTTCAGAACCAATTTTCTTTTCCATTTTTCTACCTTACCTTTTACCATCATTTGTCTTCCCATTCTGCCCCCTCCATCCAACTAGCACAGAAAAGGAGGTGATCCGTCTTGGCTTTAACGTCACAAGAGATAATAATGCAGTCAACATAATGACCCCAGAGAACTGGAGGGCTAGGAGTCCTATTACATTAGCCTCACGGCGTCAGATGATCATAAAAGGGGAACAAAGCGCAACCCTCCTTGGATCTCAATGTTGCTCAGCTCTGACCTTTCAACGATCAAGGTGACGCTTCAGCACTGCCGCTGAAACTGCCCTTTTACCCATCAGCTCCACCGTGCTACCACATGAAAACCCGGAGCTATGTACTCCAATTTCAGAGTGTAATAAAAACTGTGCTATTTCCTTACAATGAGCTTCAGTGCCTACCCTCTTCCTCCACATAAACTTATTCTATCAACACAAATAGCCCTCCCCACTTCTGCCAGGTGTTATTTTCAGTGAGTTGACAAATCACTTAAATGAAGGGGGCGGCCCAGTGTCTGAGAGCTTCATGCACCTGCAGCATTTAACATCCGAAAAGCTCCCAAATGACTGTGTCTGAATAAAAGCACTGTAATTATTGTGTGGAAAAAAAGTGGCCCCAAAAAAGGGTGTTATTTCAGGATAACACTGATGTTTAAATGGAGGTACAGTTATGGTTTGTGCGTCAATTGAGAGTAAGGATAGATGGAACTACGCTGCTAACATTTTGAGCATTTTTATCTTTGGCTTTGCTGGGTAATTTCCAGAGAAATTAGCATGTGGGACTCCCCATTCTGTGAGAATAATGGTAGGCATCACTATAGGCACATTCCTCTCAAGACATAAGATTGAATTTAATGAAGTCATGCCCATTAGAAAGTGCCTCCTTACAATGTTACAGGCTCTTTGTGAGGGTATAATCCTATAGACCGTTCCACAGCAGTGAAAAGTGTCTTATCTGCGCTTTGGGCAATCGGCTGAGTCTTTGACATCAGAGGGAGAGCCTGCGAGGTTTAAATGTGACATATCTTACAACTAAAATGTCTGTTAGTGAATCGACCGATGCAGTAAAGAAACAAAAAAAAAAAAAAAAAAAAAAAAGAAACCCATTTAACTGACTAAAGCTTCCAGCTGTTTGGAATTATGTTGCCTTCAACTGACTGATCTGTGCACGCAACACTGTCAAATTCGGATTCCTGCGTCTTTTTAAATGCTTTCTTTCAAATGTACCGATTCCGCAAACGCGTTTTCTTTAAATGCATCATGAGTCTCCTAGGAAGTTTGGGGGGATGCGTGGGTAAAGTTAACACTTCATTTCAAACAAGCACAAAAGGCTACAGTTGCACCCAACTGTCAGCTGAATCCCATGATAAAACTATGTCATTCGATTAGCCTCCTGACTCTGTGTGATTAGCCATGCTATCTTAAAAAATAAGGACCATCCACCATTGGAAATGAGTTTACTCTCATTGAGTCTTTCTCCCTCAATAACAGCTTAAGCCTCCTTCTCTTCGTCACCAAGTGCCCTCCTCCTCCTCTCCCAGCCTGAGCTTTCGGGCTAATTTGAAATCCAGGAGACAAAGGCTTCTTTCAGGCCCGTCGGTCTGGTCACAATGCCAGCCTCGGTGCCCGGGCTCTCAATTTGCCCACCAAACACACTCCCTGCACCCACCCAAGTGCCATTAGAGCGGGTGTCATTATCTCCCATACATGGGGCAATTTACACCTCCAGACCCTTTTATCTGACCAATTAGAGCAGTCTGGGACCCACTGCAATGTAGCAGGGTGTTTATAAATGGAATGGCACTGGGAATAAGGCCAACACGCAGACCACCAGGGAATCAGATCCGCAGCAAATGATATTAGATAGCACAAAATCCTTAATAAAGATATCAGGACTGAATAACCTTAGGTGGCAGTTTTAAGAGATGTAATGGTTTGTAGAAAGTCATCGTGTTCAAGTTGATACTTGATACATGACTGGAGGCTGCAGTGGAACACAAGCGCAGTTTCAAAAACAAGTCTGACGAGGCACATCTGGCATCAATAACACTATTGAAGCCAGTATAAGTCTCCAACAAGACCAAAACAGATGAGCGGCAGCTGACCTAATTATGGGGGAATCTGGAGCTTTGCAGAACTTAAGTTGTTTTGAGGGACATGGCCTTTTTAAGGCTTTTGCATTATCACAGTAATAAGCACTGCTGACATCTGTCTCAGGCGCCGACACACATTAAAAAAAAAAAAAAAAAAAGCACTGAACACTGCAACTGTCTGCCGTACCAGAAGGAGATGGGTGTTTATCTTTTACTACATTAAGTTTTGAGCTTGACCTGCAAAACGCAGGACTCAGCTAAATCTGCTGCGCACAAACATGGCGAGAGGGGCTTAACTATCTCACAGCCAGAGAATCAATCAGGAGACGGAACACAAAAAAAGATGTTCTTAATACCATACTGCAGACTGTAGAGCCAGAAACACAATGTTGGCCTGTGCTCGATGCTTAAGCAGACTTTGGGTGGAGGCATATGCATGATATATGTATAAAAGTACTTATTATACGACCCAAAAATGCAACTTCAGGAAGGTGTCATTAGAACTAAGAAAGAAAAAAAAAAATCCTACACATTTGATGCAATACAAATCGAGGAAAACGCAGTTTGAGCAGCCTGTTCCTTCTGTTCCTTATGTTCTCATGAAGTCAAACATCTCCAACAAGCAGCTAACTCAAACTCCTTCATTATTATTCCAGCTTTGACTTGGCAGTCAAGGGAGCGTGGACCTCAGCATCAAAGCAACCTGTCTAAAGGCTCCCTCTGCCCTCTTGTCACACCCTTTTCATCTCTATTCAACCCTCCATGTCTCTCTGTCTTTGTGTCAAACATGCTTCCACAAAGCTCAGTACATCTCTCAGCGGCATTTCAACCTCCACTGCTCCCTTGTTAAGATAATGGCCTCATCACAAGTGGCACTGCACACCACTGCAAGACGTATAGTACATAACCACTGGCAAAGACACACAACCCGCGCTCTGCGCTGAGCCCTCGTCTCCGCTAATAAGGTCAGTTAGCTGGGAATATATGTAAATAGCAGCAGTGAAGAGGTCGGACATTGTCCAAAATGGGGCACCAACAATGATGGTCTGAATTATATTAAGACAAGCTAGCAATAATGTGTGTTCAGATTAATAGAAATTGTTTGGGCGTGAATAGGCCAAATAGTAACGCCCTTGTCTGAGGTGGCGTTTTGGAACTAAAGGAGTCACGTCTGACGCCACTGCAGAGGCAACATGTTGATCATCTTTTTTGCATGCAATGGTTTGATAATAATTGCTTGACTATTCAGGTAGGATCATTCCATCTTTTGGGAATATTTCCCATGGCCTCAGAGTAATAATTGGAAAAACACTTCACCCTGGATCACAATAAGGGTGGAGGACATCATATTGTGCTTGAAGGCAAGGTGTTTCCCCAGTCATTACGGTGAAATTAACCTTGTCCTTACATGTCAAAAACACACAAGTTTGTGGCTGTGCGATCAAACCTGAAATGATGAAGATAAAAAAACATCAGATACAAATATAGGTGCAGTGAGTACATGCATCTCTACATTTTGGCCTAAAGGCTTTGGATCAGTGCTTGACAAGTCATTTGTGGGCTCAAACCAATAAAAAGGGAAAAGTGGACCAGTTCCCTCCTGGTATACATGGCTTTTAATTAATCAGTGATGAATATCTGCTTGTTTTCTGCGGCTTCAGATAAAAAGCATTAGATGATAACATCAATAAACACACTTGCCCTCAATAGCTGCAAGCAAAAATGAACAGTCTCAGTGATATGCTTCAGCTTAAAAGTGAGTTCATTAACAAAATACCAACGTAAGCAAGGAGTCGCTGCAGTGCAGTGTGTCCTCATGAGCCCCCTCATGGTGACACTTTGAATACAAATGTAAGGTTCTTTTAAAAAAAAAAAAAAAGGAAAAGAAAAGAAGAGATTTAGAATTGTAGAATTGGCATCTGCCCCACTTACCTCTTTCATCTCTTGGGAGATGGCATTAAGGCGTTCATTCTCAGACTGAGTGTTGGTGAGGATGTTTCTTGTCTGCCGGAGCTCGGTCTGCAGCTCCAGGACCCTCTGCTCATAGTAAGCCTCCTTACAGGCCGACTCCTGGATCAGAGACTCCTCTCGGCTCTCCCCGTCTGCTGCCACCTTCCTGTGGTTGGAATAAGCTTGTCCAAAGGCCTGGAGATGCAGAGAAGGACAAAAAAGGGCCTGCTTGTTAGAACGTATAGTGTTAACTATATTGTGGGCAAACTAGAGATATGTGTTGGGAGTATTACAATTGGGTGACATGTTATATTTTGAATATCAGAATTGTATCTGACAAACATTTTGTGATATGCAGCCATTTTAAAGTGACACTGATCTCTACTTCCAAGGTTCAGCTGAGGGCTGTGGATCAAAACCTCCCAAAACACTGCCGTCGCTTTGTAGAGATTATCATTTAGACTCCATCTGGGCTGCATCAAGAGTGTCTTCCCCCATCCCCCCATCCCTCCCTCCTCTAGCTGCAGGACGCTGGCCTCCCCTGCACGTGCTCCACAGATGGAAAATCAAATAGGAAAACTAGAGCAAATGGACTAGTGTCTCAGTAATCATGAGAGGCCTGTTTTCTAATGCTCTTAATACCTCAGCAAGGTCACTAGATCAAATGAGGAGTGGATAAACTTTATGAAGATTAAATAACTATAGAGTAATAACTATTGTAGACTAAGGCCTATAGCTTCTGTAGGGGGAGATTCACGGTTAAAAGCAGTGAACAGTCATGCAGTGTGAATAACCAAAGACTAACAACCATTATTATTAATGCAGTCTTCATTTTGACCTTAATGTGTTATTAGCCTGCAAGGCAGTTACAACCAATCAAGGCCAAGGCGGCAGACCTTCACCAGCAGAATCTAGGTTAGATTACGCTCTCCGTTCTCGTAATAATCACCCTCCTGACTACAGATTTGATTTCCATTCCTGTAACCGCTGGTGATCGCACGCAAACTCGGATTCTCGTCTTGCCTCATAGCTGGTGTGTAGATGGTAATCTGAAATCACCGGAGGGACCGAATCCGACCTCATTTGCAGCTGCAGTGCACGCTCCCTTCTCACTGACCAGCTACCCCATTACACTGCACGTGAGGCGGTGCTGCAGGATTTCCTCCATTTGACTGAGTATCATAATAATCCCAACTAATTCCTTCGTAGAGAGGAAAATGAAAGCCGTTGTGTTTGTATTAGTCAAACTGACCTACTTGCAGAACTTGGAGGAATATGTGAACGTGTAAAAGTAGTGTGATGGGTTAAAGAGGCGGATGACATAGTGCCTTGCGCATTGTGGCCAGGCTATCTCTTACATTTCATCAAGATGATGGCTCAAGCAGAGTTTGCATGGAAAAACGGATTGAATCTCACAGTGAGGCATGTATTCTTTTATCTATAAGCATCTCTGTTAACATTGGCGCCATCTTCCAACAAATTAAAATAGATTTAAATGTCTATGTGCAGACTTACAGGTAAGCCACCATTTAAAGCGCCCGGGAAACAACACATTGTTCCAATGCAATAAGAATGCTTTTTTCCCTTTTACATCTGGGGATAACGGCCAAGCTTTCATTTTGAGGGATATTTCTTGTCTGACATTCAAAGAACAATAATTTTCCCTTTTCAACGCATTGAAAAATAATCATATTAACTGGCCACCTTGCATTTTGCTCTGAAATTGTCATGTGTATGCATTAAAGTAAGTAGTCCTGGCACCCAAGTTGCTGTGAAGTGTTTGGTCAGGAATAACATGACCATGATCAAAATGACCGTTCAACAACGATCAATTAGTCCGTTAATAAACAACTAATGTTTGTAACTATAGATAAAAGTGTCAGTCAAACAGAATGCATGCCTCCCCAATCCATCCTCTAACCCAAAACCACACCATCAATCAGCAGGAGGCTGGATTTGATTAAAAATCATTTCAAGAGACAGGATTAACCCAATCAGAAATCAGGGGAATCCAATCATTACAACCAATCGTGATGCACAGTTGCTTCTGAGCTCAATCAATCCAGCTCTAAGGGAGCTGTCCTTCAAACAAACAGAGACCCCAACCCAAACCCCTTTGACCCAGAGGCTTTAATCTTAACTCCCCTAGTGTGGGTTTAGGCTACTTTTAGGGGAGGGTATACTGAGGATGCACGCGACCAAGCCTGTAATCTCACAGTGAGCGGCCCAGCCAATTTATAATTAATCTTCAACTTGCTATATGCTGCAGTTTTTTGTGTTTCTTTTACACTGGACATGTGGTCATGGATTATTAATCTCTTGTTAAGCCAATCAAAGGCAGGTCTCCAGTTATTGGCGTGTTGTCTGGACTGGAATCCCTCACAGATGACTATGGCTGACATTTGATGCTTCAGAAGGAAAAGTCACTGATCAAAGAGATCGGAACACAATGTCTCTCTCTCTTATGGGAAGTTGGAGATCCTGCTGGCTGTTTTTTTTTTTTGCTCCGCTGCCGTTCAAAGACCAGAGTTCAGAATCGTTGTGATCACAAAGCTTCACATGACCGAGGACTTGATTAAAGAGTCCAGTCAACCGCGACTGAAGCAGTTTTTTTTTGTTCCTCAGCTGAATTTTTTTCATGACTTCCACATTCACATCTCACACCGTAGCAGAGGACCTCAATGCCCAAGTCAAACAAAACAAGTGTTGCACGGGAGCATCGACAGGCTGTTAGGCTATATTAAGATACTGGTGTGTTGTGCTGGTGCACTGAACTTGCACACAAACACAGCAACAGAACAAACCTTGCAATTAAAGTATTCTCTTTAATGACGACTGCCTGAGAGTATGAGTATAACACATGCTGGAACGTGGTGTGTTACTGCATTGTCCTCTAATCCGACCAACGACACAGCGTTCAGAGGCAAAGTCTTCTGATTAGAAGGTGGGATAAATCAGGAGTCCAAAGGTGAATCCCACCTTTCTGCTTTGTGATCTCTGTTCAGGAATAGAAGGTAAATTTGAAATGCGGGTTTCTGGAAACTACAGCTCCAGGCTTATGTCCAACATCCTGCAGAGAAAATATAAGCCAAAGTTCACTTTGATTTTCTCAGCTCAGAAGCCTCTTATTCATGCTTCACCAATCCTGAGAGACGAGAAGATAAAAAGGGAGATGGGCTTTGAGCCTCTGACGGGTAGCAAACAAATCAATACAGTCGGTCACAGAGGCGCTGTGGAGCTGACGCACACATCCAGAATTCTACTTTCAGTCTTAGTATTGCAGGCAAAGATTAGAGTTTTGTGTGACGTGAGAATGGCCACGGGTCTGTCAAACATACAGTGAAAACCCCAGAGATAGACAGTTCTATCTCTGGTCAAGGTCTTATCACTTCATTGTTTAGGTTGAGTTCAACCCTTTGTGGTCTCTCTGCCTGTACCTGATGGGAGAACAAAGAGCAGAAGGAACAGACGCCAGGAATAGATGATGATGAGAAGGCAGAGACAAGAGTAAGACGGCCACATTCCTGCTGAAAAAAAGACAAACAAAGGCTGCACCTTCCATATAGGAAAGAAATACATTTAATCTTTTGTGTTAGGCTAACAGAAGTCTTCAGAAACTGATATTCTTGTTTTTTTTCGTTAGGTTGATCTACAAAATAATGAAGTAACAGAAATAAAGTAACTACATGATGACCGATAGAATAGAACAAGGTATGCCTACGAGGCACTACCACACAACACACCCCGACTTTAAGTAACATAATGTGGGAATGAATGCCAAGACTTATGGAGCAGAGTGTGGGCAGATTCTCCTCAGCAGCATTTTTGGGCTGTGAGAGCCTGTGAGAACGCTGAACAATAACGCTGCGTCGTTCGGATCAGCTCAGTTACTCATATACAGATGACCTCGGATTTCAAAGCAGTGATTCAGCAACACTGAGGGATGGTCAGTGTTGGGACTGTAGTAGGCGACTGCAGAGGAAGAGAGGTGGAGCGAGAAGAGGCATGAAGCTCCCTCTTGCCTCGTGAATCACAGCTCACGTGGACTCTCGGTTTGCGATGATAAACAGCCACTCTCTCCTTCTCTCTTTTCCTTTTTGTCTCCATTTCCACTCACGGGCCACAGCGCAGCCATCACCTTCAAACAGACAAATCGCTTCAAGGTGCGCGTTGGTTCTAAATTTAGCCGTCTACTGTAAACTGCTCATAATGCAGATCTCTTGGGGCTTGAGGTTAAAAGCATCTGGAAAACCAGTCGCTTCCTTGAACACACCATATATATGACCCACTACTCTACAACAAACAGCCTCACTATGCAATTCATTTGTCAGCGAGATAAAAGCTCCTCGTGTAATTTCTGTGTCAACAGGCTGTATAACACAATTCTGTAAGCGCCAAACCCTTTCACATGGAAGCGTGTGCATTTTTTTTTGGTGAGCTCAGTTTTGCTGAAAGCATTCTTACTTATCTGAAAAGCCACTGGCATTTGCTGTAATGAGTAACATAGTAGCTAATTATTTACTCCAGACTTTACTCGTCGGTGGGGGTGGGGTCTGAAATCAAAAGACAGATTCATCCTTTGACAAATCTGTGGAGGTTATGATTAGTTTTCCACTGCTTTCTTGAAGCGGGGCTCTAATCTCCCTCTTGCTGTACTGACAGTTGTTCGGCGCGCCGGCAACTCCAAATTTAGACTTACAGAAAACATCCTCTCGAGGGAAAGACAGCTATGTTATCGGCGCACTTACAGAGTATGAAGAGAAAACTGTTACATTTAAGAGCTAGATGCACACAAGGTGTTATTTGTGCAAAAAAGAATGAGAAGGAAGGAGAGGAAAAATAAGGGGGGGCAAATGCTAACCAGAGAGGCAGAGATGTTTCCTGGCAAAGAGCCATATTGATTCACTGCATAGCACAGAGCCGTTAGGCTATAATTTACACACAGGCCTGGGCAAAATTCACAGAAGAAACACACATACACATATCCCATTTACAATTCTACCAGCGTGCCTTGGAGCCAGCCATACTGCAGCAGCTGGTACTTTAGCCAAGCTGAGGCTTGTCCTCCCATCTGAAAGGAGGAGGTGAATGTTCAAAGTCTCATAGGGGCTTCCGCAGCACTGCGTGCACTCCATGCCATCAACACATTCAGGCAATGCAGCGCATACTAATGGAAAGCAACACTAGACAGGGAATAAAAGACAGCAGAGGTCAGAAAAAAAACCCTGAAAAAGGTGACTGCCTCAAGAAGCGTAGCTGAAACTTCTGTCCTCGCCATGAGACTTGTAAGGCACAAACCTCCTAAAAAGCTGGATTAGATTGGGAATCGATTGTGCAGAAATAAGAGAAAATATTTAAGGGGATGGAGCTATTGAGAGAAGACACACACACTCACACACACAAGCCCCTAAGTGCAATGCACTCAGACTCATGAGGTTCTTTAAACGGCGAACTAAAGGACTCATCCTCAGCCATGAAAAATATCAGAATAGTATAATTGGGCAGGAGGAAGTCAGTGATCCAAAGCTACTGCATAACTTACCCATGCTAACAGAAGTGAGTGCTTTTCACGAAAAGCTACATTTCATATTTCATTCCGTCTTCAGAAATCTGAAGTCGGCATTAGAGATTCTCTGTGAAGTCAGTCGTTGGTCAAATCTGACTTTCAAAATTCAAACATGATGCTCATTTATATTCATGCTGCCTTTACAAAGACTGGCTCTCTGAGAAAATGCATCTTCTTCATAAAGGTGAAACACATGTTAAAAATAGGACAAACCCACTGCCTGTACACTGTTTCGGGCTAAAGGCTCAGTGCCGTGGGTGTTCAAGGACTGTTCCTGTGTTATAACACAGCAAAAACAGTCATACCAAATTAGAACAAGCTGAAGAATCAGTTGTTCGCTGTCTTGTTTGGCCAGAGAGAGATATAAACCGCAAGGTTTTCAACTCTGTTTTTGTCTTCAGTGTCTTTAATCTAAGGAGTCAATAATCATCAGGAAGCATCTGTTTATCCTGAACTGTTGGTTTCCTCTATTGTTCAGCGGCTCAACCAGCTACAGTATGGAGAAAAAAGCCTCGGGGATCTCTGGGGGCAGTAGCAATTCAATAGGCCCCTCCACACTCTGCCACCATATTGGCGTCTGAGGTTGAATCTGGGTCCTTTATCATTGTTCCTATCACTGCAGTGGGCCACAACGGCAGCAGCTCTGCACATTCACCTCCATCATTTGCAATGCAAAGACGGCCTTATCTGTGCCTGCCTGTAGTCAGCCTGCTGGTTCCCCTTTTTGCCAGACAATCTGCCTAAGTGAGATCTTGTAGGTCCACGCGCCCGTACCCAAGGGGAAGAGCCATTGTTATGGTTACTAGGCCAATTACAGTGACAATGCAAGAGGTGGTCATTTAAGGCAAGGCAAGGGATGCCTCTGACACAGATGGCTTTGCGGAGCTCAGCAAGCACAGCTTGTTCACCGTACCCGTTCTCTGGCAGCAGTCGGCAGTCCACATGTCCTCTTCCTCTCCAATATGTAACTTGGTTACACAAAGAATACACTGGTCTCCAGTTGCAGTGAGGACTCTTTTTCTCTGTGGATTCTCAGACTATTTCCCAAAAGACATTGCTCCCAGGGGAACCTTCACATATGATCTACCCAGCTGAGCAGCCTCTTGTTCTTACTGACATAAATGACCGAAGTGGGGAGCAGCTGGGACTGCACCAGGGGCCTTCCAAACCCATACATGCAGATATGTGCGTACATTTGTGAGCTCGCCTCGGGCACACACAGTTATTTTTCTTTAAAGTCTGACATCAGGTTTTCAGGTTTGAAGAGGCACACTAAAACAAAAATGTAATCTATTTTTTCTTAGTTACTGGAGAAGCCTTTAGCATTAAGCCTTCATTGGACTAATGTTTTTATACAGGACCCTAATTTGTATCCAGACCTCTTCCTCCCAGTCTTCTGTTAGTGACCAGACATATCTTATCAATCCGGGTGAAGAGTTGACATAATGAGGGAGGGACAGCAGAAACATGATTTGCCTATCCTGCAATTTTCAATTCAAGATGCCTCATATATCGTCACTTGAATGCAACGATCCGTCATTCCAGAGTCACTCCATTACCTCCACAGCAGTCTTGAACAAGGCTAAAGTTATCACTTAGCCTTTTCCACGTGTGGTCCTTAACGCTCCTCTCCTACCTCTCTATTCTCTTATCTCTCTATTCACACTGCGGGACCCAGAGTCTCTGGAGGGTCTGCCTTTCGTCCTGGCCAGACAGAGAATAATGACCACCCCGCCCATTTACATTAATTAAATTTCATATGTGACTGTGTGCACGTTCCCAGTACCATTGAGGCTAAATCTCGGGTCACGGAGGTCGTGTCTTCCATATGAGACCATGTCAGTTTGCAAAGAATAAGGTGAGGGCTCACCACCACTACGCACATAATGGATCATATTTGTGTGCAAATACAGCACTACATCACATACAATTCAGTGCTTGTTGACAGCAAACAAATCTCTGTTTTCCATTTGCATTACAGCACACAGTAAGTTCCTTTAGGTCAAACAACACTTGGCCAATTCCAAATGATTCAATCCTCTCTTTGACAACCGGATCTTAAAGTAAAACAGAGAAAAGACAAAAACATACAGAAGGTCAAAATACAGTGTCTCAAACAAATGTTGAACAAATTCTGTTTGTTCAGCAAAATCTAGAGTTAAATTAGACACATATAATTTCCTTGTCTATGATTATCTAAAACAGTTATAACTGAGTAGCCTTTATTAAGCCAGCTCATAGAGGAATACCCATTTGTCTACCATCTAAAAGAACAAGCTGGTTCCCACAGGAAATCCATGCGCTGCCCAGCAACCCCTCCCTTAAAACCTATTTCCCCTTCTGTGTCTGCTATCCAAATTTCTCAAGGACCCCTGAGAGGCTGGTACACATCCAATTATAAACCCACCTATTTTTCATGTCCCCAACCCAGAACTTTAATGTTGTTATTGCAGCATCTACCCCCTGCCTGACTTCTTCCCCTCCATTTACTCTTTTTCTACTACCTTCTACCTACCTCTCCTAATCAGTTATGCCTGAAGGGACCGAAGTGTGGGCTCCATGAAACTTCGGTATATGGCACACTACAACATGGGGGACCCAGACCCACTAGCCTATTTACAATAGGGGCCTGAGGGGGTGGGGGGACAAGACGAGGGGGAGAGGAGGAAAGTGGCAGGGAGTGAGTATGACGTGTTAGAAGTAAGTGCTGTTCCCTGCACCGTGGTGTTGAACCAAAGGGAAACCCCCTGGGTGAAGGGAAGCCCCTTTGAAATTGGCTTTGCTAATATTTGACTAGATGGCCAATCAAAAAAAGGGAGATCCTTTCAGAATTTGCCCTGTGGTTTGATTAATTTAGGTGAGATAGGAGGCACTGTTTCGCAAGTCAGTGAATAACTTCGGCGCTATGGGTGGATTATGAAGAATTTCAGAGGAAGTAGAGACGGGTGGGACAGAGGGTAATCAAGTCATCAGAGAAAATAATCTGTTTACATCTTAGATCTTGTCATCTACTGCTTCAAACAGGAGAGCAGCCTGGAACAAACTGCGGGGAACAAAACTCAGTCAGGGGATTGGGGGTGGGTGGCATGTCAAACCCTTCAGATGTGGGCGTATATCTAGGGGCGGGGTCTGGGCACACACCATCTGTTTACTAACAGCTACCCCAAATTTATTCCCTCTGGTCATGTGCAAGAAGCCTGCACCACCACCTCTGATCAGTTGGTTCTCGGGGGATACTGTATGCCTCACAATCTAAAAATACCCCCTTAACTGGAACAATTGAACATGCCTTATGTTAGGAGTCAAAGGATAGTCAAGCAACCTTAAACGTGGCGCATATCTGGGCTCCTGCTGTGATGAGTTTAAAGTCTGCAGACAAAAAAAAGTGTCAAGTTTGAACTGTTCCCAGTGCATTGGAAAATCTTTTGATGACCAAACAAATCTGATTTACTTTAGCACATGGAAAACAAAAACAAAAACAAAGAAGTGATGAACAATATTTGTGAAACCCTGAACAATGAACCCTGAAATCAGGGACAGGTAAACATATTTCTCTCATTTTAAAAGAAACTATTTATTTACAAGACTGAGCCCTTGTTATAGAGGTGATTTGCTTGTGGTTCCTTCATGTGGTTATTTCCTCTGATCCACTAAAAGATATCCGGACTGACTCAGAGCCACATTTCTTATGCTTCCCGTCCGCCATAAAAAGACTTCTCACAAGTAAACAGGATGCAGAGCTGGAGGGGAAGGGGAGGTGAGCTCGGACTTCATTTCAATAGGCGGAAGAAGAAAGATTTGATAGACTCCTTGTGATTAAGATAACGCTTAAGACTTACTATCATGCAAAGTTGAAAACAAGCACTGGAGGACTATAACGTGTTTTTTATTGGGTGCCATTCTGTGTCAGCTATGCTGTTTGGACTCAAGGCACAAACTTAATCTTTGGGCTGTTTTTAAGGAATAATGCAGACGGGGTCCACAAAAAATACAGTCACAAATCTATGCTCTACCCACACACCCAGCTGATTCATCTGTTTATGTAAGACATCACAGTAACCAAATAAATAGCGGCT
Source organism: Odontesthes bonariensis (assembly GCF_027942865.1). Lineage (NCBI taxonomy): Eukaryota > Metazoa > Chordata > Actinopteri > Atheriniformes > Atherinopsidae > Odontesthes > Odontesthes bonariensis. The sequence goes on from NC_134515.1 coordinate 24,766,325, forward strand.
CACTGGCCCCAAGCTAACAGGCCCATGTGTCTGAAGAGGAGAACGGAGTATCCGCCACACAGATTGTATAACATGGCATCTTCAGTTACCTAAAGCTTAAAAAGTGAGGTTGTATTGCCGTGCAGCAAACTGACACAAGCTACAGGTTAGTGTCTTGACAAGAAAAATATTTGTGGCTCTTAAAAGCTCGAGTAATACTAATCCCATCAGTGCAAAAAATGAACCAATATCTTTGGCGCAATAAAAAGCGCAGACAAGGTTTTCATCAGCTTGTGAAAGTATAAAACGTGATCCAAAGGACACACTGAAACTACACAGTAAAGATAACTGGGCACGTGGGAGTGTGCAAGTAGCCATTGTGTTCCGCTCACACATACAGCTCCGCCCCCTGCATTCACACTGCCCATCTTTGTTAACAGATTTCTATCTGTTCATAGCCAGCGTGCAGTTTAGAAGGAGGAAAGCTGGAGACTGACCTTTGCCTGAGTGAGCCATGCTGTATTGTACGAGGCACACGGCCTTTACTATGACCTCATCCTCTGCTTTTAGCCTGGACTCCTGCCTGATCTGGATCTCGTCTTCAGTAATTGGATTACAGTAGCAGAATCATGACCCTGCTGGGCTGCCATAATGTGTCCCTGCATACACTTCTGATTTGAGTGAATGCTCGCGTTAATTGTTAAAAAAGACGGTATTCCAAAAGAAGAATTTAGTCACTTCGTAAATACAGGCTTTAATTAGCCTACTATGAATCTGCCATACGTACTTGAAAGCAGGGCAGATTAAGAAAATACTCAAATTATCCATTTAATTGTAGTTTAACAACGTGACATGATGGCACCATAAAATCAGAAAAATACATTGCCATGAAAACTCACAATGCAACTATTTCTGGCACGGCCTGACATGTAGTTTCAGTGAGAAACCTCAGCCATGTCAATACTCAGTAAACTGTGACTTACACGAGTATGAAATGTTCCTTCTGCACCACTAACCACTAATGCTCGGCTACACAAATTGAACTGAACTGCATAATACCTAATTAGTCCCAAAGAGGGAAATTATTTGTGATGTGTAAAGGGGATGACGTCAGTGGCTCAGTGGTTAAGAGTCGGTCGTCCAATAGCCAGGAGGTTGGCGGTTTGATTCCCACTCTCGCCACTCAAAAAGATTGGTGAAACTGACAGCTGGAGGGATGTCAGTCCACCTCCTTGTCACGGCTGAGGTGCCCTTGAGCAAGGCACCGTACCCCCATGCTCCCCAGGCGCTGTGAATGGCTGCCCACCGCTCCAGGTTGGCATCTGTCTCTGAGTGTGTGACCCTGTGCGTGTGTGTGTCAACAGGTACCCAACCTGGATGGGTTAAAAAAGCGGAGGACAAATTTTGTGTGTATGCATGACAATACATCTGATCTTAATCTTAATCTTAAAGAATCAACACAGTTTTAAGTCATTATCATGGTAAAAAAGTCATTGTGCAGAGTCATTGCTGGTGGCAAAAATGACTTCCTTCAATGAAGCCTCTGACTGAACACTCTGTTGTATTATTACTCCGTTATGTAGAGGCTGTGCTGCATTGTCCATTATGTTGAGCGATTTTGTGCGACATTTTTCTTTGCATAATCAGCTCAAAAGCAGTACCCAGCATAGAGCCAGCGTTCTTGATCACTTTGTTAGTTTTGGGTTTTTTTTGTCAATGGTTCTGATGCCAATGCTCCAACAGATGGCTGCAAATAAGATTACACTCTCCACCACCGACTGTGAAATGAGTTTTTCTGTTTGAACCTCTTCATTGCTTATATGCTGAGCCTAAAAAAACAGTCCAAACAATGCACTCACTAATGTCAGGAAAACTCAAATATCCACGCAAAAATGGTCTTGCGTAAATGTGACCCCTGTCTGAACTTTGGAGGGGCATCTTTATATCAGAGTCAAGGACAAAATCAAAAAGTGGACCACTTCATCCAAGGTAGATGTAATTATTCTTTTACTACGGTCTGACAGAATGTGAGGGAATATTGGACATGAACAGGGCTGTCTGGAAACTTAATGGGTTGGCTGATAATTTCACTGTATTATAATAAAGACTGTTTTCTTTCTGTAATAACTTTATTGAAATTGAGATTCTTGTGGGACATTTCCAGGCCAGCCAACACCGACAGACAGATTGCTCGGCTTGGCAGCCGCTGCAGTAGGCTAATGGGCCAGACGGCGGAGAACCCAGCACCTGACAGCCTCTGTGCAGCATTACCCCAAAAACCTTTTACCTGTCCCTGGCTGCGGAAGCTGCTAGTAAGTATGGCTGGGCCTGGCAGACTCCCAGACTGCTGTAAGCCCTGCACATAGCGGCTGGGATTCATCCTCTTATGCCCAGAGTGTAGGGGATTTGGGACTTTATTTAGTGCCATTTAGAAAAGATTACCCCTTAACTGCAGCTCTGCCATTTTGCAAAATATCATGAGTAAAAGGGCAGATCAGAATATTCCAAACAATACTGAACGGTTTAGCGTATGCTAGGTGCTAGATAACATGACTGGACACAGATAGAAATGATGAAAAAAAAAAAAGCTGATGATTGAATAAGGGGTGGAGAAAGCCATTAGGGAGGCTGAAAGTTACAGTATCTGGTTTTATAATACATGAATAGCTGAAATAAGTAAGATCAAATCGCAAAAAGAAAAAGACAAACAGCTGGTGGTGAAACAATTCTGTAAAGAGAGAATGACTTTATTTATGACTCTTCATATAAAACCCCAGACGGGTTTTGTGTCCTCGTATTTTCTATTGACGTCCAATCAGCATCCATATTACTTCATAGAAAGGGCTTAGAGTCAGAGCAGATAGCTTTGTTTAAGAACACTGGCACATATCCTTTAGTAGTTTGCCATTTCAAAAGGGACAAAAGTGACCAATCCTTTCAAATTGAACCACAATGGAACGCCTCTCTCAATCTCTTCTTTGTCACACACTGTGTTTTGCTGCCATTTAACCCCCTCTACATCTGTGACACTCAAGACCAGCTAACCCCAGTGGGCTAAAACACACAAAGGGAAAGAGGGCCGAGCACAGAGATCCCAGGTTTGACTGAGCTTAACAATATTTAGCGTTGACTGCCTGGTTGAATTCCACAAAGCATTACACAGCTGCTGCTTTGCTGAAAGACAACCTGTGATGTTGTCCAATATCTGACGCAGGCGGCACAACGAGACAGGAGGAGTTCGAGGCCTTCATAAGTCTGAAGGCCAGAAAAAGAAAGAACAAGTCTCATAAAATAAATGAATTCAAGAAAATAGGTCTGTTGTCTGTTGGAGAGAGGATGACGTCTTTGTGGCCACTGAGCTCATCACATGACACACAACACGGGAGGGCTGAACGTCAAACTCAGCACAGCTCGCAAAATCTCTCCAGGTCACAGGAGCTTGTATAGCTCTCACACCTGCATTGACAGCTGGGGGTGTGGCACATGATGTCGTCTGTTAGTGGCTTAAATAAAGTATAAGACCAACAGCTGAGGGAACCTCACCTTATACTCTTAAGACAGCTGCAGCATAGTACGATGCCATAAGCTACTTTACCTCATGACTGAAGCTGTACTCTGCAATCTGTATGACTAACTGTCCACACTGCTCAGTCACATCTTAATAAGCAGCCAGGCATACCAAGGTGGCTTTTTTGAGTGCACTGTTCTATGAAGGAGCAGCGTATTATGTACTAATCATATGCTTATATTATGTTTCCAAAATATCCTTGAGGAAAAATAGCATAATCACTTCAGGATCATTATAGGACGCATGGTCAGGAAAGCATACCTAAGTACTTCTGTAGTCCAAGACATATGGGCAATGGACCAAGTAACTCCAATTAAGACTACTGTAGCAGATGGATAGCTCTATCTAGCAGGGCGATGGTGGCTGTCACCACAATGTAATGCATTTCAATGACCTGACAGTTATAGGAAGGATTAAGGGGAACCAACACACATTTGCAGCACGTTCCTAATGCCATCATCAGTCAATACACAAGGAAATACCTGGAGGGCTACGAAGCGATACAGAAAGCGGAAAGACAGCCATCAGAAATTATACCTACATCAGGAATTTTCTGTGAGGACTACTAGCAGAGTTGCTTCCAAACCAACTGCTTTGTGTGTACAAGCCAAGTCCTTGCTCATCATACACAGACAGCAGCACCTGCTGAAGAAGCAGGACGGCCGCTGAAATCAAGGCAACCAGAAGGGCTGTTACTAAGCAACCGAAATGGACAGAATTCCTCCATCTCCCTGCCTCAAGAGCAGTGTGTGTGCGCGTGGGTGGGTGTATATGCGCAAGTGTCCTGTCCAAGTATGGGTGAGGAAGTGAAAACTGGCCAAATGGTAGCAGTTCACTCACTGTCATGTTGTTTTCTGATTTAGAGTTTATGCGCATTAAAACTGCCATGAGCGCTCACAAATCTCAAGGATTTTCTTTGGTCTTGCGTCTGCACATGCCAGCAAATACGAGAGGAGGTGCCGGGTCACTGGATGGGATCCCGTGTTTAGCAACGCTGCAAATCTCCCAGACAATCTTTTCAAGTCCATCTGAGTCTTTAAAAAGGGCTGAAACTCTCAAACATTACTGCCACCAGTGTAAACAGTGTCTGTGTACCCACGGCAGCATAGCATTTACACCTGACCACAGAACTATCTCGCGTGCTTTTGTCAAAGCTTTAGAAGAATCATGCGGGTGAGTTTGACCAACATACCCCCTCACGTATACGAACAAAAGAGGCTGTAAGGGTGATTGATATGGCATTTGGCATTCACAGCTGTGACGTGTTGAATTCTAAGTTGTGGATGGAAACTGAGTATTTCCTTTTCATCGCAGTGTGAGACAGTAGCTAATGTTGTGTTGCTCGCCATCAGACAATAAAGTAAAAAAGAGGATGCGGGGAGGCATGTCAGAGTGTGTTTGTGCATGTCTTGTGATAGCATCAATTCTGCCCTTCATACAGAGGCTGGCTTTGGGGGTTGGGTAGTGGAGGAAGGAGAACATATCTGTGGCCTTCTAAATGTTAGCATCTGATCTGCTACCAACATAACCTACATTGTGCCAAAAGAATAAAAACCTCTGCGATGAGGTTTAATACCCACACAGATGGATGTCTCCTGGACTCCATTATGAGTCAGCTGACCAGAAACAATCTTTTGAATTTTTGGATGTCTTCTTTTAACACGACTTCCGCAAAAACAAGAAAAATTCCCCAACAACCCCCCCTGTTTCTTTGAATTTGCTTCAATTGGGTTGGTTCTTCCGACCGTTTCTTCTTTTCAGAGCTTTTTGCTGTCATTCCTCTGTGACAGAGCTAGATCTTCATGCCAAGAAAAAGGCATGGGAAAAACGAGCAGCAGTTGCTGAGACAGCCCAAAGACCTCCTCCTCCTCCTCCTCCTCTGTGTTTTAACAGCCATTAGAGAGAGGGACACAGGAAGACAGAGACAAGAGGGAGAAGCAGAGAGCTGGAAAACATTGCTATGTCTCTCAAAAACCCAAAGAGGCGATGAGCAGATTTCTGGCAGGGAGTGAAGGGGGATACGATGAAGTAAGCTCTCTCGTCAGCTATTGGTTGGTTTGCGAAGGGAGAGCCCACATGAGGAACTCATACATCAGGAGGATGTGAGCAACCATGAACAGGCCTGTGTGACAAAGCTGGAATCTGCTTTTTTTATCCCTATGATTACTCGTGGGTACAGAGAGGAAAGCAGCAGTTGATGGGGCTTTCTATCTGACATCACTCTAATGTCATACTTCTCCCCATTTCAATCACAGTACAGTGACAAGCTCCTGCTCTGGTGAAGAAAATTGGAAACAGCGTGATACGACGTGGGGAATAAGCTGGACCATTGTTCAGAAAAACAGACACATCCTTTATCTGACTCTCAAGGGCCGGTTTAACCATCACCCTCAACATTCTTTCCATTCCCCAACGGTTGTAACTCGCCTGGCCTCCTCTGCAAGTTGTTCACTTTATAGCGGGAAGGTTCAAAATTCAAACTGCTCAGACTCCCGCCCTTCCCAACTGAAGCACCAATTCTCATTTTCAGGGCCTGCCTGAGCTCAGTAAAAGCCCCATACAAGATATCAAACCAACATGTGAAGCATCAAACTGTCCTCAATGTATAAATGTTAAACATGGCTTCAGATGACATTTCAAACAGTTAAAATATGCCGAAAGACAAAGACAAAAAGAGCACACACACACACACACACACACACACACTAAGCTAAGAAGTCGGCCAGACAATGATCTTTAAGAGGAGGCATAAATAAATAAAGGTGACGGTGCAGTGGGGACACCCTGAGTACAGAAGGGGTGGGGGTGTAGAGCCCTCCAGACAGGAAGTATTCCATCCTCCACTTGAAGTTTTGACCTTGTAGGATGAGGGGCTGATGATTGCTCAAATGTGACAGCAAACCACTTTAATGAGCGTGGTGATTAAAACACTGAATGCGACCGATCGGAATGAAAGGATCACAGGAACTAATAAAAACAACGTAACAGCGATGTTGAAAATGCAGATATGGAGAATTTTGTTTGGCAATAAATAAATAAATCCAAAGTAATATTGGGATTTGGTCGTCATATTGTGTGATTTGTCAAACAGCCTACCTCTTTGAGTTGGTCGAGCTCCTGTCTGATGGCCTCGTACTCGACCTCCAGGTCATCGTACTGCTGTTTGAGCTGCTGCTTCTCCTCCAGGACCGCCAGCCCGTACTCCGCTGCCTGGATCTTCTCGTTGGTGGTCTCACTCAGCTCCCGGGAGAGACGCTCGATCTCTGCCCGCAGCCACTCTGGCCCAGCCTCCAGCAACAGCAAAGCGTCGGGGTAGCCCCGCTCCTCCACGGACATGATCGGTACCGGTGAAGATCAACCGACGTGCGCTAGCTGATCTGCGATGAGAAGATGATGGGGCGTCTTCAAGCGGTGTAACCTTGAAGAAGAAGCGGTTGCTCAAATTCGTCGATATTTAAATTGCATGATTTTCACACCTTATTTCTTTGGTCATGTGGATGACCCTGCTTATTTTTTCTTTGACAGCGGACTTCGCTGTTATCTCTTAAAACCGCTCCATCGTTGCGCTCCAGCGTTTTTTCCCTGCCTCTCCCCGGCTTGTCAGAGCGATAGAGCCGGGACCCACAGCCCCATCTGCCAAGACCCGAGACCAGATATACTATTTCCGGTTTCTTGCTTTAAAAATAAAATACAATCTGGTCAGAGAAATTAGCCCTCAGTCCACACGTGTGAGCGCAATTACATTTGGATTAAATCTTTAGACACAATTTAACAAATTATAGGCTTGGAAAACTATGTGTTGAGTGCAAAAATGATCGATTTTTTTTTTTTTTGCTCGAACGAACAAAACCGATGTGCTTAATTTTGAAAGAAGGATGGCTCCATTTCCGGTAGTCTTGTTTGAAACAGCTGAACTGTCCGTTTGCTGAAATGAGACGCCCACGCAATCAGCTGGGAAAGCTCCTGCCCTCTCGTAGTGCTTTTAGGGAAATGTAGTTAAAGTACAGCTGATAGTCGTGGGCAGTAACCTACTGTCACTGCCTCGCAAACTCATATCCCATGAGTCTTTGCGACTTGCTTATGTGGAGCACGGAAACATTTCAACCGAACCGGTTGTTGGCATAGAAATGGAACTAACAGACGGCCTCTGTAGAAATTGTAGGCGTATATCTGCTGCCATCTGTCGGAAAGTAGATCATTTAAACTTTCAACGCACACGTAGTGCATATCCACGCACAGTTTATGTGATAATCACACATTTAACAACTGGAAAATGTCACCTTCTCCTCTCCATTAGTTAATATCTAAAGTAACAGGTTTATTCTTTATAGCTGACCGAGGTAAATATTCTATTCAGTTATTCAATTGTTTATTAGTTAGAGTTTATCATATATTAGTTTTTTTTATTAACATTTAAATTTGTGTAATTGATTTAACCCTTGTATGGTCTTCACTTTTGGGACCCTCTGGTGTCCCTCGGGTCAAATTGACCTGGGACATATTTGGGGCTTTAAAAACAATTCTAACAAAAAAAAATTGTTTCATAAACCATTAACATATATTATCTTTATCTCAATTTCAAACAACTGAGATAATATATATGTTTAGTGAATACAATCAGTCTCAACTAGAACACAATTACCAATGGAAGTGTGATACTCTTTTTTTGTCACATGGTTATAATTGATGTTAAAAATTCCCTATACTTAATACTTGGGTGTCATAAATCATGCTTATCTTGGAGAACACATGGCATACATGGAAGCTTTTCAGAGACATTGTGACTCTAAAAAATGCTCTCCCTGTCCCAGCATCCCACAGACTATCAGTCGACTCTGTCACACCCATGGACTCACGTTTTTTAGTTTCATGTTTAGGTTATGTTTGTTTTCAGTCCAGGTTTAGGTTTTTTGTCATGCTTTAGTTTCCCTGCACTCTGTTTATTAGTTCACTGACTTCACCTGTGTTTTTTCCCTCAGCTGCACTCACTCCCCAATCACTCTCACTCCCTATTTAGTTTCCGGTCTCCCCTGTCTGTTTGTTGGTTCCTCGTTTGATGTCAAGTTGTATACCCATGCCAGGATTCCGGCTTCCCATGATTTCCACGTTTTTGTCAAAGCTAAGTATTTATTCCATGCCATGTTCTTTTTTGTTTTGTTTATAGCAACGTTTTTAGAATCCGGCTTTGCCGCGGCTTTAGTTTGAACTTTGTTTGTTTTTGTTGTTATTAAATCAACCTTTTTTTTTTAAGTCCGCATCCGTGTCCTCCCTCCACACCACAACCTGACAGAAGGAACCAACCAATATGGACGCGGCGGACTCCGACCGGTTCTGGGACCTCTATACGGACCTGTGGCGAAGCATTGACCAGGACTCCGCGTTTGCCAGGCTGCGAGCGGCTGCGGAGCTCCTGGTCTTCCTTTCGGTGAAGCGGGGGCTCCGGGAGTGGAACCACCTCCTGGAGGGTGTATGGAACCACGCCGGGACCGTGCAGCGCGATGCCTCGCTGGACGTTTTTGGCTTGGAGCCGCACGAGGTAATTGAGCTGTACGGTGACTCTCCCTCCTCTTCCTCAGAAGACCCGCAGCCCCCGGACCCAGTAGCCACAGTGTCCAGCAACCCACCAGTCCCAGAGCCGGCCCCAGCCGTTCCCGAGCTGGCCCCGGCCCCAGCCGTTCCCGAGCTGGCCCCAGCTATAGAGGCCTCCGGGCCTGACCCCGAACCCGACCAAGAGGCCTCCGGGCCTGACCACGAGACGGCAGAGCCCGACAAAGCCTCAGAGCCCATGGGGCCCCAGCCCTTGGACTCACCGGTTCGAGCCCCTCCCTCCCACCCCCAGACTTTGGGGATGTCTGGGATCCATCCCTTGAAGGGGGGGCTCCCCCCCCCCCCCGTCGGAGGCCCGGCCGACCGTGGGACGGTCCCCGGCTCCTCCTCCCGGCACGCAGACGGAAGTCTGGGTGCCATCCAGACCACAGCCTACTGCCACGTCATCGGGGGTCCGGGCGTCCGCCAGACCACCGTCTCCTGCCGCCACGCAGAGGGAAGTCTGGGTGCCAACCAGACCACCGCCTGCTGCCGCCGCGCCAACGGACGTCTGGGTGCCAACCAGACCACCGCCTGCTGCCGCCGCGCCAACGGAAGTCTGGGGGCCAACCAGACCACCGCCGGTTCCTGCTATGTCGTCTGGGTGTCCGCCAGACCACTGCCTGTTCCTGCTATGCCGTCTGGGCGTCCGCCAGACCACTGCCTGTTCCTGCTATGCCGTCTGGGCGTCCGCCAGACCACCGCCTGTTCCTGCTATGCCGTCTGGGCGTCCGCCAGACCACCGCCTGTTCCTGCTATGCCGTCTGGGCGTCCGCCAGACCACCGCCTGTTCCTGCTATGCCGTCTGGGCGTCCGCCAGACCACCGCCTGTTCCTGCTATGCCGTCTGGGCGTCCGCCAGACCACCGCCTGTTCCTGCTATGCCGTCTGGGCGTCCGCCAGACCACCGCCTGTTCCTGCTATGCCGTCTGGGCGTCCGCCAGACCACCGCCTGTTCCTGCTATGCCGTCTGGGCGTCCGCCAGACCACCGCCTGTTCCTGCTATGCCGTCTGGGCGTCCGCCAGACCACCGCCTCCTGCTGCCCGAAGCCGGTACCACATACCCGTTTCTGGTCCCCAGCCTGACCGGCTTCGAGCCCCTCCCTCCCACCCTCGGATTTCTTAAGGGTTGTCTGGGATCCACCCCCTGAGGGGGGGGGCTCTGTCACACCCATGGACTCACGTTTTTAGTTTCATGTTTAGGTTATGTTTTTCAGTCCAGGTTTAGGTTTTTTGTCATGCTTTAGTTTCCCTTCACTCTGTTTATTAGTTCACTCACTTCACCTGTGTTTTTTCCCTCAGCTGCACTCACTCTCCAATCACTCTCACTCCCTATTTAGTTTCCGGTCTCCCCTGTCTGTTTGTTGGTTCCTCGTTTGATGTCAAGTTGTATACCCATGCTAGGATTCCGGCTTCCCATGATTTCCACGTTTTTGTCAAAGCTAAGTATTTATTCCATGCCATGTTCTTTTTTTGTTTTGTTTATAGCAACGTTTTTAGAATCCGGCTTTAGTTTGAACTTTGTTTTTTTGTTAAATCAACCTTTTTTTTAAGTCCGCATCCGTGTCCTCCCTCCACACCACAACCTGACAGACTCCCCTCTTGTCCTGTAGACACCAGCAAGGATGAGGATGCCAAAGTAGGCATGCAGATGCATGATGTCTATCTCTTTCCACTGGTCACCAAAAACAGGTCTCCCCTCAAAATTAGCCATATCCAAAATAATTTTCTGAACTGAGTCAGGAATCAGCAGCTCAAAGGATGACTTGATATCCTGAACATAAGTCACTGCAAATCATGTAGGCCCTGGCACCATCCGTATTATGTTAGCAGCTGAACGGGGGGGGGCTCTGTCACTGGGGATGAATACCATTCAATTTGTCCCTTCTTAGACAAATATGTCTGTGAGGCTCTTCCAGTGGTTGGCTCTTGGGTTTCTCCAGTGGCCACCTGTGGTGCTCCTTGTGGTGCATATTCCGAGTGAAGGTCATCTTCAAATTCAGATTCAGATCTAAATTATCCTCATATTTGGACATCTTCCTCTTCCACATCGCTATGTGCCTGACTCTCTTCAAATATGAGTTCCAAAGTCCTCTGGTAGCTAAATATTTTGGTCATACTGATGCTGGAAGACTGTACTGTGATTTAGAGGTATTTATCTTTTTCTCACCCCTTTGATGTGCAGGTGTAAAGCATATAGAGCGAGAAAATGTTTGATTTTTATTATGTCATGGAATAACATCTAAAAAAGAAAGTGAGAACAAAAAGCTGTGCCTAAATACCATACAAGGGTTAAAATTCTTCTCATATTTAAATCTCTTGATGACCAAGCTCCATCAGATCTGAAAGATCATATAGTTTGATATTTTCCCAACAGAGGACTTTGCTCTCGGGCTAGCTTGAGGTTCCTGGAGTTTCTAAAAGTAGAATGGGAGGCAGAGCCTGCAGTTATCAGGCCCCTCTCTTGTGGAACCAGCTGCCACTACGCGCCTCAGGAGTGTCTTTTAAGATTAGGCTTCAAATCTTCTTTTTGGATAAAGCTCAGAGTTACGGATAGCCCAGGTGACCCTGAAACATCCCATAGTTATGCAGCTACAGGCCTAGATTGCAGGGGGACCTCCCACGATACACCTCTCCTCCCTCTGCTCTCTTTACTCTCCATTACAAGTTAATGACATTATTGCTGTCATTAACTTGTGTTTGTCTTTCTCAGCAGGTATCCCTGGCCTAGTGTTAGGGTGCTTGTTGTCCCCTCTCCCGTCCTGTCCTCTGAGCCCCCAGCTGACAGAGACAGACTGGTTCTGCCAGCGGTTTCTTCCTGGTAAATGTTTCTTTTTTCTTTCCGCCGCCGCATCGTGCAATTTTCAGGACAGGAAACTGGATCAAAGAGAAGTTTCAATGAAATCTGTTAGTTTCCTTTGCTTTTTTTTTAATTGGCTCTGTATGAATTGGACTAATTTAGAATTCATTCATTCTATTGGGTTGCAATGAATTGGATTGTAATCAATTTTATTTGCAAAGCATTTTTGAAGTACCTTGAGATTTGTTGTGATTTTGGTGCTACATGAAAGCAATTGAATTGAAATTGAATTTTTCTGGGCAAAGATTCTGAAGCTGTAACAAGACAAAAAAGTGTAAATAATGGTATTGAGGGTAGCTTGTTTCTAGGTGTGCGTCTGTACATTTTGTGGCGGGGCATCTTGCAAGCTGGCTGACAGGTTTTCCTTCTGTGTATAAACGAACAAGGCCATTTAAAGTAATGATAATAAGAAGACATTTATAATATCATAACAATACTATTATATTATAATACATTGGGATTATCATGTACTGTGATATTCTAATTATATAATTACATTTTGGATACAGGAATATACTTTACTGATGAAAACATGTTTGTTAATTCATTTTGAAACAAATATATTTGGCTATCTTTGCCTTGACAAGCTAAATCATTGAAATGTTACACAAGAGTGTTTTAAGGATGTGCTGCTGACAAGCAACCGGTTTTAGTTTAATCTAACACTCATCAGGACATTTCTTCGATGTAACTAATCCTTTTACCCATGATACTTTAGCTGGTACTACTTTTCTGCCGCCACTCAAGCAGAAGAAGAAGAAAAGACAGTGTTACGCAATAATTCCGAGGGGGATTAAGATTTTTCTTCCATGACTGCTGATTGTTTTACAGCATGACTTCCATAACAACTTGGTTCATTACCAGCAAACAAACAAACAAACAAAAAAGTGACAAGTTCTTCCATCGAGGCTGGCCAAGCAGGAGCATTAAGAGTTATGGTCTGAAAGAGTTGCTCACAGTGCTCAGATGAAATCTAAAGCATTGCACAGCTGTTTAGAAGTTTTCCAAAATATGTCTCTTGTGAAGATATTTCTGCTGTCACCTGTGAGCTTAAAAAAAACCTGTTGGTTTGGTTTGGAAAAAAAAAACAAAAACGTATTTACCTTTTTCCTTCCAGAAAATAAATTTTACAGTGATAGTCATATTGCTGGCTCCTGTCCATGCACTTCAGTATATCACTGCTAAGCTACATTAATTTAGCTTAGTAGTGTGTGTTGATGAAACGTTGTGCCTTCGTCCCTGGTTTCTGGTTTACAGGGAAAATGTGGTTTCAAGAGGGGGAAAAAAATTGCAAAAGAATCATCAGAAATGTATTTGAACAATTTCCAAGATCAATTATATTCACAGACCTTTACAGATGTGAGTGTTTATCTAATGTTCACATTTTGCCGGTTGCATATTTTTTCTATTATGTTTTTGTCACGTAAGCTCAAATAAGACAGTAGACTGTGATTTTGGAGTTCAGTGAGAGTGCACTTTATGTTTAAAGCGGGGATTTTCTGAACAACTACAATTGAGAAGAAAGCAGAATTTTCTTCAAAACATCAAAATTAGGTCAGGATCCTACGTCCAAGAACCTACATCCCGTTTAAAGAAATGAAAAAGACACCTTAGAGGTGTAGGTAATTTTGTTTACACTACAGAGACATTCAAAACTTGAGTGCAGATATGAATAAGTCTAAGAACATTTTTTCTCATTTTCACAGCAGTACTCTCGCTTTGATGTCTCTTCGAATGCTCTATTTGATAAACTGATCCCGTCTTGTACGTCCTAAGCTAACCAGCTTCAGTAAGGTGCCAGGTAAGCCAATAAGATTTCATCCACTTGCAATGTCACTAGGTAACACAGTTTGTATAAGGCCTGTATCAGAACTTAAGTTTGCTGATTTCAGAAATCCAGTAAAATCTCCCATGAAAAAAGTCCCAAACAAATTTACATCATCTAACAACAAAATACGTCTATACTGTTAATGAAATAATCTTTCCACACGTTGTGAATCTGGTCTGTTTAACAGTTGGGTCTAATGGTAAGTGACGATAATAAGCTGCAACAAACGCATTATGTGGTAGACCCATAGGCAATCCTTATGTAGATCTAGTTTTGTTGAGGAGTGGGTACTATTTTATACCTCAGCGTAATAAGATTAGTAGTCTAATCTGGGAGGAGTCAAGAATAGTCTGTTCACCCCCCTGGGAGCTGTCGAGTGTCAGAAGGAGCCTTTGTGTGGAGCACATTGCAAAGGACACCAAATCTCTGCTACCATTTAAATTACTGCAGTTGATCTGATCCCATACCTGATTTGTCATAGATGGCCTCTCACAAAAGACCACATGGGATCCTGAAGGTACTTGTGCTGCCCAACTTCTCCACACAGAGATAATCTGTTAAGGTTCAAATCAGGAAGGCCACGGGATTGACTTCTCAGATTGCCAGAGAAGTAAAGGCAGCGTAAGAGCCCTGGAGACTGATATCAGAAATGCTGGCAACTGTAGCTGTGAACCATTTCCATTCTGAGATAGTGGCCACGAGCAGCTCATCTCAACTACTCAAGGTAAATCATTCTTTTTGCTTAAAGCACTATTTTCTTTTCTTTTTTTTGCATTCACTGTTAGAGTGAATGTATTTCTTTTAGAGCCATTTCACTCAAACTTGATTGTTTTGCATACTAGGGTGATTCCTTTTGTACTTAATGAGGCACAGAAGTATCAGCCAAGAAGGATAGCTTGCCAATCCTGAGAAATAGATTATCTTTGCTTTATATGTGACCTGATGAGATTTATGACGCTAATCTTTGATTATGACCGCAAGGTGCTTCTCTGCAGCGTGTCTTGACAAAGATAGAAGCATTTTGATCACTTAGCCTCAAACCAATACTTTCACTGTGTATAGTAGTTACATGTTTATATGTGGGACACTGATGTGACACTAGGTTCTTTGTGCTGTATTTTAGGATCAAGATAAGGTTGCCTCAAAAATGTGTCACAATATGATGAAGTGTGTTGTGAAATAAAACAAAGTAAATCATTTGTGTGTACAGGCTCTGCGATGACTGTTAGGCTGAGTGAATGTTCATATGGCATTCAATGTAAACGCAGCAGGTGGATCTCTGATGGAATACAGTAAGTAAAGATAACAACTCAACAAAATGTAGCTTTTTTATGACTAATTTCAAGTCTAATCAGCTACAAGTGGGATTTTGCCTTGCCAAACGTTGTGTTAAAAGGCATCTCAAATCTGTCAGAGGAGCGGCTATTTTTACTATAATGTCCTGATGACAGACTTGCAGTGCCAAGCAAGGATTAGACACCTCTTATCTATTTAGGTGTCAAAGTGCAACCTAGATTTGCTAGAGACAACAGACACAGACAAAGACTGTAAGAGTATTAAAATGTTTACTCACCTCAGAAAACTCTGAAATCTAAAATGTATACTCTGCATTTTGAGAGCAAATTAGTTACAGTCAAAATGCTGATTACATGTGACCACGTGTTTGTGTGATTACACATTTTAACTCTTTCCTTTTCCCCTTGAAATAACTACAGTAAAAGCGCCAAGAGCAAAATACACAATAGTAGGAGAAGCTATACGACATGTCATCCCTGGACATATGCAATGCTCAATCGGCTGTGGAGGGGAAACCTGCAAGTACGACAACCCAAGTTACTGGAGTGAAGAGCAACAGGCCATAAAAGGCCTCTACTCATCCTGGTAAATTATCATTATTACTTTGTCACTTTTCCAAATAATCTCTAATAGGTCGACGGAGAAAGGTGCGGAGCTGTATCTACCCTTCATACACCTTTCTGACTGTTTCTCTGTTGTTTTAGGATTACTGACCAGCTTCTTGCTATGTCCAGACCTTCAACAGAAATCATTGAAAAGTATAACGTTATTGATCAATTCATAAGGTATTTGTTTTAACGTTTGCAGCTCTCAGTCTCTCTAAGAAAGCAGAGGAATTGGGAATAACGGACTACTCTGTGTGTTTACTTGAAGGAATGGTATTAAAACCGTGATCAACCTACAGATACCCGGAGAGCATGCGAGCTGTGGAAAACCCCTGGAGCCGGAGAGCGGGTTTTCATACCACCCAGAGGTCTTCATGGAAAACAACAGTACGTATTGAAGCAGGTCTTTATTCGAAATACAAATTGTTATATAAGGGAAACTAAAACTGCTACAATTTCAGTTTACTTCTACAATTTTGGCTGGAGTGATTACGGCGTGGCCAACCTCACCACGATGCTGGACATGGTGAAGGTGATGTCCTTTGCACTGCAGGAGGGGAAGATAGCAGTCCACTGTCATGCCGGTCTTGGCAGAACAGGTAGATTTGTAAAATAAGACTGATCTTTAATCTACACACCATGACTCCGAGTTTATTGTTGTCTTTCTCTTGCCTGCAGGTGTGCTGTTAGCATCTTTCTTGGCCTATGCCACCAGAATGACTGCTAACCAGGCCATTTTGTATGTGCGTGCCAAACGGCCAAATTCCATCCAGACCCGCGGTCAGCTGCGCTGTGTCAAAGAATTTGTTCAGTTTCTTGTCCCTTTGAGAAGCGTGTTTTCCTGCGCTGAGCCTCGATCTAACCCAGTCACCCTGTCCCAGTACCTGAACCGCCAGAGAAACATATTGCATGGCTCTGAGAGGAAGCAGTTGAGGCACCTACCTAAGATTGTGCAGCTAGTGTGTGGGCTGCTGCTGGACATTGCAGAGAATCGGGAGGTGATTGAGGAGGATATTCTGGAAGCCCCCGATATTCATGACATAGAAATGACTCTTAGTGTCATCGAGCAAATGGAACCCGAGTTGTATGAAAAAAAGCTCCGCTTGCCTGGTTCGCCCACCTTACCCAGACATTTCAATGAGCCACCCATCTTCTACCATCGCAAAAGTCTGAGCTACAGTGAGTCTGACTTGAGGCGGCTGGGCTCACAGTTAAACCTCCTAACACAACCTCACCTGACCTCCATTTCTAAGTCGGGGGCTGCTTTCCCAGCATCCCTGAGTGAAGGTGGGAACAGTAACCGATCTGATCTGACTCACAACTCAGCAGGTTCCCTCTGGCAAGTCAAGAATGAGGAAAGCCAAAAAGATGGAACATTTGTGCTGAGGAAACTGAAGAGGAAAACAATTCAGCGAAGTGAGTCAGTGGGAGACACTCAACCTATCAAGAAGGGCAGCATGTTGTCCAGATGGAAGGCAAAGCAGAGAGAACATCTGTCAATAAATGTGCCAGCATCTAAAGGTAGAGAGGAGGAGCATTCAGAGGTTCCCTATATCACTCTGCAGTCAGAGTTGTCTCCAGAATCCAGGAGGTTGCTTGTGGCACAGGCATTGGCAATGGACCTTTTACTTGATGGGCAAGAAGAGCACAAGAGCAAATTGTTGGCCTGGCAGGTAACTAATGCACAATAGTAGCAAATGGTATTTATAGAAGACTTGTAGAAATGCAGCAAATGTTAGAAAACTATTTTTTTAACATAAAATGCCAGCTGGGTCCTGCATGACAGACTGCAGATAATAGTCTCACTGCTACAGTCCAGTGAAAGACCAAACCCGGGCTAGGTTAATTCTGAATTGGTGTAATAACACAGAAACGTAACAGCAGTAACACGCTGCGCCTGCATACATCTCCTCAGTGTGTGTTAAGTGTCTAACTCGAGTGCCTAAATGTGTGCAGGCAGAGCTGAATCAAGGCGGCGCCTGGGTGAGGCTGTGCATGGAGCGAGACCCCTTCATCTTGACTGGACTCATGTGGGCCTGGCTGGAGCAGCTTCAAGAGCCAGTCATCTCGGTCCATGACGCCAAATCCCTAAACCCTGACAATACCGATGCTCAAACTGTTCTCGACACACTTGGCCAGGTCAGACCTCACTGTGTTCCGATTCCAATTTGACAGAAATACCACAAACCATTGTAAAAGTGTTAAGTTTAACCCGAGCTGTAATCTCCTCTCAGCCCCCCAAAGAAACATTAACCTGCATACTCGAGTGCATGGCTCAGATGCTGACAATATCAAAAGAGGTCGAGGATGCTTTTCTGTGTCGTACCATCAAGGCTTTCACATGGGTAAGAAAACCAATCAACCTAATCAATTCAAATTTGTTCAAACCATCATTTCACTTTCACATAATTGGTTTGTTTCAGCAGATCTATTTTGCATTTTCACAGATGGACATTAATTCAGAGGATGGGAGCAAAGTGTGTGAGTCTATGACTACAGTCCTGCGGTGTGTGCTCGAGGACATGAGATATACAGCCATCAAAGCAGAGAATACACCAATGTCTCCCTTGCCTTGAACATGAGTACAGCCAGTCTTGTATGTGAGGTGCACTGCGTGCATGACTAAGAAAAAAAAATTATTCCGTGCCTTTGTGTCAAAATGATTTAATGTGTAAAAAGCCACATTTGTTAGCATCGGGTTAAAACAGATGTTTTTATTAAGTTGATGATAACAAATACATAACTTATTTGCATTTTTATCTCAGTCTAGAGCGGAGGTGACACATTAAAGAAATAGTGAGCAGAATATTCTATGCAACACATTATGCCTTAAACCTGGTCACCTGAGTTATTTCTTAACAAGCATGTTCACACATACCATTGTGTTTCCTAACTGTACCCAGGATACATTCTCTTCTGTTTTTGTAAACAAGGTCCAACCGAAAAACATTCTGTTTCGAGTCAACAGTGCGTGATAAGTAGTTGGTAATAAAATCAAATGTTCCTCTTTCCAGTGGGTGGTGTAAGCTGCAGGCGAGCGTTTTCCTGTGATGCTCAAGATGTGAAAAAATAAGCTTTTAGGACGTCTTTCCCATCCTTCCCTTCTACTGAGGCCACAATGCTGGAGTAGTCACAGGCGACGAGAGTGAACCCTCTACCACAGATTGACAAGAAAATGAGGAAAAATGTCAGATTATATCTGTGTCACGTCAAAGACAGAGAGAACGCTGCGATTCAGTTATACATCAAGGTCGAGAAATAGAACAGAATGCAGTACCTGGACATTGTGTGAGAGCCTCCCAGTAAGTGGTACTGACTCTCCAGGGTCAGCCCATGGTCCTTGTCGTTCCTCCAAGTCAACACTCGTAAGGAGAGGTCCTGCGAGGCTGTCACCACACGGAAACTATCCTGTAAATATGAGGAGAACAAGAGAGATGAACCAATTGCAATTTGGATTTTTCTTTCAAAGGTCCCACCTGCTGATTCTGACTTTTTTTCTGAGAACTATAATCAAGTACATACTACAATTCAACATTCAACTGTTAAAAATCACTTTTACATTTTCTCCAAATCTGCAAGAGGCTACCGGGTCTTCTTTCAATTTGCTGCAATTTCTCGAATTGAGGTATTTGTTCAAAATCGAACCAAAGAGGAATTACAGCAAATCCCCCATATACACCAGACATATAATTACTTTTTTTTTTTTTACTTATCTTAAATAAAAAAGTGCTTTGAAGAACAGGATAACACTTTATTTTTAAAGCTATAGTACTGTTTTTATACTTTGGGGACTGAAAACTAGATGTACCGCATACATGCAGAGGAATGAAACCTTTAATGAACCCTTAAGTTGCACGGAGGTGATGTGCTAAACTGCATACAACTAAGAACAAGAACAAAGAGGAAATTTCTCTGAACCGTAAATGAGAAACAGCCTACCACACATATGGAGGAGATGGGCATAGTGTGATCTTTAAAGCTAGAAAGCAGGGCTCCCTTCAGTGAGTACACCAACAGCTGCTCATCAGCTGCCACCACTATGCAGTTGCTGCTCTTGGCCTCCAGAAGGATTTCTGAGGACCTGGTGTGCAGCGTCAAGGGGAAGGACTCCACCTGCTGGACTAAAAAGGACGAGAGGCTCAAATTAGTCATGGTGAATTCAAGTCTGTACTTTATTATTATTATTTTTTTTTTTTACATGTGGATAAGATAAGAAGTTAAAGGAGTGGTATGACAGTCCAAATGATGACCCCCACTTGAAAAGCATCTGCGAGTGCACTGTATTCAGGTTTACTCAGGTTGCTACAGGTGGAATGACTGGCATGTCTTACTTCTGTTTTCTCTTGAAATGCCCCCCGAAATATCACCGACCAATGAACAAACTCTATAGCATTTGTATTACAAATGTAGTGCTGCCGTGCCAGAAGGACTTGCCAACTGAGTATTGTTTCCTAATGATCAGGGATTGGATCTGAAGCAGTTTTCAAGTAATTATGCACATCAGGCCTCACCCTGGATCTCTGACTTGTACTTCGTCTTTTTAATGCCGATGTCGAAAACAGTGAGGGCTTTGTTGCGTCTGTGTTGACTGTGGTGGATGATGGCCAGTCTGGCAGGCTGGGTGGGTATGAAGACAGCAGCCTGGCACCCGGTGACTGGCACAGACAGGCACAGAGGATCTTCGTCTTCAGACGGAGAGGTCAGACTCTCAGTGTAGATCACCTGGCAACAAACCAAAACACGGAGGTCCACAACGCATGTGTAAATGGTTTCCTGCTTTAATATTTATTTCCCTGTGTTATTTGCACTGAGGTAATGTGGTAGAAGAAAACACAGAAACAGACCAGAGCAGGAAACACATGCCGTCAACCACAAATACCTTTGGACTTAAGTCATCATTGTCCTTAGTTCCAGCAGTGATCCATTTCTTGTCAGGTGAAACCTGAAGTGTGTTGACTTTAAAGGTGTCACACACCATTATGTTGGACATTTCAGTCAAAGTTGAATCAGCTAGTGTGCGCACTGATCCCTGACTGGTTCCAACCTGGAAGAGAGTAGAACAAAACCAAATGAAAAAAATCCCCCAAAACTCCTAAATGATTTTTAAATCTGTAGCCAGGTAACTTTA
This sequence comes from Odontesthes bonariensis, assembly GCF_027942865.1. Lineage (NCBI taxonomy): Eukaryota > Metazoa > Chordata > Actinopteri > Atheriniformes > Atherinopsidae > Odontesthes > Odontesthes bonariensis. Next base: position 24,787,174 of record NC_134515.1, read on the forward strand.
TAAGCAACTTACTGTCAGGAACCAATCATTGTTTATGTTGTACTGCAGTAATGCACAGTGTGGGGATGCAGTAGAAAAGGAGGCCATCTCCTGGCCAGTCTGGCTTCTCCAGGTCTTGATGAGGCCTGTACAGTCTGACGTGATCACGACTTCACGCTTCTCATCACAAATGATCTCGGTCAACTCACTCTGCACAGGACTACACCACAGGACCTCGGACTGAAGAAAAGAAAAAAAAAAGCTTCTGTGTCATGTTCCAATTGTTTCACTGGGGTTGCAAATGATGTAATATAATTTACCGGCTTAGTTCGAATAAAGGCAAAGAAAAAAGAAAAAAGTAGAGGCTACAAAACCAATTTGTGTCGGAAATTAAAGCTAATGTCAATATCTATGTGCACCATCACACACGCATCTCATTTCCGGCAGATAAACAGCAAGAAAACATGTTGCAAAGACACAAAGAAATAGTGTTGTATGACTGCTGAGTATGCACGATAATGCCGAAGATGTTACACTGACACTTTGGATGTTCCAAGCTCGGACTGTGCCATCAGTGGAAGCGCTGCAGACGATGGGGCTGTTGTTACGGAGGTCTGGAAGATGGCTGGAATTCCCCTGCAGGTATGCCAAGCCTACCACCTTGCCTGATCAGACCAGATGTTTCACACAGCGATACGATGCGAGGCATAACAGAGTCATGCACAAGAGATTCCTGATATAAAAGAGGAGGAAACATACCCGTGTGCCCTCTTAGGCTTTTGCAAATGTATGCCCCTGTCCGACCTTTTGTCATTTTCATCTCCAGGTGGCAACGCCGCAAAAAGTATGTCTTCCACGAGTGATTCACATCTTCACTCCGTGTGGCAGCGGGGTTACAGAAACTCCAGCGCTGCAGACACATCCTCCTGCGGGGAACGCACAACTGGAAGGTTTCTTTCTATTGCTAAAACAGAAGCCCATGTTGACAAAACTCTAACTAATTTCTCATGGCTTTACCACAAAATGCATTAAGTTATCACAAAATCTGGGAATTCTTCTCATTTATTCCACATCACCTAAAAAAGCTAAATCTTCATATATTTGCACCACATGCTTCAGATGCTAACACACAGTGTTGGAAAGAAAACTGTTCAACGTATCATAATGACAGATTTTGCACCATAAATAAACTGGCAGTCATTACAAAGACAGCAGATTGTAATTTCAAAGCCTACTAAGCGGTGCTGTTTTAAGTCACGGTGAAGTTTGCATTATTTCTGTCAAAATGTGGATGGAGCACAGCAAGAGGGCGGCTGTAGCTCAGGAGGAAGAGCAGTCACCCACCAATCGAAAGGTCGGTGGTTCGACTTCGGCTTCCCTGGGCTACATGTTGAAGTGTCCTTGGGAAAGACACTGAACCCCACGTTGCCTACCGATAAATCCATCGGTGTATGAATGTGTGTGTGAATGATTAGAAAGCACGTAGTGTGTGTATAGATGCTGTATGAATGTGCGTGAATGGGTGAATGTGGCATGTAAGTGTTAGAAGCGCTTTAAGTGGTCAGCTAGACTAGGAAAGTGCTATACAAGTACAAAGAGAGGAGAATGGCAGAGGGAGGAGGACTACAAGCAGTGATCTGTGGGGGCTAAAATGATGGAGTACGTTGTGAACCTCTTGATCTTTCTTCGAGAGAGGCTCTCCGGCATCTGTGGCACAAATTTTGAAGTGCGATAACCGCGTTTCATGAATGTAAATGAAAGCAATGTAAAACTTTGGATGGACCGCATTTTAGAGACTAATGAAGATGGAAGGCAGGCAAACTGTAACCTATGTATATTTTCATCTTTATGAATGAAAGTTTTGTGGGGAGAGATTTCTCCTGTGGATTTCTAGGGTTAGTCCAGGCACTCCAGAAGATGCGTACACACCAGATCTTTATTTTGGAGTATTATCAATGATCTAAAATCTAGAGGAATTCAAACAATAGTTTAAACTTTTGATATTTCAAAACTAAATGACTGTATGCAAAAATATAGGGGGGGGGGGAAGTAAAGGACACTGAAGTAAACTGCTGCATATCTGATTCAGTTTCGATAAACTGAACATCTGTTATTAAAGTGAAATCGTGATCATTCAAGCTTTAAATACTCACAGTCAGTTTATTATGGTGGCGTGGTATGAGTGTGGCTGCTTTTGTGAGCATTGTCACTCCTGTTATTTCACAACCTTACTTTGAGACATGTGTGGAATGTTTTGGTGGTTTGACCCGGAGGTGAGACGAACATTTTTGGCGAAGATGCGCGCTGATAATGAAGACTGAAGACTTTTTGAGGGAGAAAAAAAAAGTGGTTTCTGTATTGACCCAAGTACCTGTTCGCACTTGAATAGAAATGTAATGCAAACATCATTCACACAAGCATCAGCTCGGGCAGTGAATTGAAAACATACCGAAAGGGCTGATAACTCACCTCCACAACCATGGACTCTCTGCAGTTTCGTGCCACTCCTGAAAGTACACAAAAGAAATCAAACACTAATGATTTCCAGGATATTTCTTTCGGCGACTTCCGCAAATCAGAAACAGCTTACTTTACACACGCTTGACGCTTTGATTAAATCTTCTTCGTCCAGAAATGTAAAAATGTGTATTAAACAGTCACTGATAAGATGCTGGTGATGGTGATCCATATTGATATCAAATCTTTACCAGCTTCACAGTTTCCGCATCACAACGCCAAGTTTGGGAGAGCTACGGAAGGCGTGCAGGGACAATGCGAGTGGTTTCCTTTGAACCTGCGGTGTCTTGACTGCACCACCAGATGTCGCCGTTGTAAAAGGTAGCTGTTTGCTGAGAGGAGCCCGAGACGGAGGCGCGCAGCAGGTCGCACTCACTGGATGCGTTAGAAAGCAAATGGTGGGATGAATGCTCCTTTTATGCAAAAGCGATGATAATAACAACAAGAATGAAAACAAACACATACATAAAATTAAACAGAAATATAAACGATAATAGTTAAAAAAAACCACAACTTTTCACAAATGGCCAATCAAATCGTCTGTCACTAGAGTGCAGAGAGTAGCCTGTGATTACTCGCTTTGTCTTTACTATTTAAAAATGAATGATTACAGTTGGATCTTGCTTTGTGTTTCTTCGGAGATATACAGACACAGACCCCAGTGTATGACCCACCGACTTACTTAATAACCAAATTAATAACAGCCCCAATAAGTCAAGGTGAATCCTCAGCAGGGGACTGTGCGAGCCTGTGTCTGCTTGCGTGTGTGTGTGTGTGTGTGTGTGTGTGTGTGTGTTTTGAGATTCAGCCCTGGCGGGATTCTTCAGCAGGGCCCCATGTCTCCTGTGAACACGCCCCAGATAGATGAGGCAGATATATAGCTAAGACCTGCGGGTAGCCGAGGAACTGTGAGACAGAGATAATCGCACTTGCTCACCCTCGAGGGTTACCTGTGACACCCTCGCAATGACAAGCGGTCCGAGCGAAAGGGGGGCATGTAAAGGGAGTCTGGATGGTATCTTATTCGGCGGTTTGTAAAAGTTCCCGAGCGTCCGCTGCTTTTCGTCATTTTGGACTTCCTTTGGAGTTACCTGTGCCGTGATCGACCGGAGAGCACAAGCGAACCGAGTTATTAATCAGCTCTGCAGATCGTTGCATGAAACTGAGAGCTGGGCCGCAATGAGTCGGAAAACAAGACGCTGGATTTTAAGAGTGTTACTTTGTTTGGGGATTGTTTACTTGAAAATTGGGTGAGCTGCGTTTGTTTGATATCAGATTTTTTTAGTGCCAGGTTATTCCCAGAATCAGGAGACTTAAACAAACTTGATACATGCAGACTTCCAGCTGTTGTTAGTCCTTCAAACACGACTGAGTCCCATATTTCCTCATAAACAGGTAGATGATTTAATAAATGACATATAGAATGCCAGTAAGGTGCACTGACTCGTGGCAGCTGCGTGTTTACTCATGTTTAATTTATCACACCTTTTAATGACGGTAAACGTCATGTAGGTATAGTACTTTCCAAGTATGTACAACTCTAATGTAACCACAAAGTATAAGATGGAGCATCTTAACCCATACGATTGTTATATATATATAAAATATTTTTGGATTGTTTCCATTGGCATGTTTAATGAACGTAACAAGAGAGTTGCATCTGACTGCAAAACCTTAGGCTAAGTAATAAAGGTTAATATATATATATATAAATATATATAAATCAATGGTTGATGGCTTCCTCTCTCAGTCCTGTCGATCTTCCATTTGCAGTGGATTCTCGTCGGTGGTGGCCCTAGGTGCGAGCATAATCTGTAACAAGATCCCCGGTTTGGCTCCCAGACAACGGATTATCTGCCAGAGTCGCCCCGATGCCATTATCGTCATCGGAGAGGGAGCCCAAATGGGCATTAACGAGTGTCAGTTTCAGTTCAAAAACGGGCGCTGGAACTGCTCGGCGCTTGGAGAGAGGACCGTCTTCGGAAAAGAGTTGAAAGTGGGTATGTTGCTGTCTGTTAACGTTTGTTTACAGTTAGAAACCTGTTTATAGTAAGCACAATTTATCACCAGTTTATCATCGGTAGATCAATCACCGAGCCCAGATGCGTATTTTTCTCCGTAGATTTACGCACAGCCCTTTCTTTTGACATAATAAAAAAGAAAAGAAAAAAATGAGTATTTGCAAAACACAGTGGCCAAATTGAACTGTAAAAAAAACAGGCTGATATAGAAGGTAATAGATGATCTGTTCTATTGTTAATCTGATCTCTTTTGACGCTGAGGCATCCTCTTTTCTTTATCTCATTTGTCATCTCCAGTTAATTGTATGCACTTTACAAACTTCTCCTATAACATAGATAATCAAACATCCTCCACTATTGCACGCACAGTATAAGAATGATCCCTTGAGGAGCCAGTGTCATTTACATCAGGCCTAGTTTTGCCAGACTTTTCCCTGAGTGGGGCTTTTCTGAGCATGTATAAAAGGTATTTGAAGCCAGCATTGTAACAAAGCTCTAGTGAATGTTGGCAGCCTTTCCTTTCAGCCCGGCAGAGTCTCTGGAGGCACATTTTCACTGGTCTTTATCCTGTCTTGCGATAGGTGCTGTGGCTCTCACTGTAAAGATGTAGACCTTACCACGGGTATAAGTTACAGTGAGGAATTGCCAAGAGGAAAGAGAGACTTAAAAAGGCAAAATTAGAGACACAAATTAGTCCAAATCATCGTTCCTGCTACTGAAGTTCATCCACTAAAGATGGATGAACTTCAGGAGACGCAGAAATCTTGTTTGGAGTTTTGCGGCTTATTTGCTGGTTACTATTATATATCGTATGATATTATAGCTCAAAGGCAGTTGATTGATGATATTGGGGATTCTAATACCAAGAAACCTGAACAATGTTAAGTCAAGAATAACTAATGTTGTTTTTTATGGTGACAATTAATAGAAGCAGTTTAAAAACATCAGAGGTGGCTTTGTAAAACCATTTTGGTAAATACTTTAAAATGATTTTCTGTCCATTTTTTTTCTTCCCCTAGCTAAATATATTCAAATCAAAAACAAAAAGAACACATACACAAATACCCCAAGACACAATGGTCAATAGCTTGGGCCAGCTGTTTGAGGCATTGTTGCCTTCTGCTGTTGGAGAGAAAAGATTATCTCTTGGTGCTGCTGAAATGAAAACAGCGGTGTTTGACAATCTGGTCCATTATGAATGAGAGGCTTTAGCCAATCAAGAGTTTGCGTTTTTCGTTTGAGTCTGTGGCTTGGACAGCCGTACCAAATAGATTGGTTTCACTGATCAGATTAGCGTAAAAGGCGAATGGTTTTAAATGAATGCCATTGTTGGTGCTCAGACTGAGGGAAGCGATGTGGCTCGCAGTTGTTCTTACAGCAAAGGAAGAGTCATCAGGCTGACATAATGACAAAAATGTTAGTATGCTATGCACCTTTCAGGCTTGAGACTTTTTCTTCGTCAACATTTGAACTTCCTAGCTACACTGCGCCGTCTGAGATGAAGTCCGTTCAAACAGGCTGCATGTTGAGAGGTTCACAAGTAGGGCTGGGTATCGTGGCCAATTTCCTAAATCGATTCGATTTCGATTCATAAGGTCCTGAATCGATTAATCACGATTCAATTCGATTTGATTCAATTCAATTCAATCTGCTCTTAAATAATGAAAATGGCTCAACTGTTTTACAAAATACTAATGTATTTTATTTTATCTATTATTTTTACCATAAACAACAGGTTTTAAGTGCAAACTTGTGAATTGGACAGTTTAAACTTCAGCTGTGAACACAACTGTCTCAAAAGTGCCATTTTAAAACTATAAAGGAGTTGCAAGTGAAAGTGTACTTGAACTACAACATTCCATCACTGCAAATTGCATTAAGGCATTGTTTCTTAATGTGCAAAAATGATAATAATAATAATTATAATGGTAACAAAACTAAAAGTAAACTTAAACGATATAAAGTCAAGTCCTGTTATTGTGACTTTTTTCTCACTTGGTAATTGTGAGATTCTTGTGCAGGAAAAGGAGCTCATTGACCTGATCTGGGGTTAGGCAGCTCCTTTTTGCAGTGACAATATCACCCACAGTTGAAAACACCCTCTGCGACCCAATAATGGTCCCTGGGACACAAAGGTATTGCTGCGCCAGGCGAGCCAACAGTGGATACGCACTCATCAGTCAGATGTTTACGTTGCACCATAACGTAGTGTGGATTGAGTACACGAACAAGCCGCGGACGTAAACGCGCCACTGTTGCATCACGCACGAGACTACTGGGGTTAACTTCATGAAAAAATGTATTTTTTTTTTTTTTTTAATTAAAAAAAAATAATAATAATAATCGATCTCATGCCCTACTAATCAACTTTGCAAAATTTAAAATGAAATCGATCCAAAATCGATTGAATCGATTTTTTTACCCAGCCCTATTCACAAGTGATAGTAAACTGCACCTCTTACTTAAACCTGTGCAGGGTTTTGATTCATTTTGTTTTTTTTTCCTTTTTTTTGTCTTCTCTCTTTCAAATCTATTCCATCTCTCATTACGAGGTTATGAAGAATTCATACCACCTCTTGTGGTGAGCCCATGCGCTCAGAACTGAAGGGGAAAAAATTAACAACGGTGCAGTCAGAACTGACTGACTGCTCTGACACACCTTCTTTTTTGGCTCCAAGCCCATCGAGTCTATAAAAACGTCCACATAATTGATGCCTCAATATGAGTTTTTGTTTTTTTTATTTTCGTTTTTTCAATGGCAAGGGCACACATCCAAGATGTTTATCAGAAACATGGCAGCTTTACATAGTGAGCCGGGTGGCAGGAGGAAGCACAAAGAAGGTATAATGTTTGTTTAGGACAAACAGTGACAAGAGGAGTTTATTTACACATAGATATGATGAATGTTGTAATCAGTGTTGTAAGCAGTTTCCTGTTTGCGTGATAATGTATCATAGATCGTCAAATTATGACCTCTACTGATTATGCCTAAGAATACACGCTTTTATTCAAGTCGAGGCTGTTTTGACCTTATATTAGAGGGAAAATGCTTTGCTTTGATACAAAGCAAGCATTCAAAGAAGACATTTGCAGAACCTTCTCTTGGCCCATCATTTGGATTGAAAACTTTACTGCTGGAATTGTCTACGTTGAAGAGTCCTGTCAGATTAACCTTTACCTATTTGTCTTATTTGTCGATATTTCCGTGTGTGTAAATGATTTGTTAGCTGGACATGGGTACAGATAACGGCGGAACGAAGATTCTGATTTCACTGCCTTATGAGCTTACACACAATGTTACAGCTTGGAAGTGGATCAATAGCCCTTCCTTGCCGACAACCCTCTTATTCATACAGCTTTGTTGACTATACTGCCAGCAGACATTTTAGTTCACGGGCAGGACAGTTTCCAGGTCAGGTTTCAAAACACTGCAGCCCTTGAGTGATATGTTAGTAAGACTGTGATGTAAGCACCCATTCTGTTAATAATTGATCTGTTTTTCCTTTTTTTTTAAAAAACCTCATACATGCTTATTCTATTCCCTTAAACTGAGGGAGACACACCAAAATCTTCTATATTTTCTCAAAATCTGCTATGTCTTATTTAGCACCTTCTTTTTTCTGCTCCCCTAGGCAGCAAAGAGGCTGCATTCACCTATGCCATCATTGCAGCCGGGGTGGCCCACGCCATTACAGCCGCCTGTACACAGGGTAACCTGAGTGATTGTAGCTGTGACAAGGAGAAGCAGGGTTTCTACAGTAAAGACCAAGGATGGAAGTGGGGAGGCTGCTCGGCAGACATCAGCTACGGCCTGGGCTTCTCCAAAGTTTTTATTGATGCTCGGGAGGTCAAACAAAATGCCAGGACGCTCATGAACCTCCATAATAATGAGGTGGGACGCAAGGTGAGTAAAGAGCAACTGCATTACACCTGACTTTGATGATCATGTAATTTAGGTAAAAAATATGCTACTGTTATCACCAATAATCTTTCTGACTTAAACATGGTGGCGAAGTTGATGGATAAAATTGTGATGCTGGTCTCAGTGAGTGTTAACAGTCTCTGCCATGCTTTGGTGTGGGTGAGCCCTGCCAAAGATCTGGGCACTGGGGCCAAGCTTAAACAAGAACCGGAATAAAGAGCTGCTTTTAGGAAAGAGCTGTCTAAGTGGCAGGGTTTGATTACAGCCCAGATCCCTGCCCTGAAAACAGATTGACACTGTACAAAAAGGCATTAGCCCAGTCCCCCCATGTTTTGCACCACTGGGACAGTATACGGTTACCGTCATGACAATCAGCAACCACACTTTCATCCCAATCATACCAACCCACATCAGGTGCAGTGTGCTTGCACATCCACCCTCAGGGGTGTTTACTGTTATATTAAATGTTAAAGTGAAATTAAAGTATACTTCATAAACTTCAATTGTATAGTAAATCAAATTCATACTTAAATGAATTAATTTGACTTAAGATCCTGGCAACCAATAATCAAATTTGATGTGCAATAGAAGGCAGAAAAAGTAACAAAAAACAGCACATTACACTGTAAAAACAGCAGTAATATGATAAAATACCATGGATAAAATCTACCCGGATTGTTTTCATTCAAATGTTTTTTCCTGCATGCATGGTTGCAAAACACTGCAGAGTTACAAAGAGACTCCAGTTGGTCTAGATGTAAGAGACTATGTAGACAAATGTGCCAACGTAAGGGTTAGATATAGTGAAGTATAAAGAGGCAGCGTTGCCCAAGTTAACTGATATCCTTTCTCTGTCTGACTCTGACCAAAGAAAGCCTGATTCACACAACCAACACGTCAGACAGTGCAGCTGAAAAGCCCCTTCAAACACAATTGTACGGGGCAGATCGTTTTCGACATGCGTTTCAGATCCATGAATTCAAATTGGCTTATCTGGACAGCTAAATTGCCTCCCAGGGAAAAGATTGTACTCGTGGATTCAAACTTTGAGCGGCCTCACTTATGTCCTTTTCTTTCTGCTAATAAATAGACCCTCTGTTTTGATAGTCACCCCTCCTTTATTTATGCTAATCAAAAGCAGTGACACTGAGCAGGAGCGCCGTTCACAGCTCTCCGGTGGAAGACATGAAGACAATGGCTGTCACAAGTGTTAGTCACAGAACAACTGATGGATTAGGGTGTTGAAGCCAAGGTTTTTATGAAGTGGTTTGCTCAGGGAAAAGTTCGTTTTTTTGTCCTTGTTCTCATGTCTGTATTTGCGGTTTACTGTTACAGTTTTCTTGCCAAGATCACAGATATAAATTTCTCACAAATGGCTTTCGGCGACCATATTGCATACCAAGCACCGAGCATTTTAGAAAAAGGGAAATTGCAATTGACCTTGTTGCTAAGGAAAACTCCAGTGGCACTTCTCATTGTCATCAGCTCAGGGTTTAGCGCTAATCCTAGTCACTCGGCGCCTTGTACAGTCACTCTTGACTTTTGCGTGTTGTGTGTGGTAACTACACACACAGAGCCTGAAATCTGATACATTATTTTGGCTTCTGTGTATATGGTATCACACTGCTGTGTGGTGGGGTTGTATTTAATCCCCAGCCACGGTGTATTTGTAAGTCACGTGTTTAAAAAAATTCATGTGGTCTCAAAGAGTTGCACTGTGAGTTTATTCAATGGTCTTAGAATAAATAGACATTTGAATTCCACACATATTCTGATTATGTGTAAGACAGCATTATTGAGACATGGCACTGTGAGTGCTTCACAGTTCCAGATTGTTACTGTGTTACCAAGTTGTTTTCCTGTGTTTAGATTCTGGAGAAGAACATGCGACTGGAATGCAAGTGTCATGGCGTCTCGGGCTCCTGCACAACCAAAACCTGCTGGACTACACTTCCCAAGTTCCGCGAGCTTGGCTACATTCTCAAGGAGAAATATGCCCATGCCGTGCACGTGGAACCAGTCAAAGCTAGCCGCAACAAGCGTCCTAAATTCCTCAAAATCAAGAAACCCTCCTCTTACCGGAAGCCCCTGGATACAGACCTAGTGTACATAGACAAGTCGCCTAACTACTGCGAGGCGGACCCTGTGACAGGGAGCCTGGGCACACAGGGTCGGGTGTGCAACAAGACAATGATGCAGCACATTAGCGGCTGTGACCTGATGTGCTGTGGTCGGGGATACAACACGCACCAGTACTCGCGTGTCTGGCAGTGCAACTGCAAGTTCCTGTGGTGCTGCTATGTTAAATGCAACACCTGCAGTGAGAGGACAGAGGTGTACACATGCAAATGAGAATATTTATTGGATGGTGTGTGTGTGTGTGTGTCTGTGTGTGTGTGTGCGTGCGTGCGTGCGTGAGAGATGATGTTTTCATGGACCAATTTTACAAAAAAGGCTGTTTTTGCAGCCTTTTAATACACAATGAGCAACTACTGTGTTGTGTAAACAGCGAGCAGAAGATGGGTCGTCATGGTTCTTTTTGCACACAAAGCCTTTCAGCCCTCTTCTGGGGCGGTTCGTTGGGATGCAGTCTCGAAATGGCGTTACAAAACACTGTTAAGGGAAAAATTTGACCCTGGCCAATGGGACTGGGTGACTGCAGTTTGAGTCACTGAAGCAAAATGTCAAGACTTTAAGCTATATGGACGTCTACTGACTTTTTCACTGTTTGGACTTTGCCAATGCAAATGAATTATGGTGGATGTGATGCTGGGCAGGACACACTGCTGAAGTCCTCACCCCCTGTGCACAGATGAAATGACACAGCCATTTGGAATATTTAACATACTGTATTTAGAGAATGAAAATTATTACTATTAATTTATTCTATAAAGAACTACTGATTTTGTCCATTATGGATCAAAAATAACTAAATGTCATGAGGTTTTAGTTTATTAAGCAATGGAACAATGTCCACAGTTAACACACTGGATTTAAATCTTCCTGGGAAAAGATGTCACTTTGTAGAATAATATTGTTCCAGAGGGAACCGCTGTGGGCTACACAAACTGAACTTCTTGCCTCCTTATGAGTTTGTCTTCCCTCTTTTTGCTGCTAGTCTAGAAACTCCCACTTGTTGAGGTAGAAGGCTAAATGCTGTCATGGCTCTCTTCAGAGGCAAGACTCACTTCAAGCTGATTTAACGGGAATCACTGATCAAAAACACAGGCACATTTTCCACGTTTGGTAAATATTGGTTATAGATTATATATTTGTAAAAGCCTATTTTTATATGAATGTTTTATTTATATCTTTTTTTTTTCTTTCTTTTTTTTGCATATTCAGTGTTGCATACAGACCCTGACATTTGTTTTTAAACCCCGGTGAAAAAAAGCTGATACATGTAAGTTGGCCCAAGCTGTCACTGCCTTAGTTGTATATTGTAAGAGATAGAAACTGTTTGTATGTGTCTGTGTTCAAACGTCTGTGTTTACTGCATTTCATGACTACTACTGATGGAATACAGGAACAGAATAACACTAACAAGACATCATTTTCATTATTGCCTCCTTGCACATCACTGACGTATCAATCTGTTCACGACAAAAATGCAAATACCATTAAGAAATAACCTAAGGGGAATGTTTTGCTACCTTTGAAACAATATATTCGAATAGTTGTGATATCGTGTAAATATATGGAGAATTTGTTGAGCTTTTGTGCAATTAATTGTCTTAATTGCTCATTAGATGCGAATAGATTAACTACTAGAGTGATTATACTTATTTTAAAGTATACGCAACACTGAATCTTACTTCAATTAATGGTATCCATGTTGAAGTTTGCGCCACTGTAATGCACTTTAAGGATGCAATGAGGTAAAGATAAATGTTGTCTAATACCACGTGGTCACCATAGAGATAAATTAGCTCTAAGAGGACAAGCACAATGTGTGCAATACTCGGATGAAAAAGAGATGTTCTTTGAGAGGGGAAAGTTATTCAGGCTTAATTGAGGGCCCATCTTGCAGACTGGGAAGCAGTTGAATGTGTGCGAGGAGAAAAGTGTTTGTGCCCTAATGGTAGGGTACCGTTGTAATTGATGAGGCTGGTTGGACAGACGTGTCACAGTGATGACTTGCTCAGTTGGGGGAGTGGGAGCTGTCAGGTGATAGATGACTCGCACATCTGCTTCATTCACTCCTGGGCTGCTAGTTGCTACAACAACTCCAGTGCAGCGGAGAAAATGCAGGGCAGTCTCCAGGAGAGGCCGGCCGACGTGTCAGGGAAATGTTAACGACGCTAAAGCCCACAGTCGTTACAGATTCCACTCTCATTGGCCTGGAAGTGGGGTGAGGAGATGGGCCCAAAGGTGTTGATGGAAAACCTGCTCACAATAATCTCCTCGGACTGACGAATGTAGCTTGTAAAGTTTTCACCTGTGCTAGATTTTTGAGCCCTTTCCCAGTAAAAACACACATTCTTTATGAAAAAGCGGAGAGGACGAACTGAGAATTCAGGTTTAACTTACAGTAGATAAGCCATATCGTGTATCAGTGTCAGTGATAATCTCCCCAGAAAAAAGGGAAAAGGGCGTGAAGGGATAATAGCAGAGGCTTGTCTCTGTCTGACAAAAGCTTTGGGCTTTCATAATATTGATACAAAAGACTTTTATAAGAAAGGGCAGCTGCTCAAAAAGCTCTGGTTAAAACTAAACTAGGGTTTTGTGTGCAGGACTCGCATCGCATTGTCCCGTGAACAACACACTTGCATCTTTTGAGTCCTTTATATGTGTCATTCATTTACTTTCACCTGCAGTATTCTAACACTTGAATGGCAGCTTTGCGTGGATATTTTGAATGCGGCCCTCTAAAGTTACAAGCTCCCCTTAAGTTCTAGTAATGCGGATTAATAGCCAAGATTCAAAACATTAAACCTGTTATTTCCTGCATGAAACGTCTTCTTTTAAACAAACAATGGAGTTTAGCTACTGTGTCTGGTAATCCACCTGCAGTGTTTCTCAGCCAGGTGCAAAGCACCACCACACAGAGTCCACAGTCACTTCATCCCAGTTGAGTCACAACCACAAAATGCCACCTTCTTTGATATTTCAGCCTATGTCAGACAGCCTGAAGGATCACTGAGATCCTGATTATACTCTTAGCTGTGTTTCTCCATAAACAGGACCAGGCCCATGCCAAGATGTTCAGGGGTGTAATATCCATGTTGCTCTGAAGTGGGGTTGAGTTACCCTTTGGAGTTTTGGTGATGAAGGCACACACACACACACATGCTCACCCCGTCACCTGCGGTAGTTGGAAATTGGTGGTAGCAGCAGATTTATGGTCGGTACTCTGGCTCACTCCCTTTGTTATTGTTGGAGGTCTGCCACAGCTTTTCAATCTGCTCTCATGACCTGTTACATCAGGGCCGCCCAGCTCTGAGCTCCAGCCAGCAATTAGAGTCAAAGCCGACAATGAGTCTTTAAAACATATTTAAGCAAGACGCGTCCTGCTCTGCGTTTTATCATTAGATCAGCCTTGACAGCACGAGTGATCCGATTTATAGCTGACAGTCAAATTTATCTGATGATGCTGGCATTTGTTGAAACCAGTGAGAGGATTTGGGATTTTTTTTTGCGGAACCATTTACTGAACCTCTATGTAATTACAATCTACAAAGTGATCAGATTCCTTTATGCTGTCTGCTGTCCTCCTTTATATCTCTATGGTAGCAAGTTACATATGAAGCCCAGATATGATCTTGGATTTACTTCACCAAAGAAAATCTATGAATACTGGTAATGCCAACAATGAACAAGGAAATGACTCATAGTTTTGCTCTTAAAGAGCTGTTAAATCATTCATCTTACAGGGCCTTTATTAACCCACAGCTCTGAGTATTCGTGTCAATTATTCTGTTTCAACATTTTCCAGAACTTCACTCAGACAAGTGGACAACGCTAAAGACAATAATTTGAAGGAGGAGGAGGAACCAGAAAATATTCTCTGCAGTTTTTCTCTCCCCTTCGCTCTCTCTGACCATAAATCTCCTGACACATGATTATGTCAGTCATACTTTTGTTTTTGCTCTGGTTGAGACATGCACAAGCACCTGAGCGCTGCACACTAAATTGCAGAGCACAAGGTTGTCTTTATGTGATTCCAGAGATACTGTAAGGGTGCAGAGCTCATTCATGCACTCTCTTTACCGCTCTGACTCTGCGATGGAAAGAGAGATAGTCGACAATATCCACTCTCCACAAGAAGGATCCACAACTGTTTGGCCCTCACAGGGTCTATCTGACTTCCCATGGTCTATCTGATTTTACAGGTAAACATGGTCAAATAGCCTCAGGGCATTGTGTGTGGCTTAAAGGTTAGGACGGGCTGGGTGAGGGATTTTGAGGTTGCCCTTTACAATGATTTAAATGAGCATACCAGCCCGCTTAACCTGCCTTTAAAGGCTTTAGAAATATTAAAACACGGAGCAGTAATGGATCTGAGAAATGGTGTAATATGAACTTTAAGTGAGCTTTTTCAAAGCCGCCTTTGATGGTGTGTAGCAGTGTATCTCTGCATGATCTGAACACCCCATATGATACTTTTCTTGTTTTTGGAGTGGTTTGGAACAGGGATATGGAGGGCCCTCATACCTGCCCCCCCCCCCACACAAGACGTCACCTGAGCTAAGCTTACAGTAATCCTCCGACGTCTCGGGCGTCCTGACACGGGATGTTTTGAACAAAAACACCAAACTCACTACAACCCTGTAAGACTCAGGGACGCTTAGGAAATATCAAAGATCATCATCCAGCATCATGTGCCAGTCAGCCTGTCAGGTGGATTCTTAACCTGACAGCCTTTCCTCGCCCTTCCAAAGAAAAAACTGGCAGCTGCCCTCTTTGGTTGAAAAAAACTTTTGGGTCACTGGTGAGGAAACATTTGCACACCTTAAAACGAGAACACAGCGCAGACATGAAACTTATTGAAAGAGCACAAAGGATGATCAACTAATCAGTCAAATCCCTCTTGTCTGAATTGTTAATTTTTTCAAATGTCAAATAGGCGAAGGAGAAGGCACACAAACAAGTTTGCTGGGAAGTAAACATCTGCGTGTACTTCACTGATGGTGTCATAGCTTCCAAACTCCTGACTCGTGGCTGAGTTCAGAGGGAGTTGCAATGAATTCTCTTCGAGCATCTTGTAACCTGTCGAGACACGTTCCTAAATGTATCATTGCAGAAAGCCATGAAACAATTTGAGCTGATGCTGCCAGTTTAAATAACTAAACAGTGTGGTCAGAGCTATTATATCATTAATCTTCTCCCGCTCTCCACTCATGCTTTGCCAAGAGTTGGAAACACCCTCACCTTCAACCAAAACGAGGTAAGCAGATACCTAAAAGTACTTCTTTTGATATGTATCCCTCAATGCAGGTGACACAAGGGTTTTGAAGTCTGTGCCGAAGACCTTTTCAGTCATGTTATCTTCTTTTCGTTCCCTGCTGCTGGATTGAAATGCATATTCCAGAAAGAACTTTGAAAGGAAAATATTTTGCTATGACAACACACTGAAAAGATGCTCCGCACAATTAACCATTTATGCGTATGGGTCACAAACCCACCTTACAATGTGGTTAATTGCATACACAGTCCTTGACACTGATGTCATGAACTGTAATAACCACTTGAATGGGAGTTTTATGTCTGTGATTCCCTGTAAATAATAGCCAGTGTTGGCTGTAAACAAGCCTGCTGTCTGACGGGTGGTATCTCAGGTCATTTTGCTCATTCCTCCAAACAAAATATTTTCCATTCGTCAACTTCTAACCCACAATGCATCACTACTGAGTTCCAAACCCACTTTAAAAGAAAAGCTGAATTGACACAAGTGGGTAAAGTGCACTGGGTGACCTCTGAATCACGGAAGGTCGCTCTGTGACAGTTGTAGATGAGGCTGTGACAGTGGTGGATGATTCTACAGTTCAGCACAGGGTCAGAGGTTTGTCTGTAGGGCAGGGGGACACAGCTGGATGCTCTGCACTGAGGTCAGCTTCAGTGATGGTAATGAGATAAAGAATAGGACAAAAGGCAGACGGGATAAAGAGGGCATTGAAAGGAAGCTCACTTTCACCGATCTTTAATGATTTTAAAGAGGCTTTATACCTACAGTATGTTGATTTATGGTTATTGTTATGTTATATTGCTGTTATTGTCTTTACAAAACAGAGCTCAAGCATTACAAATGGCATTTTTGCCATTCATTAGTGAGTCTGTCCTCCTGGCCTTGCGAAATCCAGAATGAAAGCCTGATGGACAAGGACTCTCAATACTGTGCCAGACAATGACAAACACCCCAAAGGGATTCTAGCAGGAAGTCTTTAGATTCTTTGCTTCTTTGCAGCCAAACAAAAAAAATGAACCTGTCATGCACTGACAGTGATATCATTACGGTAAGTAAAGAAAACTTCTCTGTGAAGGTGAAGTAAAGGTGCTTTATGTATCACCTATAGTTCCCACAAGAGGAAGGAGTAAAAACATGATCCGGAATATGATCTGATGTCCCCTGCGACTCTTGATGAGGGAACAAAAGCAGCAGTAGCATTGTCAGCTGGCACAGATGCCACAGTGATCGCTTCCATCATAAATCACAGCTTCTCAAAAGGATAGGTGTCTGGTGACAGGATGAGCATGCCAAACAAAGAGACGTCTGCTGTGACAGAAACTCACATAAAGTGGAAGTGGATTTTTGCAGCTCTCGAGCCGACAGTTACTGCTAAGTAGACACCTGCAGAGCAAACTGTGAGAGTGGGGACAGATTCCTTCAGAGACTGTTTTCTTCCACTGGAGGCAAGATTACATTAGCAGGTGCAGAAAATATACAAAGGTTTTAATTTTATTGTCATTAAACATCTTCGTCTTTTTTTCAATTTAAGGTCGTATCTTTGATCTTTGACAGTTTCGACCATCAAATCCATATATTGTTATCAGTCTAGTTGTTATCATAGCCAAAAAATGTATGTAATTACAGACATTTTTATAGGCCACATGGAGGCAGTGAAAACTACCTGTTAACACAAAATGGACAACTTATATAAGCTTATAGCAAATAGCTGCTTATTTCCACATTCAAACCGAAACAAAGGCTCGAGAGGAGGGATTCTGTAAGTCAGGTGATTATTCTCTTAGGAACCTCTTTCACACCATGTGATCCGTTGCTTGTACAGATGCATTGATTACAGCTGCTTAAAATAATACATAATCAACAATGTTATTAACAAAGAAACCAGCAGGAGACAAAAAACAAGCAGGTGTTTCGGATCTGTGTGGCAGGCTTGCAAAGGCAACAGTGACTTAAACACTGCGCTATATCGTATTTGGGGGTTGTATGTAGCCATTTCAAAGTCATGAGCACCCGTTGGATCAGTTAGATCCAGACAGATTGACTGTTGATCAAATTTGTAAAGTGAAGACAACTTGGGAGAGCAAACACGCTAAAATAGCTGTTGTTCAGTTAGCTATTGAGAGATAAATGTCTCCTTGTGGATTTATACAATTCTACTTGACAGAGAGAGTTTGTGGATGTGACAGGAAAATATGGTTCCAATAATAACATCTAAGTGATTTACTTAGACTTGCTATACATCAAGGGCAGTTTCATCTTACTTTTCAAGCAGCTGCATAACTTAATATTATTTAGGTTGGATAACAATGGCTGAAAAAGACTGAGACTAATGAGAATCAAAACGAGTATCCCCTGCTGTGTTGCATCAAATTCTTCTCATCAAGTAAGGCACAGTTTCTGTGAAGAAATAAAAAGTAAACGAGCGTCCGAATGTGACAGGTTTGTCAGGGCTCTAATGACAGGTTTATCTCGAAGGGAGACAGAGACAAACATTACCTCAGTGCTGCTGCAGACTTGCAGTACATCCCAAAGCAGCGTCAGTTCACCAAGTCTGTCCTGGGGGAAATTCCTTTCTACCACTGTCCCTCTTTGCTACAGACTGTAGTTGTCAGTGTTGGGCCATATGATGATGTATTTGCGGGTTTCGATAATGGAAAAATTCCGCTGTTGTGAACACATGCATGAACAGTGAGGCTAAAAGCTCAGTTATGTGAGGGATTTAAAGTAATGTGAAAAAAAGAAAAACTACTTCCCCTTTCAGTTCTAAGGTTTGATGTATCAGGAAGTATCAAAAATAGTCTGGTCCTTATTAGAGCTAAAAGAATTTTGGTAAATACACCCTGAAATGAACAGCAACACATGACATATTAGCTCCGTCATATCAAAGTGATTAAGTTATTTTTTTTTTTTTGCTCTTTGGCTCTCTCTACAGTTGTGGGATGCAACACCACTGTCAAAAAAACAGACAAACGAGCCCTATACGTGTACAGTCATACAGGTGGATTTGTTGTAACGTTGAAAAGGTCACACATTCGCCATCAAAAGCCAACAAAAAGGACAAGCAAAACGGTGTAGTGCAAGCTGGAAGCCAAAGTTGTGAACTGTGGAATCTCAGCCCTCAGGAGCTCCAGGGCAGTTTCAGGCCTGGGAATGTGCATAACAAAGGTGTACTTTACTGAAGTCTGAAGCACATAGTTTCAAGCTTCTTAAACTTCTCCGTTGCTGCTTTGAACCTGATGCTAAACCAGAATGTGGAAGCAGTGTGAGAAGAACTAAGTACACCCTTCCTGTGTTCATAGGATTTGAGAGGGTAAGTAATAGTAATTGTAAGTAATCAGACGACAAAGTTCGTAACAGGACAATTAGAACAAGACCGAACAAATACGGCTTGTTTGGAAGGGCTGCCAAAGAGAAAGCTTCTCTTCTCTCAAAAAAACATGGCAGTGCAGCTTAGGTTTGTAATGTCGCGTCTGGACAAACAACGTGTCCATAACCAGAGTGGAGAAGTTTGGTCATAATGGACTGTCTTATTTTTGGTGAAAACTTAACACAGCATATCCGTGCCAATGCCTCATACCAACTGTCAAGCACAGCGGTGGAAGGGTGATGATCTGGGCTTGTTTTGCAGCCACAGGAACTGGGCACCTTACAGTCATCGACCATGCCATGAACTCCTCTGTATGCCAAACTATTCTAAAGTCAAATGTGAGGTCATTTGTCTGACAGCTAAAAGTTGGCTGAAATTGGGTCCCGGAACAGTACAATGATACCAGATATGGAAGCAAATCCACAGCAGAATATCTTAAAAAGACAAGAATAAAGATTTTGCAGTGTCTCAGTTTTTGTTATGTAACTTATAAAACAGTTTCATATGTTTAATTCTTCATCTAAGTTGTATTTACCTCATTTTAAGACCCATTAAGGATCAGATGTTTTTTTTTATATATTCACATTATCATTTTATTTTAAGATATGCCCTGATATGGGAAATGTTTAAATTGAAAGTGGCTGTACTTTCATTTGCACATGACTGCAGATGTGGTTGAATCTTGTGGGTGGATTGTTAAGTTCTGGATCAACTGTATGTACCTTCCCTTCATGTAAGAGAGAGGTATCAGGAGGTGCTTATTCTGTTCAACTAGCCAGTACAGTGGCACACCTCTAAGAACTCTTAGAAGTGTCGACACATCGGCCCACTGACCGAAAGTGAAACGAGTGAAATTACCTTTTGCAAACAGTAACTGGTTAGATGTGCTGTACAGTGTAGGAAAGACTCTTTCTCTCATCTCACAAGCTGCCTCAAAGCCAGTCAGGCAGGTTTTCTGTAATTACACGAAAAATGGCTTTGGTTCCTCCGGGGTTTTGGCCACATCAGAGAGACAGAAGAGGTGTCTTTGCGTGCTTATATGAGCGTGTGTAACTAAGAACAGTGAAAAACACTGACACTCAAAAGAGACTTTGAGAAGTTAGTGTGTGTACAAACCTGAATGGTCATTTCACTTTGCTAACCTGTTTTATCATTGCTGGAAGGTTCTCTACGGACTTTGATTGTTTGCCAGTGTTTTGTTGATGTAAAGTAAATGAGAAATAGTAAATAGTAAAGTTTTAAACCGACATCTGTAAAATCTAAAACTCCACATCTGTCAACACCGTTGACAAGACTAGTTGTACTGTTACAGACTGTATAAAACTCCAAATGCCATTGGCATCGAGCATCCCTGTGGTTTATCCTTGCCGTCTTTCATGATTTGTGTTAGATTGTGTGAGATTCCTCCCTAAATCCTGGTAATCAGTCAAAACCTTTCCAAAACACGCCTTGAGCAACATATTCAGGAAAAACCTTGCTTAAGTGAGAGCTGTGGTGGAGAAGCCGAAGATGGTGCGAACCCCCTCCCTTCCTCGAGTGAATTTATGATTAATTAAAGTTGTATCAACAAAATCAATATTTTGCCCTGCACAAGAAACAAGCTTTGAAATTCACAATGTCAGCTAACTAGGCTAATCTATGACCCAAACAGATGGTGTCTGTGGTTTGATAGATTTGGGCGAAAGCAGAATCTGTCTGGAGCTCAGAGGCCTGCCAGATGCTTCTGTATCAACACCTCTTTTATCACCTGAAGAGAGTCATCCTGCCAACTATGACAGTAATTCTATCTGAGAGGGCCACACTGACAGAGAGCATGGATGAGTGAGATTGACTGAGTGCATCTATTAACATTTGAACACATGCTTTCTGAGAACTCTCTTGCGTTGTGGTGAGCACTGTCTGTCGATGTTTGGACTTCCTGAATTTATGCATTCAATAAAAAGTAGAGCAGCACATTCCATCAGAGTTGTGTGCCAGCCTCCGTAACTGTATTTGCACATGGAAGCAGTGTTTCATGTGTGGGAGGAGGGCATTAAATGGGTTACTATGATGTCAGGATAATCCTCCCACATTAACACTTGACAACATTATGATTTTACATCGAAGCTCCAGATGCTTGCCTCTGGAAATAGCAAAAGACAGTCAACACCTGATGACTTTCTGGCTTAGGTAAACAGAATGTCTTATGGTACAAAGAGTTCTTCTACACCCATCTGGTTATATAAATAAATATGAAGTGTGTCTCATGGTATAATCAACTAATCAGGCGCCGACAGTCAATAGACAAATGCTGCACTGAATGTGCCAAAATGCAGCAGTGTGCTTTAAATAGCCCTAGGGGTCTACCTGGGTTGGCACGAGCTCAGTTCTATTGGAAGATAGAGGGTCCCTGCACTGACAGAGTCTAATCACAACTGCTAATCATAAATACGGTGAACAATTTAGTTAATTTCCCACTGTTTATCTGTTTCTTGCTTATAAAAACAGGAGATTTAGCAAGTTTTTTTGTGGCATACCTTTACCTCATGTGCAAGTCATAACTACGCCTCATGTTAAGTGATTCCTGCCTGCTCTTGTGTGCAGTATCTTAATGTTAAAGGGTTCAAGATTCAGAACAAGAAATCAGTTCCCTCCGGTCCTGGAAACAGATGTGGGTTGCAACAGACTACACCATTTTTGAAAGCCCTTTGTGAATTGACATGTGTCTGTTACTTAGGAAGTAAGCAGTTGCAGCTAACAAACTCCAGAAAGACAACATGTGTTATACTATTTTTGGATTTTGGTTGTTTTCACAGACTGACAGATTTTTTTGCAAACACCAAAAGCTAATCTCTCTCCATGTTTTCTCATGAGTCCAACATGCCGCAGCACGGTCCACAGCTGTAAGACGATTGCACCTTAAGAGGAAGAATGCCTTTAGAAATAACAAACACTTGAAGCCAGCTCATTACTTGGGTGACATTGTTTCGCCTCAACTCTTCATCATACAACTCTGCCCATTGCCTACCCACAGAAAATTTATCACCCTCATTCAAATCCACTCAGAGCAGACAGTATGCATTCCATAGCTGGTTGGCTGTGAGAGCCAAGCAGTTTAAGAAGAATGCCTTGTACCAGCTGAGGAGATGTCAGGTATGAAGCCACACCCCCATTTCTTTGGACCGCAAATAGATCGCTGCTGTGTAATTAGTGCAGGCTTTCAAAGACACAAAATGATTCCATGTTTGTAGCAGTAACAATAACCTACATCCATGCTAGCAGGTCTGCGTCTCATTACTTCCCGTAAAGTACATCATGTCTGTGGGTTTTTGTTGTGTTTTATGGTTTAGTTATAGTGTTTTGGAGTTGTTATGATTTTCATTTTTTTTACATTACATTTGGTCATGTTCCCTTTAGTTCATCTGTGTTGTCACATGTGCTGTATTCTTGGTTTTATTCCTAAATCTGCTCTTCGGGTTGCCTCAGCCAGTCTTGCACGCTGCTATCCTTCTACACTTGGATTCATTTAGCCAATTACGACACCTACCCTAAGTTGGTCTCGTCTGTATCAATACTCCCTGGTTTTCTTTATACTGTGTCAAATCCCAAATGAGGATCTAGCATTGTATAAAATGTCAAAAAAAGGGCAGAATTCTGCAGCAAGGGCTCTGATGATAATGAGCATCATGTTTCTCCAATTTTAGCCTCTCTTTACTGGCTACCTGTAAAACAGACAAAAGAAAGTCAATTTCTTCAGCCCACATATAAATCTCTCAATGATAAACCTCCATCATACCATACAGACCTTGTGGTCGCATAGTCCCAACAGAGCACTTCACTCTCAAAATGTCGGCTTACTTATGGATCCTTGTCGTCCTTTCAGTTGTTTCATGGCTCATGCAAATCAATCTTATGCTTGCTATCTTAGATTTTAGAATTCTATATACACTGAGGCAGGGGCTTCAGTGCTTCCTGGCTGTCTTCTTTAGCATTAGAAACACAAGAGCATACTTTGTGAAAGACAGGGGCTAATTCTGTCCCACAACTACTTTCAAAGCAACACTTGCTTTCATACCAACTGTGATTTGTGTGGATAAATATGTGGACAAATATGTGGACATGAGGATGAGCATAAGCAGCCTGTGACAACAATATGTTTAATTTTCAAGCCTTGTCTTTTCCTTTCTTATTTCCTTGAAAGCTTGAAACAAAGTCAAATCTTATGTCCTATTATACTAGTAAACACATGAGATAGTCTCTGGGTACAAGAGGTTTTCCTGTCAAAGAAAAAAACTTGGGAAAAGATGATGGGTCATTTTTCTAACCTTCTGACCATAGCCATTATCGCTCCAGTGTGTCCAGGGGTTTCCTTTTGGTTCTGTCCCAGTCAGACATGCCCAGAACATTTCACTTGGCACGCCTCTGGGGGGCATCCTAACTAGATGCCTGAACCACCTCCCTCACGTAGCTCCCTCACCTGTACATATCTGAACCAGAGCACCAGAGCACACGGACAAATTATAGTCACGGACAAATGCGGTAAAGGCCAAGACTGCAGTAGTTGCTATGATACTGCCACTGATCAGCAACTGCTGCACCTGGGTGAACATGGTTATGGTAATATCAAAAATAACAACAAATGTCGTCTGAAGCTGAGTGGCCTTGTTGCTGGGGATGGAAGCACATTATGCCGTTTATATCTTGAACATGTCAGTTGATGAACTGAGTTTATCCAGCTTGTTCTCACTTGGTGTACTTCATTAACACGAAAGGCCCCTTTTAGCCTCAGTTATAAACTTACCAGATAAATACAGTTAAATAGTGGATTCATTTCATTCCTTCATTTTTTATGGCAGAAAAGCAGCTTTAGTTCCAACACCAACCGAGGAAATGATGTCGCCTATCCTCAAACCAAGTAGTTTTGATGCTTTTGGCTAAAAAAATGATGACATTTGAAGGATAGAAAAATAACAGCTGCAATGTGTTCTCAAACTCAAGTCGCCTGCTTCTTAAACAGTAACTTTCCTTACTGTAAAGTAAAGTTCCATTCAGTTGTACTTATCCATGAAGCCAGATTAAACCAATCAGCTGATTAGACTAGAAACATGTCTGAAAGGCCTGGATGACTCTGAGACTAAGCTTGTGGTCCTCAGGAACATACTGTCTTGTTATCTAATGACTTTAGTTGCTATTACCTTGGCTTGCAGTACTGCAGTGAGGAACCTTAATAGTTTATTTATTTATTTTTTTTTTTTTACCAGAATCTGTCCTTTGACTCACAAGCTTATAGTTAACCGCCTTTTCTCACCTAAATAATTGGGTGAATTTAGGAACATCCAGTCTAAGAGGGATGCAGAAAAACTGGACCATGCCTTTGTTACTTCAAGATTGGACTGTTGCGAAACCTTATTTGGTTGTTCCTAAAAGTTAAAATTGTCCATGTAATCCAGGACGAGGGATGGAATCACACTAAAAATTTGATGCAAATGTTGGTGTCTTTTAAAAGATTGCCAATTAATGAATGCATCTATTTTTGATTTTGTTGATTTGTAGTCATTGCATTCAAATCCCTGCAACGCTGACTATAGCAGGTATAGAAAATGGATAGACTGATGAATGATGAATTTAGTTTTTCTAATAAAAGTACCTCGAGATAACACACATTGAGAAAACTGCCAGTATATTGAATCTAACTGTTTGTTGTTTGTTTTGTTTATTTTATTAAACAGTGTCATACACCAAAAAGGTGCCCAGCCCGCATGGGCTTACAAGACACACCACAAGCAACAAAAAGCAATAGTCTTCATCTTCATAATTGATAATCCAGCGTATACAGTCCTCAGTAAACAACAACCCCAGTCAAACATAAAGCGCGCTCCTGCGCTGTTGGTAAGCTTCCAACACATATTGGGCTAAATAAAACACCTTCTCGCTACACAAATATGTAAGTCTGCACTCATCGGACATAGAAAATAAATCATGACATTCCAAGGTCAATTTAAGGAAGAGCTTGAGTCTAACTTCATGGTAAAAAGGACAGTAAAACACAAAATGCATCTCATTTTCCACCTCATTTAAGTCACACAGGTGACACTTTCTGTTCTCCTCTGGGATTGCATGAAAACGTCCAGTTTCAACCGCCAGAGGCAAGATTCCACTTCTCAATTGGGCACAAACAGACCTCTGCGCTCTGGTTAGGTTCAAGGAACCTAACTGAAATATTTAATCATCATTTCTGGAGTTACATTTTTTTTTCTTTTCCATATACCAAAAAGTATTTGGAAAAGTCCCAAAATAGATCTAGAGTTTGAAGTGCTGGGATCCCTCTCACATATGAAGTAGTAATAGTGTACATCTGGAAGATAAGATTATCATGTCATGTTTATAGCAATGTTTTTAAAGAGGAATATGTTTTTGCACAAATAGTTGTATTGAGATATTCATGGTACCTGGAGGATGAATCCTACTTATTGGTAATCCTGTGATCCTCTGCCATCATCTTGAGGATGATATTTTGATTAGTCCAGCACCTGCCTCATCACCCCTTTGTGTTTACTGTCCAATAACCAGCTCTGAATGATGGCATAAAACACCAAACTAAGATGTTTGCGTTAAAACAAATATTAAGCACAGGAATTAACCTCCGGGTTGGCCATTTTTCTAACTTTTTTAGGGAAATCCAAGAGTGGTACGTTGGTGGCTGCTTACTGCTCTGCTCTTAACTGAGGAGGGAAGCTTTTGCTACAAAGACTGGGACCAAAAAATGTCTCTTGTCCATGTATAGGAGCAATTTCTGCCTTTGGAAATGCAATGATCATTTCTGGACCTTGCAACACATTGCAGTACTTTAAGTGGTGTTTAACCTCCCTAATGTCAACTGTGAGTAAAGACCGAGACTGGCCAGACCGGATGCTCAGCTCTTAGTAAGGTCATTAAAAGTACATGGTACTTATTGTTCCAACTTCATTGCAATCCAGAAACAAGCAGAAATGATCCTTTTACCTCCATTGCTGCTACCACTTCTGTAAGAGCACATGTTAACCAGTAGGCTATCCACAGTCACACACATGTTAACAATCCAGCACGATTCAGTTACTTTCAGAAAAGTTTGTTGTTTGCATGTGGAGGAAGCATGACTGGGTGTAGGCTGCAGTACACACAGTCATCAGGAGCCTTGAGCTTCCAATATGATCACAGCTACACAGATAAAAAGAAATGACATTTTTCCAGCTTTCATCTTTGCCACATCTACGGCAGTTGACTTTGAACTTTTGATAATATTCTGCCTGAATAAATGCCAACAAATTCAGTTGTTTCAGAACACAAAGATCAGATTTTTTCATCATGCATCTTTGAGATCATTTTGAGTCATCAGCTCTTGTGGGAACAGGTTCGAAGATAACCCATTCAGGAAGCCCATTGTAGAGTCAATGAAGCAGAGTAGACCAAAAACACAGAAAAGACAGCCCTGCAGGTAAAAACTCTCCTGCAAAGAGGAAGCTTGAAACTGGTTGACTGGACTGTGAGGTAAAATAAAAGAGTCACATCGTTAAATGTCTACAAAACAAGAAGGACGAGCACATTATTATATTTTTTAGAATATAGCAGCTGGATATTACTAAGCCAGAGAGACAAGACATCATTCAGACCAAAGAGCTTTTGGGGAATGAAGGATCTCTTCCATCATGAATGCACTCATAGAAGGGTCACTTGAATTCAAACGTCAAAAGTAATATACGATAAAAAAACAATGTGTTTTGCGGTAGATTGTCACAGTTACATATCTAGGATTTGACTTTCAGGAGCCTTTTTGAGGCCACCCACTCCTCTATGTTCAACCCAAGAAATATAAAAAATCATTCAAGGCAGATAAGCACTTAGCCAAAGTAAATAAAACTGCGTCATCTTTTTTTCTTTTTAGATGCATAGCATATCACAGATATCAGTTGTGATTTACAAACCCCTTCATTCACAATGACTTTCTGCAAATGGCAGGGTATTTAGAGATCATCAGGTCAGCGGCACAGATGTCAGTCACCTAAATAACGGGGTAACACTTGTTAACTAATAACAGCTTGTTTGTTTTCTATGTAGAAAATGAGGAAGATGTGTAAAAAGTGTTGAAAAGCTTTTGATTGTACAAAAACAAACAAAAAAAAGAGAATCCAAATCCAAAGCTGAAATTTTAATTCAAACATTTTTTGCCTACTGAGGTACTTTGTCTTCTTGCCTTGTAGATATTCCTTATCAGCAGGTTTACTTCACCTGCAGCCGCTTTTATTTTTCTTATTGAAGGTGATCCAGATTTGCGCGGAACAGCAGGGCCAGACTAACAGGTCTGAATCTGTCGGCACTCCAGCTCCGCTCAGCCTGGCTGCCTCATATATTTTGCATCATCCAGACTCCATCCCATTTTTAAGCTTGTCTGTTAAAGAAAACAAACACACACTTTCAATGCTACATCATGTGTAGTGAAGTCTGAGTGGTTTCTAGCCCCTGGCCGACCCTAAGTTTGAGTTTTGTGAACAACCTTTTGTTCAGCATCAAAACAAACTTATATAAATGAAAGAAGTTAACAAGAACATATTTTTGAATAAGAAAGCAAAAAAATCCTTGACTCTTTTTGCAGCCCGTCTAGTCAGTACAATGTTCATCATTTGAATGTGAGTACAATCAGCTGTTTTCAGGACTCTGAGTAGATATGCATCTGGAGACTGTGGCTTCACTGGAGGGCTTCGTGCACTGAACTGTTGGCTCAGGGCTGCCCCCTCTGTGCATACCTGTGTTTGTGCAAGAGTCTGCTTGCATGTGTGTATCTTTGTGGTTTTGTTGCTCACAATTTACATGCTGTAAACCAGGATCATGAAGCCTGAGATACACAGATGTGTGGACGTGATCTTTTGTATTGCTGCGCTTGGTTCTGTTATGTGAAGTTTGGCATTGTGCTGTATACTGAGCTGTCTATGCTTTCTAAACTTAGCTTTCTGCTTCAATGCCCCAGAACAGACTTGCAGAAATCTGCAATTAAGGTACATTTCCAGAACGGTCACATGACTTCCCACTTTTCATAGACATGGTTTAGACATTTGGTTTTGAGTGTCTCCTGCTTCTTCAACGAAATGCATAAAAATATTGATTTCCTTTAAAATATTCTCCCCATCTTCTAGATTTGTAAAGGATTCAATTAGATTCAATAGATTTGAAAAAGAATAAACGTCTCTTTTAAATCAGGCAGAAAGGAATGCACATTTTCTCTTACCTTGCCTTGGGGCCTATAGCCTGCACCAAACATGTTTTTGGAGTGCAAAGAGAAGACTGATTGCACTTACTGCTGGCTCCCTGTATAACTTTGTATCATGAAATGTTGTTATGGCACACCTCCAGTTCTTTTCGTGATAATAAAAGCACTTTTTTTTATATCATACACAATTTATCAACAAGGTACAAACAGTAGCCCCTGACATAAAAGCATAGAAAGAGCTAAATTTACATGACAACTAAATGACTTGATATTCTTAGACTAAAAAACTAAAAAAGAATGAGACTAAGAAGTCTTTGAATTTATGTAACTTTGCAAATGCTATATTGTTTTTGTCACAAATTACCCTGTAATTAGTTTTTCTTTATGAAGATTTGATACTAATCTCTCAAAGGCTGATTCGTCTTTCCAGAGCTGACTTTTTAAGCCTATAATGAATCTGTCCTTTAATTTCAAAGTCAGAAGAAGTACTGTCATTCCCTAGTTATGTGTGTTTCTGTGTGTATGAACACATGCATACAAGTGGAGGCATGAATGTGTCTGTATACTTTTACCAATTTTTTCCCAACATGTCTCCCTGCTTTTATCCTTTTACAGTGTAGCTATGTCTTTTCTTTGTAATCAGTGAAATCCGGAAGATGCCCCACTAATGACATGTGATTCTTTCCAAACCCTTTTCTGATGTACTTAGCTCTGACCAAAACACTCACAGTTCAACTGATCTTCTCGGAAAAGCTGTGTGTGAAACGGAGGAGACACACAACCTTCCCAGCGCTGACACAGCTTTAATGAGGCATCACACTTTAAGCTTCCCAGAGAGGAAGAAAAAAATCAAATTAAAGACTTTCTTAATGAAACTATGACTAAGGTTTTCAAAAGGGGAAACCCCTCTTCCATTAAACTTTTAACCTAGATAAGTTATGCCAAAACAAAGGGATTTCACAAAATAACACACATCCTCAATTAAAACGCTCTGTTCATGGGAATAATTTGAATATTGATAATAACAGGGATACAACTTAATGTCTTGTGTGTTTTCTTCTTAGAGTCTGAGAGGTGATATTACCTATAAACGAGCAAAAGCCTCGATGAAAAAGTTTGAAAAGCTTCTTCAGCTTAGCCTTAACCTTAATAGTGGCACTGTGGGGACACCTAACATAGAATTAAATGCAATTATGAAAAAATGTTTCCAACCTAAGAGGTGCCTAAGAGAGGGAAACCAAAGAGGCTGTATTCATTTCACACAGCCCCGGGTGCTGAGAGGATATGGTTTGTCTTTTCATATTGGCAGCTGTTTGATCAGACTAACAGTGCACCTTAGCAATACCATAGCTTCAGGTCTGATCTAACCTCCCCGTCAGATTCAAAGGAGACACTGCGTCTCCAATGCACTCCAGGCTCTTTCCATAAACACAGCTGAATTATTCCTTTGAGCATGCTTGCTTGATACTGGCATCTATTTGTCTTTATGAAGGTTGGAGTTGTCTCAAAGTGGTAGAAATGGAATAATATCTCATAGTGTCACCATATCTTCCAGCAAAGGTGTGAAATGTTTGCCATCAGATAGCTTGCAGATCGAATCTGACTGATAGTCCTCTCTGTGAAAACAGCTGGAAAATGGAGAGCGGCAAGTTAGAGACAGAATTCATCATAAACACCAACAGTGAAAAGAGATGGAGCTCGCATGGCTCTGTGTTGATCACAGTTATCAGAACCATGCGAGATGACTGATAACAGAGGTGTGCAAGTGTGTGTGTATGTTTGTGTGTGACTGTGTGTGTGTTTGTATGCGTCAATGCGATCTGAATGACTGCACAACAAAGAGTCTGAATGGATTTAGTCAAAGCTCAAACGCTGATGCATCTGCATTCCGGGAGGTTTATGATGTGAAACACCAAAGGAAAGGAAACAATGATCACATTCATGAGATGTCATTTTCTTCCACTTTTATCTCAGGAATTTGTTGAGCCCCCCCCCCCTTTTTTTCATAATGTAACGTGTCCACCTTATCCAAAGTCGGCCTTTGTTAGAAGGTTTTGTTTGAAAGTTTGACCTCATTCTCATTAATAGGTGCATGACGGCTACCTCTGCAGTGCACCCACACTGACATAACATCCATTATAGTTAGGTACACTGCAATATGTTTACCTGCAATTGAGATTTTTTTGCACTTTTTTCTGGTGAAGGGGACATATTTCCTGTCTCGGCCTAGTCTCACAAGAAAATATGAAGGTAAAATATTTTACATTAGCTGTTGTCCGATGAAGGACAGCAGTCAGGTGCCAAGAGCCAAACCACTTTTTTAAAAATGAATATTGAATCATTAATATTTAAACAAAAAACATGTATTTATCATATAAAACTCTAAGAATGTCCAAATTCTTGGACAATAATGGGTCGTCTATTGCACGACAGCTCGGAGTGCACTTTTATGACTATTTCATGTAATTCTAAACATAGGCGTGTTACATTTTTCAAAGAAAAACTTTATTCATTGAACAATTTTATTTATTACATTTACTGTAAAAAACAAGCTACATTTTGTGCTCTGAATAATGTAGTTATCACACATTCTGTGGCAAGACTTTGTCGCCTATTCTGCCTCAAATCTGAGTTTGGAAGCCAAACAGAAGCCAAACAGAAGCCAACACACAACTTGCAAAAGTGTGGTGAGACAACTATATTTCCAGCACTAATATCTCAGAAATGATTTACCAATTAGGTAGGAGACATCTTACATCCAGCCTTTAAACATTTTTCTTTGCTTCTTTTTTTTTGGCTTTTTTTCTAGATAGAAAGAAAGAAAGAACTGAAAAAGGAGAAAAAATGAGAACGAGTCGAACATGAGAAAAAGATAAATATTTTACAAATTCCAACCTGTAAAGGTTAGTTTTTACAGCTTTTTAATGGAAGGGACTGCTCAGCTGTTCTGATAGCAGAGCCAAGTCTCGTGATAAATCATGAAAAAGACAAGAAATACATTTGTGGGGAAGAGCACAACCTTTTCATGAAACCCAGCACGATTTAGTAATAATGACTCAGTTATACTTTTCAAAGATAAGTTTGTGTTGTGCCTGCACGAATTTTTGTGAGTTTTGTCTTTAGCTTTTATTGTCTTTACCTCACGAGCATGCAGTCCTCTTTTCAGCATAAACTCTGCTTCAGATCTTTGTCACAGATGTCTAAAGTGCAAATGTTTAAAGTCTTTGATGAGGATCCCTCAAATCATCATTACAAAACACATTATGTTGTTTCACTGGTAATACAAAAGCGCTTGAAACTATTTTCATGCAAAGTGGTTTCATTCCAAAATATAAACGGCCCATCCAAAAAAAAAGTCACACACTCAATATTTTGTTGGTTCGCCTTTAGCTGTCTTCTCCATCACATCCCAAACACTCTCAATGGGGTTAAGGTCTGGACTTTTGGCACATAGCGTTGCTGAACCTAAACCCAACCAACTGCAGCAACCTCAGATCATAGCACTGCCGTAGTGCGTAGTAGTGTATTAGTGGTTATCATTTTTTCAAATCATTCACTACTAAAAAAATATTTATAACTTTTAATTGCTATGAAGACACTTAAATATGTCATCATTGACCACCTGACTTTTTAAAAATCTAATAGTGACAAGTGAGAATAATAAGGACAATTATGAGCAGAGACAGAGGGGAGGGGAGGGGAGGATTATACAAACATGAACCAAAAAGATTACATTGACTGTGGAATATGGGTGTATGAGGCAAGTCTAACATTTAATGGTTCCCTAATTCAGCTCTCTTCTTGGCAGTTAAAAAGTAAAAAGCAGAAAGCCACTAAAGGTTGTTCTGTGATATTGGTCATCCCAAACCTCTCCAGTAAGCTGTATAGAAACAACATCACCAGCTTCTAACTGCAGCACTACTCCATTGGATCCATTGTCCTCAGCATCTGTGGATTGGGTGGGACGGTCCCCTATGAAAACCATGGGATGTCCATTCTTGACCAGTCTCATCCTCAGACCATCCTCACAGTATGCGATGTAAGCTGTGAATCTGAAGTAATACACTCCTCTTACTGGTGCAGTGAAGTAACCTGAAACGCAAACACAACTGATACGAGTGATGTTGCTGAAAACAAATGTTTACATAAAAGAAGCCTAACCAGCCTACCTGTGATTGGGCTGTAGTGGTTTCCAGTGTTGGTGAAGACATTTCTGAAGATGAGCTGGATAAAGTCTTGGCTGCTTGTGTTACCTTCACCGTTTGCCAGCAGAGAGGTAGAAAAAGCCACTTTTCTCGCTGTGGCGAAGTGTAGAAAATAATCACACAATTAGTTGCTTGCTTACAGTACTTAAAATATGTACTGACTCGGAGATACATAAATAAATAAAGATTTTACCACTGTTGGTATTTTGAAGTTCTTGCAGTGCCACTTTTTGTCCTAAAATCACAAGGTTAATATAAATGTATGCAATAACCATTTACACAGAAATCATAGCCGACATCATAAACTTTTACCTTCCTGCTGCTTCTGCAGGTCCTCTACTTGATATTCGTTGACCGTCAGCCTTTCCTGTACAGCGCTGAGCATCTGCTTAGCTGCTGCAAGCTCTACAGCCTGAGCTGAGATATGAGAGGAGTGTGTTATATCATGAAGGTTAACAAGTCAACACAACAGTACCTCAGTCAGGGTTCTGTATTTACCATCTTTCTCCATCAGCAGTTCCTCAGCCAAAGTCTCAGCGGCAGTCATCCTGGCCTCCAAGGCTGTAAAATGAGTGCAAATGTTAGCTCAGGTGTATCTTAGTTGTGAGGTGAGCGCCTCATCACTGTATCAACCTGTATTCTCCTTCTGCAAGGCTTCCACCAGGATATCAGTAGCTGTTATTTGTGCCGTTAGCTGATTTAGCTCTGCTCTTTGCACCACTACCATGTCTCTCAGATTCCTTAGCTCGAACCAAATGATAGATAGCTCCAGTTCTTTTTCATCATGTTTCTCAGTCACATCCTCGCCATTCTCAACATTGTTTTTGCTGTGCTCTAGGGCCCTGTAAAGATTGCAGAGCATTGCAACCAGTAAGAAGGTCAGAAAAGTCTTCATAGTCATTTGGAGAGAACGAGTAGTCTGCTTGCTGGCTTTCTGTGCGCAGTTTGCACTGTGTGCACCAATTTATGGGTGATCTCAAGGCTAAATGTGCCAAGTGGATGGTGATTTGCCAAGGCTGTGAGAAAGCACACCTGTAGCACACCATAGAGTTAGTGTGGCAGCTGGAGATACTCTATAAAGAGGGTGGCACAGTAAACAGATGGAAAGGCCAGTAGGTATGATAAGCTGTTGTATTTGATAAAGAACAGGGGAGAAAATTACAGCAGGTTGGAATGCAGAAATAATTTTTTAAAAGAAAGTGGAACTACAGAAAAAGATAAATGTAGAAATAAATGTAATAATACAGAGAATTATTACAAAAAGGTATAAATTCAAGAAGTTGATCTGAATGTGTCCTTTTTCATCAACAAAATGTAAATTTATATCTATGGATATTTTATATCTTCCATTGACGGCAACTTATGTGTTTACAGTGGTGACATATAATGCAAAACCAGTACAGAAGTTGAGCCATAAACTCATTTAAGATATTTAAAAAATTAAACATTGTGGTTTTTGAAACAGTGACAAATAATAACGTTTAAGACAAAGATTTTGTCGTAATTTCCATGATAATAAAGAATAATAAAGAGAAAACATCAACCGCATGAAAAAGCCACAAAATAATTCCACTGTATGGAACGTTGTCTTCAAATGGTGCCGACTGCCAATTTATGTAGGAAAGTCCACTCGAACAAATTCACTTCAACAGTTGACCTTCTGATGAAAAAAGAAGTCACCATGGAGTCCAAAATTTTTGCTTAGGAAGCGTGCCAGTAAAAAAAAAGATTTTGCTATCCAAAAGGAATTTTAGAGCCAGTTCAATGAGGCAAAAACTTGGAGATATGGGATGAAGGTGTTCTGAACCGATGAGTCAAAGATAGAGTTGTTTGGGACAGCTGACCCATCTGGCTCGGAGCAAAGGCAACTCAAAGCCAACCTTGGGATTTGAAAGGTGCAGCAGTTGTGAGAAGAACCTCAAGCATCTTGCGACTGAATTTGCTTCTTTTAGCAAGAATTGTAGGAATGAACTTTACCAAATAAAGCACTCGTGTAGTTGAAGCTAATTTCTATGTGTTGGCATATTCTAAAAAAGAAGTTGATGTTTCCTTGACCAAATATGTCAAAAAAGGCACAGTATGACTTAATGTGCTCACAGGACTGTATATGACTGATATAGAGGTTGTAGTTTTGCTGGTGTTGAACTGAAATAAACCCTAGAATAACTGCATGGCTTAAAATTGGGCCACAGCAGTAATAGTGGGGTTATGAATGTATGAAAAAAGCTGTTTTTATTGCCCACTCTGTGTCTCTGCTGTTTCAACATGATGAGAATTTCTACAGCTGCTCTGTTGCTTTTTTTTTCTCATTCAGCCCGAAAAATGATGACAGGTTGACTTCATGTCCCAGAATGGATTTGGATGTAGACATATGTCAAAGGCTTTGGGTACAAACGAGCATCTACACCGTTTCTAAGTTATTGTGAAGAGCTGGGGAAATTTCCCACTGCAATAAGACCATTATGTGGGCGTGTTGCTTGTGAGTCATAAGCATGTGCATCAGTGACAAGTTAGACAATTAGACAGAAATAACAACAAATCAATCTGACGTTGAAAAAATATTTCTTGAAGCGTATAAAGCGATGTGAGTGACATGATTTATGCTGATTGCTGCTTGTGTTTATGAATAAGAATACTGAGCAGCTGTCAGTCAGTATGAAACTGCTCACAGCCACATAAAGCAGGATTTATTCCAAGTAAGCACACAGGCATTAATCTCTCTATAAAAAAACACTCCCAGCACTCAGGTGGTGGGCAAGAGAGCATAACTGAGTGAGAATGTTGTTTTTAGTGCAGCAGCTGATAAGAATCCACAGGATGGGATTGCCTTGATATG
The DNA here is from genome assembly GCF_027942865.1 of Odontesthes bonariensis. Classification (NCBI taxonomy): domain Eukaryota; kingdom Metazoa; phylum Chordata; class Actinopteri; order Atheriniformes; family Atherinopsidae; genus Odontesthes; species Odontesthes bonariensis. The sequence continues at coordinate 24,822,646 of NC_134515.1, forward strand.
ACTTGTCAATCCTATATTCCCTTATGTGCCGATAAATGAAAAAACTGCCATAAAAATGCTTCCCTTCAGGGGTAAACACAAACAAATGTACACATCCCACAGAAGTTTTGAGGACGACTCTTTTTGGAAAGTGAACACAGGGTTTTCTACGCTGCTGCCGGAGGGGCAGAGATAAAGAGAGTAATAGTTAGACTGTGGTCACATTGGTATGCAGACAGCCATGAAAGCAGCACAGTACCTGTTGCTTCTTGCAAATTCATTTGCTCAATATTGAGAAATTTTGCCTCTTAAATTGAGGAGCAACAACTAGAAATGATTTGGTTTACTGATAACCAACTGATAACCAACTGAATAATGTAATCCTCATGGTCAGCAACATCATTATGCCATCAAAACTTGTTTGTGACGTGCAAATATTGAGGACTGTTATATGCCAAATGGACAAAAGTGTAAACACCATCTAAATGGAAATAACACTGCTTATTACCTTGTTTGGATATTGTCAATGCAGTACAGTAGAGATTGGAACATTATATGTGAAGCAAGTAAAAACAGATGCAATTGATTGCAAATCTTTAAGCCATTGTATGCAGCTGCGTTATTACAGAAACAATGCATCAAATCTAAAAATAGCTAAATTTTTCAAAAGAGGTGTTGCTGGGGAAACAGAAAATTGGAAAAAAATGTTCGGTGCAACACAAAGAAACAAAACAACAAAGACGCTCTGAGAGCTAGGTGCCTCTACTAGTTCTGCAGAAATGAATATCTGATGGACAGTAAAAGCTGATCCCCACAACGATTGGCCATTGCAACCACTGTTTATAATTTCAAACAAAAACCTCTTATCCCAACGAATGAAGTTTATTGGCAAAAAGTTCAGTAACATGATGGTTATGAAAAAAAGCTGATTCTTTCAAAGGTAGAAATGGAGTAGAACTTCCCCACTCTGTGAAAGACGGAGCGTGCAAGGAAAAAGACTGGGAACACTTCTGCAAATGAAGAGATGAAGAGAAAACGATGAACTCAGGTGACGAGGAAAACCATTCTGTGGTCTAATGAATGAAAATGTGAAATTCTTTTTGAAAATCATTGACACGACATCCTCTGGCTAAAGGGGAGAGTGACCACCCAACATATACTTTACACACATTTCTGTGCAAAGCACGCCAACACAATCTCTCTGAAAGTGCTCGTCCAACTTGAGAGGGGGGTTAAAATTAACCTGAAACTGGAAGTAAATGTTGAAATTTCTTTTAGATTTTTGAAATCTTTTCAGTTAGGCGAATCATTCGTCTGGTTCTTCTGAGACCACCAGTAATATCTTAAAATATTGCCTCAAAAATATGGACAATTAAAACCAAAGCCATCGAAGGGCTAAGCTGCATATAACTTGTTTTAACCAACCGCTAATTACACAGTTCCTAGCCAATTGTAATCCTATTTCTAGAGAGTTAAAAGCAGTAGACATGGTTAGTGGTGTCAGAAGTCACACATGCCAAAGATGTCTCACATAACATTCCGTCAGAGAGGCAGTTAACAAGGCAGCGCAGCATCTGTGACTCCTCTCCTGTTGGTCAGAGCGCATATTGCCGAGGTTGTCGACCTGTGATTAAGACTCCTGTAAATCTTCCCACCCATGGAGAATTGGAGAGGAGTTTCCACTTCAAGTCAGTCCACTCCAATAGTGATGAGTTTAACTTTCTTCCTCTATCTGTCCTTGAGATTAAAAATACCAACCTGGAAAAATATTGTTCTTCCAAGGCGTTGGTAGCCTTTATCTCACTCAATTCACAGAGGTATAATTTAAGGCGCGTGGTGCAATATCTCAATAACTGTGATAAGATGACACGTAGGTTAAGCTATCAGATGCCTCAAAGTGACAGGCAACCTTGCGTACATTCCTTTTATTCTCCTCTCAGGCAAATTCCTCTCCCTCTGTCTTTCTGTCTTCCGGCTCTTCTCTCCATTTTTTTTTGTTCTTTTAACTTTTAAGCAGCAAGACAAGCATAACATGTCGCTCTGAACTTTTTATCCCAAGGTTTTTAGTTTTTGTTGGAGTTTAATCCCACTCAATTTATTATTTTAATTCCCTGTCCTCATGTTGTGTCTTTTCATATAAACCATTACTTGGTATTTTTGTCATTCTGAAGTCTTGAGGCATCAAGATCACCTAATGATCACCTAATGTAATTACATGTATACATTTGTTATGCATGTAACATACTCATAGTCACTCACGGCACAGACTGGTCAATCACCCCTCTGTGTTTCTGGATCCACCTCTCCCACAATCCAGTAAGTAGAGGGCAGGGGTTCTGTGGCCTCTGCTACTGTATGAAGCGGACCTGACTGCAGGTCGTTAGCTTCAGCTTAATCTAATGATGCATACTTCCCTCTGTTTATGGCAGCAAGTGAAGAGGGAGCACTAGCCTGTGCTTGTCTGCTGCTGAGAATGCCCATTAATGCTCTTTTCCCCCTCAGGTGATGACCACCTGAGCTATCAAAGACAAGCTTGTCTGTGACACCACCCTCCCCTTCCTCCCCATCGCATCATACTCCATCTCCACCCCGCCTTTTGCTGCGACCTCCGCCCAGACACATGCTGTGAAACTGCACGCAGTCACAGTAGATTGCGGTTGATTTCCCCTTTCAAAGAGGTTTCATTTCTTAAAAAAAATCTTAATCATCATTATATTTTTGAATTTCCTTTTTCAGATAATTAGTCGTCATTTTATTGAAAGCAGACATACAGTTACATAAATGCTGCACAATATAAACTAGCGTAATGGCACACCACATAGACTGATTATGCCCCCACTGATCTCATGTGCTATCCAGCTGTGCAGATAGTTTGGATTATATCTAGCCTCTATACACAGTATAGGAGTGTTACACACAAATTGTTGGTAAATACATTGGCTCAAAATCTGATATCACACGGAGATTTTAGAAGAGAGTCGACGAAGGAGGCAGGGATTAGGAGAGATATGGTGGAGTGACACGATGACACACTTGAACCATAGATATTTCACAGTCAGCATGCTGACACCTGGGCAACCAGCAGATGATCGTGTTAAGTGGCACTCGGTCAAAACTAACCCAATTTGGATCTGATTCAAGAGATTAACTTGACAAGAAAACACATTTTCTTTTGCTTTCGCCACAAATCTTTTTCACTGGAGCGCTGTGGAGTGAGTGTTTTGCTCCAGGGCCTAACATCATCAAAAGCTATCTTATCTGAGGGCATTCCTCATTTATTTTCTTAAGCCAGGTTTTCCCATACTGTCTTTTGTGTCCGATTCTGCTGTACACTACTGCTAATCAAAATATTCATCAATGTTAGTCGATATGTTTGTGTAGATTCTCAGTCATCAAGATCGTGTAAATCCTGAGATCTTAAACAAAGGCAACCAGACTTCTTTTCTTTGTCCTGAGGAGAGAACCAAGAAGAGAACTGAAGCTGTCTGAACTCGAGCTCTTACTAATATCACCAAGCACATTAGACATCCTACTGCTATGTAAATCTTTAGTACAGTTACTTTGCACCTCTATTTTTGTCTCTTTTATAGCTGCTTATTCACTCTTTTACAGTCTCTTATAGTCCATCTTTCTTTGTCCAGGATATTTCAAAACATCCTGCCAGTGTCTCTAAATCCATGATAGATATGTGCATCTTCCCCTGTCTGGGATGGATGATTCAATGGCCCTGAAACACAGCACCACCTAATCTTGGCCCGCAGATAAAGCTAATTAGGGTAAAAAGAGACATCAGTCACTGTGTTAGGCCCTGTTATGCACTGTACATAGCAAGAGTGGCATCTCAGTCGCTGGGTGTGTTTAAAAGGTTGACTCATTCGTGCACATGTAGCTATTATTATGAGTTATGTCAAGAGGAAGGCCTCAGACTCTAAGATTGTGAAAGCTGCATTGAATGTTTCCTCTCTACTTTAGAGGCTAACCCGCTATTATGGTTTTTTTTTTCTTCAAGAAAAAGGTAAAGGACTAAAATTAGTGCAGAAATCACAGAAATTACTCCCTTCTGTCGCAGTGACCTTTGACATTATAACTCATCTAAGAGAACAGAAAACTGGCGAGAGGTTCTGTTTGGATGTGCAACATGCATTAATACAGCTGTCACAGAGAAACACACACACCCTTTCCGATGATTAGAGCAGGTCCAGGAGGTTCACTGAGCTCCAGACATTGGCAGGTTGCTTCAGAGCCTTAAGGGGGAAAAGAAAATCATCTTCACTTGTTCATTTTTCTTTTAAATATATGTTAGTTGTGACTGGTGACTTGTCCACAGTGGCAGCTGGAATAGGCTCCAGCCCACCCAATTGGATTAAGTGTGCATAGAAAATGGATATTTTAGTTTTTCGCCACTGCATTTGGCTGATTTGAAGGTGTAATACTTAATTTATCCTGTAGGTGGAAGTGTTAGATTATGTCCTGTTGAGCTACTATATCGCAGACATTTATCTAAAAAGACAGCAATAATTATACTTATAATTCAAAACACTATACTATGACCATTAATCATTACTTCTAAGAGCCAAATTAAATGTATGCACATGGTGAGCAGTGTGATGAAGATCACGTTGAGCTTATCAGCAGACTGTGAGAAGGTATGTGAGTAATAGCATGGAGATTTACTGTGTGACATGGCGCAACAAGAAAAAGCCTATTTATCTTAACAACTTCGGAATATATAGAGTATAAGATAATGCTGGTACCTAATTAAATGTAACATGAGAGTGTCAGGTAAGAAGGATTAGGAAGTATTCTATCATCAAACACCCATGAAAACACAGTTATCAAGCACTCACCAAAACAGTCCTTTCTTTAAATACGTTACTAAAATACTTTATTGCTATTTGACTCCAGCATAAAAATAAGATACATCCATCCATAATATCATTAAAGGACACAAAATGCACCACACAAATGGAGTAACATTAAATAAGTTCCTAAAATACTTCAAAGACAACAACAAAAAAGCAGCACAGGTTAAAGGCAGTCAGACATATAGTTGTAGAAAACTGATTTCATCCAAGGAATCATACTACAAATCTGATAACAGGATGATCGGAAACACCGATATGTAAAAGCTAATTGCTTGCTGTAATTTTTCATGTTTTACGTACATCTAGTTATGTCAGAAAGTTACATTTTTGTGCCACCATTGATTGTCAATAAAGAAAAAAAATATTAATTGGATTCTTATCAAATACTTTTTGGAAATATGGAATGTGTTCAACCAACGTATTACATGTTTCCCATGCAATTACAGTAACAACACGAAGTGACAGAAAGCAGTCAGCTTCTCCATTTCTCTTACAGCAATGTTTTAATATTAGCGTCGGCTAATGAGAGCAGGATTAACTGTTCAAACTCATCACAACAGACAGTGGCATTGTTAAATAGTGACAGGAGAAGTCCTCGTGCTCGGGTCCATACTGGTCACAGCACAACAATAGCTGTTAGAGTGAGTTGGCTGTGATGAAGACGTAGATCTTGGCCTGGAAAGTGGTAAATGACCCCTGTCTCCAAAGCTTCATCTCTACGGTGATTTGGAAATCCTTTGGACCCTCAACCTGTCGCTGTAAGTACACAGCACCCGTGTAGGCATTCAGCTTCCTAGTGCTAAAGTAGTTTTCCTCGTTTCCCTGCGTGACAGTCACAATGACATTATCTCCGGAGTAAGCGGGAGAGGGTCCGATGCGGAAGATCTGAGCGGGGATGACGATGTTGGATTGGAAGCTGAGGTAGTAGTAGGTGATTCTCAGAGGAGAGTTTTGACACTCCAGGTGGTTGGGACAGCTGACCCGCTCACAGCGCCTACAAATGACACAGGAAGGGAAACCTCACTTTCAAAGCACCTTTAAACAATGCTGCAGAAGTCAGGGGAGACAGGATTAATTGTACTATAGTGAAGGTTGGACACTAAGAGAATGATAAAAACAGAAAAGCATCATACTACAAATACATAATCATAGAAATGACGTTCCTATGCATTACTAGTGCAAAAGGTAAAGAGAAAAACACATAATATAATATCTACAGAAATACTGATGAGGCAAAAATAAAGAATACACTTCAATAAAGCAGATCCTTCAACTAGCTGATACCATCAGACGGAAATTTACGAGAAATTATCTACTTTTAACCCCCTTCATCTGGTTAAGAAAGAAAACAAGATTTATTTTGTTTTTGTCCTTCTAAAAATGACAAATCTCATCAGCAGTTATATAGTGCACTTAACTTAAGAGAGAAATGAGCTAGTAATGCTACCTGTAGTTTGTCTAATGATGACTAGGAAATCCAGCTTCTAATAGCTGTTCTTCATTTTTTTGTTGGAAGATGGAAATTTAATTTCCAATTTTTCTTCTGCCATTACAAAAACAATTTTGAGCAAAGCCTAGCCCATGTAAGCAACAGTTTCTCACATAAGCAGAGGAATGGACAGACAGTGAAGCGCAGGGCTTATGAAGCTGATATGTGATGGAGGAAATACTATGGGATTTTTAGAGTATTGATCTCCCGGCTGGTTTGTGACTTCAGCCTTCTTATCTGCAGTGTTTCACCAACCTGGGTCAGTTTATTACATGAGACATAATGAGATTGTGCCTAAGAGAGGAATAAAAACCACCAGGCTGTGGTTGAAAATGTGCGAAGCTGAAGCATTTGGGAATAAAACTGCCTGTCAAGTATTCTTCTGATAGATTGGTGTGTGGTACACTGAGCATGTTTGTTGTATGAGCTCCTATGAAAGGTTCTGTGTGCTCTGTGTACTTCAAGGGTTAGGAAGTGTAATTTCTGTCCACATTTCCCTTTCAATGGTAGCTCGACGCTGTGGGACAGTTTTAACAGCGGAATAGAGGAGTGAAGTGGGATTGAGCTGTTCACTTCTCTTAAAACTAGTTGCAAAGAAAAGAGCTGTAAATTTAAGACATATCACAGACATTTCATTAAGACTTTGTAAAAAAAACAAATACTTACGTATCTCCTGTTTTAAAAAGCTGTTAGAACTTACGTGTTGGACACTTTGTTATAGTTCGGTGGACAGCTCAGAGAAAGGCAGCGGTACCCTCCTTGGATGTTGTAGCAGGTCTCAGCTATAGAGCAGTTTTGGGCCCCAGTGGCACACTCATCAATATCTAAAACAAAAGGAATTCACAAGGTCTGTTTTACTGTCTGGTGTTATTCACAGGATGGTGGAAATATGTAGAAAAGGACTGTTCATGTAAAAAGAATTTTAAAAAAAGGAAAAGAAAAGAAAAAAAAGAAAATCTAATTAGCAACACAAGATTTTTGAGCCAATAAAGTTTTATAGAGCGTGTAATTACTACACCGATATAAGGCTACTAATTATACCTATTTGAGCAGGACCATTACTGCACAATCTATGAAGAGTTAAATGGGTGTTGAGCAATTTTTGGAATCAAATATTAGTGCGATGAGGCACACTCCCTCAGGAGGAGCTGCAGCACTTGTGTTTGGCTGGGCATACTCATTCATCACCTCTGCAAGATCGTCCATTTGGAGACATGGTGTATCCGTATTCAGGACAGGCACACTGATAACTGCCTGGAACATTCACACACTTGTAGGTACACAGGTGGCCAATGGTCTGGGAGCACTCGTCGATGTCTGGATGACAAAGAGGATAAACTGTGTGAATCTGACTTAAATATGGCATGAAAGCGATGTTTTCAGTATTCAATAGAACGTGCCTCACCTTCACAGGTGTGACCATCCTCCCTGAGGTGGTAGCCCTTTCTGCAATAGCACTGGTAGGAACCATAGATGTTGGCACATTCCTGACTGCATGGGCTGGCCAGACACTCATTCACATCTGGAGATTAGAGGTTAGAGCTCATTACTGTCACAATTCACTTGATCAAAGAATATTCAATGTTTCAATCCTGACACATAAACAAGATGTCGTTATTAAGCCAATTATGCCTTTACTGGTTCCAGCTTGAAGGCATGGCATGATAAATAGTAAGATACACTAATACATCAGATCATACATCCAATATGAGCTCTGCCTTGAAAGCTGCATGGTTTGTGAACACACACAAGTCTGATGCAAACGCACACACACACACGCATATTTCCACACACAAATTCACAAAAACATGAATCAACATGCACACACACACACCCATTCCGACTGACATTCGCACAAACACACCTTCACAGTTCTTGCCATCAGCAGATAAGCGGAAACCAGAGGTGCACGAGCACTCGTAGGAGCCTGGGGTGTTCTCGCAGATCTGGGCACACAGACGGCCTGGGTAGCGCCAACACTCGTTTACATCTAGTAAGAAGAAGCAGAATCATCATCATACATGGGTAGGGGTATTTTTTCATTTGTGTGTTTGCACCCATGTGTGCAAGTGCATGTGTGCAAGCAAGTGGGTGCAGGTTTATTGTCCTGCACTACTGTGTACATGTGCAAGCCTGTGCAAGTGTGCGTGCGTGTGTGTCAACGTGAGTACGATGTGAGGGGACCATCTGTCTGCTTATAGTCTAAACACTTGTGTGGAGTCCATTATTATGAGAGTCACAACACAACACAGTGAATCACAAGCAGTGGCAGCAGCAGCAGGGCAGGAGACGTGATCGGTAGCACGGTGGCTACTGGGAAATAGCAGCAGCCCTGTCTGCCACTGAATAATAAGCAGGACTAGAGGAGGCAGACAAAGAAAATGAATAGTGCATTGGAGTGAAAAAGAAGTGAAAAGCAATGGAATGGGTAGGACACCAGAGTAAGAGGGCAAAACCAAAAAGATCAAATTATCTTTCGCAACTCAGCAAGCGTTCCGCCACAGATGACCAAATATGATGTCCAACTCACCTACACACATCCTCCTGAATGAGTCATACTGGTAGCCTGTCTGGCACTCACAACGATAGGAGCCAGGCAAATTTTGACAGAGCTGGCCCTCTCCACATTGATGGAGGTTGCCCTCACATTCATTGACATCTAGAGGAGCCACATGAAATCAGTGAGGTGATAGCAAAGACATCCAGCTCCCATCACTGTGAACTATTTGAGTCATCACATATGATTATTTTTTTTGTCAGTTTCTACTATTTGATGTCCTATCTAGTTTGTTTAACAAATAATTCTGCACTTCTTTATTCTTATAATTACTTTGTGAGTGAGATAAACTCAAACCTCTGTTGCCTAATAGACATCTACAGCAGACACTGACACTGAGTCTGCAAATCAAATCTGCTTACATATGCTTGATGTGTTGTTACGAATCTTACCATCACATCTGGATCCATCGGGACTGGCGTGATAGCCCCGGCCACATACTATCCTTCTGTTGCACATGTAGGATCCTGCTGTGTTGACGCAGTTATAACCTGGACTGCAAGGCTGGGTCAGAGCACCACACTCATCAATGTCTATTATGGAGAGACACATAGAGAGTGAGATAAAGATGAACAAAGCTATAAGAGGAGGAAAGCCCCACAGTCTCAAAGAGAAGGCATGAGAGACCAGAGGGCATCTCTTTAGCCACACTGTGTTGTGATATCAAAGCAAGCACACATCACACGGTTGCATTCCCCTGGATAACTTTGTTGTGTGTGTGTGTGTGTGTGTCTGACATTTTCTACATTTTGTCATTTCTCAGAGCATTTCTCCAACACTATAGTGGCGTCGGCTGCCTCAACATGCTCCAGTTCCTGCCCCTGGGGGCTAATTCCACAGCATCAGTTTGTACTGGAGAAGGACAGAGGATTGGCTTTTATCCACCCCTTTGCAACCCCTAACAGCAACTTCTCTGATCTCCTGTCTGTGTGGCATTTAACCCCTCTGTCACTGCAGCTCTTCTGATTCATATACATGGTGTACAACCGTGCATCTTCTCAGACAATGATTCATCCGTTGGGAAATTTCTGCACTTGTTCTCCCTATGTTTGGGAACAAGATAAGGATCTCTAAACATTTCTTGTTGTGGGATGTAAATACAATGCAGCAATCTCTTTGTTTCATCAGTGCATGTAGTACAGATTAAACTAGATCGTTTTTTTGTTTTTTTTAATTGATTAATTTCTTCTTTTTTAATAAATGAAAACCTTCATACTCCCATCTCTAAGTCAATAACAAAAAGACAGGTTACTATTGCAATTAGTCTGGACACAGAAAATTACTCAATAAACATATTTGAAAAGCTAAAAATCTGTAATTACCTGTAAAGTATCGAGGATGGGATCTTAAAATGTCATTTGAAGAAAGGCCCAATTACAAAAAGAAATGGGACAATCAGGGGAAAAAAAATGGCTGTGATACATAACGTAAAACTCACTTTTAAATCTTGTTACTTTCGTATCTTTTTTTCTAAATGTTACATCGATGAGCAACAGAACACACCCAGCACCTACATGTTTCTTCTTACCTACACAGTTGCCTTGTGTGTCCTGGCCAAAGCCTACAGGACAGCGAAGCTTGGGCCTGCATCTGAATGAACCCTCTGTGTTCACACAATCAAAGCCGACTTCACAGTTATGGGTTCTCTGCTCGCACTCATTGATGTCTGTTGGAAGAAGACAAAATTCCAAATCAAGAAGCATTTAGCAGAAATTCACAGTTGTGACTGACGCACGTATGCAATGCCACATTTTCACACTGGATGGCACTGTGGTTACATGGCAGATTGCACATTTAACTTTTACTGCAGTTATGGCAGCTTACGAAACATTATATTTATTAATCAAACCAGAATGACATCTTATTAGACTAATTAGATTAAGAAAATTTATGAAACAAAACAACAAAAGTCACAAGCATCCTTCCTGTGCAAAGAGACAGCGATCAATGCAGTACGCTCCCTCAGTGCTCTCTACCACTTGCCAGCTGGGGGATTTTCCCTCCTGTCAATCAGCTCTTAACATCTGTTACTGCAGTATGAACAGAACCTGGGGGGGGGGGGGGATAAAAAGCTCAAAAGACTCACAAAATGCAATCCAATATAGTGTGTTTGTGTGGGACTTAGACTCAAATATCTTAAGTTTTCAAGCCCGTTTGCAGGGCTTTGCCACTGTAATTGCTGTAAAGAGGCCCAAACCAGCTCTGGCTGGCAGCCCTGCGGTTATAGGATAGGTCTCTAAACAGGAGATAGTGATTGAGCATCTTGCGTCTGACACAAACCTGGCAGAGCCCGTGAGTAGCTGAGTGAGCCTGACACCGATGAAGAAAGAGAGAGAAAAACCGGGAGGTAGGATAAATGTTTGAAGGATTGGCTGTGACTGCCTTCCCAGTAAGGAAGGAACTTAACAAACCAAAAACGTAAAAGTCTCCACTTGCTGATGAGAATTCAGCCCCTTAGACTGAGAGTTATTTTTCTTGTTTCACTCCTTTTATTTCCACACCTACAATGTGGAAATAATATATATAATATTATAACCACTATGTTGAACATAAAGGGGATGTTTTATATAAATAATCACAAACATGTTTTTGCTATGATCTCCTCACTGGCTTCGGTTGATGTAAATAGAAACTGTGGACTATACCTGGAAAAATGAGGAGTGTTAATGTTAGTGGAAAAAAATCTATTTTGATTATCAGTTGTGAACTCTGTTCCTTTTAGTTTCCTGATCTTATTTCTCACATTGGGTTGAGCGTAATGTTTTGTTTTGTTTTTCCCCCCCTTTTTTTTTTTTTAAAGGAAGGCTCCTAACAGAGTGAAATGACCCAGAATTATCTCAGTGGCAACCATTATCGGAGCTTGTCAAATCCTCCGAAGGAATGAATGGGGCGTTAATTCTTCTTTTGTTTTCTCCTTTGGAACAGGAAACATTGGACCATTCTTTATGAAAGAAAAGAAGATAATTCCATCCCACAGTTCCTTCAGACCAAAACATTTGGTCAATGATTATTTTCATAGAGTCATAACTGGGATTCATGCAAATAAATCTGAGGACAGGAGGGTGAGTATGAGCAGTATCTTTCACTTTTCTGCCTTTTCGTTTCCTTTTTATATCACCAATCTTGATAATAAAGTAATATTTTTGATCAAATCTTTTTATACTTAGATGATATATGTATATGGCATAGCCCATTTGTAACAATATGATAAGAATGTGCATTCGATGAAGTAAAAAGCACTTTTTTTTTCTTTTTAAGTTATTGAGCTTCTGTAGTTTCAGTGCAGCAGACCTACATCAAAACTGAGTCTATGTTCAGTCCGATTCTCATTGCAGACTTCTCGTCTTTTCTTAAAAATTCCTCCCACCATCTCTTCGTTAACTTTGTGATAATTTTCAACAAGATCAGTCCTTGGTTTTAGCTGGCTAATTGAATCAAATACCTGTTTATAGTCTAGTATTACTTTCCAATGGATATGTCATTTTTGTTTATGGTCAGATCCTGGCCTTACTTTCAATCTGTCTCTTCTTTAGGTTAGATACTTTCCATGAGTCTTTTATTACTTAAAATCTGACAGCTTGTTTTTTTATTTATTGTCAGTTGCATTTTTCTAAAAAGATGGGAGAGGGGTATCAAAAGACCTGTGAAAAAAACCCATCCTAGTGATACTGTATATCTTACAGTTAACTAAGTTATCTGGAAGCAGGTCTGTAAAATGATCAGGTATATGGAAGTCCTTCGGTGAGGAGGCTAAAAGTTAAAACAGTCCCACTTACATAATACCTTTAAATATTCAGAGAATCCAGAGAAATCGGTGGATGCAAAGAACAAGGTTGAAAACTAAAGCTGAAATGTTTTGAGAACCTCAGGTAGCACTTGATTAAAACCACTCATGACTATGTAATAGAATCGCTTTCATTCCGAAAAAAAACAAACATTGTCAGTGAGCATAATTCAGCGCTGCATTCTGAATACGAACTAACACTCAAACAAACCGAAGAAAGAAACTACTTAGAATCTAGACCTAGTTTTCTCTGTGTTCAAGCTCATTTAAGATGGAATGAGGTGAAGGTGAAATTCTTTTTGAAAATCATAGATGCTCCATCCTCCGGGTTAAAAAAGCAGTGGTTACTTTGACCATTAGTGCTGAACAATATATTAGAGAATTGCTATCCAGATTACATCTTTTTCACTGATTGCCTTGCATACTTCAGCAATAGAATGCCAAATCAGACTTTGAATGGTTGTGCAACTAAACATTCCATATAAAGCAAGAGTAGGAAAACAATTCTTTCAAGTCTAAACTACAGTTTTAGAGTTGATATAACACAGTCGTAAATATGCCCTTGTCCCAACTTTCTTGAACCGTTTCTATGGCATCAAATTAAAAAAAATAAATAAAATCTCAGATGCAACACTTCATATCTTTCCATTAACCTCGTTACAATTACATTGAGGGTTAAATGGACTATCAGATCACTGTGTCATATTTCTGTTAATTTTTTCACATAGCATCCAAACCTTTTGGATAATTTGAACTGCACAATGTATTTTTTTGCACTCCCCACTTTTATCAGTGGTTTAAAGTGACAGCTGTTTGGAGGCTGACAATTAAAGATAGTTCACTTGTTAAAAGACTGAACATGCACTTGAAGTGTAGATGTGTCTGTGTGCCTGAGCCATATAAACCCATCTAAAGTGGCTAACAGCCCTCACAGCCCTGCTTCCGGAGCACCGCTGCAGCTTTATGAAAGGGGCCTCTAAGCAGACCCAGTTTTTGGTGCATGGAAATAATGAGACGTATTGGGAGGTTTACGATTACATGCCAAAGTTGGGCACCACCCACAAAGACAAGCCAGGCAGGTCCTCATAGAGTTAACGCAAAACAAATAAAATGAGAAAAGTAAGAGTAAGATATTCAATTATTTGCTCTTCTTTTTGCTTCAATATGTAAGTAGATAGTTATAGGATGGGAAGAATTTTCAAAATATCTAACTTTCTATACTTAAGTCTCAGTGGTGGTAAAAGTGATTGCTCCTGAGCAACGCACTTTTTTCACATTCTAAAACATACGTCAATATGTTTCACTCCTTTCAGTTCTGCATTCACGGTAGGTGGAGGTAAAAAAAAAAACCTTGATGCTGCTCACTGTTGATAAGGTGTAAAGTACCTTCACAAAAGTCATTGTTGATCTGGTATCCGGGGGGGCAGGTGATCAGTCTCTGACAGACATAACTCCCTTCGGTATTCGTGCAGCGCTCATTGAACTGGCAGGCACGTGCAGACAAACACTCATTTATGTCTGGAGAAAAGAATCGAGACAAACGTGTGAGTGTGAAGAGACGGTATAAACAACGAGAAGTGCACAGATGATGAGGTTGGGAGAACGGATTTAGAGAAAGCAGATAACAAGAAGTACAATAAACATCAAGTACTGCATGGTCTGTGTGTGTGACAGTCAGTGGTTAAAAACAGATTAAACGGACAGGTCGGGCCCTCTTCTTGATGAGAGATTAGGAATGTGGGCACTGGGAAAAGCATCCACACAATGATAAATTTGTAACCATGCTGAGTGACTCTCTGTGTAGCTGCTGCCACAGTTTGCTGCTGCCAAGCTGGAGACAGATGAGTGGTTACGACTCAACTTATTTATATATCCCCTGAGAGACAGCTTAGACACAGTGCAGTAGCTGATTGTCCTAATGATGAAACACACAGTCCACCACCATTCTGAGTGGAAAATAATGGGTATCTATGGTATGCAGTCGGTGAGATGTATCATGATGACAATGCATGGATAGTTGGGATAATCCCTCTGGTATAGACTCAGTTCAGGAACAAGATGAAAACTTCTTCCACAAGGGATTAGAGCTGTATCTGCACTGCGAATCTAGAGGCACTGATGAATGAAAGAAGACAAATCAGTAGCAGACTGTCTCGCCAAGAAAAGTCTCTTCAGCTGGAACCAAATTCCTCTGCCTGGAAAAGAAAACTAGGAAGACGGCTGAAATTTGAGTGCCCATTGTTCACTTCTGTCACTGCACAAAATTTCCACATGCAATCAAACTGTGATGTAAGAAAACCCATTTTTTTTTCTGAATTATCACAAGGTTTGAGTACCTTACCTTCACAAGAGCGTCCATCATTTCGAAGTGAGAATCCTTGCGAACACGAGCACTGTGGCTGTCCGTCCACAGGGGCGCACTGTTGCTCACAGATGCTGTTACCTGTAAATAATACTGCATAGTCAGGTCAGACAAAATATTCTGTACTAATGCTTCACACAGTACTATTCACACAGAAACAGAGAAGAGCTTTGCAGCTCAGTGTGGGAGACATGACCGTATTTATTACTTTGCTCATTTAATTTTTCCAGGTTGATCCCTGACCTGGTCATACTTTATTTCTTTCTTTTGGACCAGAGTGAAGGGGACCTCCACCCTGGTGTCATGGTGACCAAACAAGAGCAACATCAGATTATGACATGAGAATGAGGTGTCTGATCCAAAATGCTCTTTCTGTCTGACATTTGCAGCACAGTTACATTTCATGGAAAGGGTGAGCTTGAAATAACAATATGTCAGTCTGTGGCAGCCTGTGCTCCCCTTTAAACACATTAAGCTACTGCAAAATTCATGCTCTACCCTAATGAAGACATACGAATCTCCCCTGATTAAGCTGCATGTCTAACCTTCACAGGGGTTGAGTGAGACAGCCGGCTGGAAGGGAGGCGGAAGTGGTGAGGTGGACTCAATCGGCACTCTGTCAGCCTCCTTCAGTCTGTTCTCTTCATCCACCATCTCTGCACGAACATG
The DNA here is from genome assembly GCF_027942865.1 of Odontesthes bonariensis. NCBI lineage: Eukaryota > Metazoa > Chordata > Actinopteri > Atheriniformes > Atherinopsidae > Odontesthes > Odontesthes bonariensis. The sequence continues at coordinate 24,838,351 of NC_134515.1, forward strand.
AATAATGTCAGCACAGGAGCAATGAATTGCACTGTAATCACCAATTCCACCTCTCCATCATGTTCAGCAGTTAGTTACAGACTTGTGCAATACCTACGTTTTCATCCGCTCATATGAGGCTAGTGGCTACGGATGTAAGTTGTTATAGCAATGGATGTGAGACAGGAAAAACTGTTGCCTGCAGACATACATTTGGTTTTATTAGTGTGCTCCATACCTCACTGTAATTTGCTTAGAACTCTGGCATTAGTATCCTGTTCAGACAGGCTTGTGTTGGCAAAAGCCACTGTTGATTAAAGTCTGGCTCGTTGCATAGGATTACCTGAAAATACCCCTTAACTGTACATCTGAGCAGATTCTAAGATTAAGCTTGAACAAGAAACAAGAGCAGAAATGACAAACAAAAAATGAGAAACAGAGCTGAGATGCTTTTTTGACAATGGCAGAATTGTGTGTCAGATCCAGGAAAAGGATGTCAGTGCAAGAATAGCATAATTATTATTAGGCTGTATCGGACTTTGCAGACAGGAAGGAACTCAACCAGGACAGGAAAATGATACAGAGTAAATGTGTAGAGAAAAATGGGTGTTTCTGATTTTTCGGCATGCAGGCTGTATTTATCATATTTTAAAGAGTAGATGGAACAGAGAGAGGCTTTCCTGTGTTTTAGCGTCCATGGAAATGTCAGTCTGATAAAAAATAAGATTGGTGGCCTCCACTTTACCTTGTGCGCAAGTGACAGCATCCTCCTGCAGCACGTAGCCGGGGAAGCACTCACACTGGAAAGAGCCAGGCGTGTTGATGCATCTGTGGTGGCAGATGTTGCCCTCATATATCAGGCACTCATCCATGTCTTCCATCTCAACAGGACCCTCCACTGCATTCTCCCCATCCTGTGCCTCACCGATGGAGAAGGCCTCTTTAGGGTACAGGCTGTCTGATACTACAACACAGGGAAAATTATTGTGGCAGTGCCCTCTGTTCACACAGGCAAAAAAAGAACATAAAGGAAAACACATTCTAAATACACAGTTAATTACAGGGAAGAAAACCTTGTTTCAACAATACACAATAGCAAAGAGGATTTCTTTAGCTGTTTTTCTTTTTTACACCACCACAGCCACATACATATCACATATCACTTACATCCCATACAAGTTTTCAACGGCCATCATTTAATGGCTTTTTATGAAAAGACAGAGAGACAAGAAAGAAAAAATGCACCAAAAGATGGGAGCTTTATTTCTGATACTGTTTCACACAGCTATGCGGTGGGCAAAATCTTTGGCATGAAATCTTAAATTCGAATTATCATCCAAAACAATTGTTCCTTGTCGCTTTTGAACACAAGGCAGAAACTGCTCCAAAAACAGTTTCAGTATGAACAGAATGTGAGCCATGTTTTTCAGCTTGCAGCAGCCTAAACAAATCAGTGCAAGAAAACATTTTTTTTTACAGAAAAAAGGACTGAATTCAATGCCCAGCAGGCAGGCAGACATTAGATCTCTAAGAGAATAGAATAGAGGGTGGGCTTAACAAAGTTATTAGGTACAATGTTTTTTTCAGTGGGTTGTGTGGATCTTTTCAGAGTTAGTTTAAAGAAAAATGATTACCTTCTATTTTAAATCTGTACTTCCGCCTGGCAGTGGATCGTACCACAAAACACTTCCTCTTTCTGTATTTCAAGATTGCTTATTTGTGCGTGTGAGTATTTTTTCAGAATACCTTTTCTTGGAGGTGGAGTGGAGTCCAGAGCAGGCCTCTCTCTGACAGTGTGCCCCCTCCTCTCCTCCCCCTCACAGCAAGAGAGAAAGATGTGTTGGCAGTGAAAGCCCAGGTATTGGTGGGCTTCACAGCGATGCCCCTCTTTGCGGAACTGCAGACCAAGAGAGCAGCAGCCACAGCACTCCTGCAGTTTACGAAAAGCAGTCTTTGATCCCATAGTCTTGGATCATGTCAAGTCTTTGGAGGGGCTGATTTACATGGGGAAGTATCCAAAAAAAGCTGTTTTTTGTAAACACTCAACACTGAGTACCATAATGTGTGTTAGAATCTTATCCCATTCATGTTTTCAACGGTCATCATTTAATGGCTATTTATCTAAATAAATCAACTACAAGCGGAAAAAAACAATCATAAATGTCTAAACTAGTGCCAAGAATTGCCAGGAAATTCTGAGGACAATCATAGTGCCCACAGTTAAGCCTAAAGGGGCATAATGATAGCTCTGGCAAAAGTGGTTGTTGTAAGTCCTTTTCTATTGTCCACAACTTTAGTCTTTCCTGGCTCCCTCATTTAGATTTGCAACTTATCTCTCTCACCTCCCCAACCGTCTTTACCGGAATTCGCAAATAGTTTTCTTTGTTCCTATTTTGTTCATTTAGATGTTGATCATTTCTCAGTTTATCATAAATGGAGCTTTTACCTCCACGTACATGTACTATCAAGGTTAGAGAAGATCCACATACTAGGGAGGAGTGTAATCTCAGGGACAAACAGTGTCATATTTCCACATTATGTTCAAAAGCATCACTTAAGCAGAGTTACAGCAAAACAGCACAACTTCATGGCATAAAATCTATGGTTTGCAGAAGACAAAACCTAAAAATTTGGTGATCATCTGTTTTTTTTAACATTAAACTGATATTGTGGGATCACATAAAATGCCAAAAACATGCATACAGATTTCACAAGAAGCTTTATATTCCCCACAAGATTTGTTCTGGTTACTTTAGAGATGCCTTAACCTCAGCAACATCCACTGTTTGTTCCTATTCCTCCAAAACAAATTATATTCCCATAATTCTTGGCTGTACTCAGCATCGTCTGATGCACATTAATAACCACATCTGTACAATGTAAAATTCCAGAAATCCAATAATGTGCAATGATTCAAACATTTTGTAGGTCTTGGTAGTTGTAAACAGTCCTTGTAATGTAATTCTAGAATCATAAAATATGGAGATGGATGTTTGTCTATCCATCTCTGATGTCTTTCCAGTCCATCAGACAAGTATAGAGCATCCTTAAGAACTGTAAGTGAGCAGCAAAGGGGCTTCAGCTGGCCTTACTTTTTTATACTTTCGGATAGCCTTTTATGGATTATTGCCTGTGACAAGTTTCAAATACAACACTGACTCCTCTTATCTGGCAACCTTTGCTGTGATTGGTGTTATGTCATAAGCTAACATCAGTATTTTAGGGGTTTTGCTGTTTTGAGAACATTAGCCCACTGCTCTCAGCACTTAGCGAAAAAGCCTCAATGTGCAAAAAGAACTGGCAGAGCTACTGGCTTTTTATCTTGGTAGATTTAACTTAAAGTGTAGAGTTTAAAGCAAGTCTCCCTTGAGCACACGCCTTGCTCTGATCTAAGCTAGATCAGCACTGCAAGTGCACAGTGGCAAGGCGAAATACACAGCTAAAGGCTGCTATTTTATAGTGTGGTTGTCGATGGCATAATATTACTAAAACTACAGGGGAACCAATATTCAACAACTGTAGCACACTGAAGTGTCAAAAATGGTCTCAAGGTGCTGAGTGCAGGTGCCCCTGAACAGAATAATTCTTTCAACACCGCTCAGATGAGTGGCTTTGGGATGAACATCATTTATTCAAATTAGACTCTGTTCCATGCCTGTCAATTATTCGGCCCTCATTGACAGCCACAATCAAGTACTATGCACCAAAGCTACTGTTTCTAGTTTAAGAGAGGCCAAAGAATTTAAATACAAGATTCCCCCTCTAATTTTGCCATGGTCTATGAGTTTTGACACATTTCCCTAATCTACTTTTAAGATGTCCCAGTCAGAAAGCGGGACTCCTTAAATCTAACATACACCGACTAATTTAGTCTCAATCACATACAGTCGTGGGATAGGGAATTGGCACAACAGTGGTATTCCTTAGAGAACATACATTTTTCAAACACTGCAGACTATTAATTTGGTGTGTTTAAGATTAACGTCAAGATTGACCCCTTTGCCATGTTACCTGGTCACTGATACTTGCCTTGTAGGACTCAATCCCACATTCGCTGTTGTCATCCTTTCCACACATATTTCCTGCTCTAGCTGTGTTAATTCCAGCCAAGCACTGGCTTTCTCTCAGGGAGCCAAGGCAGCACTGTTGTTGGGCAGTCCTGACAGAGAAAGGCACGCGTGAGAAACAACTACAGAAGTGTTTGGACTGCAACTGTGGCCTCAGGAGCAACAATTTTTCCCATGTAGGTTGTCACAGAGCTGTATGAACGCTGTTCACAGGTTTGTAGGAATTTAATTAGAAGGAGTAGCTGAAATGATTTAATAATTAACCAGTCAAGACTCCGAGGACCATTCAGGGTTCCAAAGAAAATATAAATGAAATATGGTTAGTCAAAGGAGAAAATACAATACGAAAATACAATAAGAGTTTGAAGTTTCTTAATTCATTACTGTAGGTTTTCTAATTCTCATATTCACCTTGTTGATATGTTCATTGAATGAATGTTACATAATGGGCTCACCAACAAATTGAGTGCCTATCTAACTCCATGTGGTTGCAGTGGCCATTTGCTGAAGCCCATTTCTGCCCGTTCTCACAGCAGGTCTTCACCAGTTCTTTGACAGAAACTGTAAGGAAATCCAAACACAAACAATGTAAATGTATACATTAAAAATGTTTACAGTGTGAATTCAGCTGGAATAGCATTATCAAACCTTGCCATCTGAACATTCCATCAGTGAGATGCTGTGAAATCTGGTTATTGTTATCTGAAATGTGACTTAATCTCATCCTTTCTGGGACACTTGTCTCCTAGAGATGGTCTCTTGGTGGAGATGATATGCCAAGAAGAGCAGGTACAATGTGTGTTTTTCTTTTCAGACTCCTCGACTCTGAACTCACTTTAATCAGCAAGGAAAAGTATGAAACCCAAAACTGTATGAAATCCCCTCCAAAGTAAAATTGCTCTAGACATCCTGGTTAATCACGGCTGGAGTGGAGTGAAAGGCTAACACATTAGCCCTTCATTTCAAATTGGGGCAAGGAGCAGACAGAGAAAAACGCACATCATTCATTTTACAGGGAAAAAAATGCACACGTGCTCCTTCAATAACAGGGCAGTGCATTCCAGTGTTGATTTGTGGCCCCCCGAATACTGTACAAGACCCAACTCATGGCAATCGTGTCTTCTTTGTCAGCCAGAACATACACGATTAAAACAACGAAAGACACCTGAAATGCAGCTTTCTTTTTAACTCAATCCTTTCACAACAATAATTAAATTTTTTTCCTTAAATGTATCCATTAGTTTCTACACAGCAACACTGCTCTCCCTGCTCCAGTTGTTAATAATAGCAATGGAAAAAAAAAATAATGCAGTCAATCGTTGAGGAGACTTTTCTCTCAGAACAACAATTACAACATCATAGTGGCACTACACGATTACGGGCCTGAGCTGAATTTCCAAAGCAACCCATATTGCAGTTTTCAAGGCAATTTAAATTGGACCAAAGTGGAGGAGCAGTCAGTGAACCAACTGACAGCAGTCCCTAGAGATATGCCACTAGCAAGTCCAGAAGAGAAGAAAGAATATATGCACAACCCCCTAAAAAATTTAATTGGTCTTTCACAGCATAGCCAGCTGCAGTAAATGAGGGCAGAGGTCATAGAGAGGAAAGCAGAAATCTTGCTGCAATTTTGAATAGACGACACTCAACACAGATTCGTGTGAGTGTTTAAGGTCCGTTTTGCACTTTAACTTCAACATCCACTTGTTTTCGCTGAAATGTCTCGCCCTGACATACCTATATAATAAGACCTAACTCATTACTTGGAGCAGAGCAACCAACTGTAGCAGTGTGCATAATTCAAAGGTCTAGAAATAAGAAAATCTAATCCTTGAGAGGGACAATGAATCTTTGATACATAACTACATTATCTGTGCCAGCTGCACAGTCAAAGAAATCCCTTTGAACTTGTTTGAAAGTAACTCCAAAGACAGTGACATAATTATTCACCGTCATTCTTTTGACACTCATTCATTTTCTCTTGGTGAAATCAGCTTACTTGTTGTAAACAAACACAAATTTGCTCCATGTGTCTGTCTTGAAAGCCTGTACACTGTTACAATACATGCAGTTCATGACCATGTTTCCCAAGATTTTGTTTTCAAAGGAAATTACGTCAGCTCCAAAATAGCTACTGGAGTTGAAAACAATGACAAACGCGTTTTAACCAAGCAGTGTCTAATTTAACCACATCTCTTCCTTTCTCTTTGACAGTCCCTTTAATTAAGCCTGCATAGAAACGTATCCCATTTCACGGTGCAATAATTAAACTACCCTGATTTACCGTGCTTCCAGAGTTGCTAGAGATATTCTTTAAAGGTGGCTGAAGAGTATCTCTCTGTTCCAGGCCTGTCATTATATCTGTGTATTAGACCAAGCTAAACACCAGATGCTTTGCTTCTGTCTAAATCCAAAACTGGTGACATCACACACTCTGGAAATGTGGAGCTAGAATAACAACCAAAAAGGGCAACTCTCTACATGCCTGGAGATGTCATAAAGTGGTGCGTTGACCCTAATCAAGGCTCAAGTGTATTTTCTTTTGTGGACTTGGCAGTGATTTACAATACAGGTGGATGAAAGAGAACTCTACCAACTATGTCAATAACAGCACATGCAAACGGTTCTGGACACACAAAGCCACGAGGCCGAATTACAGCCTAAAAACATGTCAGTCTACCATTGTGCGTGTGTGCGTTTATCCATGAGTGTGTGCGCAGACCTGTGCTGGGGGGAGGCGACACAGTGTTCTTCCCACCTTCAACATGACTACTTACAGAGATACTGCGTCTTTCGAAACACATAATAACTGTCCAAGAACAGCTGGCTGTGACATAACAGGGAGAGCTCTCCTGCTATCACCATGACCTCATTTCCAAAACAGGCAATTCACTTCTCAAGAATTGCCAACTTTTGCCTTAATTTCCGTGAGATTGTGAGCCAGTAATCGTGCAATCAATCTTTTTTCCACTTTCTGCAAGCCCACTTAGTCTTAACTGAGCTTACACTTGGATGTTGGAAGACCTGAGGACTTTTCACATATTCACTTCCAATCCAAGAATTTGTCCTTGTGCTTAAATAATCTAAGTGAAACCCTAATAACCACTTGTAAGGACTTGTCATCATTGGTGTGTTGAATTATCTGGACTCAAAGCTTGTGCTACCCAAAGGTGCCTCACATTTCCTTGACACACCCAAACACATATATTTGTATGAATGCTGAGCTATGCAACATCTGCATGAGACTGTTTTTTTTTTCTTTCTCGCACATAAAATTGGTTTAAATATATTCTGCTACACGCCTCTGCCAAAACATTTGCCGCAGACTTGTAATTTGAACCTGCTCCCCATTGCCTTATTATGCCATATGCATTCTAAGGTCTGTTCACAAACCAGAATATGGGAAATTGCTCACTTCTTGCCAGAGGAAATCCATCCAAATCCTGATTTTGGAGCTGATAGATAAAAATAACAATGAGAGAAAAATTCCGACCTAATTAGTGGTTTTCAGGTTTCATTAGTGATTAGCTACTTTCTGTAGTAGAAATCAATACATCAGTGCAGCCTGAATAAAACAACATTGGATGAAGAATTCATTTATAATGTATTTGGCGGAGAAAAAGAACTGCTCAAAGTCCTGTTGTCATTTTACTTGTACTGTGGTGTCTTTTATTAGCGGTTTCCTGCATCTGGAGCAGAAATTATTTTTTGTTTTTATAAGTATGGGCGACATGTGCATTGGGTGGTTTTTAAGTAAGGACATGTTAAGGATGAAAGACAGACCAAAATTACTGCAGATGACCTGGAAGACACCCTGGATTAATCACGGTAAACTATCATCTTCAAACCAATCTTTAAAGCAGTGGTACAGTTGGAGTGAACTCTTGCATGGCCATTTCTGGAATTCACCCACATGTTTCACCCGACAGAAAATTATACATTGGCTCAACTCACTCCCAGATGCAACATGTTGTGACAGCTTTGTTGTTCAAAACAAGGACTTTTCTAGTTTACTTAATCTCCCCTTAGATGATTTTTACACTTTACTCATGTGCTTTCTCCACTTGTTTGTACCTAACATTTTTCTAGTTTAGTTCAAAGTGGTGGTTTGTGGTTGCTTAAGCAGGAAAATGGGTGAAGGTGTGCTTCAAACAAAGTGACTGCCAGGAAGACGGGCAAACCAACAGCCTTGTGGGAGATGGGTAATCACACTGACTCGTGAGGGAACAGGGAGTAGTGTCTGGCAATCAAGCGATAACAGCGGTCTCATTCATCACAGGGGTATTATGCTGCTCACAGGTACAACCCCTAAGAAATCCTATACCAGGTCAGCTTAGCATCAGAATGCCTTAACAATCCCATCCCCCATCTGAGCACACAACACAACTGGCTGGAAAGAAAGAGGACAAATTAGCAGGAGTTATAAACCGAAGAAAAACAAAGAAATTATGGCCGTGTGCCACAGCAAAAGCAACTCTTTTGGAGAAAGAAAGACCACGTGCTTGCTATACATACTTTCTCTCTTCCTGTGCAAATAACTTTGACATCCTCTGCTAATAGCATTGATAATAGCATTAGTCAAAGCCCTTATCAGCTTGGTTTTTCCTGTTTGTGCTTTCACAGGTCACTGCTCTCAAAATCTTGCTTTAGCCCAGTGCATTGAACTCTCTGTGTCATTCCATCCTGCAAACTGCAGACCTGAAAGTTGGAGCTCCTTATCCCTGGAGGAAAAAAAACAACCTCACTTTGACTTTCACTTCAACCTCTTCATGAAGCTACATTTTACAAATGAATCTGGGTTTTATCCTAGCTACCTAAAGACAATGTAGAAATAGGTTCTGTGTTTCTATATTGGCTCACTGACATTCAAACAGGCTTCAACCCTATTTTCTTCAGTTTTACCTCTATGAGTCCAAAGAGATACCTCTTGTAATACACCCCTACAGAAACGCCTCAAAGATGCATTCAGCATACACTATACATACCTGTAGGGGCAAAGTGCAGAAGAAAAGAAAAATCTTGGCAGGTCTCAACAAAAATCATAGTGTTGTAAAGCAGGTTTACTATGTACCTACAGATCCCACTTTGCTGGAGAAAACATAAATAATAAGAAAGAGTTATCAGAGTCCTAAAACAGATTCTTCGATAATTTCACAAGAGAATAGATGAAATGGTGTAGCTAAGACATTGTACTCATTCATTATTTATGTCACTCATAAGGAAGCATTTGATATAGAGACTAACTGTGCTTTAAAACCATAAAGTACAATAAATCTTATTTGTGTCCTCGGCCAGAAGTTTATCTGTGCTTAACACTTATAGGACCACATAATATCACATTTTTGATTACAGCATAAATTTGGATAATTATATGGCAGTCTATTTGAGGTACAAGCAGCAATGTTGCAGGAGGTCTCTTGCTTTTGATCTTAATCTTCTCCTAGTGTTTCTTTTTTTCCCCTTATAAACAAAAACCATAAGTTCGAGAAATATCCAACTTTACCACATGGTCTCAAATACCTGCCACACCACAAGACCGAAGGCTTGAGGTACTGCATTCAATAGGGTGGGGCAATAATCAGGTTTATATCCAATTATCTAACAAAAAAATGGCTTAGCTAGGAGTCAAAAAATCTTTTATCATTTAGATTTCTGATTTCATGTGTATCTTTTCTCGGTTTGTGTTCCGTTTGAAAATCTATATATATTTTAATATTTTTTTCTCAGTTTCCCATGAAAATCTATTTTCAACATCCTGTCAGACACTGTGGGACCAACAGTCAGACAAATGACACACCATAATGATTATGAAACATGAGAGCTTAATATGTTAATCCAATATGTTCATTTCAATATCGAAGCTGATTCATTTAAATAGAAATAGGTCATTTTGATTTGTTTGTTTGCTGTAACTCATGAATGTATTGAGATATCAACTTGACATTTGAGGCCCATGTCCAGGGATATTTGGGAATGTAAGTGCCACTAAACCACAACAGATATTGTGTTTTTCAAAATAATCTTCTAGACATCCTTGTGACGACTTAATTTATTTTATATCCCAGTGTCAGCAGTATGGCTGCTAATATAGCCATTGGATGGATGCTGATCTGTTTGGTGTCACCATACAAACAATGTACAAAATAACATCTTCCTTTTGTCTATCCAAAAGACAGTGTACCAGAGGTCTTGTGGTTTGTTCAGATGAAACTTCGCAAACCTAAGCCGTGGTCCCACGTTCTTTTTAGACAGAAGAGGCTTTCTCCTGCAACCCTGCCAAACACACCACACTTATTCAGTCTTTGTCTCATTGTACTATCATGAATTTAACATTTAACGTGCTAACTGAGGCCTACAAGTCTGAGGTCTTGGGTTTTTTAAATTTCGTTGAGCATTGCACAATCTTACATTGGGATGAACTTTCTGAGATGTTCCCTCCTGGGATGATTGTCAACTGTCTTGGATGTTTTCCACTTGTGATTAATCTGATTGTAGAATGATGGACTCCAAATTTTTTGGAAATGTCCATATAACACTTCCCAGATTAATGGGCAGCAACGCTTGCCTCTTTAAAATCATTGCTGATGTTTTTCCTCCCGGCATTGTGTTAACACACCCGAATGCTTCAGACCAGCCAAATGGCAAAAGCTCAGCTTTATCAAGTGCATTAAATTAACAGCTTCTGGCTGTCACTGACCCTCTCAATACCTATAAAAACAGTAAGCTTCAGCATTTTGGCTTATTTTTTTGTTAACAACGAAACAGTGTAATGTGTTGCTCTACATCTAAGGTGGCATTTAATCTCAATTAAAGAGCTGGTAAGAACCAGATTATCTTTGGTTTGTCCTAATACATAAAACCTCAAAACCAAAAAAGGTGTACTTTTTCCCCACTGGAGCTAAGTATAGAGAAAAATTAGTTTCAGCGGCTATCAGAATATGAAAGCAGTGCTTATTACTTGTTGTTTACAAATGTTTGGAGAAATTTAAAAAATGACTCTCTAAACCTGAGTGCATGAAAACAAGATTGTTCTAAATATAGTCAGTTCCCCTCATGAGTTAGGTAGATAAATGCTATCTCAGGAAAACAGATTTTCCACGAGCAATTGTTTTTTTCCTGGATCTCTGCCAGCCTGAATAGAGTGAATATGAATTCTACTTAAGAAGACAGGATGTGAGGGAAGAACTAAATGTCAATTTATCATCACATTATGAAACTGAATGAAACAAAACCTTTTATATTTCAGATTTCTAATTCAATGGCTTTCAGTCATTTAAGTCAACATTCAAAGGAGTTGTGCTGTTGATTATGAAAGGTCAGACATACTTCAGACTTACCTTCTGTGTCTTCCTTCATGTGCTGAGACTGGTAGTTGTAGAGGGTTTGAGGTTGTCTTTGAGGCTCCTCACCATCCTCCCTCAGCCTGATCGGAGCTCTGCTGGTGGGACTGAACTGGACTGTGGGGTTTGTACCCTGTTCCTCTCTGAACTGGGCTGTAGGGCTTTTACCCTGTTCCTCTCTGAACTGGGCTGTGGGGTTTGTACCCTGTTCCTCTCTGAACTGGGCTGTGGGGCTTGTACCCTGTTCCTCTCTGAACTGGGCTGTGGAGCTTTTACCCTGTTCCTCTCTGAACTGGGCTGTGGGGCTTTTACCCTGTTCCTCCCTGAACTGGGCTGTGGGGTATGAACCCTGTTCCTCGCTGAACTGGGCTGTGGGGCTTTTACCCTGTTCCTCTCTGAACTGGGCTGTGGGGTATGAACCCTGTTCCTCTCTGAACTGGGCTGAAGGGTATGAACCCTGTTCCTCTCTGAACTGGGCTGTGGGGTATGAACCCTGTTTCTCTTTGCCAAACAGGTGACCCTGCTGCTCTGACACTTTTTCTTGCTGTGGATGGTTGACAGAATGGGAGTTTCCATGAGTCCTGGTATGAGCAGTCTGACCATTTTTGTGCTGGCCAAAGTGCCGGACCCTTGTATTGGTACGGTTAGTATGTGCTGTGTCTTTTACAATCTCCTGCACCACTTTGTCTGTGTTACTGTGACGTCTCATGGCTCTTTCTCCAACCTCCTGTTGTAGCCTGTTGTTCTCTGTAGTCTCTCTCTCTGTGGTTGTAGTTGATGTTTTCCTACGAACCCCTGTAGAAGTTGGACCTATGCTTTGTCTGACCTCATCCTTACTGCTCCTCACTGGATTTGGGTCATTTGGAGTTTTCCTCAGCTCAGGTCTCCTGTCATCATGAGAGATGATGGCAGCAGAGCTGGACTCTGGGTAAGCTGGAGGTACCGTAGTAGATTCCAATCTTTGGGCCAGCTTTTTAATTGTGGAAGATGTCGGTTCTGCCAGTGTGTAGTCATAATCCTCTGAGCCAAAACTGGGTGGGTCCTGCTTATACAGTGGAAGAGTGTTTCTCAATGCAAGCTTGGAAAATGGTTCTCCAAGATTGACTTGTCGGGTGTCATGACCGCTGCTAATGTCTCTCAAAGGACTGCTGTTCTCAGTGGTTGTTGCCCACATGGGCTTATTAACACTATGGAGGTCACAGTCAGGGATGGGTGAGCACATTAACTTGCCACCTTCCTTTGGACAGTGGCAAACTCGGCACTGGTCTACCTGAAAGGAGTGTCCTGCCTCATACTTCTTCTTGCCATAGGCACAACCAATACGCCTACATTGCGGACATCCATCTGCAGGTTGTAAAACATCAATACAGTTGGGAGGGATTTCAGCGCACGGAATAAAATGGCAGCTTATATTCCCTCCTCCCTGGGGACAGGAGCATTCAGTGCTTCCAAAATCCACAAAGTAAGATTCCCCCTCTGGGACTTTCCCTCTCTGGAAGCCTGCTTGGACGCAGTCATAGTACTGATAGCCCTCACAGGTGCAGCCCCTTTGTGTGCATTTGGGGCAACAGGCACCTTTCTCTAGAACTGTTTCCAAGCAGTTCTGCAGAGCAGGGCAGTCTACGCCTGTGCAGTCTCTCTGGCTTAGACACATGTCCACGCACAACATCATCAAACAGAAAAACAACGTTGCCCTTTGAATGTTCATTTTGCTTAAAAAGTTAATAAAATCTCAATTCTTCCAATGTCTCTGCACATTAGACTTTATCCCAGACAGGAAGGAATTTGGCGTCTTTTAGCCTGTGAAAGCAAACAGTGGTTAACGATATATTTACAGTACATGAGTTCTTTGATATTCAGCCTGATAAAAATTGGTCTCCTATCACATGTTCCTGTTATCATTGAAAACATGTTTGGTTTCAACTTAATAGCTTTCCTTTTTTTAATTTGATCCCCTGCCAAATGCACATTTTTCCAAAACCTACCTCTTTGACACCACAGGGGAGGAAGGCTCTGCTTTATATTTGTCAGCACATGGAAATTTGGTGATCAGCAAAGTTAAATGGAGGAAATACATACAATAACAAACACCCAACAAAATTCTGAAATGACCAAACCTCCCTTCACATAATCCCAGTTTACCATTTAATAAAACTGCGTTTGATGTTTCGTAAAGGGAACAGCTTATCTGACTTTCTTCTGGATCAACTGTATTCTAATGAAGCTGTCTACATCCTTACAATCTGGTGAGAATGTTGTTTGATCTGTCTGTACATATCTGACAACAGCTGCTTAGTGGCTTGAGCACAAAGTGTTTCAACAAACCGTGCTCTTGCTACTGTATATGCTGGCAGAGGTTCAATGCACTAGTTATAAATGAATTTGATGAGCTCTCTAGGGCTCTTATTTGTAATAACATACTGTGCACAGAGATCGACTGAGAAAGGCAGCAAGACCGAGTGTGTTAGGCCTTATCCTGTAAACAAGTGATGTGACTTCAAATAAGAGAGCATACTGGAAACCAGGTGTTTTTATTTTACTTTTCCCTTTTTTCCACACTGCTTGTATTTGTGTCAGTTACAAAAGACTTGTGACATTTCCTACTAAGCAGTTTAGTTCAAAATTAGAGATTAACCCAAAGACTGTTCTGCATGACAAACTTGTCTGTAAACATTTACGTAAGAAATGTTTCAAACTGATTTAAGTACTCTCTCTACAGCTTACGTTGTTATCACATTTGTTCCAGACTTCATGTCCTTGGAATAAACTCCCACCAAAGGAGGAGTTTCTACAGAGGGCAAAGGATGCTTAAATCACTTTTTCTTTTACATTAACAGCCCACCTGTCGTGCTCTATGAACAAAGGAGATCCTGCTGCAAAAGTTCATACACATACTTGGATGTTTAACCCTTGTTGTTAGTCATGTCCACTAATCTGTCAAATGTGAGCAAAACATGAAATGAATTCACTCAAGACAACATAAGATGCTTATGCACTGTAATCACCTTCTACGGGTCATAAAAAAAAAATCTAACATCTGTTTCTGTTCCTCATAGTTCAGCTACAAAACAACACATAGTGCACTGCAGCCCCATTAAGGGAATCAATGATGTCTTTGTGTGCAGGGGGAACAAAATCATTTTACCAGTTCTTGCAGTCCTGAACTGGCACGGCCCACTGCAATCGTGCTTTACCAGTACTTACATCATCTTTAAAGAAAGTTGAAACCCAAATCCAAAAGCTGCCTCTGTGTTTACAACTTTTAAAGTAGATGACAGAGAAAATGCAAAAGAGACAAAGGACCACGGGTGAAAGGCTGCTGAACTAAGCAATAAACTAATCTGGAGGTATCTATAAAGACTCTATTAAGGCTTTTATTAAATGTCAATAAAAGCGGTATTTTGGGTTGATGCTCGACTGTAAGTGCAGGGAAAGTCTTACAACGAAATTCAAACGGCGACTGCTTTGCAAAAAAAACTGACCTTTATCCTCATGCTCACGGTGACACATACCAAACGCACGTGCAAACTCTGTTTTAACGCATATTATTCCTCAAAGTTCGCGCAAGCACAAAGGACGACAAAACTAAAATGAATTATTTCACCACTGATCTTTAAAGATCTCAATTATAGTGACGCGTACCCTTACCTAAATCATTTATGATGAAGAACTCAGCCTCAGAGGTAACTTTATCATCTTAACGTCACACTGAATGAAGCGCTTATTTCATTCTCCGGACTGTCGCGACATACATGGAAACAGCAGACTTTCATTAACTCTTGAACTAATATTCACCATGAAAAAAAAAAAAAAGAACACATGACACAATACGTCGCGAAACATTTCTGTATCTGTCCGTGACGTCCCGTGGAAATCAACGCTCAGAGCATAATTCTGTTCAATGACTTGGAGAGTTTGTATTTAGAAAGAATGACGCTGCTTACCTCGGGTCCCCGGTCGGTGTGCTTCTGAGTGAAACTTGTGCGTAAAGTTTATGCCCTCAATCCGACTTGGGAGGCTGGGAGCACCTCGCTCATGAGGGCGGGACACACTTTGATAGGGAAAAAAAATCCCATTTTCTCGAAGTTCTTTCTGTCTCCTTTTGCTAATTACAATACTTCCAAATGACGGTAAATGACGACATGGAGTGGCCACACGCGTCGTCAGTATGACTCAAAAAGTGAATTAAGATACTGTGCCCATGAGAGAAGATTTCTGACATATCAATGTCACTGCGATATCAACAGAATATAAAGAATGCAATAAAAGTCAGACTTGTCCTTCTTTTCTTTTTTTTTAGTACATATTGTGTTGATCTTGAAAGCTTCACCTTTCAGTTACATGCCCAATGATAATTTGATCTGCTGTTGTCTACTTGAAAGGCCAACAAGCCACACTGATAAATCAGGTTCATAGACATCACATGTTTTCTGTGAACTTTTTCAGCAGCATTGTGCAGAGGTTAACTGTATTACAACTGGAATGACTTCAATCAGATTATGCATGCTGCTGCCCTAAATATACTAGTGAATCTTATCTTTTTCTCTACCTCTTGAGTTCCCCCCTAGTATGATCTTAAGGGTCATTGAGTCACTTGTGACAGGACATACTGACAAAAGCTGCCTCATTTGCTGAATGGATTTATCAGGCTTGCTCAAGGGGCGGTCGGGCCAGGGCCCACTTTGTCTCAGGGGTCTCCCTTGAATGATCAATGACAGAGATGAGTCAGTGTCCCTATTACTGGCTTTCCCTGTTTGTTTTATTCAAATGCAGCCACAGCTACACAAATCACATGCTTTGAAAGACCCCCTGTGTTCTCTTAAATGTCTTTCCTGGTCCAATGATGTATTTATGAATCATCTAAGGCACAATTCAGAAAACACTCTGTTTGACATATGGGTGATTTGAGAGAATGGAGATCAGCTTAATACAATACTGGACAGATCGAGGAACATTCAAAACAACTTTCTATTGTAAATCTTCAACATGTCAACAGCTGTTTTTTTTTGTAATCGGTGTCAAATATAATGTCAGCCCAACCTGAATCTGGTTGTCAAAATTCACTGAAGTCAGGTTCACAAATGACCCATTGACAACCTGATCACATGAGCTGAGTGGCTGTGGAGCTGCCTGCATCTTGAAAGATGCTATTGTCGCTCCTCTGTGCAGCAAGGCCCTGATGTGGATGCTGAACCCATAATCTCCTGACTGCTAGAAAGTTAGGCAAGTGAAATTACCATCAAAGGTATTAGTCTTACAAAAAGATATTGTGCAAACAACAAAGATTACATGGCTTTCCCACGAACACCTGCTGTAATATGTCTGTTAGAAATACTATGGAATGTTTTGTTAATTACCAGCTAAGAAATTAATTATTCAATATTTAAACAGCTGCGTGTTTTAGGTCCCATTTTTATCCCATCACCAGTTTTCAACATGAAAATAAATAATTTCTGTTATAAAAATTAAAAAGCAGTACTTGGCTTGTAGACTTCGAACATCTGAGGCCCTTTGACACCGAAGAGATGTCCACATGGGGCAAGCAGGGACCAAATGATGTGTTTCCCCCCCACAGTAGATGACCCCTTCTGACACTCTTGGGGCTAGAAACTCTCAGTGCCATAATGGCTTTCATTGAGTGAGATAATGTCATCTGACACGCACTGATGTGGGAGAGCTAAATGAGCCCCATGCTGTTGTAATTTCTCATTCATGCATGTTTGAATGGTGACTTATGCCACTGATAATTGCCAAAACTCACCGACTGCACACTTACCTTGTAATAATCTACCTAATGTGACATTTTCACTTTGTAAACCATGCTGAATTAAAGTCTAATACAGCATGGATATCATTTTCTTTTTCTCAAAGGAGGCTGAAAGTCCTCCTTGTCTATTGGTTCTGGAGACAATAGCGTATCCTTCATTTTCTTTTATGTTATCATTAAACTAATGCCTGTGATAGTGACATAATTTTGACATAATTTCTTCATGAGCCGCCTAATGCAGGAAATGCCAATGTTATCTGTCCATTGTGTGATACATTGTCTTACTCTTCTGCCTGTGTTTAAACAGGTGGGTTAGATCATGTTTGGCGTAACCTCTGTTAAGTCACAGAGACGGAGCACAGTAGTGTATAAAGTGGTCCGCTATATGAGTAACTCCTCAAAGACTTCAGTTACTGGAATCATCCCTGCAATCATACAACCTCAGTAGAGTGTTGTACAATATATCAGTCCGAAGCACAGCAACAAGCTCTTACAAACACAATAAACCACACCCCTGTTAGGAGTTTTCACTGGAAACTAACATCACATGAGGGTAATGACCAGTAAATGTTGTAAATTCTCTCAATGAAAAAAAGTTTTTCTTGTGTGCTGGAACATGTTTCTTATCACTGCAATGCTGCGGGTCCTCGGAGTGAAGAGAGGAAGTCTTTAACTTAAACCAGCAAAGTCTGGGCACTTAGGCTCTGCAGGAGGCTACACCATGGGAAATTAAAACTCAAATATAAAGTGGTGAAAGTGACTGCCCACCTGTGTCTTGTAAAGACTTTCCAGGCTGTAGTTAAATGCCAAGTCTGGTGATGGGTGCAGTCCCACAGAGCAGCGGCTTCTGTGCAGTTTGCTTAATTATTCAAAAAATGTTTTAACTGAGTGTCTAACACAAATAGAGTTTAATGTCAGCACGGTCAAGGGACAATCATCTTATTTCACAGACTAAACCAGGTCACTATTTGACTAAATTCACACCACAATGAGATGAACAACAAGTAGTTAGCAATTAAAAATATAATAATGTTTAAATTGAATTACTTTTGCAAAATTGCACCTCCACTGTCCACGATCATGAATGCATAGAGCTGCAAATGCAAACCCACTCAGTTCTATCCACCTAATTGATATGCCATGGAGGTGGAAAAGGAATTTAAGGCATGCAGTAGCAGTTGTATAAATTGATTTAATACTTACAGCAAACCTCTGCAGACTTGCCATGTTCTCCCTGCTTTACTTTATGTTCACCATGTTAATCTCTTGGGGGAAAGGTCTATTACTTCTTCAGGAAAAAAAGTTCATACCAAGTAGTATTCATAAAAACATCACCCAGCATAAAATGACAGAGGAAATGAAGGAGTTTGGACCCTCTGGGCATCTGATCACAGAGGTGAACTGTGGTAATAATTTGAGCTGGTCCCACCTTTGAGCCTTCTTTTACATTTCTGGGAACGCACAAGTTAGATCCCTGAGGCAAAGGCTGATTTCACAGGACAGTAGCACCTCTTATTATGCCTACCTACAGCAGTTATTATTGTCCCTCACACCACGGGGACCTTTAACTTGTGTACTTTCCAGACTATTCAAAGCAGTGACCCTTAAAAGCCTATTACATTTCTGGTGAAAGCTGAAAACACTGCCACTGAGTAAATGCTTAAGTAAGAGCTATGGCCCTCTGGACTCACTTGTCTGGACCAAGCCAAGCATGGTGGCCAGAGCGTTCCTGAAGGAAAGATGTGACTACTGATGCATGCCAGATGAGGAGACACAAGACAGGACTGCAAAGCAGCTTCAGCGATTTGTGATGCACGAAGATATTTCATGTGCAGCATATGGTTGCCGGCATGTTTTCAGTCTGAGACTAGAGGTGAAATATTTGATAGTTTCAGATGTGGTACGTGGTGCTGCACCACTTGGTGGACATAATATGGTACAGAACAAATTGGATTTCTGAAAGGTCAACTTTTGAGAAATTATATTTCAGAAAGGTGCCACAGTCAATAATTCTACTCACCAAAATGAAATTAAAAAATATCATTTTCTCAACAATTTAGGAAAAAATGGTTTTATATTCACTTTTTACATTTTTTTTTGTTTTAACATAATAGGTTTTTGCTTTAACATAAAAACCTATTCAAGGCCCAAATGCATTACATTTCACTTGGAATAAGTTCAGTCTTGCCTTTTCCCAATGGGTCTTCCCTGTGTATGTGAAGAGCTGGAGCCACAGAGCGTGACATTCAGGTATTGTTTTCCATGTTAACAGACATTACATCATTCAGTCCTTGCATCAATTGTACATTGCTTGCCCATGAAAAAGGTACAAGGATGAAAATGAATGCTGGGCTGGAGCCCACACTGCGCAACCTTGTGAAAAATAAATGAAAGCTCCATTGTCTCAGGTTTCAGTCTCCACTGGCATCATTGTACTGAGGAAAGATATATCATTTAATTTCAACCCTCAGACAGCTTGAAAAAGCCATTACTGCTGTTGTGTGAATGTACATTAAAGGCCCTGTCTATCGCATGTGTACAGTGCTGTAGTTGCATCCATATGGCTGTTATTCAAATCAGCAGATTGGAACACAGCACCAGTCAGTGATGGGCTTTTATTGTTAAGGCGCTTTGCCTCAGACAATATGTCCCCTTTGGCACAAAGCAGTATTATGTAAAACACTTTAAAACTGCAGTGTTCCCGCTAATCAAGTTGTGCTTTTCTCTGTTTATGAGGCAGGAGCATTGCTGTAGAAACTTCAAAGCAGATGAGAGGATGAATCAGACGTAACACTGCCAATTGAACTCAGTGTATAATGTGTGTAAAGAATTAATCTTTCATCTCAGGACCAATTGTAGCGCCAGAAAATTATGTCAAACACAAGAAGACGAAGGGGGAATTCAGATTGTAGATGCTATTGTGCACTGCTCCTCACCCTGCACTAAATCGTGTTGCCATTGAACAAATGACCGTATCTATATATTAAACTCTGCATCTTCTGAAGGGAACTGATGATATCAAATTAACTTTCACAGTACTACTAGTGAGATATACAGGTAGCCATCAGTGACACCTAGGGGTGAAAAGTTGTGCATTACATATTCGTGACTGATGTTTGGAGACCAAAACTGTCAGTTGTGGTTGAATCCAAAAGATGCAATGTAAGAAATACTGCTAGCCAGATGTTCACAATGTCTGCCTTGCCAGATTTTTAAGGTTTAATTTGGTATTTTAATGTAAAAATATATTGTAATGTACATATTCCTCGAGTTGTTTGTGACAGCCAACTTGTTGAAACAAAGTTTTCAGGAAAATGGAAGACACTTAAACCTTTTATTTCTCAGCCTCAAAACATGAAATAAAATTGAAGGTTAAACCTTTGACTTTTTTTTATTTATTGTAAATACTGACATAGCCCTTATGTTGATCAATATATGTATTTTTTTGTCTTGAAAATGTTCATGCGACGTGGGTGCTGTTCAAACCTTGAATGATAAAAGTACAAATAAGTTGCATAAGTTTGTCCATAGGTTAGATGTAAGCTCCAAAAACTATATGCAGTCACATAGAGCAGGAATTTTTGTAGTACAGAAGTCTCATGTTTGCATTTGACTCCCATCCTTATGCAAGGCCCAAAGTCCACAGATTTGTTAGTTACATGAGTCAAGAAAAACACAGAAATCATTTTCCCTATGCTAGCGATGGTAACCTACTGTGATAGATCAGATAAATCATGCATTTCTTTCAGACAGGGGTCTATGTGTTTGATGTATAGATATATAGTATGTACACAAAAGAACTTCACATTTGCTCTTCTTCTTGTGAGAACTCCCCTCAGGTCCTTTTCTCTGGAACTTTCAAGCTCAGGTCCTCTGTCAGAGGCCTGGGAGCTTGAGGGTCCTCCACAGTATCTTAGCTGTTTTTAGGACTGTGATCTTCTGGATAGAGATCCCTGATGTTGTTCCTGTGATCTGTTGGAGCCACTCTTCCAGTTTGGATCTTGAAGTCTCACAGGATCTTAACCCTGTTGTTCTCCACCACCTTTGGAGGTATCTCCTACTTCCAACCAACAGTCAGTACAGATGTTCCAGTACACTATTCCTGCCACCTGGTTTGCTGTACCTGCCTGCATTTTAGACTCCTCTATTGTTCTTGTGCCAAGGCCTTGTTCTTGTCTTGCCATGCTTAGTGCCTGCATGCTGTCTCACAGACTACTCTTTTTTAGGCACCGATCGGACCTCGATATCAGCCATATGTGCAGGTGGTACATGCCATGCTTATCCTTCCGTGATAGTTCCTCCTCTTCTCTTTCTCCCTTTTTTCACTGCATTTCAGCTGCCTGAAACATACACTTTGCAGCTCATCTTTGAACCCTTCTGATGTTCACATCAAACCAGTTGACGAGACATTCATTCAGAAGACGTTCATTTCAATACTTGAAATTAAAGTACTGTACCTTTAAGAAGAAACAGCCAAACCCTCCCCCTTGACTGTGACGTTACCTCAGTCCCGGCATGCTCAATGGAAGTCCAATTATTGCTAATGGCGGGTATTGTACAAAACATGCGTATTTTATGCTAATGTTTGCTGTCTGTTTGTGCTACCCCGCTCTAGTGATTTTCTAATTAATAGCCATTTTGTCCTTTGAACCCTCTTACAGTATAAAGAAAGCGGAGGAGCCAAGTTAGAGCGCCAGAGGACTTTGTAACAGTTATCATCATGTGGCGGCTCTACGTTAACTAATGTGTCAAACTGAAACTTGGCAGGAAGACGATGTGTGTTCGAGTTGTGTCTTAGCTTAAATGTAAGCTATGCTAGCTCACAGAAACGTCTGCCAGTCTGCCATACCTCCAACGCTGCTGCACAACAAGTCGACTTAATGAGACGAGGAAAGTTTAGCTAGTATAGAAACTTGGCGTCCATTCATTCGACCGTTGGTTTTGCGGCTAATAAATATCCGCAGTCTCGTGAATCGGATATGAAGTCTTTACTGTTAGTGTTATTATCGTTAACCGTTACCCACGTTAACGGTTCCTCGAAACTAAATATCCCCAAAGTGTTACTGCCACTTACAAGAAGTACAAGAATTAACTTCACGTTGGAAACTACTGAAGGCTGCTACAGATGGTGAGTAACCTGTCAGGAGCGCAAGCTTTGAAAGGGGGAAACGGGGCCACATGGCTAGCTATGCTGGACTGCTCAGGAATTACATTAGCCGGAAAAGACTGGTTGAAGAAGCCCATTAAAGATTCGTCGAAGAGAGAAAAAAGACCTGTTCCCGATGAAGTCTAAATGCTGTAACCTTATAGGTTTTTTTTTTGGAGCCATTGTTTGGAGGTTTTAAAATACTTTGCTGGCTTTTCATGAACTCTCTTTTTAATCTAACTCAATTGTGAAGTTAACTTCACAATTGAGTCACACAAACTTTAAGCGTGAGTTTGTCATTCCATCAGAGCAGCAGGAGGAGGAGGAGCATGAAGTGAAATTACATTGTTGTTGTGTAAAATATAGCAACCCCACTTATTTACATTACCTGTATTTCTCATGGTTTTTATCCACCAGGTCTTCCACCAGACCAGAGGTCGCAAGCATCCAAGCGGTTGATGAAGATGTTGGGAGAGGCTGCTCCCGCAGAGCTGTTCTCCAGGCTCTCTCCACTCAACCCTCCAGGCTGACGAGCATCATTCTAGCTGAGGATGTCGGTAAGTACAATGATGCTGTGTTAATCGGTATTATAGCAACGCAAGTACTAGAAATACTGGAAAATGTGGACTGCTGTGGCTTAGTTTGCCGACGTTGATGTATGGAAAGGGAGAAAATGCTAAATACCCTGCAGACTGTTTTGCCCTTTTTAAAATGATCCTAATTTTCCGGTTTTGTCTTCCTCTATAGCTGACTGTGAATTACCCGAGTTATTGTTTCAAGAATGGAAGATAACTTCCGGAAATTGCATAATTACCTTCCTTTAGGTTATGAAGACGATGCTCCATGAATGTTTAATTACTCGGAGCACCTAGGGTGAAAAGCACCATCACACCAATTAGGCAAGGGGGCTTGTTCAAGCACTTTATCAATATAATGTGCCGCTGCTGGCTTAGTTTTTCACACAAACCTCTGCACAAGTTTCTTGAAATATCCTTCATACCATTGTTTAGGCTTATGGTCACTACCACCAATTTTTGTGGTTAATTTTTTTTTCTGACTAGATCGTTATCAGCGACTTCAGGTCGTCTCATTGTTTCTATAGTGTTAGATTCATGAAATTCTTTTAAAGTCACACTGTCTATCATATATATGTGTGTGTGTATATATATATACATATATATATATAAACTGACATGGTGTAGAATCTAAAGCACATTATCCAGTGACTTGTCTTGCACAACTCAGTTTTTTATTGTTCCTCCTTTGCTGTTGTGAAATGTTGTATGTAATCTGTTGCCTGTCAGAGTATTTTTTTTTCTTCATCGTTATCAGGAAGATCAGGTTGGTTTAGTTCTTTGACGCCCTTCACATGACAGAGAAAATCTAATCAAAACCGTAGCAATCTGTTCACCAGCACTCACTGATTTTGAATGTGGCTTAATTCATCCCAGCTGTTTTCCACTTACCAATATAATCTGTCACCTGCACAACAGCCTACTTATCGGACGATTAAAAACCCACAAGATTTGACTCCACTCGTATCTGTAGGACGTTCTACTCGGAGCTGTTGCTCTTCCCTGGTCATTTCCATGGATTCATGATAAAAGTATGCTTTGGTTACAGCGCTTTGTCCCCGTTTCTTTTGCAGTTACAGGACAGGTACTGCGTTGTGACGCCATTGTTGACATCATCAGTGAGATCCAGATAGTGTCCACCACCAGAGAGCTACATCTCGAGGACTCGCCACTGGGACTCAAGATTCATGCACTGGATTCTGAAGGTGAGATTCCTGTTATTACAGTTTATCATCTCTGATTGGAGGCTGCTGTTGTTTAAAAGTGTTAATAACTAAGTACGCCCTCAAGATCAAGAATAATTTACAAAAATGATGTAATCACTCAGTTTGCCAATAGCAAGGAGTCCACATTGCATTGTTAATTTGTTGCTCTGAAAACTTCTCAGAGTAATGACTGAGCCGGCTCCAGGCAGCACTTTCTTTGCTCTTAGGTCTGCCACTTTCAGATGGCTGTTTGTTCTGTGCCACTAGTTCCATTTAGGCCGGGCTCACTTAGTTTAATGAGCTGTATCTACAACCTGATTCTTTCTGATGATGGCTCCAGGGCCTGGTGTTTTGTTTTGTTTGCTTTGGCGTAAGAGTACGTTTTGCATTCCTCAAACGGAGTACATTGCAAAAAGGTTGCAGTGCACTCCGTAATGAAATTCCTTTTGGTTTTGTTTTAACTAATTTGGCTGCCAAGAGCTGTCAGACAGTAATGATCAGCATTCATTATACAATCGCACATAATGACCTGAGTACTACAAAACAGTTTGAAATTTCTACGAGAGTATTCTCTGTTCCTCACAGTCTTGCATTCCCATTGTTTAGTCTTGGTTTTAATAGTTTTTGTTTGTTTTTGCAGGAAACACGTTCAGTACCCTTGCGGGTCTTGTGTTTGACTGGACTTTAGTGAAAGATGTTGATGTGAATGGATTCTCTGACTCTTACAATTCTTTACGGTAAGCTACCCTGTGTTAAGACTCCACTTAAACTCTGAAGAAGATCTACTTAACAGCCTGCTAAGGTCACTATAAACAGTTTACATCAAGACTGTTGTATAACCAGTGCGGTTTCCTTTCATTTTACCCCTTGATTGCGCTTCAAATAAATTATTCAAGTGAAACGCAAGAGGACAATACTAAGTTGTTTTTTTTTTTGTTCCCTTGTACACTTGTTCTCTCATCAAGGGTACTTAAATTCTCTGAGTCCACTTACACTCCTCCTGGATACATATCTGAAATGGAGCGTGTTGGGAAACAGGGCGATATTATTCTGGTGTCGGGACTGAAAACAGGACATGCTAAGTTGAAAGCCAAAATACAAGAGTCGCTCTATAAGGTAAGCGCTTCCATTATACAAAAGAGAGATTTCTTGACTGTTGAGCCAGCACAAAGTTGAAGTATTGCACTTTAATGCCATAGCCATTGGTACGAACGGGGCTTTTCTGGCCCTCGGTGTAACAACTCATCTTCTGAGATGCAAACATAAAAATAGCCAAAAAAATGACATTACAGTAAGGCTGCATGGGATGTCACAACAGCAGTGACAGCTAAGTTATACTTCTGTTTGTAGCTGGCATTTCACTTTATTGGTCTAAGCTTTTTATGTGTAAATATCAAAGAAAGTTACTGTGCGATAAAGAAGGAATGAGTTATTTCAAGTAATCCTGTGTTCAACGTCAAAAGAATAACTGACAGTCATGTATAGTTTGATTTTATTATGTAGTTTTGAACACTGTAACCAGCTTCTGTTGGTTTGCTAAGGCGGGAAACTGAAACTTTGTTGTGTGTGTAACCATGGTATCCATACCACAGGATGTTGGTGCCGCAGAGGTGAGGCTGCTCATCTTAGAGAACATCCTGCTAAGCCCGGCACACGATGTCTACTTACTGGCAGGAACCTCCATCCGGTACAGAGTCCTGAAACTGAGGCAGGGCACCATCGCAGGTCGGACTGTTTAAATTGCTGCAAAGTTGTTCATTTGATCCGATGCTGTGCAGTTCCTGGCGCTGAGTTTTTATTGCTCAAGTGTTGGTTCAGCTGAAAAAAAAGAAGTGAGAGTGCAGCTGTTCCCTTTTTCTTTGCCAGCTCATTTGATTATTTGTGTTTGTTTTTGTTTTTTTGTCTTTGCAGAGCTCTCTATGCCCTGTGATCAGTATGAGCTACACCTTCAGAACAGTGTGGTTGGCCCTAATGGAGACACAAACGTTGCTGTGGCCAGTCTTGATCAAAGCACCTCCACGGTTACGGCAGCTCAACTGGGACACATCAATGTGGTGTTGGATCATAAGAGTATCCTTTTGTCAAATTGCACCTTCATTCAGTTATTTTTATTTTTTTTTTTAAGTATTTTTTTGAGCTTTTTATGCCTTTAATGAGAGGACAGTTGAAGAGGGACAGGAAGCAGGGGGTAGAGAGAGGGGAAAGACACGCAGCACAGGGCCGCTCGGTGCGGGACTCAAACCGGGGCCAGCTGCAGTGAGGACTGTAGCCTCTGTACATGGGGCGGCAGCTTAACCCACTACGCCACCGACCGCCCCCTTCATTCAGTTATTTGAAATTCATTATGTATCATTGTAAAATTCATTATAAGTCAAGACAGTCTTGACTTATAATACGTAGCCTCATAATCTGTGTAAATTAGCTGCTGCAGTGATGGAGTTATAAGTGTAAGTTTTTGTATTTGGCAAAAATGAAGTAATTTATGTTTAGAGCTGCTATTATCAGTCAAGTGTTTCTGACTCAGTTTTCCTTAGTGGCACCTTTGAAGGCCTCCGAATGCAAGGAGTGTCTCGTCTACCCAACAGCACGCTCTATGTCGTTGAACCAGGCTATCTAGGTCTGAGTCTTCCTCCTGAAACGCATCATGATCAGTATTTTTGCAGTATTTAGAGATTGAGCTTTAGATTTGACTCAGATTTTCCCCTTGATTTGTTTAGGTTTTAAAATTCACCCAGGGGACAGCTGGGTTCTTGAAACGGGCAGAGCGTATGATATTCTCATCGAAGTGTTTGATAAATCCAGCAACAAAATTTACCTCTCTGAAGTAAGTGCGCTCGAGTGAAAACGCTCGATTTATGTTGCACAGAATTTAATTATGTTCCAGTCTGGACTACTTTTGTCACACTTTCCATGCTGATACCATGTCTATTGCAAGATAATGCTATAGCAATCCTGTGTGGCTTATTTTGATTTGGCAGAATATCCGCATCAGCACCATTTTCCCTTTGGATTACTTTGAAATCTTGGAGTCTTCCCTGAATGGATCATATCATCATGTCAGAGCACTCAAAGAGGGCCTAACTCTAATTGATGCTACCCTAACAGCCGTTGAGGATGAAGTGAGTTAATTTGCAGCTTTTGACCCTCATTAGTCTGGATTTCACAGCGAGCGCACAACGTTGCTTTAACCCTCTTCAGATTTCTTCCGCCTCAGTAGAGAGACCTTTATCATTTCCTGTGTCCTCTGTTTTTGTTTCAGAGTGGAAGGGTCCATGCACTCGCCAATCCAGTCAACAATGAGCAGGATGTGGAAATATATAACCCCATAGTTCTTAGTCCCAGTATTCTCACATTTCCATGGCAGCCCAATATTGGAGCTTATCAGTACACAATAAAGGTAATTATTCCTTTTCAACACAGGTGTCTGAATGGCTTTGAGTCCTCCAAGGACAGAAATTTTGAATATATATAAATATATCTCATATATAAGCATCATGTTTTCTTTGCAAGTGACGATTCCTTTTCTCTGGTCCGAACCGTAGGCGGCGGGAGGGAGTGGAAATTTCAGCTGGTCTTCGTCCAACACAGCTGTTGCCACGGTGACTGTGAAAGGAGTGATGACCACAGTCAGTGACATTGGCGTCAGTGCAGTTTATGCCCATGATCTACGTAACCCGCTACACTTTGGCCAAATGAAGGCAAGTTATTTGGAGAACTGTCAAGTTCGGATATTAGAAGGGCTTTTGAGAGAATGCTATTTGTTTTATGTTCCAATAACAAAAAAACAATACAGAATACGCCTGCTGACAGACGGATAAACCAACAATTACAACCACGTGCCTCTGGCTCGGCTCTTCTCCTGTTGATATACTATATTTGATATAAAACGGAGAAGTTATACACATGATTATCCAGATAACTGTTTCATGATATAGTTTTATTGTAAGTTAGAGATTTTACAAGGAAAAAGATTGCATATTAAACGCATTTTAATAAAACACATTGTCATCAAACGCTGTTTATCCCATAAGTGTTGCTGGCTCTCAAATTTCTTCTGAATTTAGAAATATTTGGAAGTGATTGGAGAGGATTACATATAATATATATACCGGTACATGTGCATATTCCCTTTCTATGGCAAAGTAAAATTCTCAGATTATCCTTTAGTCACTTCATTTTTTTAGCATTACCGGACTTGATTCTAATGCTTCTCTATACATTTTGGAATCATTTAAAATTTTATTTTATTTTTTTAATTGTTTTGTAGGTGTATGTTGTTGAGCCTGTTGCCATGGACTTTGCTCCTTGCCCAGTAGAGGCCAGGCTGGGCTTCGTTTTGGATCTGCCCCTCAGAATTTTTGGCTTGCTGGATGAGCTGGAGAACGAGCGAGTCATGTTGAGCGACTGCTCCCACTTTGACCTGCTGGTTGAGGAGGACAGCCATGGTGTCTTTGAATTGCTGGGTGGTGAGTTGTGGTAGAAACCTGTATAGTGTAAGAAGCACCGTCTGTATGTGTGAATAGGATGATAATGTTTGTATCTGTTCCGTTAAGCGGATGCTAACATTTTTGGCTATAGTGGTCATGATTATTCTGTAGTAAAAGGTATAAGAAGCCAGGATGGAAACTTTTTTTCATAGAATTGTTTCCCTCGACCTTCTGCCTGTGCATTAAAAAAGTATTGTTGGAAACTTAACCATTGACTTTTGAAATCCACATTTGATTGATTTAAAAGCTTGTTTTAGTTTTTCTTAACTGGTTCCTTGGATTGAGCTGAATGGCTTTTACCCTTATGTTACGGAGCATATCGCTGTCTTTCATCGAGACGGTGCTCTTTCAATTTGAGAGCATGTTTGCATACAAACAGGGACTCTGAGTCTGTGGGGCAGAGTTTTGACGGAGAGCACTATAATTGGAGAGTGAAAACAAGGAAGCGTCTCTCAAATTGGTTGAAGATATGTACCCTCGTGTTCTGTCTCTCTGGCTCATAATAACCTAAACTTGCCACATCCTGGCAAGAAAGCAGCTCGGACTGTAAGTGAGATGTTAAAGATGTAAAAGAAGGGGGACACTGGATTTATAGCTTAAGACAAAACTAGGACAGAATTGCAAAAATGAAACGCAGCACAACAATCACTTTATCTTAATGCTCTTGTTTTCATAGTCATTGAATGCAAAATTGACAATCAAATCTGATTTGGTATGCTTTGTTTTTATTATAAGTTGTTAGGCATAGCTAACTTTAATTCTTAGTAATGTTCTTTACAATTTTCCATGAAAAGATATTTTCCACCAAGTCCCACTTTCAGCTTTAGTTTCGCTCTACGAGGCAGAATTAAGGTAACGATAAGGACTAAATGGCTCAACACGTGGAAATAATTCAGCTACCTAAATGAATTCAGCAGAAAATGCTGTGAGTCGAATGTGTTTATAAAAATAAAAAAAACAGTATGGGCGCAGCTCTTACTCTGAGCTATATTCATTCTTTATGGATTTCAGATTGTCGTTGAAACATTTATCTTTTTGAAAGTTTATCTGTTAGCAAGATGTATCACATTTCATTTAGAATTTTTCTATTATTAAAGGAGAACTGCGGTATTTTCAACATTAAGCCTCTTTTATGAGTCGTCTGCAATGTTTTAGAACCCCCCTCACCGCTTTTTTGAATTTTACTGCTGTCTCCAGTATTTGCCTAATTTTGATTCATCTCAAACTGCTTCAGAATGGCAAGTCATGTGCATGTCCAAAAAGGTCCATAAAAGCACCATAAACGTCTGTTTTCAAAATCATCAACTCACCGGAGTGGTTACTGGTGTGCACTGGTAATCCATATCAAATTTCGTTGCGAAAAGTTGCTTCTGTCGTGTTTTATTTGGCAGCTCGTTCACCCTCGAACTATTTTCTTAGCGGTGGCGGAGTAATATCAACGAACATCCAGTACAAAATGTCAAATAAAACACGACAGAAGCAACTTTTCGCAACGAAATTTGATATGGATTACCAGTGCACACCAGTAACCACTCCGGTGAGTTGATGATTTTGAAAACGGACGTTTATGGTGCTTTTACGGACCTTTTTGGACATGCACATGACTTGCCATTCTGAAGCGGGTTGAGATGAATCAAAATTAGGCAAATACCGGAGACAGCAGTAAAATTCAAAAAAGCGGTGAGGGGGGTTCTAAAACATTGCAGACGACTCATAAAAGAGGCTTAATGTTGGAAATACCGCAGTTCTCCTTTAAGAAGTAAGAACGTGCCAGGAAGAATAATGAGACCTTTCTGAACCTCGGTTTGGCTTAAGATGGGAAGACAAATGAGCGCGCCTCTGAGCAATTGCCTGTTTTGTTTTTAAGTTTCTCTTGCGTTCACGCTGAATCATCTGTTGGTGTTTGATTTCATGCAACCCTGTTCCTTCCTTGTCCAGGGAGGCTGGCACCAGGCCAGGGCCACTGCAGCGGAGTGAGAGCCAAGGCCTTGTCCCCTGGGTACACTGTGCTTACTGTCAGCTACACTCATGGCAATGTTCACCTCAGTGCCAGGATCACCATTGCTGCCTACCCTTCTCTCAAAGTGAGTCCTTATCTGTTATTCTTTTTAAGAATTTTAGCTTGATGTTTGGCCTCCTCAGTGCTTATCTCTTGTGGAAATGCTTCTAGTTGTTACACCGATTTTGCATGTTGTATTTCTCACAAATATTTTGTATTAATAATGCCAGCTGCATCGTTAAGTAATATTGCATTGGCTGTGTTTGGCTTTTATTTTGAAAGCCCATATTAACTGTTGCGTAGTTGCATTTCTGAAAACTGTCTTTTTCAGTCGAGGCAGAAATGCAATAATCAGCAAGTGTTACTTTTTTTTTTCCTCCTGGGTTTCCTGTGCACTTTTTAATTATTCATTATATACTTGCTACACTGATTTATCTTTTAAACTTAGACTCTGGTGAGGCAAAAGAATGAAACCGTCTTCAACTATTGCGGCAGACTGAAACGACATCACAAGTATTAAAACAATATGGCCATAATGCTCTGAAACGTCTCGTTAGTCCTGAGTAACCGACGCATTCGCTGTGGGCTCCCTGCACATTGGATCCAAGTTTTTAGCACAGTCACATGTCGTTTGATGTACCACTTCTTACGCTATGCATTTTGGAACATAGAGTTGAGTTGTGTTCTTCAGAATATTCCAGACACTTCATTTGTTTTGCCCTGGCAGCTAGAGGTTGACCCAATTTAGTTGCTGTGAAGTGTCACGCTGAGTGTTTCAGCTGAACATTTTCGCAGCTAAGCTCCTTTTTAACAGTAGATTAGTTGAGAATTGAAAAAAAAAAAAGAATAGAATGAAATCTGCTTTATTTCTTTATTTTAAACTAAGTTTTTCCATAAACTAAAATATCTTGTCATTTGTGCTTTCAAAGTGCGTCTACTTGATATGTTGCTCACTCGCTGACATTTTTATCCCCGTACAATCCGTTCAGGTTTTGGAGGGCATTTCTCTCTTAAAGCGTCTCGCTGTAAATGTCTGAACCTTCACGGAAATTATTGTTCTTTACAGGCAGTTGACCCTGTCTCTGTGGCTGTGGTCACGCTGGGATCCTCTAAAGACATGTTATTTGAGGGCGGACCACGGCCTTGGGTTTTAGAGCCGTCAAAGTTCTTCTGCAATTTAAGAGCTGAGGATGAGGCCAGCCTGAGCCTTACTTTGATTAGTCCCTCATCTCACAACTATAATCACCACTGGGTCAGAACAACCTGCAAGGTCTTGGGAGAGCAGGTAGGAGCCACTAAAATCATTGTACGCTTAGGTCTCATCACAAAAGTTTGATTCCTAAAAACTTCAGCTGTTTATCCTGTGATAATCATTTGTTACCACTGTGTATCTGTGTCATTTCAATCATCATCATACTATTCTTCAGGTTCTGGAGGTGACTGTGGGAAACAAGGCCAGTGTGACCAATCCTTATCCTGCTGTGGAACTAGCAGTGGTCAAGTTTGTATGTGCTCCTCCATCACGCCTCACGCTGGTCCCGGTTTATAACAGTCCACAGCTGGATCTGACCTGCCCGCTGCTGCAGCAGAACAAACAAGTGGTGTGTGTATGATCTCTGAGTTTAGAATGTTAAAAAGTTATTCTTATTCTAAAAATTATGCCAGTTTAAGTGTGGTATTGACTCCTAATGCTTTCTGTGATGGAGTTTGGTCACTTACATTTTTTTATTTTCTATCTTTTTTTATAAAAAAATTTTCTAGGTGCCTGTTTCAAACTATCGTAACCCTATTTTGGACTTGGCTGCTTTTGATCAACAAGGAAGGAAGTTTGACAACTTCAGCTCACTGAGCATCTCGTGGGAATCGACAAAAGTGTCGCTGGCCAGTATTGAGCCCACCATACCCATGGAGCTCCAGCTGCTTGATGTTGGCAACAACAAACAGATGAAACTTCACGGTAAAAGATTGCACGCATTTTACAAGGGAGTGGGGGTGGTCGGCTTAAAATGAAGATATAGATTTAAATGCAGAATTGAAACACTTCTGCTCGTTTCTTTTAATTTAACGTTGCTGTTATCTGTGGCAGGACGTCAGACAGTTGTCGTCCATCAACAGACGGGGATTGCTGCCATTACAGCGACCGCTCTTGGATACCAGGCTCCACATCTAGCAGCGGCTGAAGTTCCCAGTCCAGTAAGTTAAAGCAGTGGCTCTGCTTCTGAGTCATGTCAAACTGCTTCTTGTTTCCTCCTTGAAAGCAGATACAGCTGAATGAAACATTATTTAAAATATCAGTATATGTTTTTAATCCTGTTTGATTTAATCTTTGAATGTTCCTCTCGCTGGCAAGTCTTTGTCAGGTCAGTTATGTTCACTGGACAAAGATCCGGCTCTGACTGAAATGTCCTTTTAAACACAGCTGATGTGCAAAGGCTTCTGTTTTTACTGATAGGGTTTAGCAGTAGTATGCTAGAATTGCATGCTTTCAGTGTTGTGTGAGTTTGTTTTGTTTAGTTTTTTTTCCTTTTAAGTTCAGCTTACCTTCCCTACCTAATTTTGCCCTTCACAGTATGAACCTTTGACACCTGTGTCAGCCACACTGGAGCTCCTATTGGTTGAAGATGTGAAGGTTTCTCCTAACACAGTGACCATATACAACCACCCAGATGTGCGGGTAAGAGACAGAATTCTCACTCCTGTTGACTCGTATTACTGTGTTATCTCTCTACAAACAGAATCTCTTACTTTTTAAGGCTTTATTACCACCGATTCAAATTGGATTTGAAAATTAGGGATCATTAGCGATTATAAGTTTTTTTTTTTTTTTTTTCACAACTGCATTAGCCTTCGATTATTTTCATTCCGCTGGTAACTCCTGCATGAATTTAGGTGTTATCAATCATTGGAATGAACACAGCAGGGGCTTACCCTCTTTGGCCAGCGGGCCCTCCTCTCTTAGTACTGATTTAGGAGCAGTGTTGGGTAGCTGTAGGGTTGAATAATGGCTAGTGTGCTGGCCAGGAATCACTTTAAATAATTTGCAAGATTTTTACAAAGATTTGCTAGACGTCTGTCTGAAAAACTGTGAACTAGCATGTTTTTTTTTTGTTTTTTTTTTTTAAACATCACCCTCACAAGCACATCAGTTTATGTTTGATCCGCTTCAGTCTGTTTAAAAAAAAAAAAAAAAAAAAAAAAAAAAAAAGTGACATTTTCAACATCGCCGTCCACGGCTGCTGTATTTTGCGCAACTACTGCGCGTTTGACTTGTTAATATTAAAAGCAAACATGACATGTTGTGAGTAAGCTATGACTCAATAAAAACTATAATCTTAATCCTCCTATGATCAAAACTTGCACAAATGGCAAATATGATGCGCACCATCACTATTTCCGTCCCATCCACAGTCGATCCACATCGGAGTCGAGCGTGAGGAGCATTGGCAAAAAAGGGACCGATGTGTAAATGACTGCATGTCATTGCTTTAACAGACTGATGGAGCCATTAATGCGACGTGTCTTGTGTGGAAGGGGCTTTAAAATCAAATTGCACTGCCGCAACTCATTGACTTAATTTGCTTTATAGGTAAATCTGGCCCTGCGAGAGGGTTCGGGCCACTTTTTTGTCAATACCAGTTTAAAAGGGATTGCGGACGTGGTATTCCAGGAGGCCCACGGCACAGCACAGGTAAGAAAGGATTGTCTCATGGTGTTTGGGAAGAATTATTACAGAGCAATACACAACAAATACCATTGAACATGTGTAAAATTCTTTCAAATGTTCTCAGTAGCATCGTGTAGGTAAGTGCACCACTGAATGCAGAGAACATGGAGTGTTTTTATTTTTTTATTTTAAAGAAAATCTGTTTGATTTGTTCTCCGTCCAGGTTTCTGCAGTCCAGCCTGGCACGGTGAAGGTGATGGTTCACGACCTTTGTTTAGCTTTTCCAGCACCTGCCAAAGCCACAGTGCATGTTTCTGACATCCTGGAGGTTTATGTGAGAGTGGTCGACAAGGTCAGTTTTTCCAATCCTACATGCGTCTCTCTTATTAGTGTCACACATTCCTTAAAAGCCCCGAATGACATGAAGGCACTAAATACAATTTTGATTCTCTCACACTTTCCCTCCATTTCCAGTAAAAGCCATGCCCGTCTTGAACTCGTATGCTCCTCATCTGAGCCAGAGTTATTTCTGTTTATGGATGGAATTCTTCTTGGTTTACAGGTGGAGATTGGCAAATCCGTGAGAGCTTATGTCAGAGTCTTGGATGATCACAAAAAGCCCTTCTCAGCCGGCTATTTCAAATTCATGAATCTTAAACTCAAGGCAGCTTCTGCAATAGTCTCTCTCAGGTAAGTAATGTAAAATGTGTTGTTTAGGTTGATCATGTAACAATAAGTATAGCTTAAATTCCTTAATGTGTTTTCTGCAGGCTATTTGCCGAGTCTGCAGAAAACGATACGGCGGTTTTCCTCGTGAAAGGGCTCTCCATTGGTCAGACCACTCTGTCAGCTGTTGTTGTGGATAAAAATGGAAGGAAAATTGCCTCCGCTCCCCAGCAAATTGAGGTAGAATTTAGTAGTTTTCAAAAATGGAGATTCAAATGTTCCCTGTTGCATATGTTGGAAAGAACATCTGTCTTTCTTTTCTGTTTAAAGGTGTTTCCACCATTCAAACTCATCCCAAGGAAAATGACTCTGCTAATCGGTGCAATGATGCAGGTATGTGTAAAATGAGAGCCGAGGCTGTGTCTGGAAACCGCTTCCCTCAGTTAATCGTCTCCTTAGTTGAAGAATATTTCTGGAACATGGGCTGACTAATTACTCTTTGTTTAAATGTCCAGCTTTCCTGTCATTTGCCTCAACTCACGCTCTAAAAATGATAAACCATCTATTCTAGTAACCTCCTTATTGCTGTAAGTTATACTTAGTTGACACACATGCAGCACACATTATTGGTTTTCTAGCTCCGGTTTTAGAAATCCAGTGCCTTCAAAAATGCTCTGTTGACAGCGGTTTACTGTCATTATGATCAATATCCTCCCAGGAAATAATCTTTTTTTTCTTTCTTTTCCTGTGTGTGTGTGATCCTTTCAAACTCCTGCTCTCTCACTCTCTTGCCATTTGCAGATCACATCTGAGGGGGGCCCTCAACCACAGTCCAATATTCTTTTTTCCATTTCTGACGAGGAGATCGCTTCTGTTCATGCCATGGGCCATGTCAGGGGTGTTGCCGTTGGTAACGTTACTGTGACAGGGCTCGTCCAAGCTGTTGATGCCGAGACTGGGAAGCTCGTTGTCATATCTCAGGTAAAATGGACAGCACATCGACCAATTTATTCCTCTCTAAGCTCGTGCACATGAAAACCGAATTTTCTTGTGGTCTCAGGACCAAGTAGACGTTGAGGTTGTGGTTCTGAGAGCCATTAGAATCAGAGCGCCTATTACAAGAATGAAGACTGGAGCACAGGTATGGATATTTTGTACCTATTATGTATATCTGAAATCATAAACTCCTGCACCTTTTTAATCTAATATAAGATGGCAATGTTATGTAGAGTCTTTACGGTCTCTGGGTGACATTGTCCTCACTGATTGGCTCGATTCAACTTTTATTTCGTAGATGCCGGTATATGTGATGGGGCTCACCAACAGCCAAACACCCTTCTCCTTTGGCAGCGTTCTGCCCGGTTTCACCTTTCACTGGTCTACCACAAAGAGAGACATCCTGGATATCCAGCCCCGACATATTGAGGTATCCTTTCATTTTTCATTCACAGCTGCCAAAAGCCAAATGCAGGTTCAGGTTTGGGGGATAAATAAACTCCTAATTTGTGACACACCCTACAATTCCTATGGAGCTGAGAGTAAACCTGGGGACTTTGTTGGTAGACTTTTCAAATTTTGCTATCATCCATTTAAAGCGCATGGTGAAACATCTAATGATTTTATTGGACAAATGTATTGACCTTTAGAAGAGTCTCAATATTCCAGACCTTTTCATTTCTTGTCCATCTCTGGCAGTCCTGCACCACAAATGAAGATTCATTTAAGTGCCACCAAGTTGTTTAAACAACTTGAGCACAAGGTTGCTTTAAATCTGGTATAAACGAGTCATGATTGTTTCTTTCATGTGCTGCTAAAGAAGAGTTGCATACTAAGAGCTTGAAGTATCTGGTTCTAGTCAAATGATGCATCATGGCCTGTAAAAGATATATTTTCCAAATTCATTTTCTCTGCTTTTTTTGCTACTCAGACATAAACCGCAAAGTTAATTTTGCCCATAATGTAGTATTTCTTACACTGAACCATTTCTACTTTTGGCTTGATTCTCAACTTCTTTTTGTCAGATTAACTTTATATATGTTGCCTCTCCATTGCAGCATAGT
Source organism: Odontesthes bonariensis (assembly GCF_027942865.1). Lineage (NCBI taxonomy): Eukaryota > Metazoa > Chordata > Actinopteri > Atheriniformes > Atherinopsidae > Odontesthes > Odontesthes bonariensis. The sequence continues at coordinate 24,875,306 of NC_134515.1, forward strand.
TTTTAAACCCAGGCTCTGCCTTATCTTGCTTTTTGTTATGAAACTTTTGTTATGTTAGCTTTACCGCTGCTTTGTCACGACTGTTGCCTTTTTATTTAATTTTCTGTTACTATTTTTGCCTTTCTCATTATAATCCCTTTCCTGTGTAGGCTAATATTGACCTGCAGTCGGAGCACAACTTTGGTATGAAGGTGACTGGAAGAACGAGGGGACGGACTGGGCTAAAAGTGGTTCTCAGAGTTACTGACCCAAAGGCACAGCAGCTAGAGGGGAATCTACTAGAGCTCAGGGATGAGATCCAGATCCAGGTACAGCACTGTAACACCCGGGGAGAGAAAAAGAAAATAAAGTCTGTAGATGTCCTTAGCACCAGTATTTATTAGTAATTTATATGCAGATGTTTTATGGGGACCCTTTATATAGATTACTTTGTTTATCATGTGTCCCCTGCTGCTCCTTCATAACTGGGTGGGTATGCTGGCATTTAGTGCAGCAGATTGCTGAGCTATGAATTATCTTACGTTGTTAACTTTGTGAAGCGATAACACTCCAGATTAGGTGGAGCTGAAGCGTCAGACTGTATTAAACCATGACATGTCACTAGTTCAGCAACATTATGGTACTCAAGTTTGAGTTTCAATGTTCTGCTTTGATCGAGGTCTATGACAAGCTGCACATGGTTAATCCTAAAGTGGAAGCGGAGGAGTTATTGATGGCTCCAAATTCAGCCCTCAAACTTCAGACTAACAGGTGAGTCGTAAGTGCCTGTACAGTGGTGAGTCTAGTCTGAATGCACATTCAGAAACTTCTTTTGCACAATTTAAAATACATACTCAGCGATTTCTTTGTCTGATAGGGATGGTGTCGGTGCACTCTCCTACCGGATGCTAGATTGCCCTGAACAGGTTGTTGTCGCTCAAGTGGATGAGAACGGCTTCCTCTCTTCTGGCTCTCTCACTGGCATCTCTTCTATGCTGATCACCTCACAAGAAACCTTTGGCGTCAATCAGACGCTCATGCTCACTGTGAAGGTTAGCTTAAGAGCCATTGCATTAAAGATGTTTGAGATTCTTTTAAAGCATGAGCCTATAGATGCCGTGAGTGGACCCCCTGCCAGACTTTTTCACCAGAGAAGCCTTTCTTTTTCACAATAGTTTGTGGGCTACTTTGTATTTGTCAAGAAGCTTTTGAAAGCATAGTTCACTGATTGGTACACCAACTCTTCCCTTCATTCCTCAGGTGTTGCCTGTGTCGTATGTTCGCTTTTCTACCAGTCCAGTCCTCTACACACTCACTAGAGATGGTCCCAATGCCTTCCCCCTGGGATCGTTACTCACCTTCACGGTCCACTTTCACGCCAGCACTGGAGAGGGCCTACACTGCTCCAACTCTCATCTTACATTTTCTATAAACAGGTCAGTCACTTTGCAACACTTTAAACAACGTGCCATAATCCTGCTTTGTGGTAGAGTGGGAAAGATTAAAATCAGTATCCTATTGCATCCTGAGGAAAGAAGCTAGTCCGTTGCCTGGTAGTATGGCTGAGGATACATCAGACAGCACCGCTGTGAACAGGCTGCGGTTGGAATTGGTGTAATCTTTATGTACGTTTTGGACTCTTCGGGCATATCATCCCAATGATTTAGCTGATGCTTTGTATATGGGTACCGATGATGTTTATTGCAGTTTTAATCACCTGCTGCACACTCTCTGAGTGTCTTGTTACCGTGTGGTTGCTTTATTTTGCTCTATGCTACTTTCACGGCTGGTGGAGTGCTCTTTACCAGTGGTGATGAATACCTCCTGACAGTGGTCAGAGGATTGACAAATCATGTGCCTTGGATAGCAATGCCCTGACTAACCAGCCTGTGAATAGAAATGAATGTTTCTTAGCTTGACTGGCCATTCAATCTCACATATATCAAATCCTGTGCTGGTCCCATTTACCAGAGTAGGTAAGATCATGTAAGGTGTGGAGGCAGGGCCTATAAGGAGTTGACAGTATTAATTTCCTTGGCTGGCTCTGCAACCTCATTTCAGGTGGAGTTGTTTTCACCTGGGTGAGTGTGCTAAATTAATTGGAGTGTTGGAGTTACTGCACTTTTGTCGAGGGACTCCCACACAATAAATTGGCTCTATTGCCTTTTTCTCCAGGTACCAATGCAATTTTAGTTGAGAAGAACCAAAATCAGGAGTAAAGGGTTGATATTGTGGGAATTACGATTACCGGCATGTGATTAAATCCCACCAGGTGTCCTAGGGGCTAACCGGATTGTACAGCTATCCAGTTTCAACAGTTTGCCTTATTTGTTCAGAGTAGATACTTTGGAGCAAGAAGCAAAACTAAGACCTATGTTTGGAGGGAAAAAATTAATATAATAATACTGTGCTTGCAAACATAATCTGCTCAGGTTTACCAAGCCCATATGTAACAAAAGTGTTTAATTGATGGATGATAATTGATTAATTAGAAAGAGTTAAGTGGTGGTGTGATAGGGTATTTGGGTGTTTGAGTCTAAGGTTGAAAGAGGGTCATAAAGGGAGAAAAATGATTGGAGCAAAAGACGGTCACTTGCAATAACTTCATAATTGTCCTTAATATATATTATTTTACTTGATAACTATGATTTTCAAGCAGTTGTTAATACCTGTGTTGGCATGGTTGGTTAAGGACTTAAAAGCAGGTGTTTTTCATTTGTGTTTATGCAGAATTGCAAGTCAATCAGTGTAACTCAATTAGGTTGAAATTGATTTATAGTTGATATATTAGATGTTAAAACCACAGATTGAAAAATATGTGCTGCATTTTCAATTTTGTGCCATCAACATGCCTTTAAAAAAGGTGGAAGTGGGGCATCTGCATTCATATCACTTTACCGAACGCTCTGTGCATGAATGTAAATTGAAAATTTTAATTCTGACCTAGCGCCGACAAATTCTGTCACAAAGTGTCCTGTGCCTCTTCTCTTTTCTGCAGAGATGACCTTGTGCAGGTGGGCGTCGGGCCCAATAACCACACTCTGACGGTGAGAACTGTCAATGTCGGTCTCACACTTCTTGGAGTGTGGGATACTGAAAATATGGGCGTGGCGGACTACGTTCCGCTTCCTGTCGGACATGCCATCCAAATAGATGAGGCCCGAAACCTGGTGGTGGGAGATGTGGTCTGCTTTCATGTCCAGTTAACAAACCCTGATGGTGGGTGGTGCATAAGGCAAACTGTCAGAAATTACAGAAGAAAAAAAAAAGATTTGTGAGTGTGTGTACGGGGGAAGGGTTATATAATGCTCCAGATTTGGCAGACTACAATGACAGCCTAGTTCTGTGTTATCACCTCAATTCATGTTTGTTCCCCCTTTCTTTCCAGCTGTGATTAGAAACATTTTATCCCCACTGCTCAGAATTAAATTTCCGTTAAATAAAAAATCCTTGTCTATCTGACCTTTGGCTGTTTAGCGCCCTCCCCCCAAGTTGTGATAAATTGATTTAGTTGAGCGTACTTAATCTTTCGAGCAGATCATCATCTTCACATGTCAGCTGTTATATGTTATATGTCAGGTGGACATGGAACATGGAGCTCGTCAGCAAGCGGTGTTCTGCAGGTGGACCCTCGGAGTGGTGCTGCTGTCGCCAGGGACTCTGGGACAGTCACTGTGTACTATGAGATACCTGGTGTTTTGAAAACGTACAGAGAGGTAAGTCATGTGTTGGACTGCGTCATTGACGGGCTGTATAATGGAGGAGGAAAAGCCCCCTGGTACATCTGACTCATCTCATATCATATCTCTGTTGAATGAGCCACCAGAAACTGACTGGGTGTGTTTAGCTCTTGACTCTCTATCCTCCAATGATCCTCTTTGTTCATGAATTATTCTGGTTACTTTATTCAGTAATATATCATTACAAGAGTTAATGTGTAATAAATAAGTGTATAGTACACCCCTCATCTCCTCTCAGAAACGCATTATCTCTGCCTGGTGTGTGAGCATGACATTACTGCTTTTGAGACATTCAGACACGATCATGCGTGGAAAGGATTAGCTGTCTCTCTGATTGTTACCGTTCTCTTTCCAGTCATGCTCCTTTCTGCACATGGCTTGAATGTAATCAGCTGTTTTAAATGAATATTTTATGTTAGCAACGTTAGAATTAATGAGATGTTGTTTTGGGTATTTTATCATAAACAGAAAGGTGCTCACGAGCTTTTGAACCAAATGAAGACGATGTTTTTATCCATGTGTGAGGAGACATTGGTACGAGGAGCGGTGGGATTTTGTTAAACTGACGGTCTAACATGATTGATGTAAACAATTAAGTGTGGATGTAAATGATGATTTTTATTATTCCGAGCGCACGACTGAAACTTAATGGAAGTCCTCTGCTTTCTGTGTGTGTGTGTGTGTGTGTTTGCAGATGGTAGTGGAAGCACCTAACAGGACGGCAGCTATGGCACAGTCTGCACCTATCAGGACCGGCAAGGAGACAAAAGTTCTACTAACCACCAGAGAAAGAGGAACCAACTTAATTGGTACTGAACTGTTCTTTCTTAATAAAAATCTGCATATGAGGATGCAAAATATATGCACAAGGAATTGATTTTGCTGTGTTTAGCTTGTTTTTTTTTTATTTATAAAATCTGTGTTTGATTTGTTACCAGTTCATTGTTAACCAGATAACTGTTGGAAACATCTGAGGCCCCTTTAGACAGGAAGCCATGTATCCCCAGACTGGTATTGAACTGAAATGTTTTGAGTTGAACAATAGTTCTACTAAAAACAGAAGTATCACAGCTGCATCCAACAGGCGTGTTATCTTGAAAAACCTGTAACTTTCAGGTGTTTCTGCTGGTTGCCAAGCAACTGCTCAGGATCAAGAAGCTGTTTTGACATTTTTTGTTTTGCCCATATTAGACAAACAAAACACCGTGGTAATTAGTGAGCTTTTGAAGGAGGACAGAGCTGGTCAGAAAGAAAGCAGTTCATTTTAAAATGACCATTCTCATTAGATTATGACAAGTCATTCATATTGTTGTTTTTATTATTATTATCATTTTGGATAAAAAGTGTTCCCATATTTCATTGTGCTCTACACTGCAGGAACCTGCTCCTCCAGTCAGATTGAAGCCATTTCACAGCTGCAGCCAGAAACATCTGTAAGCTGCCATCTCGTCTTTACCAGTGACACGGTTGACTTCTCTGCCAGTGACGTCTTCAGAACCCACATCAGCTTTGACACCAGCGTTGGTAAGACTGAGAAACGGATGTTTTATAATTGTATACACATGATCAATGTACCCTCTAATTTTTCATGTATCTGGGCATACACACAAGCTCCATGAGCACACTGAGAACCACTGTGAGCAACATCAGATGTGCACACTGTGGCCACACACCAGTATCACACCTGTTCAAAACCTTGGATCATAGCAAGTTACATGGCTTATGAAAATAATCAAATCACAGCAGCAATTTTCATTAGTTTACTTTTAATACAATTGATTTGGCCCACTTAAAACGAAAAAGACAAAAATCTTGTTGTTCATGAGATGTGTAGTATGTTATATGTGAGAGTCATGCTTGCAGCCTGCATGCAGCCTGTATGTTTTGCAGAGTAGACCTTTCTCACTCGAAAAAGAAAAAAATTCACCCAGTTTCACCGCTTGTTCTTCTATTTGCACATACTCAGACAGCCATTCCATCCTAAAAGAACCGCATTTCTGTTTTTACTTTGGCTTGGTGAGTGGATGTGTCGCTGGCGCTGCCCGTTCGTTTCGCCATGATAAGACGTTGCGTCTCTTAACTCCTAACGCCGCCGCACTGTTGTTAGCTAGCTAACCTTCACGGCGCGTATGGGCAGGGCACATATGCAAGCACTATCAATGCTATGATTGGCTGCATAGTCGAAGTAAACCGTATCGTATCATTGGCTGAACACCTGTCACTCACTGCGTTATATTGAAAAATTATTGGTTATTGGTCTAATTAATTTGATTATATTAGGTCTAGTATTAGATAATAATTATTACGTTTATGGTGATTTTTTTTTATTTATTTATTTATTTTTTTTTATTATGCGCTGCATAGATTTTCTTGTGTGCTGAGAATGTGCGAGCAGTGCACGATTGCGCACAGCTTAGAGGGAACATTGCACATCATGTGTTTTTTTTTGTTTTTTTTACACATTTAATTATTTTGCCGTTTTTTGTATACACCAGATTTGATTTGAATCCAACGTTCGTGTAACTTCAAATAACTTGCATCTGCCTACTAACATGAGCCCCTGATTTAAATGTTGTCGTTGCTGCCACCTTTTTTAGATTCAAATGTTATCCTGTATATTTTCAGTCTACTTTAGCAGGATTTGTGAAGAGATTTTATAAAATATTATTGGCATTAATTTCTTCTTAGTTGCCCATTGTTTGGCATTCGCAGTATTTTTTTTCTTAACCTCTGTAATCCCGTTTTCGAAAATCTTTAAAGTAACAGTGCAGTTTTGCTCATTTTTGTGTCGTAACAACGCTGTCATAGAAACAAATCTCTGTCTGAGCCCTGCACATTCGCATCCATACATGTGAGATTGCTGTAAGGTTCAGGCCACAAAGAAGCCACCAAAAATATCAAGCAACAAGGTAGGATAACGTTACAGGACCTAACAACAAGAATAAGACGAGTTTTTAGAGGCTATTTGTGATTTAAAAAAAAAAAAAATCATCTCGTTTTCTTTATATTTATATATATTTATATATATATATTTATATATATATATATATATATATGTCTTTTTATGATAATTAACCCACACATTGGCAACTGCACCAACGGAACCAAGCAGTTACCAGTTACTTATATACTTAATAGTAGCAACGAGGCTACGTGTGCATGCATCGGACATCCTGTTTGTTTTCTCTCTGCTCTCTTCAGCAGGAAAATCCAACCTAATATTTTTTCTTGTTCCGTGTCTTAATTGTACACTTCTCGTGTTTATCACTTCCTCTGATAGCGTCGTCTTGGGTCTATTTGCTACTCTTTTTTTTATTTTTTATTAATGTGAACACGTGTTCTCTTGTTGCTTATACATATTGTGGTGTTGTAAAGTAAATGTGTGCAAACTGAAGCTGGATACTAAAGTTGGGAGCTGTTTAACTCAGTCTCTGGATGCCCCAGGGCAGTTTCAGGCCCGGGGTTGTTCATAGCAAAGGTCAGTATCCTTCAAGTCAGAAGCACATAGTTTTATGGATAACACGCTTTTCTAGTGTTGCTTTGAATGGAACACGGGCCACAGTTTTTATGAACAGCAAAATGCTGTTACCAGACTATTGTATTATTACCAGGGACTGTAAGTTGCATCTGTTTTTCTCTCTTAATTCTCCATACTTTGCCATTCACATTATTTTTCTTCCTAGCACCCTGTTCTCCATAATAGGAGAACATTAAAATGTTACTCGGGTGCAGTTTTTATGTGGATGCTCTGCACAAGGCGCAGAAAAACGCTGTTCACAAAGGCCTAATCAATACCTGCATCACCCATGGAATGAATTTAGCAGGTACCATAAAAGGTGTCCCAGTGATGTATTGAACAGAGAGTTCATGTTGCTTGAAAACTCTGGACTAATTGTCTTTTGAGTTGTTGCCTCATTTCAGATATCCACTGTGTGTGTATACAAGGCTGTAACCACTCGTTTGAACCTTACTGGGTCTCTAATGGCACCATGTGATTGCGAAATAATCCCATAATCCTGCTCACAGTGGTGTTCATCGTCGGCTCTTGTCACATCAATGGACACATTAATAATGTATCTTGAGCCATCATTTGTAACTATGTCCATTCTTGCCACAGGCCTCTATACATGTTCCATGACCTTGCAACCTGTGACTGACCAGCAGACCCGTGTACTCAGCATTTCCATGACCAACCTGCTGGTGAAGGCAGGTCTGGTAGCCAGTGCCTTTGCCGGGGAGCAAGTCAGCGCCAAGTTCCCCATAGAGCCGGGCTTGTACTCGGACCAGACCGAGCTGCTGCTCTCAAACATGCACCCATCTGCTGAATTCACAGTCTATGGCCCCAGCGCTGCCCTATCCAGCATGGAGGTCAGGCACAACCGTATATCAGTATGAAAATGCCACTATACTTTAGTGGTTACATTTGAAGTTATGTCTTTAACCCTTTCTGATGTCTTTAGGTGGTGTCAACTTCTCCGAGCATTGCCGTGCAAGAGAAGGAGGTCCACCACAGCTTCCCAGGTTTCTCAAAGTACACCGTCAGTGCTGTGGACACTCGGATAGCAACAACAGCTTCTATCACAATAAGCAGCACTTCATCTGGCCAGAGTCTCGTCATCCCAGTCACTTTGATTCATGTCGCTGATCCCAGCGCCGCCTCACAAGGTCAGGCATCCATTGCACATGGCAGTGTGCTGAGCCGCAGGTCATCAGGTCGTGTGGCTTTAGCTTTGTGTTTTATGCGTTTTCATTTTAAGTGTGTCAGGTGACCGGAAAGTGGCAGGCAGACGTCTTTTCAAGTGTTAACTAATTTCAAGCTGCTTATACAAAATACATTCTAATGAATTAGTTGTCTCATTAATTTGTCCACTTAATAGCTCTGCCTTCTCTGGCATGTGTTACTATAAGCCACTTTGTACAATGTTAAGGGCCTATTATCATAATTGTTTCCCAGTTCACAGGGGCATACAATGGGAACTACTGTACCTTTTTTCTTTTTAAGAATTGACTGCCTATGAGAACATGAGTTTGGTTTGAGGTTCAGATTTAGGTCCAGCTGGGATAAGAACAGTGATTACAGACTGGATATTTAAATTCTTCCCACATTTGCAATGGATTTTAAAGGTAGGGTAGGAGATCCTGGATTTTGAGTCCAGCGAAGCTGCATTTTGAAAATACACAGGTAAAAAGTCCCAACCCTTTTCTTCACTTTCCCCCCGAAGGCACGCCTCTAGAGTACATGAACGAGCACGAAGGTGCACGAGCGCTGTTCTGACAGCAAGCATCGATCGTTGTCGTATTTAGTATTTAGTTTATGCTAACTATACGTTTAATAATGCTAGGTGCTAGCCAAGCTGGCTCTAGTTTAGCTTCCTGCCAAGCTTCGTTCACGGAGCAGGGTACGCGCACAGGGAGAAGGAGGGGGAAGGAGGGGGAGGGGGAGGGAGGAGCAGATTGCAGTTTGATAGACGGCATCAGAATCCAATCATTGTGAACGGTCCGTTCACAATGATTGGATACTGTTTTTCCTAGATTGTACGTTCTAGAGGCCACTAAAACTTTTCATATTTGTGTCAAAACTTTTAATTAATTGGTTGCAATGAGGGTGTGAAGAGTATTTCAAGCAATACGTAAAAAAATGTTCCAGAAAAAGATCCCCTACCCCATCTTTAACTGACTAACCAAAATCATTGTCCTGATGTACACAACAAGCAGGCCTTGGGTCTTTTCATAACTTGATAACCTATCTATTTTTCTGGGTTTGTTTGTTCAGGAACTTCTTGTACTGTTGCTCAAAAATCAGTCATACTTGCCGACTATATCTGTCATCTGTAAGAGATAAAAACACTGAGATTTCCAAATGTCCTCCACTGCTTCTTCTCTGCAGCGGCTCCTCCAGCTGGTGGCAATGAGGGGGGGCACTCCCTGCACAGCTTCATAAACTGCTACCAGATGATGTTCTGCACCTTGTTCGCTCTGCTGGCCGGTACGGCCATCGTCATCATCGGTGGGTCACCTCATTTCTGTTGGAATTGCAGTGGCCTAATGATGTAGCTGGAGGAACTTAAACAGAAATGACATAAAGTGTTCGGACTGTTACTTTTCTAGTTTTTCCTGTTTAAGACTGTCAGCAAAGGAGCCTGAGGATAATGGACGCTGAACTATAGTGTCAGGTCCTGAATCCTAGTGTGCCTTAGATTAGAAATCGAATAGGATGGATCTCTGCTGGTGTTATTGGCCAAACCTTTGGGTTTCAAACAGAATTAGAAAGATTCTCGTTCAAATCAGTGATTTTAAAGCCAAAAATAACTTTAGAACATTTTTTTTAACATTTCATCTGGCGTTCATTATTTTATGTTAGAAGATATCCAGAGTAAAACAAGCAGTCGGCACAACTCTCCAATGCCAGTTACTACAAACTTTCACAGATGTAATATTAACGAACAGAGATTAGTTTTCTAGGCTTTAATGCTCGGAGAGAGAAACAATTTATTGAAAATCATTTGCAATCAATTACTGCCTGAAGTCGTTCCACAATGATTCTCTCCCCGGCCTTAACGGCTGTCCTCTAGCTGTGGGATGTCTCTGCCTTTAATTGGATCTTTATCGAGTGGGTTGGGTGCCCCATTGGATTTCTATCAGATTATTGATTCAACCAGTCAGGAATATTCCACCTCTTCCTCCTGTAAAGCCTTCAGGTTTTGTTCGTCGTAAGTTTAGGATCCTCGTGTTGCTGAATGATGAAATGTCTGGTAAGTTTCGATGCATGTGACCGACTCTGAGCACAGCATGAATCTGCATAGCTCTGCTTTCATCCACTTGCTTCTGTGAGCAATGAATCATCAAAACATGCCAGTGTGCCAGTTATATTGGCAGCCATACGTGCCCATGCTGTAACAGAAGTACATGAATGTTGGACAGGCGATATGCAGCTTTGGGTTTTAAACTTTCCTCCCATGATTTTGAAGGGGGCTGCTTATTTAAGTTAGTCAATAGAACTTTCTATACTTTCTATAACCTTGACATCCTTTTAACATAAATTCCTGAAACATCTAATACTCCAACTGTACAATGTGTTCATAACTGGCTATTTTTTTCTTTATACCAAGTCCCCAAACCGCTCTAATTTTTCTTTTTGTGGATTTCCTGCCTGCAGTCCTCCACTCTTTGTTCTCTCCAAGAGAACAACTCCATCACCCGGCTTTCATCCAGAGGACACCGCCACCCATCGCCGGTAGGACAGCATCATTGTGATGCAGTTGTTTGTAAAGACAGATGCATATATTCACATGATAATACCTTGAAACAGCAGTTAATTTCCTGATCCTTTACTTCCATATTTTACTACAGTCTTCTATGGCAGAACAGCAGTTTGTATTAGCCGTAAACGTGAGACGCTAATGGGTTATGAAGGAAGGAGCAAAGACTTCATTAGAAAAATTTAAGAGCTGTTTTAAGGAATCCAAGGCTATAAATCTGGCTGTTAGAATAGTTAAAGAAATGCTGCCCTTCTCGTTATCAGAAAGTCCTTTAAATCACCAATAAATGGTTTGTCACGCCACAGAGAGCCATGCAGTTTACCACCCAGCCAAACATGAATGATTAAATCGGTTGCTAAGTATGTAAGATTAGTTTTGAGGGTCATGTGAAGATAAGCAACGTTCTCATGTCGGCTCAGTGCTCTGATTGATGTCTTTTGGAGTGGATCAAATTAACTGCACTGACTGACCAAACAGCTAATTTAAACCCAACCTAAAAGCTTAGAGGCGAAGACAAAATATGATCACTTTCCAGCTGTGAGCAGCGGTGAAGAGAGGGAGAGGGCTCTCCATCAGTGTGGCCCTTCACAAAATCAATCCACTGGATCTATGATTACATATTCACACAGTACCTTAACAACCAACATACAGCTCTTCAAATGGACCAGTCAGTCCACAAAGCTCAGCATCGATGCTCATTCTGTGTGGCGTGGCACGCTCGCATCAGCAGCGCAGCTCTTCAGATTGACTCCTCACAAAATGAATGCAGTTGTTCTTTATCTCATTCAATTGAAATAAGCCGGAGTTGTTCAGCAAATTCTATTCTTTTTGCGACAAAAGCCTGAATAGTCAGTTTGCTAGATGTCATAGTTGATTTGGTGCCGATTATGCTGTTAGAACATTACAGTGTTGGAGGCGAGGTCGTACCACTGTGTCATAGCTGTGATGTCTGAGCTGAGCTAAAATGATGAAAAGCATTTCAGTGGTTTGCCCCCATATTTCAGTATGACACAGTTCTGTCTTTCCTCCATTCAACATTTATCAACGCGTGTTTTCAAACCACTCGTAAGTTATTCTGTATTTATGCAACTTCCTCATCGTAGCTATTCATAAGCATCGACAGAGTGACTGTTTGCTTTATTTAATATTTGGCTCCATTTTAGGTCTGAACTCGCCCGTATCGAGTCCCTTTAACAGCATGATACCCGGGGCCACTCCAAACAGCAGCCCCAGGTCGCGTCTCTACTCTCCAGACTACAAATCCTGATGAAGTCCTCCGCTTGTGTTCTTCAAAACGACAACACCATCGGCCTTTAATTTATATAGAATGTGCCTCTGTCCCCCGGGGTGAACGCTGTCGGGATATGACGGAAATTTGCAGTTTTTCATTTTGTTGGCACAGAAACTTAAATAAAAAATGTTTCAGTTAATAAAAAAGGGTCAGTTAGAAAATTGTACAAGATGATTACAGGGCTATCTCTTTCTTTGTATGCTTTTGTGTGGAAATGTGTGTGTGCGTGTATATATATTGATAAGAAGTGTGTATTTTTGTGATTTGCTACGAAAGTAGATTTTACACAAGACCACTCTGTTTAATGACTGACGTTTTTTTGAAGACTATTTAAAAACCAAATCAGTAGCTTGTGCTTGGAATGAAAAGTCGCTTTTTGATATTTGTGTGTGTTCTAATTATCGTATTCGACATGTGAAAGTCTAACTCAGGAGACACCGCGGTCTTCATGGACAGGAAGCAAACATTTACTTGATCTTTAGGGGTTTTTTTTTTCTGAGCAGAAGATGGCATTTTATGTTGTAGCTTGTGCATTTTTTTTCTTTTTTTTTTTTTTTTTTTTTTGAAAAGCTGTCGTCCACTGAATCCGTCCTCGCAGGCGACGAACCCTTCAAATGTGCATCATCCAAACTGCCTCAGAAAAGGCTTGTCTTTTCATTGCAGGAGGGAATAGAACTTCTCTGTTATTTAACCTTTCTGACATTTTGAGCCACAACAGACACAGCTCCTGTCTTAATTCATTAATGTGAAGCGGTTGCAAAATGTGAACCATCATTCAGCTTTTCATCAACAGGTGTTCCTTCTTTGTAAAAGTACTCAAATGTGACCTGGGCTCATTTCAAATGTGATGTTTCTTTGTCTGTCTGTTAGATCTCACAGCCCACATATCTAGAGATGACTGTAGCATGGTTGAATTGTTGGCACATCGTAGTGTAACTTTGTTTTAAATGACATATTTTCATAAGTACTGACACAGAATTGTATTTATGTTGGCCATCTTGTATCGAAGATTTGTCGTCCTGCCATACAGCTTCATCCGAGCAGCTTTCAGCACATGATGCAAATACAAGCACTGTTGCCTGTGTGAGTTTGCGCTTGCTTTTCTAATTAAAGTTGTTTGTTTTTTTAACTTTTTATGCTCAGTGTTGTGTGTGTGTTAGACTTATTTTTAAAGAATAGAAAAGTTTACATTTCTATAAAATCCCTTCCCACATGCTCGGCTGAATAGAACTGCATTGTTTCTCATTAATTTGACACGTAGATGCATTGTGAAACGAAACTAGCTCACCCACTCGACAATTCTTTTTATTATTTTTTTTTTTCTGCATCCCTATGAATTAATTTAACGCATCGGTTATTTCATTACTATGGTCATATATGCATTTAATGTTCTTACTTTTTCAGCGTTGTTGCTCATTTGAATAGAAAAGGATGCTAATTCAGAAGCAAATGTACGGACGTCGTAGCGTGTCCTGCTCTTTACATGTAATTACTGATTCAAAAGCAGTCTTGCACATTGCTCACAGACACAATGAGATGAGGGAGGGTGCCAGGCTGCTGGCCTCCCTCAGGAAATGTAAAAGGTCTTTGACCACTTATCAGACTATATGTCCCATTTGTCTGTGCCACTCTTCTGGGCTGCTGTGCTGAGTCTCAGTCACCTGGCTCATTTGTATGCCCACCACAGCAGCCTGCGTGTCAACAAGCGCCACACAATCTAGTGTAGGTTGGCAAAGCCGAATGTACAGCACAGGAGGATCTGTAAAACAGCAAAAGTATCAGCTGTAGCACACTTAAACTCTGCAGCTCTGCCACTCGTTGTCATGGATTTTCACTTTCACTCAAACTTTTTTAAATTTTTTTAACAGTTGGAGGATTTATTAGGTCAGTAACTATTGATCAAATGTTTATGGAAGTTCCGAAAATTGGAAATTGAAATCACAAATCTCTAAGACCCAGAGGCACACTTTAGAGCAATAGTTTCTATAGAAACAGCATACCGTTTTAGTTTTTTTTTTTTTTTTTTTTTTCCATTTCAGAAGCTGGATACAAAGTTTGAAAGTTTTACTTTGAATAAGTTTCAGGTAAACACATGGCATTTGTTACTAAGAGAATAAAACCATGCACTCCTGACCGTGTAAACTAATCCTGTGTTGGGCATGTAAAGCTCCAGCCACAGCATTTGCATTTACTCCCCACACGCTCCTTACATGTCATTGGGGGTTTGAGTTAGTCGGAGCCTCGAGTCATGCCTGAAAGCTGTTTATGAGAGAGCGCCGGAAGGCCAGCTGTGTGACTCAGGCTACAGCCACAACAAGGGCTCAGGAGTATTTCTTAAGATGTTGGCCAGCCATGGAATAAAAGAAAACACGCTAACCGGTGTGTTGTGTAAGAAAACAAGCCAACCACTGGCGACCTCCAGTTGCTTGCAGGAGACGCTGACAGCACACTAGTTTTTATCAAATGTCTTCTTCAGTTAAAATGTAGTGAAATGCACATAACCGTTCTTAATCTATTCCCGTCAGTGGATAGTGGCACGTGGGTTTTAAATGTGGCATTAAAGCACACAGTTTGCACAAACCCTTCCTGTCAGCCCGTTGAGCTGATGTTGCTGTATGTGTGAAGGGAAATGGCCACTGTTCCAGATGGCTTATTGCATTCTCAGTGAAGGCGATCAATGAGTTAAGACACCGAATGAGACCTCCAAACGTTACAGACCAGCGAACTTCCAAAACTTCTGCTTTTATACTCGGTTATAATCAGTTAATCGAGTGTATTTGATTTTCAGTGCCCGGCTGCTATTTAACTCTCAATTCCAATGAAAACAGTGAGGATGTACCTTTTCACACACTGCCTACACATTTAGGCTGAGTTTTTGTATAATAAAAAACAACAGAATATATGTGTCATTTGATTTGTGTTTAATGTTCATATGAGGTTATTTTGACCTCAGATAAAGACCTGTTATGGACCATATTTCTTTCTTTTGAAATTGCATTATGTCCTGATACACACAAGTGGGTATACTTTCTTTTTCACGTGACTTGTTTTTCCAAGGAGAGGGAAACTTTTCCACTCTTTCCTTTGTCCTCATCACAGCTGGCATGTATTTTATGGGGCTGGACGAGAGACTTTATTTAAATATATCAGAAATAAATCCTCCTGGCTGACAGCCATTCTCACTCTGGCATATGAGCGGTCAGCCAAAGCAAGTAAGGCGCAAACTCAGGAGCATAATATTGAAAAGCAGTATGTTTTGAAGTGTTGGATATCCTGTGATTACTGGCATTCGTTATCCATGAGTCAAGAGTTGCACCTCACCTCAATTGCACCTCAGCTGTGTGGCTTTATAGAGGAATTGAGGGTTATTGATTTTATTACGTGATATTGTGTGTTCTTTTTATTAATTTTACTTGTTTTTCTTGTTTCACAAACGGGGCCGGTTGAGCAAAAGTAACCTTGCATCCAGAGGCGAAGAAACGTTACGTCGAAAGGTCTAAGAAGTTCACAGCATCGACACTGAAAAAAACACAAAAATGTGCCACACGACGACAAAACGCAACAGAGTTTCCCTCAAATCAATTCATTGCACAAATAGCATTAGACATGGGGCAGGGTTTTGGGAAATACAACATGTCACAGAGGATGACAAACAAAAGACAAGAACAGTATTTCACAAAACACAATGACGGACAAAAGATAGTTCAGGAAAAGAATAACAAAACAAAATACTGTTTTTTTTAAACATTGTGTTCTTTATTCCCCCCATGTTTGATGAAACATCCTTGAAAGGGAGAGGGGGGAAAAGATGAGCCAGTGAGTGAGTTGACCCACTCTCTGTATCTTGGCAACCATGTGCTTTTATTGTCACGTGACCATTCATTTTGAATTCAAAGCACCCATCATTTCTGCCAGACTCTAAAAAGTAGAAGCACACGGGAGCAGTGATGAGCAGCCAATTTCTTTAAAACCTGCTTTTTGCTTGTCAAAGTAAATTTGTGACATCAGACGTGATGGCTGCTACATGAATGTCAGTTTATCCAGGTCTAAAAACGTCTTGTTGCACACTGCTGGAAATATGTGCCTGAATTGGTAAACTAGCCCCCAAAATAACAGATATGGGGCAAAGTGAGCCAAACGCTGTGGGGTAAACTGAGCTAGGTTTGAGGCTGGAGGAAGTGAAATGAAGGAGCGATAATTTACGTTTCACTGCAACCTTGGTGAATTGATGGAAAGTCATTTGCACTGGTCTTCAAAATGAAACTGTTGGTTTGTTTTATAAGTTCCCAAAAGTGAAAAAAGGACTGTTTTTTGCATTTGAAATGGTCTTTATCATACATAATGTTAATTCTCACAGACTGTTTTGTCTGTTATTTGACATAAAAATTGTTTATTCGTTTCAGGGACATTTGCTTATTCTTTCTACTGCAGCATTTATCAAGTTTTTTTGCAACAATTGTTCTGTTTTTGGGACCATAACAGCTTTTCTGGAATCCCTTTTTTAGGTTTTGTGTTATCTTTAAGAAAAGATTTATGACTATTTGTAAAACAAAAACGTGCAATTGAATTGATTTCAAAAGGTTTGATTTACCCCATAAGGACCCAAATGATTGAAACAAAAATGAATTTATCAAAATGGCCACTGTGACATATTTAACATTACAGATGGTATTTTCAATCTATGTGGTCCATTTGGTTCATTTTGTATTCCCTATCATTTTCATTTAAAGCTGCAGTCTGCAACTCTTTTTCAAGCATAATGCCTGGAACTGTCCGGGGATTCTGAAAGTAGTACATTAAATACCCCAATACAAAAAAAAAAAGAGTTCTCTAGGTCCCCTATATGTCCCGCTAGGTCCCTCCAAAGCCAGCAGGTTTGTTTACAAAATTGCAGACCGGACCGGTAAAAGGTAACCAATCAGGTTTACGAGCTGGGCTCTGCTGCCTGTCAATCACCGATTGTGCACGCGCGATACAAGGTAGGCTCGTCCCCACGCTTATTTATCTAGACTATTGAACTTCATTACGGGCTAGTCTACTTACTGTGTCTTCCATGATCGCACATGACAGGTGAGTTGATGAATGAGGAGTCGTGTAGGCGCATCTGGCGTGCACGTCTACGTGCACGAGTTCTCATGTGTTTTGAAGGGGCGGGACAGGAAGTTGAATAACTTTTTATTTTTCGGTTAAAAAATAAGCATTTCTTGCATTTTGCGACTACGGAGGTCACCGTTTTCAACTTCAAGCGTTCTGATAGATCATGTAAACTCTTAAAATGCCAAAAAGTAGGACTTTACGTATGACAACAACAAATCTTGCAGACTGCAGCTTTAAGGAAAAATGGGTCTGGGTTCTTACGGGTTAAATTTAGTTCGATGGTCATTTTACCTCCATGCAGTTCAACTCATGGGATCAACTGCCCCCTAACCTTGGGCAAATTGAGCCATGGCAACACTTCCTACAAGACACAATAGTTTTCGCACACTTTGTCATAGATTAATTCTGATGGTTTAAAATGATAAGACACATCCTGAAATGTGGTGAGAGGCTTTCATGTCACTTCTGACTCATTTAATCTTATCCTGAGGACTCCATAAGTAAAAAGTGGCTCATCTTCACTCTACCCTTCTTTAAAATGTTGTATTTTGGGAAATTATATATTTTTCAAAACAGATTTTTCGGAACGGCTTCCCTTTGGTTGTGGGGTGTTGTCTGATGTACTTTGTAAAATATTTTTTGCTGTTTGTCTTTAGGTTTTGTTGCTGTGCTTTGGGAAATGCTGCTTTTTTTCTGTTTGCCGTCATTTTCCAAATGCAGGGACATTTCGAAAAATGTGTTTTTGTTTTGGCTCCTTGGTGCCACTGCACATTTGACTCTTAAGTGCTGACTTTGATGTAATGGCTCTCCTTGGCCTCCTGTCCAAATATATGTCCTTACACTGCTGCCCAAGTTTTCTTAGATCATCCAAATGCAGCCTTCAGGTGGTACATCATGAAAGTAAAGCTTTGGGTTTCATGGACAACTCCCTTGTGCTGTAGCTTCATCCAGGAATGTAGCATCTCAACGGGGCTTTGAAAAAGGATCAAAAGAAAATGAGAAAAGGGGTAAGGAGCAGCAGAGTTTTTATACAACCACTTTAATGCATGTTGCTATGATATGATGGGCCCAATAATGTAGGGAGTGACCACGAGTGCAAGGTAGAGTAAACTGCCATTACTCAATCTTTGTTATTGATTTGCCTCTCAGCTCCTACACAGATGTCTGGAATGCCACAAATCCTACAGGGGATGTCTGCAAATGGCCGATTTGGTTGTCATTCTCCTGTATTGGTGAAGTTTTGCTCTGAGGCCTCTGTTTAAGGGCACGGATGCAGAAAAGAAATGAGATAACCACCCATGGAACTTTAGCATCAGTCTTTGTCTCCCACATGCAGATGTGCGGAGCAGCTGAGTCGTTTTGTTTGTTTTATTCAAAAACTAACACAGTCTGCTCCCCTCCTATCTGTAATATATTACTTAATTTCCCAACAGGGGATCACAGCCGGCTGCGTGAAATGGCAATACATAGACATCATAGAAGACAACTCTGCGTGTGTTTACCAAACTGCTACAACATTAAACAGACGGCCTGTCATGCTGCAAAGTTACATCAAATCATATGTCCATCAAACTGATGGCACGATGAGAAAAAGCAAGGGAGAAGATGATATGTGGAAATTGATCAGAACAGAAAAAAAAACAAACTCAAAATTCATCTGCTCCTGTCACTCCTCAAAGAGAGCTGCGGATTCATAAAACTTGCAAACCCCTCCTACTCGACAGCCAGCGTCTGTTTACGAAAAGTCACGGGAACAGCATGGAGCGAGAGGTAATAGAAGGAAATCATAGCGTGTTGCCAACAGGAGGAACGATCAAACACAGGCAACCGGAGAGCAAACTGCGATCCGTCCAATGAAGTCTGTCACATTTGGCTGACTGATATTTTGAATCCTGCTGACATTTGCAGCCTAATACGCGCGCAGCTTCTGTAGTTTTGCGCCGCAAGACTTGGAAATACTGGGAGTCTATATCACATTTGGAAATATCAAGATCACCGACTTGAAACTATGACGAGGCGTAAAAGACGCAACCCACTGATTTGTTGCGCCTAAACGCTGCCTGGATTACCAAACATCCCGTTTGGACGACACGACAGGGAAACACACAGCGCAAAGGAAGCGAAGGCAGGCAGTCGGTCAGGGCGACATGGAAAGCCCTACCGAGAACCCGACCAGGGCTGCGGAATATCTGAAGGAGCTTAACAATATCATTGAGACCCAGCAGGAGTTCCTGGAGAGGCAGAAGGGAAGGATAGAGGAGCTGGAGCAGCAAGTGTCCGACTTGTGCACTGAGAACGTCTGCCTGAAGGAGCAGTACCAGCGGCACCTGGCAACCTGCAGGCTGCTGCAGGGCAGCAGCAGCCTGCTCACACTGGGAGCCATAAAAGAGCATGTCACGCAGGAAAAGTAAGACATAGCAACACCTAGTATTGCTCCGGGGAAGTTAAATATTCGCCGTTTACCCGCATTTACTTCATTCGTCTTTAACAAAGTTGGAAACTGCACTCAATCGAAGGCTGCCACAGGGTTTTACGTAGTTGCGTACTGTTTACCAGTGTCTGCCACTGGAAAATGGGTCGCTGAGTTACACACTGAAAATTGCTTTTGTTGCTTTATATATATATATATATATATATATATATATATATATATATATATACACAACAGCAACCACCGTCACTGTGTGTAATTTTTTATTTTTTTAAATGCACTGCTTCATTTAGCCTAAAACAGTGTGTAACTAGCCATATCATTAAGTGCAGATTAGAATGTTCACAAACACGTCCTGTGCTCTTCAGCACTAAAGCCTGAATAATTTTTAAACAATTTTCTCTGAGTGCCACTTATCATCCTTATCTCAGTTTGGTCTTTATCACATTCTGTAACTGCTGTAAGCAAAACACTCACAAATCATTTAAGAGCTTTTCATGGACGTGGACATGCACATTGGACTTTTCTTATTTTGCTTTTCTTTTTTTTTTTTTTTTCTTTTTTTTTGTCAGAGGTTTCAGCTGCTGCATTGCAAAGTTGTGCTTCAGGGCAGTCGGTGGGTTAAACCCCAGGCAGAGCAGAGGAGGCAGGGCAGCGGAACAGAGCATCTGTTAGTAGTCCAGTTACTCTCAGGATTACCCTCTCTGCCCTGCTGCTATGTTGAAGTCAGTCTTCTGTCGGATAGAGCTCAAAAATGCCTACGCAAGCAGATATTTAAGTCTGCCTCGACAGTCTGCAGGATCATGTGATCGTGCCTGACCTTTGTCTCCGGGGGCATGTTGATGTCATGGGATTCAGTGGCAGCAAATCAATAATGTTGACTCAGAAGCTGTGTGTCTTGGCTGGTTGATAAAACCAGACTCGTGAGATTAGGACATTGACCTTTAGTTTACTCCATCGGTAAATCTCACGCAGCTGTTATGAGATATTCTGTGTGATTCCTCCAGAAATAGTCTGTTGCCATCTCTCATTCTGTATGTGAACACTATCTGAGCCCAGTTCTGGTAGACAGGGCACAAATGTTACTTAGGAATCTTTGATTACCTCTGTGAGCCTTATGGGGAAATGACAGCTTTTTGTAAAGTAAAGTGTGATTAATAGAGGATGTAATATTAAAAATGCCAGTTAAGAGCAGTGAGTTATTCAAAGAAAGCAAAAGATTTGTGAAAAGTCTGTTTCTGGGATATGCAAGTGTTATTTTAGCATAGTGAGAACAGGATTTTAATCACTGTGTGCACCCAGAAACTGAACTGACCAGCCATTCAGGATCAGGTGCACTGTGACAGTCATCAGCCAAAGAAGCAAGGACATTTTAGTCTTTGTTTTCTGATTTTCCTGAGGGCTTCCTAAGAGTTCCTGTATCTTAGAGTCCTCTCCTTATCTTCCTGTCTGCATACTTCCAAAGGAAGGACTGAGCCTCTGCAGGAGGACTAAAAGACACTTGACTACTCTATTTTATGATAACGTGTGTTAAACCAACATTCATCATCTGCCTCTTTTGGTAAGACGGACACACGTGTCTACTCATTTCTTCTTCAGGAACTGTGTGCATTTTGTTGTTTGGCAACAATTGCTTCAAATGAGTAAATCTTGACGCTTATTATGACCACGTAATCAACTGAAAAACTGAGCTGAAAAAACACTCCAGTGCAAATCAGAGATCACATGCCTGAGTATCAGCATTGATGCAAACAGCTGATGCTGTCTAAACAAGCACTCTTCAGACCTTTGCTTTGCCTGTAGATGCTGCTTATGGATAGCAGGAACAGGGGACAAAGTATATCTGAAGTTTCTGCTTAACAGTATGTCAAGAACGTAGACAGAGCTCTGTTTGTGATGCAGAGCGAGTCCTTTTCCCTGTTACTGTGGCGTTTTTCATTCAAAGTTTGTAATAACGTGACTAGCACTGACTGTAAGAAACTGATGACCCTCTCTCCAATTACATAAACTGTCATGAACGACACCAGTTGTCTGTGTGAAAGGGTAAAGTATGGGTAAAGAGTGGAATGGAGTGAAATTTTGAGAAGTATGCCTTTTTGTTGTGGTGCCAAGAATTTAAGGAGGCAGTTGATTAACCAATGAGATCACCATTTGTTAATGCACTCCTTTAATTCTCCTCCAACTTTGTATTTTGCTCTTCTGTCTGCTAAGTAAGTGAGGGTTAGCTTAACTTTGAATAAGATGAGAAAGTCTCTCTAAATATTACCTTATAAATTTGAATCTGTTCGAAGGCAAAAGTCTTAATACTAAGAGTGACAATTCGAAAATTGTTATGAATAAGAACTGTCGTGCTTTAGTTACTTTAGAATGAGTCATTTGAGAGAAGCTTTGGCCTGCCCCCTTTTGTCGTTCTCTGTTTTTACTCCCGTTGCTTAAAAGTGACAAACCTAAAAGTCTATAGTTTTGGTGCAGTGGATATTCACTGTGTTACAGTTCATGGTCCTTTAGAAAAAGAAAAACACGGGTTGTCTGGATAAAAGTGAGTGTTTCTCAACAACCACTCCCTCACCCTCTTAATGCAGACTCTGTTCTTGCTTAATACTTTAAATTTCTGTTTGTAATTCTTTGTAAAAAGAAAAAAAAAAGTAACAGTCACATATCAGTAGACATTTTAAAAAGACATCATAAAGACATCATAAAAAGCATTGGTCCCAGAAAGGCTAAAGCCTTAAATGCCTTTATAGATGGAACACTGCTTCTTTTCAGAATCACTATCTGAAGAGTTCACACAGAACTGAAGCATCATGTGGTTCTGTCCTGTATCTTTATGCAAACTGTGGGCCGATGCTCTACATTTTTATATGCAAAATAAAGTCATTTAACACATTATAGCTCCAAGCTGAAAGCACCCAGAGGTTTGAACCTGAGGCCATACTGCTGTTACACAGAAAACAGTAAACTGCTAAGCTCATACTGAGTGTTGAACTTTTTATCAGGAGGAAATTAAGCCTGGCTGGGGTTTTGCACCATTCATTCTGATGCTGTTTGAGTCTTTTTCTTGTTTTTCTTTCAATAGATTAAGCAAGTCAGTTCCACTGGCAGTAGAATCTAAGTAACTTTTGTGGACTTTGAAGTAAAATTGCTTTTTGCTCTCAGTTTGCATCTAAATACTGTTCAATTACAATGTATGCATCCGTTCGGAGCATTTATTCTTTAACGCTTCCCCATATTGAATTCATTCTCATGACCTGATAACAGGTGTATGTATGCAAGAACAGACTTATTTGTATTTGATAGTTATCTTGAATACTGTGCGTGCTGTTTGGTCATAGTGCATGTGGAGAGTTGTGAGCTGTGCTGTCATCTCTGTCTGTTTTGGACTAAGATATCATCTGTAAGTGCTGGAAAGAAATGAAGGAAAAAAATACACGGTGTACAATGTACAGTGCAACACGTATGAGTGACTTTCATCTTCTGAAAAATACGTTAGCTTGCTTGCTGTTATCTTGGATTGATTGTAAATTAAAAGCTTTTTTTACTTTCATGTTATTTGAGCTGTTTTCCAATAGCCCTCTTTTAGAAAGAAAGTGCAGAGAGCAGGAAATGTGATGCGCCACTGATAGTGGAACTTGTGTTTTGACAAGTCAACAGATATGCCTGCGACTTCTGCAGAACAGGCTCCTGGTTAACGCTGTGAGTTTCAGGATGTGCACAGCAACTGTGCAGGTATTGGAAAACACTGTGATGTGCACTGACCCTGATTAGAATCCACAAATAGGTCCACCTGGGTAATTGTAAACCCCAGGAGCTGGTTGAGGAGGATTGGAAGAGGAGTTGGCAATAGTTAGAAATCACATGTATATCAGGTCTCCAGTAATCATGGTACCGGCGTTGTTAGTCCTTTAGTTCAACAGTGTTTATGCTGATTGTGCTTCTTTTTTGTTTTAAAAAATGCAGTTTAACTGCCCTCCTACAATTTCACGTCACTATTACTTACATTAAAATCAAAGCAGAACCACACATGCCTGTTCCGTCTCATCAGTGAATATAATCCAGGAGAAATCCCCTTTTAACAGTTGCTGTGATGAAAGGTTTTCTTGCATGATCCAGGGGAGACTGGTGGTTTAATCAGAGTGCATCACTCATGATCTGAACTTGTCTCTGGGGTCTGGGGTGGAATAGTGCCTGCAAGTGCTTTCATTTCTTAGCTGGTAGATGCATCTGCCAACCCACATTTAGCATTCAAACTATGTCCCGGGCCCAGATAGCCAGCCAAGCGCAAACAATATTTGGGGTGCCAATGTGATTGCCAGAAAGATAACTTTGTCAGCTGTGGATGGCAAACAGCTGATATGTCATTCTCTGTTTTCAGAAATGTGCTAAAGACGTATTTGAATGTAGATCCTAAAACTTGAGAAACAGTTTACTTTTGCAGTTTGCTCCATTTGCTGCTCTACACGAGAGGGATTTGTATTGTTTGATGATTGAATATAGAAAAATACAGTTTCAGAAGAGTATCATCTCTGAGTGTGTTGCCCCGCAGAGGCTGTGTTTGTCAAGATCTTTTTTTTATTTTTCATTTAAATTCATTATGAATCCGGATCAGTAAAGAAGCGTCAGTGATCTTGAGAGATCAATTATTAATGACTAACGTGAGATATCATCGCAAACTCCATCTCTCGTCCTGTTAATTCTCTAATGAGTGTTTCAGATCCAATGAGCGAGCAGCGAGGCGCTTGAGTTGCTGATTCTTTGCCTCATTTCTACCATGACCTGCTCCAGAACATCTCCTGTCTCTTCTCCATTTGTACAGGGTTTTGAGGAAGACGGTGCACACCGGGCATTTGTGCTTTGCGGAGCGGTTTACATTCATCGCACATATTTGGCTGCCACTAAACTGTAAGCCTTGCAGTTTGATGGGTTAGATAAGTTAGAGCAGCTGCACAATTATGCAAATAACCATTTTTGATGGAACATGAATGCTACAAAATGGGTCTTAAGTGTACTGTACCCAATTTTCAAAAAGTTGGACAGCTGTTAAAAAATTTAACCAGATTTGCAAATAATGTAAACCTCATATTTTAAGAAAACATGTCATCATGTTCAAGGTAAGTAGGGGCGTGTGTTTATCACTATGTTGCATCACTTCTTCTTATAAGAACACTCTGGGAGTTTTGGGTGATGGAGAAGTCCAAATGTGATAATTATGAAGTAATTTTTGCTTCAAATTAAGTATGAGGAATGCACAAAGCGCCAGATGCTTTCATTAGGCAATCAGGCAGATCTGTTTAGCACCTGTTTTTTTTTAAAGCAGAGAGCCGTCGTGCGTTGGTAACACATGCGGATGGTGGTTTGGCCTTGTCTTACAAAAAAAATAAGACCATGGCTGAAATACATGTCCCCTGGATGGCAGCTTGGTGCCCTAAAACGTGTTTACTAAGGCTTTGCAGTTAATCAGATTTTATGTTCCGTTAAAATTTTGTCTTCTAGCACTCCTGAATAAATGATCACAGAGATGATTATTGTCTTTTTCTCATATTGTTGGACTGTTAGCTGGACTGCGATGCTGTTTTTTTTTCACCCAATCACGTTACTGACCTGTTGCCAGTTAACTAGTTAAGTGTTTTTTAGCGGTATAAGTCTGTTGCTAAGTCCGAGTGAGCATGTGTTTAAAACGAAAAAAACCCCCACAACTATTCCTAGTTTAAACGGTTGAAATTATTTACCCTTTACACAGTATCCCGACTCTGCTATTTTTTTTGTATTCATATGTACAAAGATATGTCATTGTTACACATGCTCTTGACTGCAGTTTCACAGAATGTGATGGTAAGTAAAACACATATTTGGATGGGTTTAAATTGGATGTCCTTTTAACTTGACAGCGTGATAAGTTAATCAATAGATAATGAAATTTTTGATAATTGTTCCCTTTAAGTTGTTGATTTTGCTGTGATTGCCTTAAAATCACTGGCTGCTTTATAATCACCTTCTTTGTTACTTATAATGATTGTGGCTTGGCTTCTTTGCTGCAACTGGCTGCCCAAGAAAACCTCAGCTGCCTTACAAAGCCCCTGGATGGAGCCTGTGGACTGCAGATTGGCAGGTTCATAAATAGTCCAACTATAACCGCTGTAACAGCTTGAGCACGTGTTTTGGGACCCCCTCAGCAGGAAATAATAGCATAATAGAGAAAGCTGGTTCTTGTGGCTGGTGGCATCCACTCATTTACCCAGCGATCTGCTGAACAATCAGTGTGCCAAACCAAATTTATGAGCACATGGATTCCCCTCTTCAGCAGAGGCCTTCTAATGAAATACCCCGGCTGGATTAATGTCTTCGCAGGGATGATTTGCATTCAGACTCCCCTGTAAATCTTAAGCAATGGCCAAAGACAATTTGCAACCTGCACTCAAAATCAGCTGCTGGCTGCCTTCATCTGAAATAGATTGTCCAGACTTGCATCTCAGTGCATCGGCTCTGTTGGAAGAGGGCCAGACGATGCTGACCCCTTGTTCTCTCAGTCAGGTCTGTAAAGAAAGATTTAAGGTTTGTTTGTGTGTCTTGATGTTGCAATATGTCTTGTGAGAAAAGATAATTATGGCTTTAAAGAGCACTCTTACCTGCTAGTCTACTAGTGTTAAGGTCTGTATACCAAGGGGATGGGATACTAGATATTTGTATGATACCTTCAGCTAAACTCACAAAGTATCTCCTAATTGTCAGATGGCCATCCAACATTTGTCAAGTGAAAGAAAATCTCTTGTTTGTAGTCAGCTCTGGCTCATAGTAGTTAAAAAATGACCAGCTCAGACCAACTGGCACAACACTATTTCAGTTGTTCAACAGCAAGCAGTGTTCAAACTTGTGCAGTGGAGAGGGGAAAGGCAGGACAGTGCCAGTGAATCTGGCACATGCTACTGTCCTAAATTGCGCTGCACAAACGGCAGGGAATCAAGAGGGTCAAAGGACCAAAAGAGTGTTAAATAAGTGCTACGATCAAGCGAGGGTGTAGAGACACTCTGACTTTGGTGAAGCTTTTTCTTGGTCAAGGCGAGACTTGAAAATGTTGCTTTAGTTCTCTCATTGATACCTGGCGAGGGTAAAAAATTTGGAATTTATTTGAGACCTTAGAACGTTAGTATCTAGACGGGTGACTTTTTTTTTGTTGGCTTTCTCTTGTATTTTGCTACTTGTAAGCATGTCATGTAGTCCCATGCTGATATTCCGCTGTCAGTGCTGGTAACACACTCATGCTGGTTTTACTCAAAAAGTAGTTTGTTCAAACATTTTTCTTAAATGCTGAAACGGCTGCCAAAAATCTCGGATGAAATCCTTTTTTGCATTGCCAGTAGTGTTTACCCTTCAGAGCCGACTGTGACAAGCTTGTGACTATGGCAAAATGAAGGGATTGCGTTTGATTGTATCTTGCAGATAATAATTTCTGATGAGCGTGACTTTCTCAGATGGTAAGGCTTGTTTATTTATTTGATTCGACAGTGGATGTCATCCCCTGAGAGTGAGTTACTAACAGTTTTTAAGTTGGATAAATAGATCAATCTCATCTCCTTTTTTTTTTTTTTGCTGTCAGTTTCAAAAGCCTTCATGGTAGATTTTAGGGTCAATTAATGTGTTTATGCTAGGCAAAAAAATCTGAGTTGTACACACTCTGATGCTCTGATCGTAGCACTAAAGATTAGTGTTTGCAGCTGGGCGATATGTTTGGAGCTGAAGCTGATAAATAACCACAACTACTGCGAGATCATTGGAGACAGGACTGGTAGGCAGGCTGTTTTGACCAGTCATCAAAAAAATGATTATATTGACTCTCAAATTATATTTGACAATAAGGATTTTTTAAATTTCATGACATGTACAAGACAATGGCTACTGTGACCTCATTTCAAGCTGCTTTTGTAGAAAGTGTTGGGCTTTAGATTTTGCATTCCTTTCAGATTCCCTTTGCTAGAAAGAAATGGAGATGGTGTGGTAGCAGAGCCTCGGGCCTCATTTACATTCTGCCTGAATGATCTGCAAATAGGAACTTGAGAGATAAACAACTGAATGTATGGCTTAACCTAACGCCTCTTTTGGTGTTTCTATGATTCGTATGGGATGTATTCAGTATCTCCTAAAACAGATGGGGCATATCCTCTGGAGTTCTTGATCAGAAATAGAAAATGAAGTCATGCTTTCTGAGTAGGCCCTGTAGTTCTTATCAGGACTCTAATGCATAATTATGTGCCCTGACATTTGTTTCACACCAGTGGCAGGGCATTTCTTTCTTGTTCACCTTGTAGAAATGTGCAACTACATGCAGCAATGCATCTGCAGAGGCAGGGAACAGGATGTTGCCATGGATCTCTCGTGCCTGCGATGCCACAGTCAGTCGCCACTTAGCATTTTTCCTGCTGAAAAGGCACTTGAGTGCTTTAGGAATCCTGCATCCAAAACAAGTCAGATTATTGAGTCTCTTAAAACACAATTTTTCATTTATTTCTGCATATGTGAAGATAAATCAAGCAAACATGTTAGATAACAAGCACGGTTGCTTTCAGGCCTGTATTGTTAATCTTGGCTAAGGCTAGGTCAACTGTTTCCCTCTTTTTGTCTTTATGCCAGGTTAATCTAAGCAGCTGCTGATCTTGGCTTGGTATTTTGTGTAATGATATATCAGTGGTATCAGTATCATCCAACTCGGTGCAAGAAAGCATACAAGGGTATTGCACAAGTAACTACTTTTATTGTGCTGATTTCAAGAATAGTAATAAAAGTGTTTCTCTCTTACTGCACATTGTCATTAAAAGAAAAATACAAGTAACACATTATTATAGCAACAAAAATGCATTTTATTCTGTCTCTATTTATTTAGAGATATAGTTTATGTGAACAAAGGCGGAGTTTTGTGCAAGACATACATCTATCTGAAACACCAACAGAAATCCGTACAGTGTAAAACTTAAATTCATTCTGCAAAGTTGTGGCACTCTTTTAATTTAATTTACTACCCTTTTACTTCGAGCCAAGTCTCACTATCTCCTTCCACACTCCTTTATCATTACACACTGTAATCAACACTAAAGCGTCAGACTTTAAGGAGGCCACAAGGCCAAAGCATGGTTGGCTTGTTCATTCGTTTTTTTCTCCACAGTTGAACCAATTATCCGCCTCGCAGCTGTCAAAACCAGCTGATGCAGCAGCGGAATCGAAGGCAATTTGTAGCGCAGTACCTGTGGAGAGCTGTTGAAAGGCTGCCACAAGTTTTCTGCCAAGTGGGAGTGCAGGATGTGTGTGTGTGTGTGTATGTATTTGTGGATAGCTGACAAGGTGGAGGCTGAGTCAACAGCTAAACACAGATGAGGAGCTGCTGCTCACACATCTTCTTAGTCATCACAGAAGGATGTTAACACAAACTTCCTCATTGCTGGTCAGGCCTTTGACTGTCAATATTTGGGCTGAAGTTTCTTTGGAGAATAGTTTCAGTCATATATATAATTAGTTGTTCTCAACATAAGCTCTGCACTTCTTGGGTTTGTGTTTTTTCATGCTTGTGCTCATAAAGTCGGAGTAACTTGCTGGGTCACCAGTTTGCATTGATTCCACTCACAGGTGTTGGGCTGTAATATGTGCGTTTCCACTCTGCCTGCTCATAGCTATTTGTGCTCTTTATAACCCTGGCCTTTGCAAGAGACTCTGAGGGCTTGTCTAGATCCAAGCAATATATTCAGGAATGCAGCCAGAATGAAAGTGAGATCTCCGTGTATCCAGCTTCCTATGCGAGGGAAGGTGTTTAAATTCGAGGTGGAATAAAAGGGCAGCGTGGCTTTTCAGCAAGAACAAGTGCTTTCAGGATCCTAGATGTAAAAGTCTGATTTTATTAACCTGGTTCATTCCTTTTCATGTTCGAGCAAAAATGCCAGAAATAGCTTGTTCAAATGAAACTGTTTCTGAGCCAAGAGAGCATGAATAAATGAAGTCTTGCAAGAAAAGTCTAAAAAAGGAACTACAGTACTTGCACAAAAGAAACAGAGCAATGGGTCTTTGTTTGTGGTATGCAAATACACTGTGTTGAGGATAGCTCAAAGTATGACCAGGCTTGAGTATCATTTGCATTTTGTCTCAGGCTGGACCCAAATTTTCTATAATTTGCATATGTATTGTCCAGTATATTATTGGTATGAGTTTTTGGCTTCAGATGTGAGCCCTCTTGTGAATATGTACCATCTTCGCTTGCTTAACATACCTTTCACTAAATGTCAAGCTTCTGTTCACCTTCACTGGTGACTTTGTTGGTAGATTTGAAGACTCAAACCCCTTTAATAGTTTTGTTAAAAGCACCCAGCAACACATTTTGCAACTTCGTTCTCCCCCATATACGTCTACATCTCTCAGTGGCAGAGAGCAGTGAGCAGCATCCGCCTTTACTGAGTTGTTTGCGCATGTGCAACGTTGTTCTTCCTGATAGTCAGATGTCTAAGCAGTGTGTGAGAGAAAAAAAGGTAGGACAATCTTCTAACTTTTTTTTTTTTTAAATAGCAATTATTTTGCATGTAAATACAAGCAGAATAACACATTATAAGAACTTGATTTGTGCTCTGTAAGTTACAACCGAATATCTGAGTAATTGCGAGAGCTCTAATTTTGTCAAGTCTCTGTTTTTTAATTTTAATAACTTGGAAAATTACTTATCTTTTAAGTGTTTACAGACATATTTAGTGTCACTAGCTGTGTCTGGTAAAGCTAAGTTGCTTTCCACAAACATTTAACTTTATCTTAGCATTATTTTCTCTTGTGAAGTCAAGCCACACTTTTGACCGTTATCTACGGTCCATCTCAGTGTTTTGAGGCTAGGCATGCATGCTAGCTCATCTCAAAGCAAACATCTTGCTACATTGATACATGAGGGTGACCCTTGTATGTGTGTATATTTTTGCATTCTCTTTCTAATTTGATACTGAGTTTTGATTTCAACTGAATCAAAAAGAAATAAAGAAATTAGTTGGAAAATGAATCAAACGTATCCTATATTTATAAGATGAGGCCTTTCTGGATCCTGCAATAACCTTTATGTCCAATTTTAGTGATGTTGAGACAGATAGAGGGGAGAAAAGCACCCCAGAGGTGCCCACGGTTATTATATTTCACTGTATATTTAGTTCATTAATAAATCCAGTGAGATCAAAAGTCTAATTTATCAATGAGAAGTCCTGAGAATATCAAAATGTGTGACACGAATTCTGTGTTAAAAACAGCTTTTTCAAACAGAGGGGTTTCATGAAAAAAAGATGTTGATTTAAAATTTCAGGCTAAATTGAACTTTTTGACTGGAAAAATAAGAATAATGCAGCCAAACCACAGTTTAACAACAATTGTGATGATTAACTGGGTCAGTACATCGATTCTTTTTTTTTAAGGTGCAGATCCTCTGCTGGTGCATTTCGTGCTGCTTGGCATTTGGCTAAATAATGTATTGACTGGTAGTACAGTGCGATGATGATGAGAAATCAAAGCGGGTGACGGAAGCGAGTGGACCGCTCAGCATCACATACACATGTAATATGTGCACAAGTGTGTGTTTGTGGCAGACTACCACCCACATTTTGTAGGCCAAACAGCCTGTGGGGGTGAAGCACCAGTAACTCCTTCGAGATACATAGTTTGACAGCACAATGAGAAGCAAATCTTTACAGAGAGCTGAACTGAGTCATTAGAGCTGCTTAGTCATACACATTTGTGCAACTAATTAGCTGTTGATTTGTACAGATCCTGGAGGTCTCAGTATTATGGAGGACAGAAGTGCGAGTTGCACTGTGCAACATGTGATGAGTACCTTTCATTTATTCACTTGACTGAGAAAAGCCTTAAACCAAGGAAAGCAGACATAAAGACACAAAAGCACGTGTCTCATCAGGGAGCCGTGAGCAGAGTCCACATCAAACGCTGAAAAGCTGTGTGCTTAATCACGACTTCAGAGGGAAATGGATCTCATGCGAATCGCTGAGCAAGATCATCAAGCTCCACGGTGTTTCCACCGAGGAAACTGCCTCTGTGAGCGAGCTGTTGTAGCCGACCGCAGGTCCGAGTCACTGATCATTACATGACATTGTTGTGAATGGAAGCAAGAGCTGCAAAATTGCAAGAAGTGCTGTTTAGTTCTCAACTGAAAAAGTTCTGTGTTTTTTTCTGATGGGATTTGTCGCAGTGATTTTTCATCACAGCTTTAAGTTTGAGTTTGATGGCAAAAGCTTGAAGCACAGCACACTTGCTGCTGAATGATGGAGTGTATTGATTTACCCAGTCATACTTAGAGATTGTAATTGCAGAGAATACTTCCTTTCGGTGTACCAAAGTGCTTTGCAGCAGGTAATAAATAAAGAGAAGAATAAGTAAAAACAATAAAAGAACAGAAAAAGCAATAAAATACAACAAAATCGAATAAGATAAAAGTGTCATCATACTACTAGGTATTAAAAGCAATCCTAAATAAGTAGGTAAGATGCCTTATTGTGTTAAGAAATGATGTTAACAAAACAACACAAGATAACAAAACATGTAGATTTGCAACCAGTATAAAGTTAAATTTCCACTGCAAGAGTGTCACTTGAGCCAAAAACAAAACAAAGCATTAGCAGTAATGCTTACCCATCTGACTTTTTTCTTCAGTGGAAAAGGATGCAGTTGGCATTTATTGCTGGGTCAAATCCCTCTGGGGTACGGGCAGTCGTAATAACTCTGTCCCACTCGTTGCACTACACAATTGACATGTGCAGCTCCGTTTAACCCACACATTGGGAGGATGAGAAGCCTAACAAGAACACTTACTGATCAATAGAGGAAATAAGATCACCTTAAACAGAACACTTTTACCCCACCCAAAAGCTTATACGTACAGGAAAACTCAGGATAGATGTTTTCATACAGATATCGTGCTATGAAAACACCGGCTCCTTTACAGGGAACAAACAGGGATGGCATGTCACCGTCCCAATGTGTGTTTTCATAAAGCATGCCGGTGTCTTTGAGAGTGATAACACTGTTTGTGTTTGAAGCATTGTATTCCACTGTGGCAGCTCTCGCTTACACACAGATGTTTATTTAAAGGCGGAGGAGACAGTTGCTATTAACCCCAGTCTTGTCCCTCCCCTCAGAACAGCACGCAGCACAATTATTACAACATTGTTACATCGGAAGTATTTGAGATAATTGCGGTAATTTTGATTAATCGTGTTCATTAAAAGCTTTGTGAAACTAAAAGGAATTTCATGTTTGGGGACTATATAGACAGAACAGACTGTACTTCCTAAGGAAGCTTAGGTCCTTTAATGTCTGCACCAAGATGTTTCATATCTTCTTTAAGTCTTTAAGTGGTGGAGAATGAAATCTGTTTACTAGCCTGCTCCTGCAGCCACAGCATTAGAGTCGGTGAGTGGCTCTGTGCAGGGGACTGCTCTGGAGCTGATGCAAAGAAGAATGCTGCACAAGTTAATGAACACAGTGGACAACACTGCCCACCCCTTACATAACATAGTGTTGAAACGATGGAGTGTGTTCAGTAAGAGGCTTCTTCATCTCTGTTACAGCGCAGAATGATACAGGAGCTCATTCCTCAGGTCACTTGAGATAAATAAAGTATTTTTTCGTTGATTTAATATTTTCACACCGTTTTCCACAATCTGAGAATTGACAGATCGGCTGATAGCACTGAAACAGTTTGAATGATATGATGTTGCCCCATATCTCGCCCCATAGATGCTGAAGTGACATGGAATTGAATTCAATTGCTCATGTTAATAGAAGCAGTCTAAATTCACTTATTTTTAGGATGTTGGTCCACTCATCATTTATCTTGGTACACCATTGATTGATTGATTGATTGATTGATTGATTGATTGATTGAGAGACTTTATAAATCCCCAATGGGGAAATTAAATGCCACCTGGTCATCCACACAGCACATAACAAACACAGAGACAAACACATAATAAATAAATAAGAGCTAAAAATAAATAAGAAACTAGAAACAGTCCATCATAAAAACACACAAAGAATCACCACAACAAGTAAAAACACATAAAACCACTAAAAAAGCGCACCCAGCAGCTGTTGTTAAAAAGTGTGATAGCTGCAGGAATAAAAGAACGTCTAAACCTTTCGGTGGAGCACCAAGGAAGGAGGAGCCTTTGGCTCCTGCCACTCTTTGTGAATAAGCTGTACAGTGGGTGGTCGTCCATGCTCAGCACACTGTACACCTTCCTCATTGTCCGCTCCTCTATAATTAGCTCCACCGAATTAAAACACACACCCGTGATGGACCCCGTTTTCCTGATAAGCTTGTTTATCCTGTTTCTGTCCTCCAGTGAAATCCCTCCACCCCAGCACATAACAGCATAAAATAAAACACTTGCCACAATCCCATGATAAAATGTGTTTAAAATAGGCCTCCTCAAATCAAATGACCTTAGTTTCCTTAAAAAAAAGAGTCCTGATTGGGCCTTCT
Organism: Odontesthes bonariensis; assembly: GCF_027942865.1. Classification (NCBI taxonomy): domain Eukaryota; kingdom Metazoa; phylum Chordata; class Actinopteri; order Atheriniformes; family Atherinopsidae; genus Odontesthes; species Odontesthes bonariensis. Next base: position 24,909,600 of record NC_134515.1, read on the forward strand.
TAAAAACTCCCCCTGCTGTTCTCCTTCCAGTCCAGTTTACTGTCAAGATGGACGCCCAAGTATTTGTAGGAGGAGACAGCTTCTACAGGATGACCATTGATTCATTGTTCCTTGGTCCACCATGAGGTGTGTTTTTAACACTATGAGTTGTACTAGGTGCGATGGATCTAAGGAGTATCAGAGTAAGTTTTTTTTTTTTTTTTAATCAATGACTTGAATGTGCCAGAGGATAACCGCGCTCCTCCTGGAAATCTGAAATGAGTTTTTCTTGTTTAGTTGAACTGCTTTAAAAAAAAAAAAACATAAATTATTACACACCCTGGACATTCTGTAATTGCCTCTGATATTCCGAGGATATGGCTGAAAATGTATTCCCTTTATTGCCCTGGCAGTATGTTTTTTTTTCTTCGTTTTTTGTGTTTTTTTTTGTTTCCTATTTCCATATTAACGATGGTAGTGTGATGAAGTGCTGCGAGACATTTCTTCAAGGCTTAACCCTAGTCGATATTTTACAGCGGAAAAAAAACACAAATAATGGGTAAATAATTACATTGGAGCAGGTCTTTCCTGAAAGAGGTGAGGAAAGTAAAACCGCTTTAGGGGAACTGTCCAAGCCTTGATGATGCCTGGCTCTGTATGTTAAAGCAAAGAAAATTCTACACGTACACATTTAAAAACAGGGGTTCACAGGCAGAGAGGTGTGATGATATGTTGATCATTGCAGCTGTGTGGTCTGCAGTAGATGATGTTCCAGTTCGTTTGAGGCTGAGCTGGGAGCTATGATTAGTGCATCTCTGCAGTCGTGTCCAGTTGCACTTACTCTTGCAGAAAGGCAGATTGGTAAACTCTGAGTCAGCATTTTTTGTGCATGGTATGCCCTCTGTTCTTTTCCACCCTCACAACAGGAAACAGGCTGTGCTCGTTGCAACAGATCCTCTATCTGGAAAAAAAAAGAAAAGGGGGCACAAATGTACACCACCCACATATGCGAAAATAAAGGACAGGTTGAAGTCACTGACATGGCGGGAAAGACCGAACTTTTCTGTCACTGCAGATTTGGTTTTTCTTTGGGCCGGTATTGGAGGATGCAAACTTATGGAGGACTTGCCTTAAATTAATACTACCAATGGGATTTGGCCTTGCATGCATTATTTAAAAGACTTTGGGAATGCACCTCGGTGAGCCACGTCGGACTGTGTTTCTGCGCAATGCAGGAGAACAACTGTTTGACTCCTCCATTGAAGTGTCCGTCATCATAAGGATATGATCGATTCCACTAAGATGAGAAAATAGAATATGAAATGTTTTGCACACTTTGCTTTTTCTTTTCTTTTTTTGTGCGTTAACCTGCCACTTTTTAAAATTATGTAAAGAAATTAGCAGTTTTTTTTTTTCCTCAAACATACAACTCCTGGCTGAGTTTTAATGTATCTTTTTCACTCTGAGAGAAGTTTCCCAGAATCTGCAAATTTTTTGAAAAGAAAAAAAAATTATACCCAAAAGCTGAGAAGCTACTTCCACATGGGTGCAAATACACTCCGCTGAGAGTCCTTGGTTTGATTACAAGCGGGCTATATCTTTACAGCATGTCATTGCCCTGCTCTCTTCTCCCACGTCTTGTCCGTCTCTACTGTCCATGAAGGCAAAAAAAAAGGCCATTGTGCAGTTAAAGTGAAGTACGTGCCTGTCAACTGAAGCCTTAAAATGGCTTGAATTTATTCCGTATTTTAGTTCTATAAATATATGACAGTGTTTGAAATCACAATGTAGTAACCACGTGGCAGTGTGAGAATGATTGTAGTTATTAATCTTGACAAAAGTGTCCCAGCTTCTTTCAGATTTACAGAGCTGTAGCAGGTGGCTATTTTTGGAGTGAAAGCCATTAAAAACCTACCGTACACTACATGCTCAGCATCAAGTGGTTGATAAAAGCAACAAGCTGGTGAAGTCGGTGCAGCATTTAGCGTTTAAAGAGTCATACTTCCCCCTCGGGGTTGTTAGTGACCAAAAACTGAGATGAAACAGAGTGAATACAGGATTGACATTTACCATTGGTAATGTTGCTCTCTAACTGCTGAATGGATAAGTTAACATCTATTTGCTTGTATTTTTTCTGTTAGAACTTAAACAGTGACCGTATGACTGTGCTGTCTTCGCAGCTTTTCGCCACAGCCCTATAATTGTCTAAAAATCTTTAACTTATCAGGCAGTAGCACGGATGGGCGCAGAGTGAGCCTCCACATGAATAGCAATGACTGATTATGCTTCCCATTGTGTGAGACGCAGCAGACAGTACATCTGTCTTCTGTAGGAGTGTGATGCTACTGCATTATGAACACAAAAACAAATCACAGTATTCGTATTAGTGTCAGTGGTAGTTTTAGCAAGACTTCGTGGTCGGTTTAAGAGAGGGGCGTTTCATTCACCAAAAGATTAGTGATTTATGGTTTTTTCGTCTGACCATTTTTTTTCACTGATGTGTTCACTTCAAGGCAATCAATAGCCTCCATAATTGCAGCCGTGTCTGAACCCAGCATGTGTGTCCCAGCATTATTCCTCTGCATAATGCTGATGCCGCTCTTGTGTTCAGAGGACCCTTATTTCCTGAACAGGTCAACATTCCCTACAGAACCTACAGTGCCTAATGGCAGAGTTAGTCGCTGTATTGTCTTTACCTCACCGTTTCTTCTATGTGGAAAGTGCAAAGAGCCAACATGGCGGCTCATAAATTCGCCCTGATGCAGCCATGCAGTTGCTTTATTGCCCCTTAGTGCTATGGTTCGCAGGACAGGCTACATTTTATTTCTGCAGTGAGAGGAGTACTTTCCCAGTGCAGTGCTATTTATTGCAGCCTGTATAGCAGTGCTTATGAAATTTCAGTGAAAAATGGGCAACAACAAATGTTATTGGGATATTCACATGGCCGGTTGTGTGTCTACAAAATACATACCTGTATAACTGAGTTGAGGGAATCTGGCCTTTGAAGTAACTCAACACTTTTAGTACACAAGTGTTTCTGTTTTATTTTCTTAAATAGTTTATTCGGATTTTGTTTTATTTTTGTCTGGTAGTGTGTATACTGGTATATAATTTCCAGTGCTACAATACCAAATAGCTTGTGAGGGGCATGAACTTGAATTTCTTCTGCTAAATTAATCCAGCATCAATGTATCGGTATGATCAGACTTCTCTTAATCTTTGTTAGATAACAGTAAACTGTTCACTGTAAACTTGGTTACTGGTTTTCAGGTAAAATGAATCTTGGGATCTGTAGTCATCTTGCACCTTTATATCTTTATGTTTACAGGCTCCAGCTGTGAACTTTTTAATGAAAGGACCATGTATATTGTAACCCACTTTTGTCGTAATTCTTCTGCTAGGAGAGTTTCATGCCTCTATAATTTCTAACCCCCCCCCACAAATGACCTAAAATTGTTTATTGAGTAAGTTAACCTGTTTGTTGGCTCCAATTCGGCTCATTTCCAACTTTTTTATTTACTTACGTACAGTTAGGATGTATGGCAGTAGTAACCACTAATTATGGCCAGAAACATGACCTTAGAATTTAAACTCCAAAGCCCAAAAATAAAAATAAAAAAGATGCCACATTCATTTATACAGGGGACCGTTTTTGGAACCCCCATCGGATGACTTATTTGTAAGTTTGTTAATGTCGTTCTTAAGACATTGCTGGAAATTGAATATTCGTCATTTATAGCCCCTTCTGAGGAGAGCAGACTTAACTGTTCAGAAGTGTAGCACCTGTCAGTGCCATGTCGTTAAACTTAGCCGCAGCAGTGGAATTGCTGAATCAAATGATCGTGGTTAGTGAGGCATTTTATCGAACTGTACACTCCCTTAGCTGCATTACTGACACAATGCAGCATCCTCGTTTCCACTTGCTTAACAAAATCATTAAACTAGCTTTTTTTTTTCTGCCTTTCAGATCTGAATGTGACCTGTCCAGAATTGTCAGGTACGTCCAGCTGCTCTGATAATGTATCATTCTCTCATTTTTTTGTACGTCTGCTTTTTGAGGTTTCACATTTAATATTATTCCAAAGCCTGTGCCTTTTAGGAAAAACACAAGTGATGAATAAGGATTATGGTTGGAGCTACATAACTAAGAATCCAGACATTAGTTGGGGGGGATTGTTTTCCTTTCGTCCGCAGGATCGAGGCAGAGCTGTGTGACGGTGATAATTGTGTATTTGTATTTCTGGTGTATGTGGTTATGACAGTGGGCAGAGGAAATTATGAAATTTCATATTAAGGCCACACTCCACTGCTGTTTGTTGCTGGTTGTGGGAAAGTCAGTAGAAGGAGCTTTGTAGAAATCTCTCTATTGACAGAGTGAATATTTAAAACTGTTAGTGAATCCCCCACTGCTGTGAACGCAGCTGAGGAATATGGCCCAGAGAGTAGATGGGCTTCCTTCACTGGTAAAATTGCTCATTTTGTATGTCTGCAGTGCTCTGTATTGGGACACCAAACAGTGTCTTAACAAGTGAGAGAGAGGCAGAACCTGTCCTGTGTTTTTGTGGATTTTTTTTTCCAGGCCATGTCTGTTATTTCCTCTGGTGATTTACTGCCTATGCTCCCCGCCCTTTGTTTGAAAGCAGATCCAGAGGGCCACAGCCAGTCAACTGTCTGTTGTTTAGGTACTGTTTAGGTACCGCTTCTTTTCTCTGAGTATGAGTATGTTTTCAAAATTGAGACGTATATGTGTGTGACACTTTGTGCCTCTCGTTGGCATTCCCACCAGTGTAAGTGTAGAAAAATAAGGGATGCTTAAAATGGCTATAATGAAAAACATGTATCCTAAGTATGAGATTTGATGCTGTTAGAATTCTGTTATTATCCTTAAAATATATTGATCAATATACATTTTTCTAACACATCTGAATGCATTTGAGAAGTAAGAAACTTCAATAGTGTTTTTAGCTACAAAACCTTGCCTTGGGTGAAATGGTGTGTGAACAAAAGGAATTTTCTGAAATGCTAAATAATTGAGTGTTATTTCACACTGGAGACTTTAGTTCTTTGAGCACATACACCTGTGATGCCAATGAGTTTCACTACGGGTGTTCATTGTACTTTGCAGCTCCCATCATGAATAATTAAAAACTGACAAAAATATTGGAAAACAAGATCAGAGACAAGAAGGTATGAATTTTCTTTTTCAAACAGATTTCTAAGTAAAGTGCAACCCAAAACCAAATATCTGTTATCATTTAGTCCATTGCCAAGAACATTAGCTTTTATGTCTGTCCATCTAACAGATGTAAAATCTTATTCTTACATTCGATTCAACCTTATTTTTCCATTTCTCTCAGCACTAGTTGTTGTAGAGGCCGTGAGTGAAACGAAAAGAAAAGCAAACAGTAGAAATGGAGGACAGAGCTTCAGAGGCAAACAATCCCATCTCACCAAATTAAGGTTTTGATGTGGTTGGAAACCTCCCAAATGGCAGCAGCCCTCTGCATTCTTGGTTGTTGATTTAATACCACAGCTCTCAGACTGTACTCTTTATTGAAACCAACCCTGGCAAAAAAAAAAAAAAAAAGGGTAGAAAAAACAGATATGATGCAAAACTGTTCCAGGTGTAGGTTGGACATTTTGTTGTCCTGTACCTTAAAATTAAGATAGAAATGTGTTGTAATTAATAGGTTTTTTCCCCTTTTATGAAGCTCACGCAAAAAAATCAAATAAAGCCACCTTGTAATTACAAATACCTGTACAAGTGTCGTTATGCAAATCGGGCTGCTGTTAAAAGAGAGCGCTTGTAGACCTGAACGAGTTGTTGCAGCTGGCTGTTTGTCAGAAAACAACGGAAAGATTGTTAAACTCCTTCAAAAAGATAACTGAGTTTGGAGTGTAGCAGAGGATGTTGGTTGTTCCCCGTCAGCTTTGTCTAAAATCTGGAGCAAGTACAAACAAAATGGGAAGTTGTCAAAGGGAAACACAAAAGTGGACCAAAGCATCAAAGCATCTAGGCATCAAAGCATCAGGACAGCCTTGAAAATAGAAAATAAAAAATTGAAAATTCACAACAAAATATAACGAAAAACAATTGGGCAGAATGTATGGATGAATAAAGTCACCGACTCTGATACATTTCATTCCAGGCTGCTCATTTACCAGTAAATGATTGCAAGTAAATTTTTAGGCTCCTTTTTCAAATCAACGATTAATGACACAAGTAACTTTGATTGCTTTAAAACACATCTTTAGTATTAGCAAAGTGACTTATAAAACATACACCTTGTGACTAAGATAAACACACTGCTGAATGTATTTTGAAGTATGAACAAATTGGCCAAAAAAGGGGGTCTCATCTTGTGGAGGTATCAGATTTTTGGTTCAATATTAGTCGTCCATTGTCCTTTTCCTTTTTAATTTCTCCATCTCTTCCCTCTTCTGTTAGATTTTGATTTGTTTGTTAGTTTTTGCAGGCAACAATGGCAATAGGCAGAGTTGACGAGACAGCATTCACTACAAGATAGCACTCCTGTCCCGGCACGCAACACTGCAAATATTGAAATGGTTTTCATTAAAAAGAGAATCCAGTCTAAGATATTTTTGCGTTATAATGAAGTTCTGACTAAAGGAGAAAAATAGATTCAGTCATGTTTTTGGAGTCTTTAAAAGCACCCACCACAATAACACCAGGCAGTACAGCGGAGCCAAGAGCCCATGTTGGAGCACAAAGCAGAACAAGTAAAGTGCTTTCGCAACAAAGCCGCATTCATTAACACCCTGAAAAACAGGCGTAGGTTGTGATGAAATACAAAAACTGGTAAGTGCTTGCCGTCTCGTATACATCTATGAATTTGGCTCCAGTGTGCTTTGTTCTTTGTAGTTAATGTTGAAATCTGATCAAGATCGAAGAGATTTTACCAGAAAAAAAAAAGTACTTTTCCCAAGTACATTTTTGAAAAATTGAAAAATAATTATTTGCCACTGTTTGCAAATTTAAACAGGAAACATTCACTGACAAAACCCCCCAAATTAAATCCAGTGACAGCAGTTAAGATCTGTTGAGACGCTGATATTCCTCATGGTGGTTTCTGGCACCAGGAGGTTTGCTGTGGAACCTGTGGTCTTGTAGGCTTCAGGTGGGGCAGCTGTGAATTAGCATGTTGATCTGATGCCTCCATCATTGGAACATTAAATCTGATAATTGATCAGGTTGGAATTGGGAAAGAGCCTCAGCTTGTTGTGTTTCTTCAGCTGTTGCTGAGCAGATTTTGCAATGTGATGAGATGTATTGTCCTACTGGGCAAGGCTGCAATCAGGGAGTGCCTTAGGGCTTTACACTTCCTCCAGCACAGAACATCTGAGTAGCAACGCTGTCCATGGTGCATTAGAAAACAGTCCTAGTTGCAACACTATATGCGTTCCACTGATGCAGAACAAACGTATAGTAAATATCCACAAGAAAGAGTCCACTCACACTGCTATGAAAGTTTAAAAAAATCCACATTTTCTTGAATCTGCGTTTTTAAAGAGGCTTTTGCAAACAGTGTGCTGTGATTGTGTCTTCAGAGAGCACGCTGATCTGCTCGCTGTGAGCACAGAGTGGCTTCTGAGGAGATCCTGTTAGATTTATGCTTTCATTTGGAACCTGCCCTGCAGAGGAGTACTCAGGGCGTGGGAGCCATTGCATCCAAGTTCTGTCACATTAAATTCTTTAAAACTTTCTCTGCAAGATCAGCTCGATTTATTTAGTGTTTATATGAGTGTTTGTGCTCTATGTTTAAGCTACCAAGATGGAAACAATATAGAAGGGACCCTGCAGGGCTATTGTGGGTCAGTTATATTCAGCCAGGTGTTCCCACGTCCATATAATGTTTCGGTTTAGGGTGAAGTAAAGAGAAGCAGCAACTCATTCTCATGATTTGTTGTGGCTCTGAGTTCCCCTTTTGTATCGCTACTTAAAGCAGCTTGAAAGCCATACAGCTTCCAAAGCAACACTCGACTGACAAAACTCAGCAGACTCACAGTCACTTGCATTTCGCACCTTGTTAATATGCCACTAGTGAGCATAGCTGTTTAAAGTTTTGTGTGTTACATGGCTTGGTAGGTTTCATTACCATTAATAATATAAAAGCCACTGAACTTGGCACAGGCGCGATGAATAAATGAGCTCTGGTCCCGCTGGATTGCTTTGCACTGGTTTAAAAGAAGTTTGCATGTGGAGGGAGCCAGAGAGATTGGCCCGGTCGGTGATGCCAGATTATTCTCATGCGCGCTCCGTGCCTAATGAGAGAGAAGTAGCAACATGGTGGCTTTTAATTGCTCTGCAGTTGTGTAATCAGAAAGGATGGCTTCATTCAGATGTGATTAGAATTTGGCATAGATATTCAGGCAGGCGCTCGACAGCCTTGGTGACCTCCTTTTATTGGATTGTTCTTCAGTAAATGTCTGGCATTAAGACTCCTACTCCTCCCGCTCAACAGGATGCACTTTTGCACTGCTCTCATTCATAAACCCAGATGAGCAAATTGCAAATAGCCTCTAGATGAGTAATAGTCTGTCACTTTATCACACCAACAGCAGTGAACGTGCAAGACAAAAATGCTCTTGTTATTTGTGACTGGCGAGCTTCATGATGGATAGTTGTTGGAGCAAGCCTGTAACAGAGCAAATTTATGCCTCGCAGTGCTGTGGGTGCTATATCTATGCATGTGGACCATGTCACTGGTCCACATTCTGTCAGTTTTTTTATTTTTTTGTTTTTTTTCAGAACTTGTTTGGTTTGACTCCAATAAATGCCAGGGGAGCCTGTCATAAAACTGCAGTGATGTGACTGACTGGAGGTATTTTGGAAAGCCTGGGTGAAGTCTGTGGCTTTTACTTCCCTGTACTTCCCTGCCGAGACTTGGGAAACCAGAGAGGCGGGGATTATACAGCTCAACCATTATTATAGAGATGACAGTGAAAAGAATAAAGCTCCGCTGTGCTGTTGTGGAGGTCAAAACCTCTTCCAAAGCGTGTCTCAAAGCAACACCAGGCAACAAAGTGTTCCCAATCAATTCAAACAATAGTTCAGCCTAACTGATTGTCATTGATAAAACCCAATTTTATTCCTGAGGAATTAGCATATCATATAAAGGCTCCCTCTTTATATGATATAAAGGGGTTAGTCAGAGCATACAGACTACACACTTGCAACATCTTTTGGAGATGAGATGATAATGGTAACTGCAGCTGAAGGGCAGGGCAGTGTTTGGACTGGTCTACATTTAATTCACACATAGGGGCAGTGACCTTATGTGCCAAGACAGTTGAACTGACATGTGTCTGCAGGGGTGGGTGGAGATATGAGTGTTTCAAAACTCCTTTAGAGCTGTCTCGCACCCTCAGCCAGTGCCGTCCTCTGGGATCGTACAAATCTTTCGTCCTCTGCCTCCTACTTCACCATTTCTCGTTGCTATGGAGAGCGATGCTCAACTCTGATGAGTAGGACACTGAGCCTCTCTGTTTTTGTCCTTGTGCAAGTTCCCTTTGACTGAGCAAACTGTATTTCAGGTCTTAATCAGGCATTGTTCTTAACATAGCATTTCACAGGAGTGCAATCAAACACAGCACATGTGTGCAGTATGCAAGTGTGCAAGAAAGCAAAGATGCAAACAGCATGGGTTTTCAGGCAAAGAGCATCTCTGTCTGATGGAAAAGGGCTGCCATTTCTCATGAGCTGTGAGCGTTAGTGAAATAATCATTGCACTGACATGTTTGCAACAAGATCAGAGTGTTTGACTCTGTGGCAATATTGTACTAACTAATGGGTGAAAGGAAGTACATTCAGACGAAGGCACGGTTCATCGCTCTCAACTCAGCCAGAGCAGAGACATTAGCATTTTTTAAATTAATAATTCATTATGTCGAAACAGAAGCAAATGACAGCAACCGAGACACAATTAGCCTGTGCTGTTTTTCAGGCCCTGACTGTAGGATTTTTCATGCTGATGCTGTGCTGGCAAGCTAAGTTAAACAATGAGGGTAATCACGTTTCTTTGTATAAATGCTTTCACAAAATGCATGACTGCGAGGAAGGGTGTGACTCTATGTTTTCCATAAATATCTCAGTGTCTGAGAGAGATGGGTGGGTTGTTGGCGCTTGAGTGCAAGTTTACGGTTTGATAAATGTGCTTGGCCCATCTGAGGCAACTTGCCTAAAGGTGCCACAGCCCAGTGGAAATGTTAACAAAACAGTAGATGATGTTTCTGAGGACATTGTATTCCATAAAAGGAGGAGAGACATGTCTGAGTAATAACAAGTAAAGGACAAAACTGTGTTATGTGCTGCAGACAAAACGCAGTGAATTAACAGAGATACTACAAAGAAACCTACAACATGTAGTCGTTTTTTTTTTTTTTTCTTTGATCGTCCAGCCTTTCTGGAATTATACGTGTCAGTCAATTGTTTATAACGGGCTTCGTTTTTGTTTTCACTTTCATTGTACCTACTTGTCACAGAATCAAACAAAGACATATATTTGAGAGCAGACATATATGGGAATAATTTCATCACAATGCATGTTTGATCAACAGTCGAACAGCTGATTCCATATCAAGTAATGCAGTTTACTGTAACTAAACCTAAATTTCATATGTTGTAGAAAAATAAAAAATCCACAAAAGGATAGTGCACTAAATTACAAACTAGTTCATGAAAGGATTAAGGATTGTGTGTGTACATATAAAAGTCCGGTCTGCTGCATCTGATTTGCTGGAAATGCTCTTGCTTGTATGTAGCCAGCTGGCCAACATGTGTGTCCTGTGGATGACTGGTAGGTTTTTAATTTTTTATGCCTTATGCCTACCAGTTTTTTAAATTTGTTCGTAGTATTTTTTGATGATGGTACCGGTGACGACACCAAACCAGCTTTGTTTATTGAATTTATAAAATAAATTAATAAAAGTTGGGCCAGAAACCCCTCACTCAGCTTCTACTCTGTTTTTTTTTTTTGTTTTTGTTTTTTGGCATCAGCAATGCTGCACGTGGTATAATGAGCCAATCACCAAGCTTTTGAATTGAACATTTCAGTTCTTCACAAAGTCAGCCCTGCTTTGTCCTGGTGGATATTGTGGTTATAACATCTGCTTAATGTTTTAAAACAAATCATTTTCAGTGATTTCAGTCGTAACAAAATCCAGAAATATGAACAAGCTGGTTTGCGGCATTTACTGTGTCCGAAAAATACGACAGTGCATCTGCACTATTCCAAAATAAATGAATGTGAAAATGAAGGCCACAAAGGTTAAAACACATACTTTGGGATAACTCTGAGGGAAAATGCATGAATAATAGCTAAGCCGTCATTTCAGATTAAGAGTTTTCTTTCATATCTGTCAACATATGTTTGCAGGTTTGTGCCTTGTTGTGACACTGTTTGTCCTTCCATAGGAGACATGCATCTCTGCCGGTCGAAGCCACAGAGAATCCCAGGAGGTTGGTGTCTGAAGGTTGCAGAAGGGTCACCCCCTGCCGCAAGTGGAAGTCGGCTTCCTTTGGGTACAGTAAGATGTTACTGTTACTATTATACTCATAACCTTTCATTTTTCCCATAAGCATTGCAGCAGCAACAGTGAAACAGTGAAATGTTTCTCTTGTCCTGCTTCCCTTATTGTCTAAAAGTCAACACAGCTCATTTTGATCTCTCGCTGATTAGCCCTTCTTTGTCTGATGCATCAGTCATGACAGCTCGACAGCTGCAAACTTTGCAGTGTCCATACGTTTGAAGCTTTGCAGCTGTTCTCCAGGCGTCAGCATTTTATGACAGCAGTTTGAGCGCTGCTATTTGCTCTTCTGATCTATGCACTCAACCTCTCTGACCTAACATACTGCTGGAGGAGATCATTAGGCACAACCTTAATGAAATACCATCCATGCGTAAATGAACAGTCACTGCTGCTCAGACACTAGGCTGTGCTGGGCTCGGACCTTGAGAGCCTCTCAACGAACAGAGAGAGAAGGGAGCACTCAGTCACATCTGTGGAACTCACTAAGGGGGCTTCAAAAGACTTGAGAGAGTTTTGGAGACGCCTCCAGGCGCTTTGTGCCTCATCATTAAAAAGAAATTTGTGCCGAATCCATAGCCCTCTTTCGGCTCATGTGTAGCCCAAAAATAAACCCTGCTGCATACTTGGAGCATATTCTATTTTTAAAAAGCACAGCTCAGATGTTTTTGACGAGTAAAGCATTTTTGGGTTGTTTTTAGATTTTGGAAAGCTTGCAGAAATGAAGCATTTGCAAAGCATTTTTTGCTGATTAATTCCTCACAAAATTGTGCTCTGTCTCTCCTCTCTGCTTGCCTCGGTTTGATTGTTGCTCAGTGAGTCATTTTCCAGTACAGCTGAAGGCTAGTAGGTTAAATGGATCATGACTTTAAACAAGATGATGGCTGCGAGCTGGAGTTGATCGTTTTCCTTCTTGGCTCAGCAGCATTGTTTGCCTCTTAAAGCCCCATACACACACGTCGCTGCTATTTACTCGCTACTCGCTCACTCGCCTACTCGCCACTCGCTTGGGTGCTTTTGCTGACTTGGTGTGTAGAAGTTGGGTGGCCACTGTTTGGAGAACACTGGGGGAACGTCACCTGTCAATAATCTGTATTCTGCATTTTAATTGGCTACTCGCTTTTACTCGCTTACTCGCGTCGCTCGAAGTTGAAATATGTTCATCTCGGAATCCGCCCACATCGCATCGCTTGTACTCGCTTGTACTCTCCTCGCCTACTCGCCTCCTCGCCTCGCGTGAACACATAGACATTCTATTGACTTCACTCGCTGAGCGAGTAAATAGCAGCGACGTGTGTGTATGGGGCTTTAGGCTCTCATGGACATCAGTTAAAATCAGCTAAATGCTAAAAGGCAAAGCGTGAAAGGCAACTTGTCCTCATCAAAACCTGATTATTTCGGGTTTTTGCTGATTTCTTTCAGAAGGCTGTATTATAACTGTGTGTAATGTTACTTTGTGAGTCAGTTACTTTACTGGTTTTTGGGATATGTAGGGATTTGTTTGATCATCCTGCATCCCAAAGTCAGGCTTTTAGATGTGCTGACACTCAACAATGGTTGCTCCCAAAGTAGTAAGCATACATGCATAAAGCATTGATTATACCGGAGTATTTCTTCATTAATGGAGGAGCAAAAACTGCTTTGATTTTGGTAAAAGTTTGATTTTGCCAGCGGGCTCCACGGTCATCTCAGGGCTAGTTACAGAAGTAGAAGAAGACCTTTATGTCAGTGTTTCCCTTTGTTTAAATTATATTCTGTAGTAAATACTGTGGTAATACCTTTAACAATATAGTCCATATCTTTCTTTTACCAGTTTAAAGCATGACAGTGCATGTGAGTTGGTGCCTTATTGAATGCATTTTTTAAAATCCAAGGGTCCAATTCACACACACACAAGCGCAGACACACAGACTTTTACTCACACTCGACTGGGCTTAAGTTTAATGAAAATAGTGGTTCACCGCATAACTCAAACTGAAAGTAAACATTTTTTTTATAAAGACCTTGGATACAGCTGTCTTTTGTTATGTTATGTCTCGACTTATTTTTCAGGTACAGCTTCCTTTAGCAGCGGAAGCTCATTTGACATAATGGGACAAACATCAGGTGCCAGATTTTAGTCCCGGATGTCGCAGTACGTAGACCACATGGCAGCATTTCTCTCATTGTGTTTGAAGACAAATGTGGACAAATGTTGTGTAATCATTCCCCACTGAGGACCTCTGCTGTGAGTTTTTGTGAAAGACTGTTTTTTGTGACAGTGTTTTCAGATTGTGTTTGTATGGCAGTAACGAGGAGTTGTTAAATATCATATAACTTATTTTAAGCTTAAGTTATTTCCAAACAGCTGTTTGATGCTCTCATATGATAATAGCTTAGGCTAATTCTGTGTAAACTTAGTTGAAGAAGGTATTACAAATTAATATGAGAATTTTGGTCCTGGCGCAGTGTTGCTTGCAGAGACCATTCTACTAATGCTTAATGCCAGAGATCTCTGAGGACGACCAATTAGATTCAGAATAAACAGAGCTCCTTCTATACTGTAATAATGGAAACATACTCCAGGGATATACTTGAATAGTTGCTACTGTCATTATCTCCTCTTTAGCTCTCTCTTCTTGTTTACACTCTACTTTTCTTGCTCAGCCTGCTCTTTTTTTTCTGTTTTCTTTTTTTTTTTTTCTGCTGTCGACCTCCCTCTTCTCTGCCTCTTGCGACAAAGCAATTTCATGCATAAGTAGCATTTGATGAATAACTGCAGGGAGCTTCATAGGCAATGTAATAGCTTAGATGTGATAACTTAGTTCCTATGCCTAAATATCTATATTTGGGACAGTACAACGCTGGTTATGATGATTCTGCCAAAAAAAACTGCTAAGATGATCAGAAATAGCAAAGATTAAATCACCTCAGCAAAACAAAATCCACCCTGCAAACAGCCCGCTTCACTGCCACCACAGTCTCATTTAAATGTTTGGAGTACATACATTTGAATCTTGTAGTTTCAGAGACAGCCCCAGCTATACGGTAGACCTCAATTATAGTAGATTTCCTTGTTAGTCTTTGACGTAAAAGAAAAACAACTCACCCCAAACCTGTTGTAGTTGCAGCAATTGCAGTTTTCATTGTTATAAAGCGCTGTGGTCTCTTTCTACTGTGACTTCTTTCAATGTTTTGCTTTTTACTGACCTACAGTCCAACATGGTGGTGCCCTGTATGACTCATCCCATTGCAAGACAAAATAAATTTACTGTATTTCCACACGGTTTTTGGATATTTGAAAAGTGCATCAACTGAAAACTCAGAAATTGTCTCACACAAGTGAGTCAGGCGTCAAGTGGATGTTGACAATGGCTGTCAAGAGAAGTGAGCTGGAGACAAAAAATTAAACTTTCACTCAATAACTATGATAATAACTGTAATTATGTGATTGTGACAGTTGAGCAATGCTGTCTCTGTCCTGGCCACTGTTGCTATAGCATGATAAAGACACGTAACTTTTGCAACCTTGATCTTAACATCGGAACATTTGCAACCTTTTAATACGCAAAGCATTTTGGATATGCTGTTCATTTGCCCTGTCTTGCAGTGCTATAAGTTCTCCAGGCCACTTTGGAAACTGATATGTGCATTGAAATGCTTAGAAAAACACATAGAAAATCTTCACTCATGAAATGCTGATATGTTTGCCTTTTGAGGTTGTACCAGTAAATTAGATGTCACCTGAGTACATGCAAGCATTTAATTAATAAAACACATCTCAAGCTTTGTCTGTTCTGATTTTAACTTCAGACCAGATAACAAAAACGGAAACTGGGCTATAAATTCCATTGGCAATGGGCTTCAGCACCTTGGACAGCGAAATATTTCAGTTAAGCCCCTTTCAGGCATTCACTGCCTTCCATTAATCAGACGGCAACTGAATGTGTTGGTGTCATGCCTGAATTACCCCCCCAGTGCTTTTCTGTTACATTTTGTGACATCAGTCTAACTAGGTTAGACCAAGTATCATATGTATCCCCTTCAACACTGCAGTCTAAATAAATGATAAAAGTCTAAACTGCTGCAGTCACATTACCAAGCAGACATGCACATGAGCAGTGGATTAATTTGCCTTATGATCAGCTGTTAAATTCAACAGATTCAAACAAAGTCTCTAAGAGGCTTTAGCCTATACCTCCTCTCATACTAATGGGAAACATTGTGAGTGCACAATGATTCTTTCCTTCGCTTTCACAGGCATATCTGAATGAAGCTGCGAAGAGTATTAACGTTGATATGAACAATGTCTGAATGACTAAATATCATTGCTTCGGCAGATTGATGAAGTCATTAATGTTACGTATCTCATGTCTGAAAAGGGCTTTCATCTGACTCCAGGGATTCGCACAAGAGCACACTTTGTTATCATCACCCAGTTGAATGAAACAGGCACTATCATGCCTATGCTGCAATAGAATATTTGAACTAGAACAAAGGTGGCAGATTACCTGACCCCCATCAGAACACCCTCATCAAATTGACGAACATGTGCCTTGAGGTGTTTCATGTCTTTCCATTCTTGACTTGCCTGCATCGCTCATATGCACAGTCAGTGAGGAGCTGGTAATAAACCTGAGCTTATAGAGCCCCGAGCAAGAACAAGATAGAGCGATATATAAAAAATTGAATATTAAAATGGTGAACATTAAATTAATTAAATGAAAGAGGATCATTACTTTTATTTCAATAATAAATGTGGCACTTTAGCTGCATTTACCTTTAAAAATGTCTCAACTGACAATATGAGCAAACGCAATAAGAATGGGTTCTATAATAGGTATAACAGGCTGTACTAAACTATATTTGAACAAAATTCAGTAACTCGGACCCACAAAAAAGCAAGGGACCCTCTGTGAAATTTGATTAGCAATTTAAAAACCCTCATTTACAAATAATTCAAGCCCTAAATGTATTGAAAATATCACAAAGACAACGCAAAAAATGTTGAGTTTGAGAAAGTTTTCTTGTTTTTGAGAACCTGTGAACCTTGAATTTAATCCATGCCCCTTATTTCTAAAAAGACTGGACTGGAAAAGATGTTTAAAGATCTGAGAAAGGACCGAGACTTTCAGAAGTTAAGATTGGAAGGAGTTCATTACTCTGAAATGCACATTTTTATTTAAGAATAAAGTTTCACAATGTAGATAAAAGTAAAGATTATGTGGATATTAACATATGCACTACAAAAGATACGTAAAATCTGGAGAGATGCCTCAGATGGCACTGCATAAATAGGAAATCTTGTGAAGATCTTGAAAGATCGTTGCATTTGCTCCAAACATAGTTCATCGCTTCACCAACAAATGTAAGTTAAAAACCCATCGCCAAGGAAGAAGACGTTGAAAGGAACCTAATTAATAAGACTTATAAAATCCTCAATGTTTATCAAATATTTACAACTGGTGTCCACCATTACTTCACTTGCACAATATACTCTGGGTGAATGATGATGTGAAATGTTCAAGTTTGACAGTTTATATTTTAGTAATGTTACAACTTCTACTGGCAGTGAATATATTGATCCAGTGCCACAAGGTGCTGTCTTTGGCCTAAGTTCCAATTGAGAGGCAACAAGGGTAGAAAAGTAAGTCCTCACCACTTTCCTGATAACAGAAGTAGCAAAGACACCTTCCAAATGACCTGCGGGTCTGTATTTACAATGTCTTCTCCGATTCATTCGATACCTTTTGTCAACTTGTGTCAAAAGTACAGAGTTCACAAGTGTTATTTGTTGGAGGAGGAGACTGTAACTGAATGTTGTGATATTTCCCACTCTACCGTTGATATAGTGAAAATTTACTGTAACACTGTTCTAAGCTGTTAAAATCTAACAAAAATGAACCAAATGCATCACAAATGAACAATTTGGACTTGAATTTAATAGTTCAGTGGATCTTGGCACTAACTCTAATTATTTTTACCTTGAACAGCTGATGTAAGACGATGGAGCTCCTCTTTTAACATTGAAAGGAAGCTTTTCCACAACCTCTACTCTGCGCTCACCTCCCCACCTCTCTGATTTTCATCTTGGTGTACATTTCAAGTAATGTTTGAAGTCTTGACTTCAGAACTTTCGCCCCGCTCTGGTTCATATTCAGAAAGGTCAAATCAAAGTTACATCTTTCCCACTGTAGTATATGGAGACAGGGGCTGTTTTGACTTCAAAACATTGTATGTGTCTACCCATAATGTGTTGGGACATAATGCACAATGGCTTTGAGAAAAAGATTCTCTATAATATAAATACAAAAAAACTCTTGAGTCATAAATGAGTATATCAAATCTCTCTAGCTAATGCCAGTGTTAATCTAATAATCAATACAAGTCATATTAACCAAAGTTTCTTTCGAGTAAGGTCCAACGCAGCTGCTTTCTTTGAGTCCCTGCTCACTTGAGATGGACTGAGGCAAAGGTTAAAACTGTCCTGCGGTCTGGAAAGTCAAGCATTATAATTTCTTTTGGGAGATCATGGGTTCTTTATCCTTTGGGCTAAAGGTGTGCTTGGCCCATTGACAAAGGTTAAAAGCAGAGATGGTATGGATAACTTGTACATTTGTGAAAGCATTGTTCTGATGCAGGGTTTCAAGCAACATATGCTGCCACCCCTAAGACGACTGTGCTTATTTCATTAGGACAGTCAGAACCCACATTCTGCACATTTTACTGCCATGTGACTCAGCTGTAGAAGAGAACTCCCAGTGTTTTTGTATATCTTTTGTTCTTTGTTTTCCTTTTGTATTAAGCCCTTCTCTTTCACTTACCATTATTTTCCCCTTGTCATCCAATGTAATGACCTGCTTACATCATCTGTGGCTGTACTTCCTATTATAAAATGCGTGGTTATGTCATGACTGTTGGATGCAGAGTACTCTGCAGCGACGAGCGAGAATGCAAGATGAGTGTTTATGTCAGATTGAGAAGGTGAAACTGGAGCAGTCAGCCAGTCCAGTAGGGATGCAGGATTGCTGCTTCCTGTGAGACAGGATATTTGCTCTGTACTGTGGGGTTTACTGAAGATTTGAATTTTGTCCAAAGGCACTGAAACTGAAACTTGACACAAAACAGTACAAAAGCAGCGTATTAAATGTAATCTAGCCAAATCTAACATAGGAAACATAGAGGACCTCATCAGTTGAGGAGGAAACAGCCTCTTTTGTCTGTGGCACCTCCTCGTTATTATTAAACCATCTGAAGAAGAGGCAACTTTTAAATAATTGTGTTATTGCCTGTGCAGCTGTAGTCATTGCCTGCAGCTGCAGGCAACTCAGTCCTGAGCAGAGTTAAGACCTCTCTGCACCCATCAAGCCCTGCTCAAGGCTGAATGAATGCTTTTAAATACCCCAAATGCTCTCCTTCCTTTTCCTCACTTCACGCTTCTCTTTTGATTCCCTTTCCTCCCCTCTGGATATTCTCTTTCTTCTTCCTCTCAGTTGTAGGAACACACACATGTAGGTCTGTATTTTCTCCACCACCTTTGGCTATGTCCATCTCTGTCTCTTTTTTTTCTTTCAATTATGAGATCACATCAGACTTGATGGATAGGTACTGGGCAAGGGATTTACAGAGGTAACAGCAGGGTTTGGCAGTCATTGTGAAGTATACATTTTTTTTTCACATGTTTACGTCCCTTTTTCAAGAGCTCAAAAGGTTGAAAAGTTGCTATGATTGCGCTGCTTATTTGGGTCCTAGGTTTTTATTAAGCAGCTGATCATTGGATTAGAGCAGAACCTGGCGCTCCGTCTCAAGTATGAAAAATTAATTTGCTTTATGATCCTCATTACAGTGAATGTCCATTTCAGAACAGAACCTGTGATTATCTCCAGGCCCTTGAATAATACACAGGAGAGTCTATTGATTCCAGAGATTCACAGTTCTCCAGCCTCTCCTGCTGAAACAACCTCTCTGTTATTTGCAGACTGCTTGGGGCACAAAAGCAGCTCATGTGACTCTGGCGCAGGGTGAATATGGTGGAAAGTGACACGTGCTGTGGAAGTGGAGAAGTATCGCTTTATGTAGGTTCATGAACCCCGCATAGTGGCTGTTATTATGTGTATCATACTGTAGCATTTCCCCTGTGTAATGCCTTGACAATATCGGAGGTAATTTGCAAAAGGACTTAACAACACAGTAAACATTTACTGTATGTGGCAGCGAACAGTCCTCCATAAATGAATGAGTGGTTTCTGTACACAGGAGTTAGAGTTGGTTTAAATAAGCAGCATTGAAAGTGTCCTCTGTCCAACATAAAATACCGTCTGTCTGTTGTATGAATTCTTTCTTTATTGGCTCTTTTTTATTTACTGCTGTTTGTATTGTAAAGTTTTCATTCCAGCAGATGGGGAAATGAAACTGCACAATTATTTAATAGGTCTATAAAACAGAGGGCCCTCTTCCGTTATGTGTTTGAACTCCATGGAAAGCTGTCTTTGAAGTTATCAGCTACTATTTCGTCATCACATTTTAAGACTTAATTACAAGCCTCCACTCTGGGCTCTGAAGCTGGATCTGAGGAAACACAGTTTAAAATCAGGATTGCATGCTTGCCATGTGGCTTATAAGTGTCTTTGACTCAAAGCGAGCGATGGGGGGGGGGGTGTATGAAGCTCTTTGTGTTATGTGCCTTTCACTTCACCAAGGTCTTATTAGGACGGTTGTGACCAATGTACAGATACGTGACTATTTTAGGTTGTTTTTTTGTTTGTTTTGCATTCGGGCAGCTTTGCGACGCATAAGAGGCTCCTGTTACATCAGGCCTTAAAAAGGTCAAAGCAATCGTGTTGCATCAAGTCATAACGGGTTAAGCTAACGATGCATCAAAACACGTCTCATATCTGATCTGATAATGTGATAATCTGTCATGTTTCAATAACTGTAAAGTTAAAAAAAAAAAAGTTTTAATGTTTTGGTTAGATTGATTACATAATCAGTTTAAAGCAGGGCAGAAAATGTTCAGGCATCAATTTTAATACTGCCATCAAGATGAATAAAGATAACATTCAATATTGAATAGTCTAAAAATGATCAGCAATAAGTTTTCATGTCTATCACTCATTCACTGTTCAGACATCTCAGGTGGGAAAAAACCTCCTCTGTTTTATGTCATTGTAAACTCACCATATTTTTTGGCAAGACTGAGTTGTGCACTTTATCTTGTTTAATTTTTTCTTGGTTGAATTGACTTTCGAAAAAGGAAAAAGAAAAAGGGGTATTCTTACGCATTGTACTGTATGCCTTACCTTCAGAGACAAAGTGGCCCCTACAGGTGTCCATATTAAAAAAAAGAAAAAGGACCTTGGATAACGAATACTGATCATGTGACATTTGAGGTGTGTGCACAGTGATGTTTGAAGACGCCTCATCGTGAGTTTGTTTTCTTTAGATACATTTTTCCAGTTTGTCCTGTTGTGGCGTGAGCTGTCATTTAGGAAGTGCTCATTTATCTGGAGTCACTAAAACCACACTGTCTTTTTACTCTCCTGTTATCCCGGCAATGAGTTCACGCCGAACTGCGGGCTCAAATCTTCATATCGAGACGAGTTTTTCTTTTCTTTTGTCAATTCCTTTTCAGTCTGCATGCATGAAAAAAATCTGCTTAGTTATATCAAAATGTGTAATTGTGTTCTTTCTAGTCGAGATTGAATGAATCCAATGGACTTGTAGTGTGTAGATTATATGTCCTCAGCAGTGATGAAAAGGGCACCCAGATACCTGGTTGCAGTTCACAGGTTTTACAATTCAAGACAATATCAAGTGGGACTTCAGTGAATTGATTGGGAAGCCTTGAGGCAAAACGGTTGCAGCTAATGCCACTCAATGGTTTAAACATGTCATTGTTTTGCTTCCACCGAATTACCCACTGTCACGTCGTTTGGTGAGTTGGATCAAGTGAGAGATTAGCGATTCTGTGCAACTTCATGACTGTTTATCCTTTCATCAGTTCAGTGATCGTAGGCAAAAGAGCCTCCAGGCATATCAGACCTGCTGTCTGTCTGATAGGAGGTATTTCCAGCACACTGTATCGCTGCTCAGATCGATCACAGGTAGTGAGAGCTCACAGGGGCCAGCTGAGGGACCGAGGTATGGCACACTTTTCTCCAGGAAATCCGATTGGAGAGCACAAATGGTTGGTCTCAGCTGATTTTTCAGCCCTGAGAGAAGAGGGATTTGTTGTATGTGCAACAAGATATAAACAAGATGCTGCTGCTGGGTGTTTGATCTAATTGTGTGCGTGCGTGTGCATGTGCGTGTGTGTGTGTGTGTGTGTATATGAGTAATATGTCAAACTGCAGATGATGGACAGATCAGATTCTGAGAGAAAAAAAAAAATACGAATACTATAAATAAATACTGTATAATAAGTACCCTTAGATCACTCATATTTAGCTTATGCTTAAATTTCCCATGTGGTTTGCTCATTCCATATCAACCCAATGTGGATCTCCCACCTCAATAGAAAAATACTTTATTCCTAATCAACTCAAATATTATTTGTCATGTTAGAGCCACTTTTACAGATTATGGGTTACAGGCTCAGCTTCTTAACTGCTGGTTGATCAACACGGCGTTGAGGTCTTTATTCACAAAATGGCACCAGAGAAACAGAAGTGACAAAAAAAAGAGTACTTTCTGTCAGGCGGGTAGGAAACAAAGACGGCAGCATCCTTATTCAACGGACTATGAGAGCTTGTGTTCTGTATCATTAATGGATCTGCTTAAAGTGCAGTTGTTCTTTATAGAGTTAAAACACAAAGCTGTTCTGCGTGACTGACTTCTTTTAGGCCATCGCTCTGACTCCAAGTTAAGCTAGCAGCTTGCATTGTTCCCCACTCACCATTTCTGTTTTGGACAAATAAATTAAGGGGTAAAAGGAGAAATATGTAAATATATGAATAATAAGTATTTTAATCAAAAGAGGAAATTAAAAATGTACAATTCAAAGTATATAAATAGGGGTATTAACAAAAAGTTGAATAACTACAATTTAAAAATGAAAGCATGTTTATATATTTTTGTATCTAATGTAGATCGTGGTAGTTTTTTTGTCTACAGTCTTACCAGGTAAAAACTTTTTTTTTTCTTTATTTGAACAAGCCAATATGCCAATTAAGGTATAAATATTTTGAAATAGCCTTTTTTAAAGACCTAAACTCAGATAAAAACTTAACATTACTGTTTTTTTGGTTTTTGAAAAGTGCTGTTGCTTAAAAATTACGAGAGAAAAAAGCTCCTTTCCCTTTGACGCATTGGCGTTAACAATCTAAAAGTTTGATATGTTGGGATATATCAATCACGGTTTTACTTGCAGTGGTGTCTTTTACATCAAAGTATTGGTACTTTTAACTTATGTAAAAGGTCTGAGTACATCTTCCAGCACTGATGTAATCAGATATGTGAGGATGTCAGTAGCTTTGCTTCAGTATTTCTGACGTCGGCTTATCTCAAGATGTAACCTGTATGATGGCAGTAAAGAGCCTCAGCTGCAGCCTGAGAGGTCAAGTACCGGTTCTGTCTGTGCATCATAGATGCAGAGAGACAGCTCTTTGTTTGGCCTGCTATGAAAAGCTCGTCTGTCTTCTGCCTCTGATCTTCTCAGGCTTCAGGCCAAGCCACTGACAGAGGGAGCCTTTGCACAGCTCTTTGCCCTCTGATAGCAGGCTACAAAGAGGCTGTGCTGTGCTGTAACATGGAGAATAGCAGGAGAACTGAACGTCCCACCTCTTATCTCCAGAGTAGGGAGGGGGGCTGTTGACACTGTAAATGGGTAGGTTAGCAAAATGTTTTTATGGAAAAAAAAAAAAAAGCTTGTGTGTGTATTTTTAGTCCGATTAGGTTACTGATAACTGACCAAAGCAAAGCTGAAATAACTTAAAAGAACACAGGCTGCCATGTTTTTCCATTTCACCATGTTGTTGTTAAGCAACTTAATGATTTCTGGGATTTAGAACTCTGTCATCTTTATTTCTGCTTAGATATGTTTTGTTTCATATGTGATTGATTATTGTTTCTGAACTAAGCAAGAGATATTGCCTCATCTTTTATGTCACATGTGGCTTGGTTTTTTTTAGTTTTTAACAAAAGTAATGCCATTCATAACACCATGATGGCCTTGCTCATACAGAGGAGGTGATGCACTGCCATCTTGTGGTTTGCACATTTTAAAGGTTTGAATGTAGGTTGTTCTCTCAGTCCAGTCATGCTCTTTGTCGCTGTTTTTGACATATTTGAAGTGGGCTGAGGTCTCATAAGAGGAGGCAGGAATACTGCAGAGCTGTACAGTTTAGGACAAAGAAAGCTTTCCAGCTGCGAGTTCCTTCAGTCCTGAAGCTCCCACATATGGCGCAAGAGCCTGAGAAGAAAGAAGCCACTTAGTCTTTGAAAGAAGTCAAAGTCACATTTGTTTATAAAGCACATTAAAAAAACAAGTGCTGTATATTAATAAGCAATAAAGGAGAAGAGCAAAAAAAGGACGTCTGGTCTCGGATAAGGGCCCGAACAGATTGCATTATGATGGTGATACAGTTCTGCTCCAGATCTGAGAAGTTCAAATGTGGTGTTCTTTGAACAATTCAAAGTTTTAACAGCAACAAATAGGAAAACCTTGTGTAAGTGTAAGATGGTGCTGCTTATCAGCTGATTCATTGCACTTTAGGCTCTCTAGGTGTATAGATTAGTGAAAAAGAGACCACCACAATCATCTGGATTGCGTGAACATATTCTTTTTTAACAGATAACAATTGAGAACCGAAAGACGATCATTTACCAACACAAATGATTTAAAATCAAGAAAGAGCTGGAACTAGTTTTTAGGCTCGTTTGCACAAGGAAATGAATGAATAATCAAATAGCTTATCAGTCTTCATCAGAATTGACGCCAGTCGATACTTGAAAGCTTGACTAAAAGGTTAATTGTCTCAGCTGTAGTGTGAGAAGATGAGTCACTCTCAGCCAGCTCTTGGTTTTTTTTCTTTTCTTTTTTCTCTTGTCCACTGCGTAAGATCCACATGAAAGTCCGGTGACCGTCTCCTGTTTCTCTGCTATGCCATGAGTCGCTTTTGGATTGCTCAGTTAAAACTCATCAGTCTTATGGAGAGAACTGCCTTATTTGTTCACGTGTATTTACATGTTCTACTGTCAGAATTATTGTCACCCTTGGATATTTAACACAGTAAAAATTCTGTTGAATCTGAATAGTTTCATGAAATGTCCAAAGTTAAACAACAACAACAACAAAAGGCTTTCGCATTGTGGAATAAAAACAGAAACAACACCCGTTCATAATAATATCAAGAACTTTCATGATGTTAATACTGTTGGATTTCTTCCAGGATGTAGAGCTGATAGAAGCAGTTGTCCTTTTCAGAAAGAGAATTTGGTTTGACACCACAAAGAAGACTTCCTTATTGATATTATTTGCCATGGCTCTTCTCAGCACATTCATATTGAACATACAGTGGCATACATTGTAGAATATGTTAGCTGACAACAGCACCGTTAGTTAGAGCTTTACAGAGTAGATAGATTTACATGCTGGTTAGCTTGGATCCAGTGTGCCCCTGCACCTTACAGACATGATGCTGATGTGCAACAACAGTCTGGCTTTGAATGAATAATGTAAAAAAAAAAAAAAAAAAAAAGGAATTCAGTGAGAGAAGTTTGCAAATGTTTTATGGAGATTTAAAAGAAAAAGAATGCAGGACAACCTCAGAGCCTCAAGGTGACGGGTGGCTCTCCAAGGTGAAAGCAGAGGAGGAAACGACTAAGAGCAATAATCACTTCATTCGTTAATAGTCAGTAATTAAAAGAGAGGCTCAAAAAGGCAGGATGAATGTTGCAAAATGTTTTACAGACAAGCTTCAGCCTTTGTGATAGAAGCAAAACCGAGGTTTGGAGGAATGCAGCTTAACGGAAGACGAAATGAAGCCTGTAACAAAAAGAACTCTCAACCAGCAGTAGAACATGGCAGACTTTCTGTTATCATAGGCGCCTTCTTCTTGTACTGGAGCCATAAAACATTTTAAAGGAACATTGAAATGAGAAGATTTACTGGGCATTTTTAGAGAAGAGCTAAACGTGTTTTCCCAGATATTTCAGTAGGATTGTGACCTGAAGAACAAATGCAACAAGATAAAGACAATTTTAAAAGGTAAAAAAAAGAACTCAACACTGCTTTTGAAAAAAATGTCTCCTGAAATATTGAAGGACATTGAACAAATAGCAACGAAAGAAACTATCAGCAAACTGACACAAGAAGCTGCTAGATGACTACAGGAGACTTACAGAGGCTGCTGTGGTTGCCAAAGCTTCAGCAACATAAATATTAGTGAAGGGCAATAACTGTTTGCAGTGTACATTTTGTGGTTGTAGTTTTCATTTTGCCACACTAAAGCTTTTATTGTTCTAATGTTCATTGAAATCCTTCCCGCAGCCGGCCCAGGTTTAAATCCAACCTGCGATAATTTGCTTAATGTTTCTCCCTGATTTCCTGTCTGTGCTTAGACTGTCTCAAATAAAAGGAAAACAAAAACACATTTCAGAAAATGAATATGTAGCTAAAATTCAGAAGCATCGATAATTCAGTCCAGTACTAATATAACATGCATGAATCCCCAGGCTATGTACCATCATAAAAAATAGCATAATGATTAGTTTTAATGGAGCCACGTGGTGCTCACTCTCTAAATGTAAGGGAACCACAGATAGCACAACGGAGACACGGAAGACAGTTGCATCTCTGTATGTTAGTGTACTGTATCTGCGCGTCTTTGTGTGTTTTGGGTGCATGCCTTCTGTGCAGGCTTGCACAGACACACAGCTACAGTTAAACAGCCCACATTGTGCTGTAAACCGGGGCCAGCTGGATCAAAAGGGGACATGGAGAACCGAATGGTTGGTGCAAGAAGGTCAACATGTGCAATATTTGTACATCTTAAAGGCCACATAGCAGCATATCGTGACGTTTGAAGGACTATATTAGACCAGATATTAAAGTTGCACTTGTGATGCTTCTGTGCTGCAAAACTGCAACTCTGAATTTAAGGTCATTTGTCAGTTTGAAAGAACATCTTCCTCACCGCGGTGCTCCTCTGTCTGTGTGTGCACTGACTAATAACACCGCTCTGGGTTTGCCGATACACACTAAATGTTGAAAAGAATGGAGCTCACTCCTGCACATGTCCGAACCCGCTCCCTTACAACCTTTAGTCAGGCATACATACACTAAACACCCCCTAAAGGGGACCCAGAAATTGGCAGGAAGTTAAGTTACATGCCATGTCTTTGATAGAATTATACTTGACCTTTAGAGGAACTCGCTGTAGAGATAACATTAAAAAACCCGTATCACAAGAGTGAACTGGTCAAACGGCTGAAAGTGTGAAGCTCTGCGAGTCAGAGGCTGCGATATTCAGAACATTTACCGATTTTAAAAACGGTAAGTGAAACTGTCAGCTGTCAGTTTGGTCTCAAAAGGGCGAAAAACATCAAACCTGTCCTCTGTAATATGAACAGTCTGAGTCCGAACACCCTGCTCTGATGGCATCAGTGTGGGGATTAGTAACAGTCTACATTTTCCTGTAATATATAGTGGTGTTTTTTTTTCTGAATATCATGATCATAGTATATAGAGGAAAAGATTATGGGGAAGCCAAAATGAAAAGGGCTTAACATTAATGATCGCTTGAGGAACGTGAATGTAATAGATTTGATGGGAATCTTGTTTCGGATATAATATGTTTTGATGCACTACGCATATTTAAATATTCAACAGGGTCTCCCCACCTTTATGCTCACCTGCACAAACACACACAGCGCTACGGAATCAGTATGTTAGAACTAGAGAGATGAGTGCCTGTCCTTGATGATTACAGGACCGTGCAATTACATAGTCGATGTAATCTCAGAGTCAGCTCTGATTACTGTTACTACACTACACAAGTTCATTAACAAAAAGACAGAGGTCTGACATTATTAGTCTCCTTGACATTAGCTATCAAGAAATCAGCAGCCCTGTATGCTCTTGCTCGGAATGAAACCGACCCTCCGATGGAGACTGTGAGTGTGAGCCATCAGTCTGAGATTTCTGTCTAAACTCTACTCTACATATGTGTGTGTATGAGTGTGTGCATGGGTAGCTCTGTTTTTCTTTACGCACACCTGACTACCATCTTACATTGGATGCTGGTACTTGGTGAGGGTGTCAACAACAGCACCGTCTGTATTTCTTAATAGGAGCACAGTTCAACCTGGCTATAAGAATCTGCAGTGTGATGCATTTTTGCTTCCAAAATGTCAATTTTCCCCCCTGTATTACAATGGAATCTCCCATAAAGTTGCCTTCGTACAGCTTAATATTTTAGGTTTGCTGTCTGGTTTTTGGGATCGTGATGCAATGTCTGTGCAATGCATGAAAATCTTGGCGTGCCTGACATCGCACAGTAAAGAAATGTTGAAATACAGTTTTTACCTAATTATTTCTTAGATATTCATTTACTGAAATGATCTCGTCTCTGTCTTTGCATGTTACTGTTTTATTTAATCTGCAGATGTAGTACTCACAGCTATGATGATGATTTGTATCTGTTTACCATTCCTGATGAGACTTAAAAGCCTTGTGTGTCTTTAAGGACACTACAGAGAAAATTGCATTGATTCCAGTGGAGAGAAAGATGTGGAGGGAGGGTATGGGGTTGAGTGTTTGAGGAGAAGAGACATGGGAAAAGAGAGGGAGAGAAATGAGAGATGGAGTGAAAACAAAAATGGGAGGGAGGGGGAAAAGAAGGCATGATAATGAGCCCTACCTCTGACACATCCTCTTGTTTCTATGGAGACCAAGGAGCCAATCGAATGGCCCTACTGAGGACCGTACTACCGAGAGCAGATAAGAGGGTGGAGAGAGGTGCCCGCAGATGCTTCTCTTGTGCCTATGAGAGGCAGTTAAATTCAAATAAATCTCCAAATCGCTCCCCCACAGGTTATGTCCTCTTGCATTTATTTATGTGTGGCAGTCACCCCTGGCACTCCAACCTGTGAAGAATTACAAATCATCCTTAATGCTCTAGAACAGACTCCTTTAGCTTCTTGGCTCCACAACACCCATTTTATCTCATCACTTGCTCCTGTATAAGCAGCCCCCCCACCCACCTCTCCCCACCAGCTGCCAGCCTCTTGGATGCTCCTCGTTACATCACACACACTGCTCTGTGGCAGCCCATGTTTGTGACTGGGAGGGAGCGGGAGAGTGAATGTGAGTGAGCCCGTGTGCGCACGCCGTCCCACCATCGAGTCCCGCCGACCAGAATACAGGATGGACAAACCAAGCGTGTGGCGCGCCGTGGTGAGCAGCACAGATCCACGGCGAACGCGAGAACCCGGGTCCCACTCGAGCAGACCGGGCTCCGCCATGGGTTACCGGCTGTACGACATGTGAGTATCATGATTGGTGAAAAAGCTGTCGGAGAGGCAGACAGGCGGCGAGCCCGCCTGGGCGGCAGGGCTGCAGCTCCCATTCACAGGGAGAGCAGTCGTGTGGGTTGCTGTGGAAAACACGGTGTCTGCCTCTCTACTGTCTGTGCTGAGTCACCTATGGCATCCAGACCTTGCTGTGTCCTCTCGTTTTTTCCTTCCTGTGTTCTTTGTAAACAACGTCTGTCCCCTTGGGAGGGGAGGCGAGTTGCAACATATGTTTGTGTGAATGGCTTTCTCAGATTTCACCGAGATGAAGTAGTACCATGTGTGTTCATGTAAAGCAGTGGTGCCTAAGTGTTGTTATGTATTTGTGAGCCTAACATTATGACTATCGTAGTCCTAATGACAGTCATGTGAAGGATGCTTTTTGAGCCCTGGGTAGCAGAGAAGAAATGACTCATTTTAGGGTGATGCTGTGACAGCTCGTACTGGGCACATGAGTTCCTTGCAGCTCCTGCTGTATTTTTTTGTGGGTGTGATTGTGTTCTTGTGTGTGATTGGTACATTGTGTACGTGCGTGTGGAATTGCCAGTATGCGTGCTTGTGTGTGTAAGATGCGGCTGGGTCTAAGCTGTTATTTTGGGATGGCGATGAGTTCTGCAGTCGGCGTACGGAAAGCTTGCAGTCCTACTTCAGTAAATCTTGTGAATTCTGTGAAAGATCGACAAACTGTTACTGCATGGGTTTTTGTTGTCGAGTTAGTTTTTTAATGTTGGTGCGGTGTTGTGTAAGAATTCTTTGCACACAATCCGCCATTGCCGAGTACACAACACCATCAGCTGAATAAGCATTTTTGCCCCTTTATTTCTCTGCAGAAGTACACTTAAGTTTGTTTCCTTGTTTAAGCAAATATAACCATGCACGTGACTAATTGTCACACGTGTATTAACCAGCTGATGCATAGCATTGAACTAAATTACGCTGTCATGCCATGATTTAATACCATAGATGATCAGTCACCTTAATGAATATGAGACCTTCATGGGTCTCCACTGGCTCTTTCACAGGTAATCTACTGCTGCCATTTCATGGCTTAAATCAATGTCTTGTTTTTCTGTCTCTCATGCACAACACAACATTGGAGCATAAATACATTCCCATACAAATTCTCCTGCATGCTTGAGTTAGATATGCTTTTTTTTTTTTGCCATTGCGCAGTAAGCAGTTGAACGTCTCAGCCTCTTTGCGGTGCCAGGTAGTGGCTGATTTCTGTCTTCCCTCTCCCTCACAGCTGTAATCCAAGGAAAGCTTTGACTACACAAAGTCACATGACTTGGCCAGGGGACGGACCTCACAGAGCTGAAAGTGTTGTGCAAATTGATGACTTTGTGAAACATTGGTTATTAGGGGGACAGAGGAGATGTGCAGCAGATTGACACTAATTTGTGTGGCTTTTCTGTCTGTCAAACAGACTCGGACTCCGTGCTTGGCCGATACTCCTTTAATGAGGAGCTGGAGTTGGATGAGCCTGGTCTGTTGTAAATGTCACTTCATCATAGCTGGCAGCTCCCTGCCCCTCTGGAATTCTAATGCTGTGCTTATAACACCGGAGGGCCAAGAGAAGGAGGTTGACCTGGGCTTTGCCAAAGGCTTTCCTGCCCTTTTAAGGATACTACACCTCAGTAGTCTGACCTAAAGGGATGCAGAGGTGTATTTTGTTCAGTTTAGCACAGTTGAATAAACACATGTGCTCTATTTCTTGCAAGAATAGATGAAAAAAGGGCAACTCAGGCATTCATAGCAGTGTAAATAATTGGCTGTCACACATTTTGAAGGTGCAAAACCAGGCAGCTTGGCCTTAAGAGAGACTGTATTTTCACATAGCACATTAAGAGTTGGTGCAAAATTAAGATTTTAACCACATTGTACTATGACCTAGATGAAACCTGACACTGCCGCAGTACTGTTTAATTCACAGCTCATAAGTTTCTCATGTCTGAGGGGTTATTGCTTTGATCTGCAGACATTTTGCGACAGCATGGCCACGCAGCTATATTATTCAGTAGTTGTTTGTTTACCTTGTGCATGAAATGAAATACTTGCTTTCTAATAATAACCTTTTTTTTTTATCTTATTGTCCTTGACTTTGTCATGCAGGGGGCTTTGATCATTGTGAATGGACTATTTTTATCTTTTTTTTCCTTGCTTTTCTATATTTGGCATTCTGAGTATGTACCATTCCATGCACAAGGTGACAAATAAACATCGATGGACTTTACCCTTCATTGGGATAATGTTGTGCGTTCTCAGAGGGCATTCATGCCAAGAATCCTCTTCAGCAAGAAATGCCCATTTCCCTGTACTGGCTGAGACATTCTTAATGCAATGCCACTGTTCAAGGGACGCTAGCGCTGATGAAAAAGAGAGTGCGTCACCAGCGCTGTGAGGCACTGACAGCACATTCCTCCACTGTAAGCTTGAGCCTTTGACAGCAGAGTGTGCTTGTTGTGCAGACTGAGGGAGCGCACAAAGACAACTGCCAGCGCTGCTCTGAAAATGCCTCCTCTGCAGCTGTAGGATGCATGCTGCTATTGCCTGAGACAACAACTGCATACAAGGTAGTGCATTGCCAGCACAAGGGCTTGTGTACAGCTTGCTGTCAGTTTACATGACATCAGAACACAGGGGCATTATGCTACAGAGCAGGACATGAGTCACTTGTTAAAGCAGATACAAGTTTTTAGTATGTACAAAAAGGCCTGTCATCATAATAAGCCTTTGATTTTTCCTGTTTGATATCTGCAATGACTGTTCGCTGCTCTAAACAACTACTGTCATCCTGTAAAGACATGACATGACATGGTAACTTTTTTTTAGAAAAACCACATTTCTTAATTGACTTGTTATGACAAGGACTCTTTAAAGCAGTTCTTGATTAATTCTTAGTTTCTGACCTTAATAGAACCTACTCATAGAATTCTGATCATGCTGTCACGGATGAACAAGACTGGATAATACCCCACTATTATCCAAGTCAAGAATCACTTCACTGCTGTGTTTTGGCAGTGCAGTGGAAGGACATTGCTAAGATAGCACTTTGGCTTTTACTAAAATAACACAAACTCCGCTCGAGCTGAGCCAGGGCAACTTCAAGGCTGTCATTTCTGCACGAAAACCTCAGCAGCCGGACATCTGTCGTCTGGCACTCAGCTTTCAGTGGCTAACTTTGCAGCTGGAGCTGTGTCAGCCATGTGTGACGATGGTCAAACCAATGGGCGCTACAGGCCTCTCAGGGGAACATTTCAGCAAGTTGAAATTTCCTCAGGGGAGCAGCTCGTGCTGATGCATAGTGGTTTGAAACGGCCCATAATAAGCCCCTGCTTTTGCCAACAGCAACGTCAGAAGCAACAGCGCAGAGGAGAGTGGGGTGCTATGGAAAAGGATGCATCTTCAGAACATTTTGTTCCTCTGGCAGAAATAGAAACGGACATTGGGGATGTGTAATCAACAGCAATGTTAAATAATAGCAACCACACCAAGATTTCATTGAGCATTTTATCTTGCATTTTGATTCTGATTTCCACAGAATAATGTAAAGTTGTCTGTCTAAAAGTTTCTGCAGAATTCTACAGAATACTCATTATTATTATTATTACTAATTATTCTCCACTAGCATGTTTCACTTTCATAACCCTGCATGTGGTGTATTCGCTCATGTCATTCAAGACATGCCAATTCTCTCAGGGATTGTAAAAAAGGTTAAAAAAAAAAAAAAAAAAAAAGAACAAATGATAAAGAAAATAGAAACAGACATCCTTTCTGTTCCAGTAGAGACTTAATCAGTTCTGTGAGTTTGCAGTTATCATGGATCTCTTTCATCTTCTCTCCATTTCTTCCTGGTTTTGTCTCCCCCACCCACTTTGTCCTCTAACTATGTTCTGCATGGCTACTCTCAGGCTGGCAGCTAGACAGCTGTATTGTGCGATCTCTGTGATGCAAGAGCTTGCATTCATGAAAACTGCGCTGTAACTTTAATGTATGATTCGCTCTTGTCAGATCCCCTGTAAAATTATTTTTATCTACAGTATAAACTGGTATGTTAGTGGGATAATCTTAAGGCTCTGTGGCCCCCTCTGTGCCAGTAATGATATCTCCCCACTGGTTACATGAATACTGTTTTTATTTCTTACAGAAGAGGAAGCAGAACCCCCGGCGAGGTTTACATTTGTACACTATGAGTATGTTTGTGTTTATCTGCAATTTGTATTTGATATTAGTTGCTTTTGATTACTAATCAATTTTATGTGGTAAAAAGATGTGAAGTTGGCCACCTGGCATCTGATATCTGGTGTTTATTGAATGCTTCTCTGATGCAGTTTGAATTATCTCCATGGTGCTTTTTGTGCTGATGAAGTCTGAGCAAATCAGCAAGCTTGTCAGACTCCTCATTCCTCCGATCACATCACCAGCTCATCTGTTCCTCTGCTTTCAAAGCGTGGAAGTTACTCCAATCTACCACCAGGGGGTGAACTTTTCTTACACATTCTTTCAGATAGACTGTCCTTCACACGGACATGTTCATTCCCTTTGAAATTGTTGATACAATGATATCTTTAACTTGTGTTAGCCTTCAGCTGATGATTGCAATGTGTTCAGGAAATATTTAAATGAGTCATCAGAAAGGTAACCTAAAGAACAGCAAGAGCAGGGTTTGTCCAATCAGGCTCCTTATGGGCAGGAGACTGCAAATTCTTCCACCTCCTTGGCTTGGGTTCTCATTTGTGCATTGTAAAGTGAATGAGCAGGACTCTGTCCGCTGCTTGCCTTTAAGGCTCCTTGGCTGCCTCCTCCTCTGCAGCAGGCCATTTTTGATTGATGTGTTTATTGACTGCACATGTCCTGCTCTTGAGCAGGAAATGGTGAAAAAAAAAACAAAAAAAAAAAACCTTGGGGTATATAATCAGTGAAGAAGTGGAGTCTCTTCACTGTGGTGCTCAATATAAGCCTGTATCATTGTCGCAGAATATGATGCAGCAGCATCCATGGAGACAAAAAGAACATGTCACAAGGTTTTCCAAATGAGGCCATTTGTTCAAATTGATGGCTGAACAGGGACGATTGCATGAAACAGTGATGATTTGTATCGATCCAGCTGCAGTGCAGTGGGGATATTAGTCAGGAAAACATGAAACATCTGTCATTATTTTATATTCCCACTTGGTTTTCTCACATATTGAATTACAGGTAGATTCTTTCAGTAACTTTAATTGACTTGTTCATTAAAAATG
The DNA here is from genome assembly GCF_027942865.1 of Odontesthes bonariensis. Classification (NCBI taxonomy): domain Eukaryota; kingdom Metazoa; phylum Chordata; class Actinopteri; order Atheriniformes; family Atherinopsidae; genus Odontesthes; species Odontesthes bonariensis. The sequence continues at coordinate 24,943,859 of NC_134515.1, forward strand.
ATCATCACAATGATGTGGAGTGTCATCGAACATAATGGTGAGGCATGTTCATGTAACCATGTAGCTGCTCTGATGCCCGTTCTTTAGGCATCGCTGTTGTGTGCGACTTCACTCTCTGCATGCTTTCCTTTTCTTGCCTCTCTTAGCAGTTAAAACTAGAGGGCTAAAATGGAATCTTCTTACACTTTTAAAGAAATCAGTCCTCACTCCAACTCTCCTCCAGTTATCATGACAATCAGTCTGGTAGTTTGTGTAATTGTACTTGAAAACAGAGACACAGACAAATGGCGATGATCACAGACAGTACCTCAGCCTTGCCTCTCGCTTTGGTGGAGGGAAAAAAAAAAGTAACATTTCTCTAAAGCAAAACCATTTACTTACCTTGACTTTACCCCTAGCCTTTTAGTGCATACAATGGGCCACTGCTCGCTTTTATCCTCGACTTGCCTCTGTCCTCACCAATTTTCTCAGGTGATCTACCATTGACCACCTTTTTTTCTATGCATGAATGGGCAACTTCTTTCTTGCTTTGGGTCACTTGCAGGTTTCTTTGCCTTACTATTTATTCTTTATTATCTGTCTAAGGTAAGAGTTGGTTGACATCTGCAGTTTCTGTGCAGTCTAGTCCTCTTAAGCAAAAGCAAAAGGCATTGGTACTGAGTAACAGGACAGAACTCATGTCCAACGGAGAACAATGTCGACTAAAGCTGTCAAAAATTGCGGAGGTGGATGCATCCAATGTGGTAAGTGGAAAGAATATGAACGTCAGAGGCAAGCTTCTGCTTGTATGAGGTCAACATACATATGGACATGGCAAATCTTGCCATTTCAAACAATAAATCTGTCTGCTTATGAAATTATTGCCTGTTGGGTGTTCACACACACACACACACACACACACACACACACACACACACACACACACACACACACACACACGCACATACACTTTTTATATTCAGGTCTTTTTGCAAAAACAAACAAAAAAGATACATCAATAAAAAATGCACACACGTTTCCACATGCACTCACCACTGAAGGTAACTTCACATGAAATAAAAAAAGAAAGGAACTCAGGAGGTTTTCCATCTGGCATGACCTGCGTGAATGTCTCAACAACAGGCACTATGTGCTTTTGGAAACTTTTTTTGTTGCAGTTCCTTTATCTTCTAACTGTATTTAACTATGTTTAGTGGTTCTTGCTCCAGCTGTAAGTATCGTCTGATAATCTGCTGTAAATGTGTCTCTCCTTCCCAGTAGATTACATGTAACACTGGTGAAAGTCAGCCTGGAGAGATTTTAAACAGAAAGATTATCTCACATGTTATGGTCGGGAAATGTGTCTGAGAGTGTTACTTTTAAGAACGTTCACATCAAAAGAGAAAGAGATAAAGGAGACTCGGCTGTGTGCTCACAATGTTTGGTCATTTTCTGTGAGATGTGTGCAAATGAGGAGCCCTCAGTTGTGACAAAAGACTGATGAACAGCGTTCACACAGACTCTCTGTATAGCCTTTGTGCTGTTCTGGTCTTTCTATGTCTTTGCATCAGGGAACAGATGAAGCCCATATTGTGTTGTGTTAAAAAGACTCATGTGGTGACTGACTCGTCAGACCAAACAGATCAAGCTTTACCAATTAGTGTGGCGAAGTGTAAATATGCCAAACATTAAAACATGTTTCTTCATCGTTGGCTTGCATTTGGGAATCAGCTGGTTTGTGTAAATGTGTGGCATTTATTCTCTGTGTTTGTGGACACCAATAGTGGCTGAATATTGATGAGAGGCCCTTCCATGCCCGTTCCCATGACCGCCGGGACTGAGTGGCACTGCAGCATGGCACTGCATCCCAGGCAGAGAAAGAACAGCACTGTGCTCATGTTCAAAATGCTCTTTAGCTGGAAGAGAGAGTAGCATTTGAAGTGCCTTAAGTTTCCAAGTTGTACAGTGCATTTGGGCATGCGTTTTAATTTGATCCAGGTTTGAAATACTGGTCTCAAAATGCCCAGAAATAAAATTGTACTACATGGTTTCTGTGCCGCCCTGCCATTGCAAGATCCATATCTCAGCTTTACAATATAATCTCCCCCATAAATCATTTTATTGGCCATGACAGAGCATTTCTACAGTCGGTCTTGGAACAATTTTCTGTAATGCTTTAGGAGAAAAAAGACTTCTCTTCCCTTTCTTTTACTTGAGAATGACCAAACTTGAAAGCATTTTGAAGCTTATATTTATTTAAACAGAGCTTTTGCATAAACTCATGTGGTCATACAACATTGCAGCAGCCCCTCCCCGCTGAAAAGCCAGCCAATCGTGGGCTTCTCGGCTTCCATTTGAAGCTTCTGTAGTATGGTAGTGTTGCCCAGCAACCGGAATCGGCACATTTCTCGGAGGTCCTGTGTGGATGGCAGCAGCTTTAACAGAGAGAGGGAGACGGAGAGAGAGCAAGAGACAGAGGAGCAGGAGAGGGACAGAAATAGGAGGAGAGAAAAGGTTCAGGATTTCAAGGTGAAGATGGCATTAAGCTGTGGAGAGAGAGAACCTCTGCTCTCTTACCTTGTTACAAAGTTTGATCTTGTAGCAGAGGAGGCCATTTAGGACCCCCCGTCGAGCTGGTTCAAACAAGGATGAATGAGTTTTGGAGAATTTCAACTTGTGTTGGAGCTTCTAGTAAATGTGCCTGAAGGAGAGGTGGAGAGCTTTGGCCATGATGTCTCAAAGGAGCCTGAGCTGTCGCACTTTGAGAAGGGACCAACACAGCGGACATACTGACTGACCTGGATAAGAGTTAAAACTGAGGCAAAGAAGCCAACATACAGCTTATTTTTGGATGTGGATCTCTAACATTAATACTTGGTCCAAATCAGTCCTAGAGCTTCCTCATAGGCCCAGCTTTTTGGGTTGGTGATGACTGAGACACGTCCAGGAGTGATGTGGTTGTTTTGGGCGGGTTAAAACCGCTCAGGCTGTCATCCAGTGGCAGTGGTAAAGCTGGAGCTCCAGAGGAGGACAGAGCCGACGTCCATGCCAGGGATTCACCGGCGGCTGTGCTTTTAATGTCATGGTGCCTTTTAATATTGTTGGATCCTGCTACCGTTCCACCCTGTTGATTGTCTGACCCAAAAATGTGGAAGTTCAAAGCGTTTTGCCTGGATTACTGGCATGTGCTGTGTTTGCACCCACACAACAATTTTTACAAGAGGTATGTTTAAAAATGTCTGCTTTTTGCTGTCATGTGGCTTTGATCGTTGTTGTGCTCCTAATGCTCGAGGGTTTTTAAGGGCTCGTAATTCTCACGAAGCACGGTTAATGTCGCTATCTGTGATGAAGTGCCCCCAACACGGTGCATATCGGTATGTTTTAAAACGCACTATAATCACTTCATGAAGCTTTTTTTTAAGATACCGTTTTGGTCATCAGCTTCGCTCTCTGACATATCGGTTTGCTGGAAGACTCAATGCAGGGAGCTTTAAACTGGCTGAGCTATTACTCACTGAGCTAACTAGGTTACTGTTATTCTTTTAGAAGCACTTGGTTAAGTAACTTGTTGATGTCCGTGTAACGTTGGCACTGCTGAACAGAATGAGTTGAGCTCACTGGATTAATTTATATATCTCCCACTGGGACCTCTTCTCAGTCACCTCTCACCGACTGCATAATCCATGGCTGATTTATTTATTTATTTATTTATTTTTTATGATTTCTTTGCAGCTCGCATCAGATGTACCATATTTATGTCATGTGAATACATTCTTTTGTCACCTTGACATGCCAATAGTTTCTATTAAATTAAACCCAACTCATACTTATATTTGTCACAGCTTCCAGGTATGTTGGAAGATACACCTTCCTGTCTCACCTTTTGTGCAAATAAGTCATCCCATGTCCCTGCTGCTTTGTTGAGAACAATAAGAATTGTCCATTGTGATGTAAATACGTGGCGCCCCGCATTCAGTGCATATGCTCCAGATCCTCAAATTGAAATGCACTTTGAGTAGTTTTCCATTAAGCCATTATCTTTGATTATCTGTCCGAGATGTATAACCCAGCCCCAGAGGGAGGAAGTTCTTCAAAAATATTCTCAAACATCATTTAGAGACCAGGTTTTAAGTTGTTCAAACAACAGCTACAATCTATTTTCAGTCCGTTATATTCCGGCTACCCAGAAACATCGAATCAGTTATGTTTCCTTCATGCATTTAAAGTTGTGCAGATGTTTGATGTCTGAAACAGAGGGGAGCTGCGGTGTGAAAACACTGATGCGGGTTCTTTGAAAATCAGATGCTGCAGTCTGTCTTTATGCTTATGTGTTCTTATGAAGTCTCGCACACACACGCACACACAGAGTTGTCATGTTCTGTATGTCCATGATTCATTAATAATGCATAGCCTGTAGCTTCTCACTACAGCCTTCATGGAATCCCTTATCTGAAGGTGGAGTATCTCATAGTTCTGGAATTATGTTACAGATTTTTGATTATTTATTCGAGTGACTGTTAGAGATGTGTGTAGTCTACCTAATTCCCAATCATTACCTTAATCTGTTGCTAACAGCTCATGTTAGTGCATGACTCAGTGATCTCTGGAATTATTTAGGAGAACTGTTTATTTTTTTTTCCACACACTGCGAACAGCTCATTATGTGTATCCCGCAGAGTTACTGGAATATCCTGGTCACTGGGTGTAACTCATTACATTGCCCTGGCTTCAGTGTAACACAGATTGTATCCTGAGACCATGTTGTTAAAGTAAGGTCAGTGTAGTAACTCAAAACAGCCTCTCCCAGCTGCTGAACTGGGGTTCACCCTCCCTCCTGCATGGCCTTCCTATTGAGAGCAGTGTGATTGTTGCACGCAGGCCCAAGTATTACCATACACATCGGGAATGAGTGCTCTCATGCACTTTCTGTCACTCCATCTATATGTGTCAATCTTTTTCTCTTATTTAATGTCTTTAGGCAAAAAAACCCCCACCACATTAAACACCCAACTCAGGACCTGCCCATCACCACTGGGGAGCGTGCATCATGAGAGCACCAGATGAGTGAAAGACAGAATTGGACAGAACAAAAAGGAACAATAAGGAAGGAGTGTCTGCAGAGGGGAGAAAGAGGACCGCTGTATGCTTGGTTGTGGGTGGAGAGCTTTTGTTCAGAAGAGGGATGATTTTTCTTCTGCTTTACATACTGGGCCTTTACCTTACTTGGTCATCAGGCAGCTTGCAAGAGCAACAACTCTGAGCCCAACATAAACTAGGGCAGGGAGCCCTGCAAAAAGGCTCAGACACAGTAACTTTAGCAGCGAAGGAATGAGTCTCTCTGTGGGTTTGTCCATGGAAAGTGAAGGATGTGGAGTGTAATTTGTGGTTAAGGAGGGAGTGAGCACAGGCTGTTCTTCTTCTGCTGCTTTTAGGGGGTGTTTTTACAATTTGGGGTTTTTGAAACTTGCTCTCAGTGTCATGCACCTTTTTTTTTTCGGGCATGTCTGATGCCTCTGGTGATGTCACTGCCGTATGGAATGTGATGTGGAAGTACTGCATTTCCAGCCGAACTATAAGGTAGGAGACCATCTGGTGTAGACGAGTGGATGGCAGGGCCTGCGGTAGAAGTGGCGGCTGTCCTTTGGACTGACCACGGCAGTTATTGCAGATATTTCTGAAGTCTGACTGATCAAATAACATTCCTGTCTATATGCTCAGGCTTGGTGGTTTCCTTTGCAAAACCATGGAAATATACTATCCCCCAGCTGAAAATGGCAGGGAGGAAACTGTAAAGATTTTTTTCAAGGTCCTGGCTTATTTTATCAAGGGTAGGTCTTTGATTATAAAGCTCTTTTCTGCTTCTATAAGCCTTATTACCATTTTACCTTTGTGTTGCCATAGAGGACTACAGCAGAAATGTCCTCTAACCTCCATATAATATTCAGTCCATAGTGAATCTAAAGCTATGGAATTATGTGATTACTCAACCTGCTCCTTTTGTCTTTTGCATTGTGCCTTTCTGCTACTTACACGCTCAACCTGTGACCTGATGTTAAAGATGTAGCCTGCAAGGATATTTATCGGTCAAAGACTCTTTTTTTTTTTTTGTAATTTTCTGCATGATTTCTTTCTGTTGAATCAGATTTTTATTTCTCACAACTGATGGAAATCTACAGGGAAGTTTTGAGCAAAAATGTCAGCTGTATGAACTTCAGCTTTTCAAATCAATATAACTTTATTTATCTCTTAGGAAAAGCGTGTAAAAGTGCCCACATCATCACACATAGCGACACAACACATACTAAACTGACTAAAAACATTTAAATATGTTGAAAATGGTCCTTAGAGAAATAAATGCTAGCACAAAGACCTCTAAGTTTGGAGTGTAAAAGAGCCTTATTTTAACAGCCTTAAGGTAGGTATCTGTATTTATTACGTCATGTCTTTGATGAGTATTTAATTTCATTTTGTCGATAATGGTTTCGCCCATTCTGAGGATTTGCCACTTGCCAACAATATGCCATGGGTACTCCAACTGAAAATATCAGTCATTAATCTAAACGTAGATTTGATCTTGCACTCCTGTCTTATTATTATTGCAATTATTGCAAAAACAAAATTTCTGTGACTGAGAGGTTTTGGCCAATTAAAGCCTTTACTTGGAAAGCTCTGGCACCTTCTATAGCTACCATTTCATTACTTACACAGATCTTAGTTATTTCATTCTGTGAGTTTTCCTCGCTAAACATTGAAATGTCAATTTGAATAAAGGACAATTAACATTTGTGCGCATTTTACGAAGAAATGTAAAATGCATAAAAGCAATGTTCCAGTTTTAGTAGATTATTTTTTCATTTACAACACTTGATTTTAGGCAAATGTCTTCAGTTCGGCCAAAAATACAAAAGCGTTACAACCAGTTACAAAACCTGCAACAACATCGGTTAAGAATAAGCATTACATTAATACACTGCATACTTCAATGCCCCATCGGCCTGCTGTCAGGCCATCTATGCCCCGTCCTCTTTGACTTCCATGATGAAACATGGGTTAGATAAAACAAAGAAGCACCAAAAAAGGCAGTGGAGGTAGATGGAAACATCCACCAGATAACTGTCTCAGAGATTAAAGTAACAAAGCCCTGCACACGTATGCCTGAATACATAATGAATCCTTTAGCTGTGACACCATAGACACCGGGGTACATTTGATCTGGCTGGTTCAGTCTCCAGTGTGATGACGAGGAACATAATTTATTCAGCAATAGCCTCGTCCCAGAGTGGATACCCATAGAACTGGGCAGTGAAAGGAAGCTCTGACCGAACTGGGATGTAAAACACCTTCTGACAGATTTGCACCGCTTCATGATACGTAGGTAAAAGAAGTTCCCTCTTAGGACATTAAGTTGTGTTGGTCTTATCTTGACTTAGCTTTACTTGACTGACTATTGAATATAAAACAACATTAGATGCTGATCCTCTGTTGCTCCTCTGCTTTGGTCCAATGGCTATATGGACAAGTGAGCTCTTTTTGTGAAGAGGGAGTTGAGAGAAACTAGTTGTAATGGAAAAGTAGTAAGCTGCCAACGCGAGCTTGCAGTTCCACTGTGGTGAGTGGAGGAAAAGAAAAAAAGACACTCGATGGTGGAAAAGCTGAGACGTGTCTGGGATGGAAGCCGTGTTCTGGTCAAATGTCAGGATATTATCGTGTTTCTCGAGTTGTAGTGAGACAATAACAGAGAAGTTTGCTGGATTTTCTTCATCTCGCATTTGCTGTTGAATATGTTCCAACTGATAGCAGTTTTCCTTTTGAAATTTGAGCCGCGCTTAGGAGAACGAGGGCCTGCAACCAATCGTCCCAGATGTAAACGTTCATAGTTGATTCAGCATATTTCCACTCACTTGCTCGTTTGTTTTATTTTTGTCCTCGTTGTCAACATCAAATGCTTAACCAATGGAATACAGGGCTTTGGGCTGTTTCAGTGGGCTGGCTTTTATTGTGAGATCATGATGTATTTTTAATTAGCGCCCATGAATGTGTAGGTTTGTCTGAGGGTCACCAGATATCTGAGGCACTTTTTCTGATCTATGCTTAAGTTGCAGTCTGTATCCACATGCCGCTTAATAATTTACATGCATGTCTCCCCAGAGGGACATCAGTGCTGTGCAAGAATATAGTTTCTCTTTAATTTATGTTCATTCCATGAGAAAATGATTATTGTCCCTAATAGTGTGGTTTCTATGTTTGGCTGCAGTAGTATAGGGGCTTATGTGCTGCGGTCGTAAGTGTCTCTTCACCTTATATTGCTACAAGGTTGAAACATTATGGGAGAATGTATCTGGGAACACTGCCTCTGCTGCAGTATATACACAGCTCTTCCTCACAGCTTTTGAAATGCTAATCATCTGAGGAGGCTGGTTTGTGTACTCTTATGCACAAGAATGCCACCCTCTCCAGAGATTTTTGCTCGGGGTGTTCACTGAGGTGTCTGATGAGTAAAAATGCACACAATGCTAACTGAAATTCCACATTAAGGAAAATTTGGCATGTTTCTGTAATGTCTCCTAGTATTCTTCTCGTGCACACATCATGTTTGTGATTAAAGCAGAGCCAGAATATGTTTTGCCTCGGCTCTGCTTTTTTTGAGATCAGCAGATTGTGACGGCTCAGAAAGAAACACTGGCGCCGTCTCTTTTTGAGGCTTTTAGCTCTGTTATTTCACTTTTGATTACATATTCCTTTTGCATCTCTTCACAGCGCCTGCCTGGTGAATAATGAGGATGTGTGCTGCATTAACTTATGTAATGGCGAGCTAGAGAAGGGCTGAGGTTGGGGTGGGGGGGTTGTATTGGAAGAGGAGGGGAGAAGAGTGATGAGCTCATGCTGCTGCACTGCAGCTTTTATAGACACTACACTTTTTGGTCTTTATGCCATCTGTTATTATGCATGCACAGATGCATATGAACAGTCACAGTTTGATAATGATTCCCATGGAAAAATCTATGCATATGCGGAATAAAAGAGAATTTGCTCCTTCCTGTTTATCTGAAGCCAGTTTAGTGTTTTGCTGCAGAATTTGGAGGCCAGCATGTGTGTTTTCATATCACTTCACTGTTAATATTTCCCACTGCTTCTCGCTGTGCTTTACTTGCATGGCTTCAAAGAGCTGATACTCAGCTGTAATCAAGCTGAGCCGACAGAGCTCAGGTTGGTAACTGCTCTTAGATCGACAACTCTTTTCAGTAACAAAACAGTGCTTCGTTATTCGTTATATTATGTGTATTTAGATTTATGTCATAAATGAGTTTGGTGGGGCAAGGGATTGAATTGAGTTGATAATGGTTCAAAAGCTAATGTATGCTATAAAACAGAGTGGCCCCTTTGGGGGCTCTGTTTCCTTCAGCTCTCTCAGCTTTAAATGCATTATAAATGTAAAAAAAACTGCTCTTTGTGGAGACCTAAACATTACAATATTTACGGCCTTAACATTCTCAAAGCTAATATCAAAGGTGCATTAATATTTTGTGATACTACTATGAGGAGGAATATGCTGCATATTTGTACTTTGTTGCCCTATTAGTAAAGGCTGATTAAAACAATTTATCTTTTTTTTCCCCCACCAATTAATATTTGATTGTGAACCAGATTTTTCTTACTCGCCTTGCGTGGGCCCATTACTTGTGAAATTAGTTCATGTCTCTCCTTGAGAGTGTAATAACTGTGCCGTCAGGGAGGCTGGGACTGTGACTGGTAAATAGTCATTAAAGTCAAATGCTTATCCTTATTGGATTAATTGCTCTGGGCTGTGTGTAAATGGAAGCTGCTTTTTTTTGTGCATGCATTCAAACAGATCTGGAATGTCTAATGCTATGGTCAGTGTAGCTGTTGCCTTGACAACTGAGATCTGAGCATGTGCAATAAGTTGTGATGAATCCTCCTCATTTGAAAAGACATAAATGCTGGCATCATCCAGGCTCCCACTGTCACGCAGTTGCTTTTCAGTGACATTTCCCATTTTATTCAATCCATACAGATATTCACAATCTTCTGCACAACTGAATTTCTTATCACCGATGTTAGTCCCACTACTAGCAGTAGTATGCAAACGTATGTTTTTAACTTTTTACCCAGAGTAGAAACTGTCCCTCTTCTTTTGATAAAAGTGTGTCAAGGCTGGACAAATGACACTACATATCACACCTGTCTCCTCATGTGGACATGAACATGTCTGCCTACAGCTTCAATTAAATCCTTTGGGAGATGAATGAGCTCCCTTTTTCCCTTTCTCCATGTGCTTTTTGCTTCTTTTGTGTTAGTAGCCCTCCGGCTGCTGCTCTGCTTTACACCAACTCATTTCCCTTCCCTGTTTCAATTAAGATGAATGGGAGTCTTTTGATCAGTCGTGTATCCCAAAGCCCTCCATCAATGTTGGTGCAGTACACTGTACACCAGCACCATCTGTTGGCAGAGATACCTGAGGACAGGAAACAGTCCACGGGACTTGGGAAATCTCCTGTGCCTTCTTGATAGAGGTCTTATGATGTTGTCCCTCCTGCTGTGTGGATAGTCTGTGGCTTTGGAGGAAATCTTCATAAAGAAACTGAGCAGCCAATAAAGTTGTCGGGCTGTTGATGGCCACACTGTCAAACGGTTCGGACATTCCACTGCGAGTAAGTCAAGGGCAGAGAGCTCAGAAATGAAACGATGGGAGATATTTTAGGTCCAATAAAAGAGCAGATCTGAATTCCACTGTGAGTGGGGAGAGGGAAGCCAAAAAGTTTTATTGTGCCCAGCAGTCTCTCTGTTCATATCCTATATTATTCTTGCAAAAATAGTAGATTTCAGTGAATTTCTTTTGTTTCTGACATGCCTTTGCCAGCAGTGCACAAATACACAAAACTCTATTCTAATATAGGACACAAAATCAGATGTAACGTGGATGTTTTTTACAAGGAGTATTTTTATACTAAAGGTCATACTGATTAGAAAAGAAATCTATATGCATAAATATACACATATATACAAATGTGTTTTTTTTCTTAACCTGTCTCCTATTGTCAAGTGATTCAATGTGAATGGAGCCCTTTTTTTCCCCTTCCATATAAAGGGATGCTTAAATGACCTGTTATCTAACCGCATACATTTCTGATTGTTCTCTGGCTGAAAGCTCAGATATCCCCTTCGGCAACACCATGTGTCCTTAAGAGTCAGGAAAAGGGAAAGACAGAGTTGGTGACCTTGCAGAGCTGCAACACGCAGGCTCCAAACATGTCCCTGGAACAGGAACCAGCACAGCAGCTGAGTAAATGACCACAGACATGGGCAGAGGCATGTTTTGGTTGGGGGGGGAAAAAAATAAATAAATTGGTTAGAGAAAGAGAGCGAGAGATTCAAAGAAAGAGGGCGGCTGTGAGGGGCACAGATGAGTGAACCAGGGGGAGGGTGCTAGGTGTATGGAGACCCTCCTCTTCTCATTGACATTTAGGGGAATGTGCTGATTTGTAGAAAGTAAACCAGTCAGATGGAGGTTCCTGCTCTCCCATGCCTAACAGAGCGAGAGTAGCTTTCCAGTCACCACGGTCACCTTACTCCTCTGCAGCTTGTCATCTGTTCCTGGATCTTGTTTCACATTGTGTTGGCCAACCCAGAGGCAGATGTGTGGAGGTAGGTGTGCCTTTACTGTGTGTGTGTGTGTGTGTGTGTGTGTGTGTGTGTGTGTGAGCTATCTGGCTGTGAAGTGCAGGTTCCCATAGATTCTGCAGCAGAGCAGCAGCTGTTTACATTGTACATCGCTGCAGGTGTGTTGATTGATTTTAAAAGGAATCACCATCCAGCTTCATCATTTCTAATGCCGTTTATCATGCAGAGATGCCAACCAAACTTCTCAGTTTTATTTACAATTAGAAAATAAATGCTGTTTGAAGGTATCACCTTGCATGGCTCTAAAAAAAAAAAAAAGAAAGTATTTTCATTATTATATAGGGGGTTTTATAGGCTGGACCATTTTTCAGTTAATTTTAAAAAGTGCAGTTGTCATAAATCATATGAGTATGAGAGTCTAATTGTGGGGAAAGTATGTAAGATTTAGGTGTTGACGCTTGGGTGCCAAAGCCACTGTATAATACAGCCTGATGTCACACATGCACCAATCCTTATTTTTGGCTGCAACCTACTATAGATTCCAATGCAACCCATAGTAGGACCTTTGATTATTGCAGATCTGTTTGGACTCTTTGTTTACTAGGAGCTTGTGCACTTTGTCCACCCGGCCCTCCTCTCATTAGGCCCCTTAACAGAATGGATGGCTTAGTGAGGACATCATTAGAACCTATTAGATGCACAGAGCGTGAGACGGCTTCTCCCTCATCATTCTTGCTAAACATGAGAATAGTGGTTGGAGAGTACAGTGCTGCACTGTGCTGAATACATTCACACTTTGGACTCTCTTTACATCGCATGCAGCTCAGCTCTTTCTCTCTGCCCTACCCTCAGTCCATTCCTGTCAGATCCATCACCATCAAGTCACACACATTGTTGCTGAGCTACGTTTCATGGTACAGCAACTAAAAGGCAGCACAGCATTCCCTTTTGGGAAAGTTAGGTACAGTGCAACAGCTCTCAAGAGCATTTTATTAAACATGTTTCTGTGGTGTTTTGTCACTAAATGCACTGTAATGGCAGAAACAGTGAGCTGGCTTTTTTGGATAAGCTGCTCTTGATTCTGCATTGTGTCAACAGTTAAAACAATATCTCAAAGCTGTTTAAACTTGATGCGGAGAAGCATGTATTTCCAGACAAATATCTACCTAATGCTGAGCAGATGTTTACGGACTTGAACAGGAGGTCCTGCAGGCATTAGTGTAACCTGTCACACTCACAAAGGCCCTCCGGTGGAAGCCAAAGCGGTAAAGACGGAGCTGTAAGTGCTCAGCTTTAAACACATGAACAGATTATACAAGTAAAAGGATCTCATACTTTTATCAGTGTTGGTTTGAGCACATAAATCCCCCCCTCTGAAAAGGCCTCTCTCAGCTGTCACTGCAAGCTTGTGGTGATATGCTGTACGTTTACACAAAGTTTAAAAGAGGCAGTTGACCTTATTTATTTTCTCAACGGATTTGTGGGACAGCTGGGATGATAAAGAACCTAGAGAGCTGACAGTGACTGACTGAAGTATGTTCCTTTCCATACAATGGAAGCTTGCACAGTGTCTGCATCTCTATGTGGTTCCGTAACCGCTGAATTACCTAAACAGTGATTGTTTTACCAAAATCATTTCCAGTTATAGTTCATAACAATGGATCATGTATTGAATATGCTTCACAAATCCAGATAAACTACTGTAGATGTATTTTCAAATGACCCCTGATGGGGTGAAATGATGCAGAAATATTCCAAGGTTTCCTTCAGCTTGAGCTTAAAAGAAAATCTTACTTTGATCAGCTGATTCATACACTTTCTGCATACTAAATGAAACGCAGGAACCAGCAGGTAATTAACTTAGCTTGGCATAAAGAAATTCACTGATTTCTTTCGTGGAGCTGGCATGTGGATCTCAGTTTTTTTTTTTTTTTTTTTTATTTTAACCTCAGGACAGAGCAGGGTTCACTACTTTTCCCTTTAGCTTTCAATTGGGAAAGGAAGCTAAGTTCACTTCCTTCAGTTAACTTCCTGCTGGCTGTCAAGTTGTGCTTAAAGTGCCGACATTAAACTACTGTTGTTCTTTTATTACCGTTGAGAAACCAAGCAAAACACATGTCTACAATTTCATATATATGTCTATATATACACATATATATTCATATATATGTTACAATCTAGTCTTAAAAGTTTGGAGATTACATCATTTTACTAGTCAGTTGTTGCACCACATTACATGATTGCAAACAATGAGTATTAAACTGTATCGTCCACGACAACATATAGGCTTCTAATATCAACCATAAAGGACTGTGGAATCAATTGTGCATTGGATTTGAAACAAAACAATCTTTTGCTTTAATGTTGTGAGTCTAATGCCATCCACCAACCCTTCCCTCCCCCTAATATGGCATTTTTGTCCTACTGTCACGACACAACTGGAAATGCCATCAGTAGAGTGACAGGAGCTGTATTGCAGAAGAGAACTGAAGAAAGGAAACGTACAACATTATACATTTATGAAACCCTTGTGTGTGTGTATTTTACAATGTCTCATGAGATTGTACTGTCCCTTCTGTCTCCAAGAAGTTTTAAAGTTGGCGACAGTCAGACCTTAACAAACCACTTCTTACATTAGACTATGGAACGTCTAACCAAAGCCAAAATAAATGCAGTTATGTGGCTCCAGTTGCTTGCCCCGAATCAAGTCCAAATGTTTGGAGTTTTTTTTTTGTTGTTCTCTTTCTTTCCAGTATTGAAATAGGCCACTGTATGATGTAATATTTATTTCCAGCTCTGTGTTCATAAATGGGCTCGACCTAAAGTGATGAATACTCAGAGCTCCTGACCAAGACAAGAGGTTTCCAGTTAATGGATAAAAAAAGTGTCTTCCACTCGTACCAGTAGGCCTAATATCAACTTTCCAAGTAGTAACTCTCCTTATTCAAGTTCTACCAAGGCAGAAGTTAGGCAAAGGGAGAGGGGAAAGCCAAGTGATCTGTTAGATTTCAAACTATAGCGACTTAAGTATAGAGACTCGCCCAAAAAAAGAGGACATTCTCATTTTACCCTTGTTGATTTATATGTCACTCATAGATTAGCATGTGGGTGTGTGAATCGCTCATTCAGCCTTGTCCCCTGAGGGTCTTAGGAAGTTCACTTGATTAAAACGACGGAATGACTCGTGTCTTTATTCAGTGAAATTGCCCAAAAACAACACGTTGAAACACGTTGGTCTCCCTGTCGCCCCCTCAACTTCTCAGGGAAAGCTGGTGTGGGAGGTGGAAAAACATCCTTTCTGCCCTGTTTTATTTCCAGTACTTGTCAAAGCTCCATTTTTTTTTTTTTTTTTGGAAGTGTGTCTGGTGGAAAACAAGAGGGAGTTAGTGTATCAGTTTACAATACTTTCTGTATTTCTCAAACAAAAAAATCTTCATCTTCCATGTTAAAACTAATAAGTTGCCATTGTTACATTTTGTTGTATATGAAAAAATCTGCTCAAGGGATTGGTTTGTTATACTAAGAGCTCACAGAACCAAGACAGAGGCCCTCTAATAAGTAATTGAGGGCTGAAGATCAATAGTCCCGCAGCCTGTAGGGACCCGAGCTGTACTTTGAGTCAATAAAACAGTAAGCTTTATTGAGCATACAGCAAACCTCCCGGGATGCAGCAAGGGTAGCAGGCAGATTTGTGGTACATTTGATATCCATTCTTCTATAATGACAGCATTTTTTAAAAATCATTATTCTGAAACTCCTCTGTTACATGCATTGTGTTCATTTTTTTTTGTATGATACGAGTGGCTGGCTCTCCTCTAGCTTGTTCCTGAAGGACTTGTTTTCATTGACTTCCTACGTGAGGCAGAAACCATTGAATAAGCTTTGGCTGCTTGTGAATTAAACAGAAGCCAAACTTCATTGGCTACTGTCCGTCAGGTAGTTTGTCATAGAGATGGTGAATTAATCTACACTACAGTATAAGGCCGGCCCCTGTGTGAACCTGTTGTCTTGGCAATGGCACTGTCGCAACTGAAGGTTACGGGAACCATTGAATATAATGAAAACATAGTGCTGATTAACCTCTCCTCGAGGTGTTGTTATCATGAATGTAAGCGTGCTTGTTAGTCTCTACAAAGCCAGACGTCATGTCCTGAACCAGTTCCAGCCTGCCTGAATGGAGTGCATATTGAAATATAAGATCTGCTGACTTGCACCCACCAGGTCTTGGGGAGATGTGGTATGAATGGAACTTGCACACTCAGGATATCTTGTTCGACTTCTGGAATATGTCAACATAAATCCGTCTCTCTGCACTCTCATGACCCGCAATGAAGGTTTCCTCTGCTTCCTTTTACCTTAGTGAGGAAAAGCAGTATTTTTGCTCTGTGAATGATTGCTTCCTGGTTGTATGTGGAAACAAACATTCATCTCCAATTCTGTCTTCATTGTTTAGGCGTTTTCAGCTGGAGCTTTGGATTGACATACGTTCATGTTCTGGTCACGGCTGGTTTTTATTTCTCATCACATGTGCACTTATCTTCTCATGTTCATTTTTTTATGTCTGAGTCTGGGATGAAGGCTTTTTTTTTGCTTGAATGTGCAGAATTTTGGGGGGAAAAAAAAATAAGGTCAGGATTTCCTTTGACAAATTGACATCCTGACACAGCAGTTCTGCTCAGTTTCTGACATCATTACTGGTCAAACCTCTCGACTCTTAGAGAGAAAAAAATGTCAGGGAATATTTTTTCTCTCTTCATCAGCATATCAGCTTACAAATACAGTTAGATTTGCTTGTCAGTGCAATAAAAAGGCGTTCTAGTTGGTAAATACTAAGCTTTCATAGAGTTCCTTTGATCACCGCTTGGTTTAAAACTGATCAAATTACACAACTGAGCTAAGGCTGAAATTACAATTGTCTTTTTTACTTTGTGGATTCACTTGTATTCACGCTCTAAAGTCGATGATATACATATCGTAGCAGATTGAGATACGCACAGCTGCCTTCAGCTCCCCACATCTGTATTCAGTCTGCAGTTTTTGGCACTTTATGAAATTACATTATGTTTCCTGAGTAAGTCTTTCCCTGTCAGCGTAATGAGGGGTATCAAAATGAAATGCGTTTTGTACTTTCACATCCAAGCGGAGCAAAATCTGAAAGAGCACTTTGAAATTCTTTACAGTGCTCTGCATTATGACTCTGGTTTGCAGGTCCTAAAAAGAAAACAATGGTTATTGTTCTGCCGTCTGACATATGACACATTTGGTGGTCATCACCTCAGGCCAGCCATTGCTGTTCAGTGACTGTTTTCCCTCATCAAAGACTAAAAAGGCGGGATAGAGCAAATATGAGAAAGGCTGCTTTATATTCAGTGCCAGCCCAAACAATGATTTGTTCCAGTGTACTTGCCGGGCTGGGAGGTGCTTCTCGTGACTCCTGGGGGCTTAATCGCTGTAGGGTTTATGCTTTTATGTTGTGGACTTAGGATGCCTCTAGCCTTAATGTTGTTGCCTGGATGGAGATCAGGACTACAGGAGAACTGAGATAAACTCAGATTGCTAATGTGATTAGACTGCTGAAGAAAGGTGAGTAGTGGTGGAATAAAACCAGTCTGAGTATTCTGAGAATGAGGTTTCAGTCTGTGTGTCCTCACTTTATCTGGTTCTCCTCAACGTTAATCCTTACATGTAAACATGTTGTAAAAGAGACTTTGTTTGTGTCATCCAGGCGAGTATGAATCTGTTGCTGAAGTGTGATGCATGTAAAAGCAGCTAGCCATTAAAAATCTTTGATGTGAGCATGTGTTTGTCTACCAGAAACGTAATCATAGCTTGCTGCAGTCAGCTCCACGCCATTTGTGCTTGACTGCTAATGAAATCTTGTGAGTGATTTGAATGATTGAGCATCAAGACAAGTTCAAGATCATCAGCAATATCACTGGTGTAATCGGCGATGAATGGAATCTGATTGAAACGGCAATTATTATTGTTGGAAGCTTTCCAGTAAATTTTCCTACTTGAGTATTGTCATTAAGTTCATGGCTCCAAAGTGATTGCTCAGCCAGACACACAAACACATTCAAACACAGGCACTTACATACAAATGCAAACACACACACAGACATAGAATTATTTTAGGAACATTTCTGCTTTATATCTAAAATATTTTTTTAATTTTCTTTGGAATAACTGTGACGGATGGCTTCTGGAAGACATCAGTGACATGATTTTTTTTATTCAGTGTTTGGCTGATGAACATACAAATCGGTAGTCTGTCTAACGGCTGATTGGCCACCGTGGTGCTGTTAGGCAGGAGGGCAGATCATTTAGGAAAAGGATGGGTTGACAACAGATGAGGACATTAGAAATAATCTTCAGTACATTCTAACGTTTGCGTATTTACTTCATATGCTCAGTCTTTGAAAATAAATGCTTACAGGCGTAACTTAGTTATGTGCATTCTTGAAATATGAAGTATAGTCTTGCTTTAAATAGAAGAAAACGAAAGTGTGTTGAACATATGCACTCTGATATAAATATCATAGATTCAAAGGTTTTTATAGGAGCTGAGCATAAGTGCAACTGCTCCACATTTTCCTGACCTATAGTGCCATGTAAACTCACTAGAGTTTCTCTGTGTCACTTGAGACAGGTGGGATTCTGCTTCTCCCACAAATAGATTATTGCACAACCCCCACTCCCCACTGCCTCATCTCGCAACCAGTAAAAACTGCTCTGTTACATCCCGGTTCCTTTGAATAAGCCAGCCGCCCCTCCCTGACTTGCAGTAATGACAAAAAAAAAGCCTGACCTCAGTGGTTGAGTATGACATCACTGCCTTGAATGTCTGTCCCTCAGGCCTACTTTCTGTCTTCTAGGGAGCTCGTAGTCTCATTTCTAACCAGTGGGTGGCGATGTCATGCCAACAGCCCACTGTGAACTGGATCTCACCATCTAAGGGTTCTGTTTTGTCGTTTTGGCTGTCTGGTGACCGGCTGCTGTGGTCATAATGACTGCCTTGAGTATTTATACCCGCTGTGGCCTTTGTCACATTTGCAGTCATGGCTGCTCTGAGCACTAACCACAGCAGAAACTCTCTGTGTTGGGATCTGTCTTCCATCTGACCTTACATTTTTACAGTGCCATCGAAAAAGGCTTCACATCGATGTGCCAAGAAGGAGCAGATGGCAAGACGAAATCAGCATGGCATTCAGCGACTATTCTATTGTGTTCAATTCTTTGCCTTGTTCTTCACAGCATTGTCTCCCTCACAGTGTTTACCAGAGCATGTCACCTCACATGGTTCTATTTTTAGCGGGAGAGAACTGCGCTGTAGTATGTTTCTGTGCTGAGGAGGGGCTACTGTGAACAGCTTCGGACAAATATGGTAACTGGTAATGTTGTGAAAGGAAAATATTACAAGTAGACAAACAGAGCCTCCTTCTGGTAATGATAACAAGGAACAATACATGACCATGTTTTAATTATTTTGGACAGTGAGAAATACAGAAAATAAAGATGCACACAGAAGAAGTGAAGCTTTAAGTTCTGCCTCTGGAAAATGTATTTTTTTTCCCCTTTCGTGGAGGTGCACTTACTAAAATAAGTTAAAAAAAAAAACACATGGTTTCCAAGTACATGTTTGTTTGGTTTCCACTGAAAGGGTGTCATTTAATTCTTGCAATTTCTCTGCCAACTTGGTCACTTTGGGGATTGCAAAGGAATTGGCACTAGTTGCCCAATTTAATGCAATTTAGAGTCTCCACCTGACTTGTGTATGACTTTGGAATGTGAAAGGAAACCAGAGGACACCCACACAAACACAGAGAACTTGCAAAATCTTGGAACTTGAACTTGCAAAAACTACCTTGATATACGTAGATACTTGGTTGACTTATTATTTTTTTTACTTTGACTTTTTTTTGTGTTTTTTTTTTTTGTTTTTTTTTCTTGTGCTTGTTTGTCTTGGAACTTGGTAGCTTCTTGGAGTGTGGTCAATAAATTATGGTGTAGATCAGGGTCACTTTTGTGAAAATTACAAAATAGAGCACTCTAGGTGGAGGATAAGGGTTCTTTATACTAGAGACACTAAAATGAATGTGTTTAATCACGAGTACTTGCAAAACTGTGATTCACCTGTAAATCATATGTTGAAGCTTCTGTCTTGAGCCATTGTTTCCCTAAAATCAGTATCATGTCCACTTAAGTGCCATACCACAGCTTGGACGCAGTTAGCATAGCTTAGCATGAAACTGCACGCACAATAACAAAGGATTCATTCGGAGCTGTTGAAATGTATAAAACCCATACCAGTATTTCTTGAAATTACATTCCTCCTTTTTTTCATTTTTTTTTTCATTTTACAAGTGGGACTGTGTAAAGTATTGTCAAGTAGCCATTCACTTAGCACTCTCAGTTTGAAGAATCGGAAGGTTAGATGGGTGACTTTAGCTAAAAGATACTTTGATGGTGGGGCCACAAGAAAAAGGGATTTTTGTTTCTCCCTTTTTGAAAAGTAAACCTCAAAAGTGTTGAAGCGATTTGTATTGCATATTTTTTATTTTACCTCGCGTAACTTTTGCAACAGACGGTTACGAGGACTGGGTCTACAAAACATGGTCCGTGTTGCATCATGGTGTTGCAACACGAAAGGTCAGCATTTTTTCTGAAAATGCTGTGACAAAAAATAAATAACCAGCAAAAAGTCTCAGTGTATAGAGAGCAATTCGCAAAAGATGAAAACTGTCTTGCGCAGATGATCACGACTTGTGCATTTGTTTGCGATACCCAGCTCAACTTTTAAAGCAATGTTTTTTAGTTGGAGGTTTCTTCAGCTGCCGATGACTAGAGGGTCGCTTCAAGAAAAACAGTTGCCTTACTTTTAGCCATCACTTTTCTACCTCTAATTTTCTACCTTTCTAATTTTACTACAACTAAGCACCCCTGAGTACATGATGGGTATTTGAACTGTACTTTCCATTTGAATATGACACATAATTCTTAAATCAGTGCTCAAACACATGTTTGGACATAAATGGACAGACACCCAGTCATACTTCTGAGGGTAAGGATGAATCTGAATGCTAGCAGACAACTCCTTGCTTTGAAATAATGTTTTGATATAGAAAATCCCCAAAATCAGCTCCTGCTATTTAGCCTTTAGTTTTCATGCATTTAGACGAATAGATTATTTCTATCCAGGCCGGGTTTTCTTACTTACCACTGATGATCTTTAATCATTCCTATAGAATCCCACAGTCAACACATCTGGCCCAGCTTTGCTGCCAGGCTGTGATGAGTAGAGGCAAAATATCCTTTAATTACTCCTATTTCATCTCTGTTTATACATCTGCTGCCATATATTTCATGTGCACAGTAATTCTTTGTTCCTGAGAATTGAATACAGTAAAAAATATGTTGCTGGGTTTTTGTTTCCTTCCAATACAAAGTCTTCTGTGTTCACAAAGCTTTTGTGCGCCACTGCATCTCATTTAGTATGCTGTTGTATCAAACTATGACATCAGGCTTTTCTAATTGTTTCCAGACCAGGCTGAGTTTTCATTCTATTTTCCATTTCTTAACACGGGCCTCAATTGCACAGCATCCAGCAAAAAGCAGATGATGAGAAACAACGCATGATGTCATGTAGACAGAACACACAGTGCCAGAATCTTGGGACCAACTTTCCAGGAAGCTATTCCTTTCCTCTGCCGTTTCCTTTACTGTCTTTTTCCTCAGCTCTGTCGTTTTTCATCCTCTTTACAAGTTTTTTTTCTTTCCCTGAAAATGTCCAGGTAGCACATCTGTGGGAACACACCTGATAAGGGACTTTGTGTGGAGTTGACCTGTGGATGCCCCTTTGGCTTTGCCCCAAGTTGAATGTATCAGACCTTACTTATCCTAAACACAAGAATTAAGAGGAAAAGAAGGGAGGGCATTGAAACTGAAGGGGGTAGGGATAGAGAAAGAGCTGAAATGCAGAGAGACCAGATGTATTGAGTTGAAGAAATGGCATTTTATGAGCAGAGAGTGGGCCTCTGCTTGGAATTCTCAATGACATCATGTTGGAGCGAAGCACTGTGTAGCCAGGACTCCGGAGATGGAGTCAGCCTTTACCAGACGGGACGACTAGACTGGGTCGTAACACTAGAAGAGGAAGCAAGAGACATGGAGGCAGGCAAACAGAAAAAGAGTCCCACAAGCTTACTAAGTTTGTGAAAACTTTTACAGCTCAGCTTTACTAGGAATCCATCTAATTCCATCATGAGAAATCTCCTTGATGCTCAAACTGATGCTGGCCCAGAGCCTCATGCTGAAACAATCATGAGGCTTATAAACATCACATGCTTGCCTTCAAAATGAGACCACGATATTACTTCATATCTCTTTCACAAACAAATAAACTCCAGTTAGACGCTCCCTGTGGTCCTCCTGCAAAACAAAGCCTTCCCTGGGACTAATATCTGATATCATGCACACATTTCCAAACTAAATACCTGCCTCTGTTTGTGCCTGTTGGGTGACGTTTACCAAAAAATGATCAAATAAAGAGCACTCCAGTTTCATTAAAGGGAGGCAAAAAGTTTTTTGTTGCCTTTGCTTTCTATTTGGATTTCCGTAAGAGAGGAGTGGTTGTGTGATCTGTAAGTTGAGTCAAGTGTCTGCACCTCCATAAGGCATTAGCAGCTGTAGCCACCAGAATACTGGGCCAAGGTCTCACACTGAAATAGATCAGTTGGCCAGTTACTGTCTGGCTGGTTGTCTGCACATAATCATTCTGCTTGAGTCACACATTGTTAGTCAATTGTTAAGCTCCTCTTTTTTTCCTGTTTGCTTAGTCGCTCATTCTTCATCTTTCATTTGAAGCCTCAGACGAAAACAGTCGAGAGAAGGTGATTATTTCAGAGGTTTGGGCCTGTAATTAGAAGAATCTTCCTCTGCAGAATTATGTGTGTGTGTCCCTGTAAACTGGCTCCATGTGGGAGCCATTCTCCTCTGTTTCCTGTCCCGGTTGTCATTAGAGAGAAATACTTTTGACTTGGGGGCAGTTTACCCCAACCCCCTTTTCTCAGAGGGGTGATTAGTCTGTGGCTTGTGAAGTCCAAAGACAAGGCGGTGCCAGTTTGGGGTCTTGCTGCTTTGTTGGAACTGGGTAGAGGTCCTGAAGACTTTTGCAGTTATGGTGCAACATGAGAGGCGTTATATGCAGTGTAGAATTATCCTTGAAATGAAGGAGAATGTAGTGGCCAAAGGTGGACAGTTTCAGCTCTACAGTGATTTCCTGCAGCAATAAGAGACTGAATTCCCTCTGGCTCTTTTCTTGCTACACACTTTAACAGTAACCTCTCAGCCCCTAAAAGGCACTATTAATAGTTTTCCCTTTATTTCTCATCTCTACACAGTAAGTCTTTGGTGTAAAAAAAAAAAAAAAGGCTCCTGACATTCGGATATCCTATTCCAGTCTCCCTTCAACTTTTTTTTCTAATCTTTGTTAATGCTACTGTGTTCTCATACTTTATCTTTTTACTTTCTTCTCCATCCCATCTCATAAATGTATTTCCTCTATACCTATATGCTCATAAGGTGCCACTCTATCCCCCTCTCTAATCTCTGTGTTTTTAACACCTTAGTTCATCTCTTGTTTTCAGCTCTTACGATTGCAATCTCTCCATTTCATGTTTTTAATATACCATGCCTGAAAAACCCATTTTTCTTCGAACGTCACCTGCTGCCTAGTCGTTTATATGTCCTTCTCTTGCATGTTTTTGTCGTGCAGGAGATATTTCTTCCAAATCCATTTCTCTCTTCCTCTCCAGCTACAAGCCACCATGCTTTCACACCCCCTTCCCTGCACCCCGCCCCCTTCCATATTGCTCAGGGCCTGGCAGAAACTCGCACTCCCCTGTCTCCCAGCCTCCACCCCCCTAAAACTCCTACCAGCCCGGCGCACCGAGGACAGAGAGGAAGAAAGACCAAAAGAAAGAGAGCTCAGTTTTTCTGTCAGAGATTACATTCTCCCACTTTTCACTCACCATACACGCCAACCAGCTATAAGAAGCTGCTGATAGATCGAGAAGAAATGGGAACGTCTGCAAGAAACAGACAGATACAACCTGAAGCAGATGGCAGTTTTGAGACCTATCTTTCTGTCAGAGAAACCTTTTAGGCAGTTATGGGGACTGGCAAGGCGACCCCCTAATGTCAGGAGTACATCGTCTTGTGAGTGCTGGCCAGCATGTGGTGTTTGCAGTGTAATTCAGAGAAGACCCAGTCGCTGCTGGAATTGGAGCTAAATGGCTGGTAAGGGTAATGAAAGAGTGTAAAATGTGCATGTTTGCTTTAGCATGTTCTATTTTTGGCAACTGAATGAGAAGAAGCCTGGCTTCTGGAGCTCATAAAGCTATGTTTTATAAATAGAAGGAAGAACTTCATTTGTGTTCTCATAAAATCCAGTTAGAGGATGATAAGAGTACTGTGAAGCGTCAAGCTTTAATATCATAAATTCTAAAAAAAATAGTCTGCCATTCTAGTGTGGACTCCCTAACAATGAAAAACAAGCCAAGTCCCCGCTCTGAGTCACTGTATGCGTGTGCTGTTACCGTCTGTTTAGTCTTACTGTACAGAATCCATCTGTGAGTTGGATTGCATTGCATTCCTGTGGTGTGCCGTGCCCCCCCCCCCCGCTAACATACCGGCCACGACTGTGTACTGCTTCATAGCTAGATGTTCAAGGGCAGGTGCTGAGTGTTGTGTGGAGGATAGCTTAATTATTCATTAGCGATAGATCCTGACGTTGGCTCTGTTGTTGTTGTTGAATCTTGACAGTAGGGGGGAGGAGAGATGTTTTGATCAGACAGAATGAGGCCTGCCAGTTAACATGGGAATAGTATTGATTTGCGATTACTTCAAATATATGCAGATGGCATCTATAAACCATCATCTCACAACAACAATCTCACTTATAGGGGCTAATCTTTTCATTTGCAGCACTAGCGCTAATAAAAAAAAAAACGTGTTTCAAGTCGGCATCTAATTCTCTTTGTGACTTGATGAATGATGCTAAAAAATATATCACTAATTGTAGGAATTAGTGGAATAAAAATGATATTTCCATGCTATTATAGCCATTTTATGACATTTCATGTCAGCGATGTAATAATAGAACAGCACAGCACCAATCTTTCAAAGAGCAAAAAGCTTTTTATTCTTAGAAATATTTGGATATTTGAATACAAATTTGAAAAATATCGTAAAATCATCGAATCGTAGAAAACATAAATGAAATATCAACGTGCTTCACACAACATGGATGTGTGTTTGTGTGGGATGAGAGACGGCATGACAAGAAATGACATCGAAAATGTGTCCCACCATTTTTCTTTCATTCTGTCAAATCAGCATACGTGCTTTATAAAAAAAAAAAAAAAAACTTTTTTGGCATTGCACTCAGGTCTTGTAATGGCCTTGGGTTCTTTTGTATTTCTGGCAACATTCTTCTAAAAACAAGCGCACATGTAAATACTGCAGGAAAGGAAGACATGATTATGGATGAAATTAGAAAGATAATAACTGGTATATGCTTAAGAAGCAAACTATTTAGGGTTGCTGCAAATGAAACTTTAGTTGAGAGTTAATTGTTTAATGATTTAATTGTCCTTCTCTGTTCATTTTTTGCCAGTATAGTTATAAGCCTGCCCATGATATTAGAAGTCAAATAACCCTTATAAAGAAAAACAAAGTTAATGGAAATTAATAGCAGAACATGAAAAAGATAATATTTTTGTTTGTCTTTTAGGCTTTCTAAATAAATTGCATGACATTGTTTTTAGGTTCTGCACAAGTGTTTCCAAGCAGTTGAATGAAAGAATTCTGAGCATGTGTAGAGCTCTCAGTCAGATCCATCTCTCACATGCAACGCCCTGTTTTTTTTTTGTTTTTTTTTTAAAAGAAAAAAAACAGGACTGAGACGGCTAACACTGAACTCCAGACTTCACAACAGTAGTCCACAAACCAAGTGGTGACGTCAAGGTGGCTAGACCGTTTTTTTTTTTTTTCTTTTTTCATTTCTATATATTTATTTCTTTATACTCCCTGTGGTTGTTACTGACTGTCATTCTGCTGTCAGTTATACACTTTCAGTGAAACATTCAGTTGTTGGCTTATGGTGAGATTAGCTGCCAAAGGACGGTTTGTGATTTATAAAGACCTTTTTAAAAACACTAAAGTAAAAAATGATAGCGGTTATCAACCACGAGTTGTAATGGGACTCAAGTCGACTGTATACTGTCTGCTGCAAACTCTCTGGAGCAGTGCTGTCAGTCTGCTGGCCAGCACGGCTTTCCACTGTGCAGCTGGGTCAATCTGTAAATTCCCACCTCGCTCCTCACTAAATCATACAAAATCATTCAGTAGTGCTGAAAACTATGACCACACCTGAGTGTTTACTGGTCGGTTCACCTTTTAGTGCTGCACTTTATCAATGCATCTCTGTGCGGTCTCTCACCTGATAAATCTCAAATCCCTTCACATCTGCGCACTGTGAGATCTGGTGTGAGCATCTGTATTTATGAGCTCCATGAGTCACTTTGAAAAACGAGAAAACATCTGCTTTTGTGGTGTTTGGAGCGCACGTTGCTGCGTGTGGGGTAAGCAGCGTGATATGGAGGTGCTGTTTGATTTTTATTGGAAGGGTCACTTTACGGCCTGTGTTTATATCCACACATCAAAGGAGCTCCTATGAATAGTAAGGTTAAGGGGGGAATGTAATTGTATATTTACATGTTTTGTGTTAGGGCTATTGTTATTGTAGTAGAAAATACGACTTATCTCTGAAAGATCTGTTGTACGCAAATACAAAACAGCAAAGTTTGCCAGTGAAACGGGGTCTAATGGGTTCTGCAGCAACATTTCTTTCAAGCACACATGGAGTAACTGTCAGTCCTTTTTTGTGCACCTTCTCATAAATCAAGAGATCTCATGAGCTGGCTAAGTAATTGGATTTGAAAGAAATTTCCCTGCATTCACTTGATTATTCTTCATATTCTGCCCTGAAAAGGTCAGATGGATGTCAAGTTTCCCATAAACGCCTGTAAAAATCGAAACGCTTGCAAAAGTGAAGAGTAAGCAGAGTTTATTGTGCTGAGATCTTTCTTAGAGTTCGCCGTTTGCTTTGTAGATGTCTCTGTGACTTCGTTTTGATGTTACATTAGTTCCACACTGCAGCTCTTCCAGCCTGCACTTCATTAGCCTTCCTCTATTCCCAGAACTCCTGTAGATGTGACTCCTCTTTTCCGGAACGGAGGAATGTTTCTCCCTGAGGTCCGACTGATGGAATGGGTTGAGGCCTGGGCAGGGGCTTGGGCCTGTTTGCTCAGGATGTGTTTCAGAGGGAAGACGAGAGGAAGGGGAGATTGTCTCGCCCCCACCCCTCCAAATCCCTGAATCCTGCGGGTGAAAATCACTGCCAGCCGTGCCGCTGCACTTATCCAATGCTTACATTAGAAGAAACGGGGCCAGACAGAGGGACAGTCGCTGCTAACATTGTGAGATCATATTTCAAGGTCTGTTGAGTTACTGTCAGGAGGTAGCCCAGAGACAACATCACTTCTTCTGCCTTCACCTTTTAACAGTGGTTCCACAATCCTCATGTACCATAGGCACAGCATGTACAAATGAATGAAAGCACCCATTTCTGTCTGAGTAATTTTGACTCACTTCAACCCCTGTTTTAAGGCTCTGCCTCTTTTTGCCTCCAACATCCACTGCAGCTTGAAATATAAACTCTTACATGTCTGCTCTCTCCTCTCTCTCCTCCCCCCTTTTCCCTCCATCATGGATAACTGACCTCACTCTGTAGGGTATCCAATGACCTCAGAGTAAAAAAAGTGTAGCTCCTTTCTCTCGCTTTCTTCCTTTCATGTAGTGCAATCACACACCGTCTGGAAACTTTTTTTTTTTTTTTTTTTGTTTTAAAGAGGAAAGGTACCAGTGAGACGGCAGACCAAGAGGAGACCTTTTGTAGCCTTTAAAGAGCAGCATGCAGTTTGTGTTTTCAGTTAAATCAAACTCAGTCCTTTGTCATATTACATAAATAATTACAAGCACTGTTCCAAAACAATAGAATGACATTTACCCCCCAAAAGACAGAAGAGAGAAAAGCAAACAAACAAAAAAAAGCAATCCTAGCAGCTCTGTGAGCATGTATTTTACACACTGAATGCCAACATGCTCACACTGACAACTACTAACATGTAGTTGTGAATGTCTGGGGTTTTCCATGTATACCCTCTTAGTTTAGCAGGAAAGTATGTTAGCATTTGCTAGTTATCTCTAGATATAAAAGTGAAGCAGCTGGAAGTTGCATTATATGTGTACAGCATTGGACAAATTCAAATCTGAATGATGACGTTAGAGGGAACTCCCAAAGTTGACTGGCTCTGTTCTCAATGTTGAAAACTATTTCAGTCAGCATGAAAGTGGTGAACTGAGCAAGTGTTTAGCTAAAATGATTTGTACCCATTAGACCCACGCGCACACACACACACGCCATAATTGAATGTTTCCGCATTTTTCCAACATTTGTTTCTCATGATATCTTCAAGACCGTTTAAATTTAGTGTGCTACATTTTTCTAACAACCGATTTGGTGCCAAAAAGTGTGTGACTTAACTGAAATATATTGATATTTCTAATGCATTCTTTTTGACATGTAGGTTGTATAGTTTTGATATATAAAGCAATATGCTTCCTTTTATTATGATTAAAATCTTAGTGAAGGAAACCAGAACTGACTCTGAGTCGTATTCTGGTGCTGTGACAGCAGGCGAGGTGCAACTTTTAACTCCAGAGATGGCAGCTTTGCAGTTTGCCTTGACAGATGGTTGGGGAGATTTGTCCCAGTGGCGATTATGCAATGAAGTTGGATTTTGGATGAGTTGTGCTCAGTGTGATGTTGTTCCAGCATTATAAAAGCCTTCTCTTTTTGGCCCGTTGATGTCAGCTGGTCCAAACTGAACAGAATTAGCGCCGCTGACCATTGCTTTTTTGCTGCATATCCAAACATGCTGTTTCCCCCTAACTTTTTGGGCTCTCCTTTATCGGATCACCTGGAACAAAAATCTGCCTTAAAGTGATGTGTGCAACTTTTTCCAACTAAATCTATTGGTTGAACAGTTGCTCATCGAAAATTATAAGCGTGCAAATTTGAAAATAAGCATTGTGGGATAAAGATTGAGGTCATCAAACCATAGCAGAAAAACAGGATATAAAGGGATTTGGAAAAGTATGGGAAAAAAGCTTTTGAATTTCACACATTTGGTGTTACAATTATTACAATTTAGAAAATCCTTTAACCTTTTATTGCCCTTTTTTGTCAAGGATACACTGACAAAAAGTTTTTTTGTGATATACTTAATGACAAGTCAGCATCAAAGTAGACTGATGCAGACAATTCATCTGAGCTATCTGAGATATCTTACTGATCAGTTACAGAGAGGCTTGTATGGACCCCTTTTTCTGGCTAAGTCAAGCACCCATGCTGTGCTTAGTGGTATTACAAATCATAAATCTATTCTCAGTTAAGAGTAAGACTTTCGAAGTAAAACCGCTGCCTTCACAGTTTGAACACATTCAGTTTCCCTTTTTCACCAGCGGTGGTTGCTGTTGGCCTACGGGCTGTTGTTGCTGAATGTTGATTTCAGGATGTCTAATGAAGGAAGTGGATTGTGTACACAGCACGGGTGTGTCAAGTCACAGTTCAAACACATTAGGCTGTCAGTTCCCCGTACCACGGAGGAAAAGAAATGTTGGCGTGATGTTTCTAATTGAGCAGTTTGACACCCCGTTCGGCTGCATCTCAACTTTTTCTGTGGGATCGCTAAAGTCGTATTTACTCTAAACTGGACTTTGTATCGTGAATTGGAACAGTTTGTCGTCACTCCTGCAAACATGATGTAATTCCCGTTGGTCTCTGATTGGTCCTTAAGTAGGCATAAACTTTGGTTTCCTGGAGGATCCTCTGTACTCTGGACTTCACTTGACTGAAAGAATGGTGGATAAGATATGGAGGAAGAGTTGGCACTTTATAGAAACCAGACAGTCTTTTAGGAAAAGGCAGTCCTCTTGTAAGGATGCAGAGCATACGAGTGTGTGAGTAATCTCTTATTTTTCTAAGTAGAAGATTTAATCACAATAGTTTTCTGGGAGCGTGTACGTGGCATTTGTATTTTCTGAATGAAGCATAGCAAAATCTATAAAGTTGTTTTTAATGTTGATCCCAGCTGACATTTATAGCTGTATCACACAACTTCTGACCGAATTAGAGGAGGGTTGTACTCCATTTTATAAAGCTGTAGAATCACCATGTCATGTGAGAAATGGCTGCACTCATTCACACACACTCAGCGCAGTTTGTTTCTACATTGCCAAGCTTGTTTGTACTAAAGAAAAAAAAAGCACTGTTGATTTCAATACCTAATTTTGAAAAAGCTTATCATATAAGCCCCTGGAGTTAAGCTGCTTCTAACTGAGATAAATTCAGCCTTAACATGATAATACTTCAATTAGATTTCGAGCCAGGCATTAATTACCATGGTCTGTCCTTACAAAGTCTCTAATCCTTTGGCTCTTATTGCAGTGTGGAAGGGGATGGAAGGCCCGGTGAGAGTGGCCCTTCTTTGGATGGTGGAGCCAGCTATGGCCAGGGTCCGGTGACTCACGGCTCAGCCATCAGCCCCGACCGATTCGACAGCCAGCTCTACAGCCACGGGGTCCAGCCTGGGCCGCAGAGGCCCCGTCGGCCCAAGCTTCAGCACTCACAGTCCATCCTCCGGAAGCAGGCAGAGGAGGAGGCCATCAAGCGGTCCCGCTCGCTTTCTGAGAGCTATGAACTCTCTGCTGACCTGCAGGATAAACAGGTATCCAACCAAAGCCTTGCTGAATAATTTGGACAAGTCTTGTGTACTTATGAGATATAAAACATGCAGGTTTTTTCTTCAAATGAAAAATTATGTAAGTTATTTTTAGTCAATGAGGCACTGACAAGTGGAAGAATAAAAAATTTTCTTGTGAGTCACAACTATGGCTTTATTGACCATCAACAGCTAAGAAAATAATTAAATTTTCCATGGCTGACACAGTTTCACAATTAATTTCCTCATCTTTTTGCTAGGTGGAGATGCTTGAGCGCAAATATGGTGGAAGATTCATAACTCGCCATGCAGCTCGCACCATTCAGACAGCCTTCCGTCAGTATCAGATGAACAAGAACTTTGAACGTCTCAGGAGTTCCATGTCGGAGAACCGCATGTCCAGACGCATTGTGCTGTCTAACATGAGGATGCAGCTTTCATTTGAGGGCCCTGAGAAAGTGCATAGTTCATATTTCGAAGGGAGGCAGGTGTCCATGACAGAGGATGGAGCCCCGCTGTCCATGGTGCAGTCTGAATGTGGCGATATCGAGGTCCGCCAACAGGCGAACATGACATCTCATCCAGCGCAGCAGGGTGACCTGACAGATGCCATCACAGAGCTGGAGGACGCCTTTTCCAGGCAGGTCAAGTCGCTGGCTGAGTCGATAGATGATGCTCTGAACTGTCGCAGTCTTCAGGGGGATGAGGGTCCTGATCCTGAAGCCATGGGCTGCTCTGAAGTCGAGGGCCAAGTTCCCTATAAGGTGAAGTCCCATCGCAGGGCAGCTGGACGCATGCACGATGAAACTATGGCATCTTATAGTGATGTCACTCTGTTCATTGATGAGGAGGACATGTCCCCTTCTATTGCTCTGTCAAGGGGGGACCAGCCGTCCAGTACAGAATCAGACTTACGGTTGAGGTCAGTCAATTCCTCCCAGGAATACTGGCCTATTGACCCCAAAGATGAGGGTCGTGACACAGACACAAGCTGCCGCAGCACTCCTTCTCTAGAGTGCCAAGAGCAGCGTATTAGAATGGACCATCTCCCTCTGTTGACCATAGAACCTCCCAGCGACAGTTCTGCAGAGCTCAGTGACCGGTCTGACCGCGGCTCTGTCAAACGACCGCCTGCATATGAACCCCACGGCCACATCGTAACATCATCACAGGCAAGCCCCAAACACATTTCCCATGGACCCCCACCACGAGCTCCCTCTCGAGACGATGATGCACCTCTGCGCCATCGCCACCGCCAGCTAGAGAGCCACTTGGCCATCAATGGCTCAGCAAACAGACAGAGTAAGTCCGAGTCCGACTTCTCCGATGGGGACAACGACAGCATCAATAGCACATCAAACTCAAACGACACCATAAACTGCAGCTCTGAGTCCTCGTCAAGAGACAGCCTTCGGGAGCAGACGCTAAGTAAGCAGACTTACCACAAAGAGACTCGTAACAGCTGGGATTCGCCCATCTTCAGTAATGACGTGATTCGCAAGAGACACTACCGCATCGGCCTCAATCTTTTCAACAAGTAGGTACTCTGCTCTGATGGAGCAGGAGCTTGACTAGTGCTTGCATTGAGTGCCAAGTAAATGGACCAGATGATAGTGAAGTCTGTTGGACAGTGGTGCCACACCGGCACTGCAAAGTGCTGTTGTGTCCATATCTAATACAAATGCATTTTGAGAACTCTCTGTGTGAAAGTGTATATTAGAAACAGATCAATTTTGTGTGTGTTATGTAAGAGAGATTATTTTTATTTCAGAGAGAGATAGATCTTAATGACAGCAACTTTTGTCGTATTCTTTCTAGAGAAACCTCGCCTAAAGACTCATTCGCAAAGAGACACGGGTTCCAAATGACTTAATTAAATGACCATGACATATTACAGATTACAGAGTTGAAGAGCATTTGTTTAAGGGCTCTGGTAATGTTTAGACACGAGCAAATTCATAATGAGTTCTCATTGAGCAATAGAAGGAATTGCATCATTTTTCTCAGCTAAATGATGTATTGCTTCTAAATCATCAGCTAATTTGCTTTAAGAGGTCATTGATAAGAGTTTTCTGAGAATTCAAGATTAAGCAGTAGCAGATTCTTCTCTCCGGTTTCGTAGTCAGTCTGCATCAGGAATTAAAAATGTGTATTCAATTTTGCAGAAAGCCAGAGAAGGGCATCCAGTACCTGACTGAGAGGGGATTCATCCCTGACACGCCGGTTGGGGTGGCCCACTTCCTACTTCAAAGGAAGGGGCTCAGCAGGCAGATGATTGGAGAATTTCTTGGCAATCGACAAAAACAGTTTAACAGAGATGTCTTGGAGTAAGTAGGATTCTTTTCCCTCTTATAATTTCTAAACGTCCTTTGAAATGGATTACATTAGAGCAACCTGAAAAGTGATTTGAATTGAAATGCACGTAAATACACCGATGTCAAGGACGCACTTTTGTAAACATGGAGGTTTTATTTGCAAAGAAATAAGGCATTCCACACAGACACCTTGTCCTTGTAACTGATCGTCTCATGGTCTCTCCATCTCATCTCGTTGTGTACCAGCTGTGTGGTAGATGAAATGGACTTCCAGGGCATGGAGCTGGACGAGGCCCTTAGGAAGTTTCAGAACCATATACGTGTCCAGGGTGAAGCTCAGAAGGTGGAGAGGCTCATTGAAGCTTTCAGGTTAGACTGCACACTGGCATTTAGCACCTAAACATAAGGATTAGAAGTTCTCTTTGACTCAAAACAAAGCTTTGCTACTATAATTAAACCAGTGAGCAATGTGCATTTCCAGAAAAGGAAAAAAAAAGAAAGAAAGAAAAAGGGAAACACCCCAAAAACATACGCATTACTGTTTTTAATGCTGAGTTGCTCACGCATGAAACGTACTCCCTCCTTCCTCACAGCTGTGTTGTGACACAATTATTGGTACACAAAGAGAACCCGTTACAGCTTAACTTCTGCTTTTCATCTGTCCGTGTTGAAAGCATTTCCTCACTCTGAGGATGGTTGGTTTGTGTTTGCTTTGTGTTCTGAATTCGATATTGTTCTCATGTCTCCAGCCAGCGCTACTGCATCTGTAACCCCACAGTGGTGCGGCAGTTTAGGAACCCTGACACCATCTTCATCCTAGCCTTTGCAATCATCCTCCTCAACACTGACATGTACAGTCCCAATGTCAAGCCCGAGAGGAAGATGAAAATGGAGGACTTCATCAAGAATTTGAGAGGTAATCCAACCAAGAAACAAATATAAAGCACAATTTTAGAATGATATTATACAAAAATGCATCTTTTCACAAATGTTGGTATATTTCACTGAACAAGTTCTAATTTTACTGTCTCATGCTGTTTGCATTTGTAGTTTCGGAAGTGACATTTCCCAAATAAAACAATTTGCTGTTGTGCTATTTCACTTATTGAGCAAAAAGATATAGCTTTTTGTCATTTTAAGTGGTCTGAATGGAAATTAGACTTCTCTCCCTCCTTTTGGTTTTGAAAATCTATCACTGATCAATCACTGATCTCTTCAGAGAGAGCTTTTTTCCCCATCGGCTTTTCTGTAAATGCAGCTGTTGGAAAGCCTGAGTTAATGGCATAAAAATTTCCGATAACATCTTTGGCTGCCAGTGAAACAGGAATTCGGGCTTTTTAGAAAGAGAGGCTAAAAAGAGTCTGACAATAAACACATATTGCTGAAGCACACTCGCAGAACTGAAGTTACATCCAGTAACTACTATATTTGGTGCGTGCTGATCTTCTCATTGAGCAATAAGCTGTTTACCTTCCTGTCTGTGTGAATGTGTTGTAGTTGCTGGTTGGGTTGTGTAGGTTAATTGTAAAAGCTTGTGATAAGTGGCTTGTTGAATCCCTAACTATAATGTAAGGGTCATAGCTGTGACTAATTCAGTTTCATGGTTTTGTTGGGGGTGATATGTGTGTGTGTGTGTGGCTGTGTTCTTCTGGTGGAAGTAGCTTATGATGTCAAGGGTTGAGCTGTATTTTCTTTTCTTTTTTTTTTTTTTTTAAATCTTTCTGTACTTTTTTTCAGATTTCCACTTGCCACAGCTTTAATTGTACAGTCTCCGTGTCAATTGTTAGATAAATCAGCTCCTCCCTGTGTTTCAGGTGTTGACGACGGAGAGGACATACCTCGAGAGACTCTGGTTGGCATCTACGAGAGGATTCGCAAGCGAGAGCTTAAAACCAACGAAGACCATGTCTCACAGGTGCAGAAGGTTGAGAAGCTCATTGTGGGAAAGAAACCAGTAAGTAAATGTTAATTATCCTTCTATTAGGGTCACAAAAATGTTCACTGAACATTTATTCATTATTATTACATGTCAGGCAGCAAATGTTGTGGCATTTTTTGTTGACTTTAAGCAATAGAAGGAACTGAGAGATGAAGAAAGGTCATCTGTACCTTTGGGTGTTATTGTGGACCTCGGAGCTCGTCTGGTTTTGGACCTTCACGCTGGTGATTTTAACACACCCAAAGCCCTTGCGAGATGTCACCCACTGCTGCAGTCTGATGAAAAATGGGCACATGCTGCCGTCTTAGCACATTACAGTCCTTACATGGTTTTAGAGGAAGAGGTGATTGCTGTGCCGTCACACAGCGAAGCCACCTCTGTGGAGCTGACCGGCATGAGCTACAATGTTTCGATACTGTTATTGTTGTTAATTCAATATATTGGTGCAAACTGTTCCTAGATTTTCTTCTGACTATGCTTGATCCTCACAGGAATGCAGGCAGCTGCATCTCTGCATTGTTCCTAATGCAGCACTTTCTCCGTCATGTGTAAAGGTTAAAACTGTATTAACCTACACAGCCTCTTGGAGAGGCTCGTCTTGCGTGAAGAACTTGATGTGTGTTTTCAGTCGAATGAAGTCTCTTCTGCTCTACCAGTAGTCATTGAATGTATTGAAAAATGATCTCTTGTCACCACTTAGCTGTGTAATTAGGGAAGCTTGGTAAAACATTCAAGCATCAAAACTACATTGGAATTTTTCTTTATAATATTCTGATCCTGGGAGGCTGTGCTGGGACGGCTTCTAGGTTTTATTCTATCATTACAATGGATTCCTTCATATCTGGTTGCGAAAAAAAGATTGCTATCTTACACTAGGAAGAAATGGCATGAATACATCTTCATGGCCATTTTAATAGCTGCAGCGTCTTCCTTATAGGAACTCCTCAATTAACGAGAAGGATTAAATATATTATGAGAGCTGTGCATGTAAATGATCTGAACATAACACCTGCATATAACATCTTCTTTGTCATGTATTTATAGATCGGATCACTCCACCATGGCCTGGGATGTGTAAGTAGTTTACCATTATTTCGCTGTATGTTCACAGCTTTCTGTTTCTGTAACACATCTCACAGTATTTAAAACAGAGCTTCTGTTCCTTATTACGGTGAAGACTAAGCCCAAAATTAACTCTGAAGTGTTGGTATCTGTTTCTTTTTTCTCGTGCCTTCTAGGTGCTGTCGCTTCCCCATCGCCGGTTGGTGTGTTACTGTCGCCTGTTTGAAGTGCCAGATCCCAACAAACTCCAGAAGTTGGGCCTGCATCAGCGGGAGATCTTCCTGTTCAATGACCTCCTCGTGGTAAAAGCCCTGTCCTCCTCTCCTATATTCTCCTCTCCTCTCCAGACCTATCCTTACAGTTGTCTCTTTGTGTGATTTCAGGTGACCAAGATTTTCCAGAAGAAAAAGAATTCAGTGACGTACAGCTTCAGACAGTCGTTCTCTCTATATGGGATGCAAGTCATACTGTTTGAAAATCAAAGTAAGTGGCACTGGGTGTTTCCTGTTACTCCGTCCTTATTCCTGCAGCATGTAAGCTGACAGTATTTACATCACAAGACCTGATGAAGCACAGTTACACATCCAGCACAAATGGGAAGTCAAACCAGTGTGCTGCCAAATTGTTTATTCTCTCCAAACTTCAGAACGATTCCTACAATGTGTTTTACTTTAGTCTTGATCCATCACCCTTCCATGAATGTCTCCTTTTCTGTTTGCCATTTCTCCAGATTACCCAAATGGAATCAGACTCACATCAGCAATACCAGGTGCAGACATCAAAGTGCTCATCAACTTTAATGCGCCCAACCCCCAGGACCGCAAGAAGTTCACAGATGACTTACGAGAGTCAATTGCCGAGGTCCAGGAAATGGAGAAATACAGAATAGAGTGTGAGCTGATTTTTTTGTTTTTTACCCCCTCCCATCCCCCTCTTACTCTTTGTCAGGCTCTGTAAAGCAGAAATAGAGCATGCTGCTCAGCAGTTTCAGGACGTTGGAAAGAACAGCAGATTATTCTGGACATTCAGAGATGTTGTTACCCGCAAGAGCAGAATAATGTGCATCAGTACTGGACTTTTCTGAAGTTTAAAAATCATTCCCTGGCCAGAGTGAGATGTGAAACCTCTGCCACTTAGCTCAGTATTTCCTCGGCTTCTTTCCACAGCTGAGCTTGAGAAGCAGAAGGGGATGGTGAGGCCCAGCATGTCGCAGAGCTCCGGCCTGAAGAAAGAAGCCGGAAATGGTAACATGAACCGCGCCAGTCTGGATGACAGCTACGCCATGGGTGAGGGCCTGAAGAGGAGCGCCCTCAGCAGCTCCCTGCGAGACCTCTCTGAAGCAGGTACAGCCAAAACGTCCTTGTTTTTACCAGCTGGTCCTGTAAAGGAAAAGCTCTCCTTCTGTCATCCAAGTCTCCATGATGATACCAAGGGGATAAAAATAGCAAAATGTTGTTCCACGGCACCATACATTGATTTTAGAGTTCTCCCCTTTAAGACCATTAACTCCCTCATGATTGGATGGTTTGGTCTGGAAGGCTTTGGTGTTTAACCTTCTTTTGTAGTCTGCACACTATGCTTTGGAGAGATTAAGACGTGCTCCAGC
This sequence comes from Odontesthes bonariensis, assembly GCF_027942865.1. Taxonomy (NCBI): domain Eukaryota; kingdom Metazoa; phylum Chordata; class Actinopteri; order Atheriniformes; family Atherinopsidae; genus Odontesthes; species Odontesthes bonariensis. The sequence continues at coordinate 24,981,305 of NC_134515.1, forward strand.
TTTCCACAATTTAAGGCCTGAACGCAGACCTCTTTGAGGGAAGTTTACCACTGCAGCTTTTTAAGACTTCTCGGTGATGATTGAAATTGATGGGCAGTTCTCACCTCGGTTCATTTGGATTTGAGTTTCTTTCTAACATTTCATTGATATTTTTAGAATCACTTTTTTTTGTTACCTGGCGCATCCTATGTTTAATTCCTATCACAACACATTTCATAAGAATGCCTTTTGTTTTAAGTCAGAAATCATGTCGTCTCCCCTCACATATATACAGGTGCTGATGTGTACATCCTAAAGCAGCAGCAAGATCAAGGTTTAGATGAAGTCGTGCCCTTAACAGTCCTTCCATATTCATGTATATCGGTGTGTAACACAGTCTCTGCGCCTCTGAAGCAGGAACACATTTCATTCATTGCAGATAACAGCTATGTTAAGTTATCAGGTGATTCACTTGATAACAAAATGAAATCCAGTTTGGGGTCTGCCTCACAGTTGACACTCTTTGTTCTTCTGATCACCACCTCGTTGGGAACCGATAGATCAGATAGATGAAGTCTGCACATGTCCCTCTGCCCTCCTGTCTCCTGTGTTTTTAAATGCAGGATGTGGCATGTTAGTGGGGGTCATTTTTGTTAATCGTTTTCTTTCCTCCTTTTCTGCCATCCTCCATTTCATTTGTATTTTAGTGTCCATATGCATCAGTTATTTTCCTGTTAATGTTGTAATTATTGGTCATATATCACTGGCTGAGTGTGCCTAACAACGACAGAAGTGCTCCCTCCACCCTCAGACCTGTTTATAGCCACGCATTCCATGTGCAGCAGCCACTGTATTGCTTTTGATTTGTCTCCTCCTTTGTGACTGTCACTGATCCTGGCTTTTTGCCAACCCTGACCAGTATGAAAAACTTGTGGCAATATTAGCAATAGAATCCCATGACTAATTAAATCAAGAAAAACAATCCGTGAAAGTTTTGCTCCGGCATCAACCTTTGTGACAGGGTTGTTTTTTGGGGTTTTTTAAAAGGCGGCAGCACATTTGCTCGGTCTATGATGCTCTTTGAATCAGTATTTATTGGCATACATGATAATATTTTCAAGATCTTTAAATGCTTTAGTCAGCCTCCGGTTAGAAGTGCGCTTTAAAATTTAAAATCATCGAAATTTTAATGCAGCATTACAATTCCCTGAAGACGTGACTTCACAGCAAGGAAAACCACAGTGCCACCTGTCAACCACCACCTTCTCAGACCTGAATGCCCTCTCCCCTTCCTGCCCATATTTGGACCTTACTCACAGTCACAATCCACAATCCACTGCACTGCCCCCTACGGGACTGGTGAGTGGCCTAAACGTCTGTAGTCGATCCAGAAGTGCTGTCGATCTCTAATGTCTGGTATTGCATGTCTCGGGCAGGCAAGCGGGGGCGTCGCAGCAGTGCAGGATCACTAGACAGCAATATGGAAGTAAGTTGGAAGCAGCTGGTATCCAAGCTACTCTCTATGTGATGATGTGCACTGTGAAACACTCCATTTATTTTTGGTCTTACACCTTCTTTGCTTCATAGACTCAGTCCATTTGTTTGGATCATTTATTTTTCTTCTTGGGATGCCTTATAACCTGCTTGCCTCAGTTAGTGTGCATGCATGGGTTGCCTGCCTCTGATCCTGCCCCCTTTTTTGGAAGCCAGAGATCTCCTGTTTTGGTCATGTTATATGACCAATATACACTTTCCTCTCAAACAAGCATGACTCCCACTAATGCCTCCTCTGATCCCTCCCCTTGTCGCCTGTCTCTGTCTTTCATTCAATTTCATCCAAGAGGTTTTCATTTGGTTCCTCTCTTTGGCAGGGTGGTAGCTCTGAAAGACACTAGGAAGCTCTTCATTTCCTGCAGCAGCCCGTCTCCCTGTCTGGGTCTGTCTTTATTTTTTTTTTCTTATCCACAACTTCTCTTAGATGATGTGAGGTTCAGGGAGGAATGTAGCCTTCATAATCAGAGATGGGCTTCATTTATTTAGAAAGATGTGGATTTCATTCATTCATTTTACACTCATTTCATGTGTCCGTGAGTTCAAGCGTTGAGTCTGGGACATGGGACTGGAAATTTCATTCTGCTTTCAAACACATCCAATAGTCTTTCTCCAGTCTAAGATGAAGCATGCCAAAGAAGAATTTTTTTTTTTAGTTTTTTTTAGAAGGATTGCACCTATTGAGTAGTGTTGGATCCAAAATAGGAAGAAAAGCGTCCAGGCTTGTACTGAAGTGTTCAATTCCTACTGCCCTTTGACTTGTAGTTGAATGCTAATGTGTGGATGATGACTTTGCCTGTAACACCCTCTGCATGTGGAAACTGAGCCTCCATTAATAATACAAAGTTGCATGTATGACTCTAAAGAGGGTTTGGCACAATAAAAATTAAATATATTTCTCTCTTCCCTTGTTAATGATGTCATTATTTATGCTCGTAACTGTATACATATAATTTTGTTACAGATTTACTGTTCAAAACAGTTATCTCCCCGCAGCACAGCTTCTATGAATATAGGCTCCCTTTGTCGTGAAGTGTTCACCCCAGCTGAAATATTCCTGCTGCTGCCTATCATGAAACATTTTTAGTTTCCCATTTGCATGCCCTATAACATTTTGCTACTTCTTTATCTGAAATAGAATTATGAATTCATCCTGTTGGTGCCTCTTCGTTGTAGTTTTGCAAGTGTCTGACAGACATGCTGTTACCTCTTTTCCATCATGCAGGGGTCCATCATTAGCAGCCCACACACACGACGAAGAGCCACCCCACCACGTGAGGGAGCAACCCGCGGCCATCCTTCCATCCCTAACTCTGCATCGACATCTATTCTCGGGTCGCTCTTTGGCAGCAAGCGAGGGAAACCGCCATCTCAGAGCCATAGCCCTTTCCCACCAACCGGCCAGCCCACCCTCATATCGCACAAGCCCCACCCAACCAACCTGCATCACACAGCGCAGGCAGCACATTCAGTGCAAATCCACGGCCACCATTCCCAGTACTGCCAAGTCCCGCAGAATCCCCCGCCTTATCACCACCACCACCACTACCACCCGCCTCCCCACACGCAGTACCACCAGCACCCAGCCTACACCTCGCACGCTCACCAACACACCCACTCACAGCACAGCCATTACAGCCAGCATTCCCATCACGCCTCACACTCCCAGCATGCACCTCACCACCACAGTCAGCAAGCGGGTTCGGCACCTGGCGGGCCCAAACCCAAACACAGTGGCATCAGCACCGTAGTGTGATGCTCCTGTCGCAGAGAGGAGAAGCGAGGAGGGAACTTTAATGAAGGAGGGACATTCGCTTACACCAAAGGGACTGACAGCATAACTCTATGGCCTGTCCACTGTGTTTTAGCTGCTGTGATGGAAACAAATCACACGCAGACACCTTTTTCACTTCCAGGTCCAACTAATATGCAGGATGGAAATTGGACTCAAATCTTCCACTAGGGGCCTTTACTAGTTTGCCTGATTAGGGGCCCATCAGGGTTTTGTTTGTGGGTGTGGGGGAGGAGGGTTCTGCACAGGAAGATGCTCTCTGTTTTCACACACACCGTCCGGCTGTGACGGCTGAAGAGAAAACATGTTGTCTCCACAAGCCGCTACCTGCTTCTTTATCCCCTCAATAACCTGTCTGACCTTCACATAATCAGGATGCCCTGAGATGAGAACATGGCTGATTGTTTTCACGATTCCTTGTGCACAGCCTCTCAGAAGTCAAATTTCAAGTCTTTGGTTTGCAGATCCTGCCATCATATGAATGCTATTTGTTGTTGCCTCTTGTAGAGCTCATATATAGTAAAAAATCTAGATATAACCATTTCACAATAACTTAAGTCCAAGGACAGGTAAACAACTCTACTGAGTCAGTCATAGTAGTTCTAGTGCTGTATTTACTGTAGATGACAGCTATATGTGTTGTCTCCTAGCTCTCATAAATGAATGTGCCAATTATTAATGCATAATCTATTTAGTCAAAACTTCATGTACAGTATATTGTGTGTAAAGTAATTTGTAAGATAATACTTACAATTATCAGCAAAAATGACTTTTACCAGTATTATACTGACTCTGTGGTAACAAGATGTAGATCTGAAAGGAGTGAACCCCCATTCAGTCCGGCCTATAATCTGTTCTGGAGCTTTTGCCTTTCCAATAGATCAGAAAGAGCCTCTGGATGGCAGCTGTCGCATGAGGGCCTTGAAACGGTGTTCGGTCACAGCTGAAGCCTCAAATTGACTTTTCTGGCTGATAAACTGAGCCGTTCACTCTTTTTTTCAAACTATGGTTCGCTCAAACCGTAAAAAGTAATGAAAAATAAGAGTGGAAAGACATTTTCAACACTTTTAGGCTCAGTTCCTGTTACAAATGGCCCCACACAAAGTGTTTTTAACGGCCAGTGTCCGCTAACATATGCAGCAGCTGCTTTCTTGACTCTTGAATTAAAAAATTTTTTTTGAAAAAAGTCTTCTTTGGCCTTGTTTAGATTATTTTTCATCCACCAACACGATTTGGTGAATGAATTAAATTAGTTCTAACACATTGAGGGTATTTTTTTCTTCTTTTTTTTTTCTATTATATGTGCAATATCTTTGTACTGATTTTGTACATCCAGAACAAGAAAATTCTCCCTCCTATTTGTGCGTTGTCCATGTTGCGTCATTATTTATTTATTTTCAGTTTTCAACCCCTGTCAGAGTCTTTCTTGGTAAATTAATGTCTTGCTGTCCTCGTGGTCTTATGAGAGGTTCAGACTTGGAGTTCAGTGGAATGTCTAGTGAGTGAGTTTTTTGCATGTAATGTTATTGATGTGAGGCTATCCTCTGCACATTGTATAACAAATCAGTGTTACCATAGCAAGTTTAAGTGCAATCATGTTCAGAAAACGCAGACTTGTACTTAAGAGCGGAGGTCTGTTGTCCAGGATGAGATTCAGGTGAGAAGATAATGACTTTTTTTTTTTTTTTAAATCTTCATTTGATAATATATAGATACATAAACAGTTCACAGCAGAAAGAAGAATGTGTGTATATATTTTAATAAAAAGGAAAATGCCTCTCCTTGGGCTGAGCAGAAATATTTTGCTGGATAAGCACATATGAAAGAACACTTTCATTTTTTTTCAGGAAATGCAGTTATAACGTACAAAATGCAAGCTGAACAAAAGAACTGGGTATATGTAAAGAATATCTTTCTACATTCTACAAATAAGAGTCTATTCTAGTGTGTAAATTAGTGACAGTAAACTGTTTGTCCCAATATTCAGGTTGTAAATGTATTTTAACATTCATGAAGAAAACCATGGCCAGAAGTCAGGCGTACACCTTTTTCCTCAGATTACACACATATCATACGGGACATTTAAGCTCATCTGGATATGTCTTTCTATTGATTTCATATCTTTGCGAGAATTCTGAAATCTTGGGATGATGTGAAACCGATGAACGTGTTTATTTTGCCGTCTGTCGTAGTGCTTCAAATGTCTCCAGTCATTCTTTTGCGAGAGAGTACCCCAACAATGCACTGCATGGATCTGATGCATCACGTGTCCTATTCACTGTGAGCTGATGGGGAAGAAATCAGCCTATAAATTTTGGACCTCCTTTTTGGTTTTGATTCATTTGGATTTTTTCTGATGTTGATGTGTTCTTGTTGTTCCATGTTTGCCTGGTAGTTATTGAAGCTCAGCATGCATTTCATCAACAAAGCCATTTTTGTAAATTACAAGCATAAAGAGCATTGCACTTCGTTGCAGAGGGCTTTCATCGTGTAAATATGGGGTTTCGATGTGCAAGCTGACGAACTGCTTGGCATGAGAGTTTATCTTTGTGAAGACTGTAAAGGGACCAAGACTGGGTTTAAAGGAGATGTACATAATGTGTATATGATCAGTGCTCTACTCTGATATCTGCCGTAAAGATCAGGATGTACATACATCACCTCATGGATGGATGGGAGGGGTGCTAAGTGAACATATCGATTGTCTCTGCCTCCAGCTGTTATGAACTGACATTTGCTGTGGAAATCGCAAACAGACTGTTAGAAAGCGTGCTGCCATTTTACATCCGGCTCTCTTGTCTCACACACTCATACACATATTGTACACACAGACAAATGTTCACTCATCCTGCTGTGAGTTGATCGGTCTGGCGTGAGACGCGTTGGGAAAAAAAAAAAAGATGGAAAAGACAGGAATGGCCTCATTTATATGTGCATTCTGTTTGTACAGTGAGTAGTGAGTCAGTAAGACCCCAGTTATTGTAAAACTTCAACTGTGACAATGTTGAGAACGCAAAATAAACAAATATATGACTTATGGTACGCATGTGTGTTTTCTTTACCTCATCGACATCAACTTGGAGGAGTTTTAACTCATTCCTCTTTACAGAACGCTTGAAATTCTGAGGTGTTGGTGGCTTGCCTCGGGTGTTTCCACAACATTTATTCTGAATTAAGTCTTAAGCACTTTGGCTTTGCTGTCACAAAACCCCAACTGCATGACCCACCTTTTTTCTATATTTAATTCACAGACAGATATCCCCACATTTTCATTGAGACTTTCTATAACTTGGAATCCCTTCTTTCATGAATGTTAGCGAGCCATCCAGGCCTTGGTGCTGCAAAATAGGCCAAGCCCTCATACTAATGGCGCCGTGTTTCATAGACAGGATAATGTTCCTATGCTGGAATGCGGCGTTTTCCTTTCTCCAAACACGACGCTTCAGAAGTTAAACAAGAAGTTTCTGCCCGAGTCTTTCCACAAACATTTTTCCAACAGCCCTTTGGCTCCCTCAGCAAACTGCAGATGAAAACAATGCTCCTTTTAAAGTTGCTCTTTTCCTGCATCCATGTCTGTTGCATTTTCAGTCATCTCCCGATGGTGGACTCGGAACTAAATTTGTTGAGAGGCCTGTAGCTGCTGACAGGTAACGCGGATTAATACTCACCTTGTGTAACAGTGATCCAGAATTTCCTCCATACTGTCTGTTGAGGATGAATGTTATCAAACTCTCAAAGATAATTTTGTTACCTTTTGCAGACTGGTTTGCATTTTACTACTAATACTCTTTTACAAGTGGGCATGAAACTTAGATCTCTGTTCTTTAAATGGTTCTGAGCTCCTACTCACACCTACATTTAATGCAACTGACTAAAAACACCTTTTTTACTTCCCACTTGCAGATATGCAAGATTGGATCATGTTCCTCAATGAATAAATGACCAAGTGAGGTATCCTTCTTTCTTTTCTTCCAATCTTCTTTTAGAATCTTTGTTGGAATCTGATGTTTTAGGTCAAATGTATGCCCAACACCACCACTGAATACTCCCCTCTGAGACAGCAGTTTCACTTCCTACTTCTGCAACATTTCCACTAGAGGGCATGTGTTAAAGTAGCATTAAAAGAATTTGACAATCTGTGTCATTACACCACCTATGGGTGAGAATCACATTAACTGCACAGGTCCTTCTGCAAAGCATGAATGATCACACACTTTTCAGATTGTAGCAGTTATTTTACCATTGGTATCCTTCTTGCTCAAGAATTTCATTAAAACACTCTTTGTAGTCTTTTTTTTTTTCAACCAAAATGATATCATTACAATTTTATTCACATGAGGCCATACGTGCCCCAAGCTGTAATTTACAGTTAAGTGTCTCCCCCAGTGCTGCATTGGAGAGGCTCTGCTGCTATTTTAACAGATAAACTCTTATCTGTTTACAGCAGATGGATTTCCTCTATGTCACGTGAGCAGTAACTGTGCAGTTCTATTGGTGCATTCCCCACACCGACGCTGCTCTGTACAGTGTGTGTGATAACTCAGAGTTCACTAACTCATCGGATGCAAAAACTTAAAGAGGTCAAGAGAACTTCTGAAATAACTCTGTTACACCGGATGAGAGCAGTGAAATTTTAAGGATGACTGGCATCACAAGAGGTGATTTGGAGGTTGACTTGAGTCTAAAAGGTTTGTTTTCATCTTTTTAGATTTTAAGTATGGTTTGACAGTCTTTTTTTCATTATTTGGATCAATTATATGTAGTAACACTAAAAAAAAACGTTTAATCCACCTCATAATTTTGCTGCTAGCATAAACATTTAAATTGATATTCTGTGGATTTGTAGCTCTTGTTGCTCAATCTTACTCTTGTCCTAATGCTCAGCTTTACATACGCCTACATTGATCTCGGGAAAACGGCATAAGGTCTTCTGTAAGAAGCTAACAGCATTCTCACAATTAATTTTTGTCAAGTATAACCTCCTCCTCATTCTACAGGATGCTGCGCTCCAGTTTAACCTTGGCTGTCTCCCTCCTCCTGACCTCATTGAGTGCTCACAGTATCGCTAAGCCCTGTGTCTGCTCAGCACTCCTGCCTGCCGGGCTTCGTGTCAACTGCAGTACTTTAAACCTCATGGAACTGCCTCATCTGCCTTCAGAGACCACAGAGCTCCATTTGCAAGACAACCGGTCCACCTCGGTGTCTCCAGGCCTGTTTGACAGATTTGTTAGCCTGAAAAAAGTCTCCCTGTCAGGGAACCCCTTCCACTGTGACTGCAGGATCCAATATCTGAGGAACTGGCTGCTGAAGAACAGGGATGTTGTTTCAGAGGACCCCGTTTGTTCCAGTCCAAGCTTTGTGGCTCAGAAGGCTATCACCGAACTTACGGATGAATACTTCTCCTTCTGCGCCTCAACAAGCTGTGATTATGGCAAGTACAATTCCATGTTAGGGGTGCTGCTGTGCTTCCTCATTCTGTTGCTTCTGTGGAACTTGAGACTTGCCAGAAAGTCCACTTTCACTCTGTTCATTGATGAGAGACATTCAGGATTCGAGGCTGACTCTTTGCGCTCACTAAAGCCAAAACACAGGAGGAGGCTGTACCCTGGACTGTCAGGGGTCATTGCAGATTCCAATTCTGTCCTTTGGTCTAAGGACTTAGAGAGGCCAATCATCAACATGGAGTTACTGCCGCAAGTACTGGATGTTTTACACAAGAAGCACAACATAAAGATAAAGGCTACCTGATGGACTTCTTTGTGCATTACTGTGGAATTACTAACACTACAGGTGGCAAGTAGAGCTTGTAGCAGTAAGAGAGCAGCAAACAGAGTTTCTCTCTATTTTCCTTCTATGAATAAAATAGTTTTCTAATGCTAAACTGCAGCCCCGTCTATGTTATGTTTTACAGCACAACCTCGCCCTAAAGAAAACTCACTACTCATTTTGAAATGCACATGAATTTGAAGGAAAAATCATCCAGCTTCAGGTTTCATTGTTTCGTTTACTCCGAGTAATTTGCATATTTCCTGTCTTGAGAGCATCGAGAACTACTTTTACTTCTAAAAGTAAAAGAACAGGGATGTTGTTCCAGAGGACCCTGTTTGTTCCAGTCCAAGCTTTGTGGCTCAGAAGGCTGTCACCGAACTTACGGATGAATACTTCTCCTTCTGCGATACTTTTACTTCTAAATGTTTTGCAGCGGATTAAGATCTATTTAGAAGTGGCATGATCCTCATCAGTCTATGAATGATTAACAGCTAGACCAGGAAATATTTGGACACAATGTCCAAATAATGAATATTGGTATAGTTTGCAGACAGTATTCACATCTGAACTGTAGCTAGTGTAAAGCTATTGGAGCTCTTTAATATGTAGGATTATGTTTGCGAACTTTAGCAATAAACTGTACATGCCCCAAATAACACATTTATTCTTAATACTTTGTGTAAATTCCTTTGCGTTCATCAAGCTCTTTAAGTCTGGAACCCATGTGGGCATCTGTAAAGAATGGGTTTAATCCTCTCTGAGGCTTTAAAGCAGCGGCCTTCAGCTGTTTGCTCGTGTTTCCCTTTGTCTTTGATTTCTTCTTTATCAGGCGATCACCTGGGGCCCGTTGCACAAAAGTAGGATTTAGACATCCAGGATGAGTTACTTAGCCAGGTTCAAGGAATCCAAAACATGGGCGCCCAGGCTTAGTTGGTTGCACAAAGGCCAAGCCAGGATGAGCAGACACGGATTCATTAAGCCAGGTGAAACCGATCCTGGATAAGTGCTGCACACGGCTTTCTTAAATAGACCCCACGATCGATCATAGATTCACTGATTCACCATGGCAACAAGGGCGGCGTATTTCTCCCCAGCGGAGCAATAATTATTAATGGAAGCATATGAAGAGGTGACGGAGAAAATAAAACAAAAAGGAAATACTGCCACAGTTAAAAAAACAAAGGGAGCAAGCGTGGCAAACCATTGCTGACCGCCTGAATGCGTAAGTAGTGCACAAATACACACTCACCACTCCACTGAAATTATCACAATTAGGCAGCGAACTACGGGGGATTCGGGGGATCCGAGACCCCCTGAAACTGACACGACACCCCCCGAAAACATGATTTGGGAAATGTTGGGGGGTCTCTAAAATATTGGCAAAATGTGATTTCCCCTGATGAGTTATGATTGCAGACGCGATGCGTGTGGAGGTGTGGAGCCTGTGTGCGTAATTGGCATAAAGCTGTGCTGTCCGCCGCGTATGATTCTGTATAGCTTCTCATGTGTTTTCGAGATCCGCGCTCTGAGTCAAGCGCAAGCAAGCAAGCAAAATGGACATGGCAGCAACTTTTTATTAAGAATGTGCCTGCCCACACATTGCCTGTACTGTTTTAGCAGTGAAATAAAAAACGCAATTAAAGGACTTGCAAGCATCTTCATCTCCTTCCCTGGGCATAGAAGACTCTGTGACATCAAGGAGGAGTTCTATAGGATTGCAGGTAAGAATTTTTTTTTTTTAAATTACAGTTACAATGTTAACATTCAGAGTAAGATACTCATTGCATCGTATTACAGGTTTCCCCAATGTCATTGGTGCAGTGGACTGCACACACATCAAAATAAAATCCCCCTCAGGTGGCCATGAGGGGGATTTTGTGAACAGGAAAAACTTCCACAGCATCAATGTACAGGTGAACATGACTTTTGATAAAGTTAATTAATGAACACTGTACATTGCCTGTGATGTGCATTAATTGGTTTAACATCTTATCATTTCAGATGGTCTGCAATGCTGACTATTTGATCAGTAATGTTGTGGCAAAGTGTCCCGGCTCGGTCCACGACTCCCGAGTGTTTCGGAACTCAGAGATCTATCGGCGCCTATCACAAGGTGAGCCACAGAACCTCTATTGATAACCACTTTTAACATCATGGCTGTGTTAAGAATGTCACTACTTATGAGGTTGTGATGGTAACATTTTGTATTCACAGGTGAATTCCTGGGTGTATTGCTGGGTGACAGAGGGTATGCCTGCCAGCCTTTTCTGCTCACTCCATTTGCAGACCCTCTGGAGGCACAACTGGCATACAACCATCCCCATGCCAGAACAAGGGCCCGGATCGAAATGACATTTGGCCAACTGAAGGCACGTTTTCAGTGTCTGACCCACCTGAGAGTCAGCCCAGACAGGGCATGTGAAATCACTGTGGCCTGTGCTGTCCTCCACAATGTGGCCTGCCTGAGAAAGGAGAGGGCCCCCAGAGTGCCAGCTCTCATAGACCGGGACAATCCTGCCATCTTCCCGGATGACGACTGTGGTCGGCTGGTCAGAGACCAATATGTGTTAAATTATTTTAATTAATACTCATGTTTATTTAAGTTGGGCCTGCAATGGCAGAGAAATTTTTGTTAGGTTTTTGTGCTGTATAGGCAAGGCAATTTTATTTGTATAGCCCATTTTTACAAACAGTTTGTCTCAAACTGCATGCTTTGATTCTGTGCTTTGTCTTGTAGAGCACTGTGTGACTTCAGTTTTGAAAGGAGCTGATGGTTTACTTGCTTTGATTCATGCTTGTTCAATAAAGGAACATCATGGTACACTCTAATGTGTATTTATATTTATATGGTGATGTACTTTATGTGTAGTCTGTGGGAAACTAAATTATCTAGTGGTTCATCTAAAATCATCAGTTATCTAAAATGATTTCAATTAATGATCACAAATGTTTCAATAATGATAGTGGGTATAGTTAAATGTTTTAACAATATGTTCTAGGCAGTGGAATAAATATTGGTTTCCATATGTGGCGACCGCTGACTGAGATAAGGAATGAGATTAAATAGATCCTGGAACTTAGCCTGGTCTGGAGCAGGCTAGCTTCACAGAATAAATCTCCATGGTAACTTACGTCTGAACATATCCCACTTCCCTTATCCTACTTTTGTGCAACCGGATCACGGATAAGTTGATCCAGGATAGCCAACATATCCCCGCTTAATCCCTTATCCTACTTTTGTGCAACGGGCCCCTGCTCTTTTGCTTTTGGCTCATGTTTTGGTTTGCTGTCCATCTGCGCTGTGAAGCCTCGTCTCATCAAATGTGCTGCATCTGGCCGGAGCTGAGCAGACAGTATATGTCTTTACACTTGAGAATGCATGCATGCTACTTCTGTCGCCTGCCACTTAAATAAACACGAGTTACCTGGCGCCACTAGACGCTGTGCGTGCCCACGGCATTCGTAGCTGCCTCCAAGTTTTGCAGGGGAAATTTTATGCTTCAGATTACGAGTCAGTTAGGAAGGTTCAGGAACGAGGTGTGATGATTGGTCATGCGCGAATCAAGTCACCTGCAGTTCACCTGCTTCCATTGCTTTTGCCCCAATAATAATGACAAAGTATGGCTTTTAATATACTCTCTAAATGAAAATAAAGTAAGATAAATGTAAGCGCCCAAGCAAAGGTTCCTTTGCAGAATGAACCTCACGATGCTACAGCTGATCCGACGTTCCACAACAGTTTTCCAAAGAGATTACCGTAGAACAATCATCAACTGTGGATGGGTTTAGAACTGGTCTGGTTAAATTAGTAATTGTTTAGTTTGTCTCACCTTTGAGTCTGTGGGCTTTGACTGCCAAATCTGTACTTCTCATAAAACTAATGTGAATACCTTAATCAGGTGTGTCCTCCCTGTAGGCAAACAGCAGATGTTAGATGTGAACACAACAACTTAATAAGAGCCTCGTATGTCACCGTTTATGACGTGGGATGTTTATTTTATTTTCCATATCAAAAGGAGTTTGTTCAGAAACAGAAATTAGGTGTATTACCTCCCCTGGCACCAACACGGCCCTGTTCCTTTGCCCTGAGGTGTTCTTCACTTAACTGAATGTAGTGGAGGGGTTATTTGTTTAACAACAGGAAGGATCCTGTACTCATTCACCACTGGTGTCTTTATTTTCTAATGTTACTGGACACATCATCGAGCCCTCTCTGAATGCAGTGAACTGTATATTTACATTCCTTATAAAGTTTAGAATTTGGTCGATGGCTAAAATAACAAATAATGGGACATGGTACACACCTAAAATCCCGACCTAACCGCACATTTAAACTTAAAAAGACAGTATTCGGATGTTCATAGCAAAACAAAATGTATTTTAATATTAAGTATTGGAGTGATTAATACTTATTTTGATCAATTAGATGACAGTATCTTATTTTAAAAAAAAAAAGACAAACATTTTTTTTTAGTATTCCTTATATTTTTTCTCTCAAGCTTAGGTATTTACAACGAGTGAATTACTAGTCATGGGACGGTGAAAGCTTTGGATGCATCTAAACGAAAGCCTTGTTAGCTTTTGCTCCTGGAATGAAAAATTGAAAGCATTAAAAACCATTGTTTTGACATGTTAACAGACAGCTTATGGCAGGAGCAGATGGAAACATTTAACAAAGATGAAAGTCTCCGTTCTGTGCAAATACCGGTCATGGCTCTCACAACTGGACAAAATGTGGACACACAGTGCTCTTGGAGGACAATATTGCACATCATACAGTTGCTTTTACAGTACAGGTATTACTCTCATGTCATGCATAGATTGTCCGGGATAAATGGGTCAAAAAAAGAAAAGAAAAAAAAAGTCAAGTAATGCAACAATACAAATCAAAGGCTAATCAAATATACTTGTTAAAAACACTCAAAAATTCTTGTAATAAATACAGGATGGTTTCAGGATTTGTCAGAAGGATTTGTAATAAACTAGAACCTATCATCTAAAAAATACTTGGGGTCAAATAAGGCAGTTCTTACACTTTTCCTTCGTGAGGAACGGGTCGTTAAGGACAATCACAAAACGATGTAACACAGCCGATGACGGTAACACTAACACGATTTTCTAAAATTTGTCTTGACGATGAACGGTTTTGAAGATGACCTGCATTTTGTCAATGCTTCGTCACGTGCTTGAACAAGTCCACAGTGTTGCGCTCCTACGGGTTTATGCATTAAGTGGCGTATTCCCAGTTTAGTGCCGCACCCTGCCTGCGTTTTCAACCCCCAGAGACCGCACAGAACCTGTCGGGCGCACAACTCTACTGAGGCACAAACTTCTCCTGCTCAAAGATGAGCTCAACGGCTTCTCCCACATCCTGCACAATGTGGCCTGGCTCCACCAGCGCGGGGTCAAATCGGAAGTCCCGGTGGCCGTGGAACACGGTTTCTTTGATGCAACGATTTGCGTCAGGTGGCACCTCTGCGTTGGGGTTGTAGACCCCCGTGCAGACTAAGATGGACTTACAGGAAGTGGCAGAGGGCAGCGCGAGCTCGGTTTCCCACAGGCTGTCAATCTCCTCCTCCCTGGGCAGTGCAGCCGTGGAGCCAGTGGCAGCCGCCATCTTCGCAACAGCTTTGGGGTTCTTTCTGGCAGCTCTCTCCTCCAGGTAGCGATTGTACAGATTGGCTCCATAGATGTCAGTCATGAGGTTATCCCTGAGAAAGCAGCGAGTAGAGGATTATTCAGGTAACATATAAACATGTTTGGGTTTATTTTCTGCTGCTTCCTTATGTAACTGGAGCAGCTGATGTAAGAAAAACAACAACAACAACAGTTACTGAAAAAGCTCAAGTGAAACACGCATGTTCCGAAAGTAAACCATCATAACTTCGCAAACACAGTTGTGGGAAGTTACAATGACAGAGTTCACACACATAGAAAAACCCAGCGTCTTACCCTATAGCATAAAGGGAAGTGATGGGTAGTTTCCATTCCCTCAGCATGACCTGGCCTCTGATGAGGTATTCAGCAAAATGGTAGGTCAGCTCACTTGGTTTTCCCATGAGAGCCTCGTATTTCAGCTCTCTGCCCGTTATCTTCTTGTAGATGTTCTCTAGGCACACAAGAAACGTCCCATGGCCAAACCTGAGACAAAGAGAAAACTCGACTCCTGACTGTGGCTCACGAATACAGCCTGTGTCTCTTCAACACTTCTTCAAAAAGCTCTGAGACGACAGAGAGTTTTTTGGGTTTTTTTAAATTACCGTGGAGAATTAGCCTCAGCCATCCACATGAGGTCCATGTTGCAGGCCAACAGGGGGAGGTGAGACCTCGCTTGGGTTTGGTGAACACTGCTGAGGTTACCATTGGTCAACAAAACGTCAGTTATTAGCTGCAGGTTGGTCTCCCATCGAATTGGCTCCCCGAACAAAACTAGAGCTGTGAGTGGAATTACAACACAGAGGTGCAATGTCTGAGATCTACAAGATAATAAGCTCAAGAAAACAAGAGGAGTGTGTTCGTACCTTCAACCTTAGGGAGGTTGATTACAGGATTGGTCTGAAATGATAATAAAATCATTTTAAAAAAATGGATCTTTAATATGCTGTAATTGCAAAAACTGTAGTTTTTGTACAAAACATTTAACTTTAGCGCCAGATTGTAATATCTCACCGGCAGTTTGGGCCTCCTGTTGTGATCCACCATGTCCAGCAGTGGGTACGATTCCCTCAGCATGTCAATACTGACAACATTCTTAAAGCCCACACTAAAGACACAGCATTATGGAAGAATGAGGACAAAATATTAAGACCTAAACTAAAAAAGAAAAAGAAAAAGAAAAGGAAAATGATTGGCTTTTTTTAAACGTAAGATTCCAGGATTACTTTTTAGCAATTTCCAGGACGGGCCCCTGTCCCGACACCAAGACACACTTGTCATGGAACTTCTTCAGCATTCTCAGGGGACTATGGGACATGATGACTTGATCCTGTGAAATCTGAAAATAGAAAAGGGGGCTAGGTGAGGTTAATAGCAGAGCAGTCGGGAGACAGCGGATGATTCCAAAGGAGAGAAAGTAAAAGTTAAGCTTGATCCACATTTAAGCAGCATCCCAGCATATATGACGATGTGTACATAACTCACAGGCACTCCCAGGATGTGAGAGAGCTGGTCCGCTTTTGTCTGTCGGAGGCAGTTCCCTGCGTTTGTGACAAAAACAACTGGCACCACAAATTGTCCCTGAGAGTCGACCAACTTCTCAAACGCCTTTTTCGCGGCGGGGATTGGCATCCTACCTCGGACGAGCACGCCATCGATGTCGAACAGTAGCCCAAATCTAGGCTGTGGCTGTGGAAGAGAAAGACAGAAGCCAATTAAAATCAGTTTAGCTCAATGCAAGAAATCCTCACAGACACTCCGCTTGTAGAAGTGTGGGCAACAAACTCCTAAAACTTGAAAAACATCTGTACAGAACTGTCAAAACGGATGGGAAATGGTGAAATCTCTGATTCATTTTTATACATTAGTGAAGTGTCAGATAAGACAACCTGTTCACAATTAAATGAGCTGTTATTATTGGTATTTCAAAATAAAGTATACCTTATATGTCTTTGCACACCATGTATTAATTTACATTTTGTTTAGCTGCCCACAAAAAAAATCTGGTCACTCGGGCCCTTTAGATGTGCAAACATAAAGAGAATCCCACAGTGACACAGCAGTACAAGGGACACTGTTAGCATACCACAAATCACCTTACATCTACCAAATATGTCTGCAAAACGTCAGCGTGTTTTTTTCTGACGCGGGGGAGGATTAAAACACAGTTTATCCAGGATTGTTTTCCTGCTGAGTTAAACACAGTAAGCTACATCTGCTGCCGCCGCCGGAGTCAGATGCCCCGTTGTTCTCACGCCTCAGCGGACAAAAGTTCTATGCAACATCGTAGTCCACGGGGACACATTGAACGCATATCAGAAACCACTAAGTGGTGCACTAAGTGTCGCCTTGTGAACAGCGGATTGTTCGAGCAGCAACAGCTCGAGACGTACCTTGTTGATAGTTCCGCAAAGCCCGCACCGAGAGCCGACATGGCCCACTTTTCGCCTGGCTTGGCGGGTGCTGAGGCTGCACAGGCCCCTGTAAAACGGCAGGAGTCCCCTCATCTCCTTCGCTTGTCACGGGGTTCAAAAAGTAAGGGAAAAAAATGTGAGAAATTAAAAACGACCACCCCCCATACACACACGTAAAGCCCGAGCCGGCTCGCACCGGCCGCGTTGGCTGGCTGCTCGGCTTGTTTTTCCTCCCCCCCTCCGCCTGTAACGTGACTGGGCCGGACCCCATGACGCCATATGAGGAGGAGGAGGGTCTCTTTGCTGCATCTCTGGCGGAAGGAGATGCGTGGAGCCAAAAGACCGACGCATCTGCACCGCAACCCCCGCTGCCATTTTAGACACCGAGGTTGAGCTACAACGTTTCTTGCACTCACAAGCGAATCTGCGGACCACGGCGGGCTGCAGCAGCGGCACATACAGCAAAGGCCGGCGACAAGCACCGTTTACAGCAGTTTCCCCCTCCATCAATATTCAAGGGGGGGAGGGGGGGGGGTGTTATTCGTCCCTCTGAGCACAACATGGATACCCCTACACTGCAAAGTCTTGAGCGTTGCAACACGTTTACACGAGACCAATTGGGCTCGGTCACTGATGTCACATGCACCATTCTGCCCTCACGTCCCGAGTCAGACCCGAATTTGCTGACAGGGTGTCTGAGCTTTTGGTCAATAACAGCGGTCTCCTTGCAAAAAATTGCGTTTAAAAGTCGATGGGGTGGGTGTTAATGCCGGGCAGCAGTTGACTTAACACAGAGAAGACCTACACAAGTGACAGCAAATCTTTATCTGATGGGTGGGACATCAAACACATTACGTCTTACATTTCTTTGAAGTACCCGTTCAAGTACAAGTGAAAGCCACATCAGCCCAGTACAAACATCTGTCAGGAAAAGGCACGCGACGTGCTTTTCTGTTAGAGGTGGGTGTGGGTAGGCAGTGAAATCACACACAAAGCTTCTCCCCGTGCTCCTCCAGCTTTATTGACAGTTTAAAATTACATTTCTATTTTCTAGGACTTCAGTTGCACTTTCCTTCCGACTTAAAAACTGAGTACAAGCAAATGGTATTTATACAGTAGTCTAAGTGATATTGTACAAAAATAACATTTTTGATTTCTGTGAAAACATTTTTCATTCCCAAATAACTCCAAATTCTGCTGTTCTGACGACTGTTCTCGATGTTAAATTTTTGCCAAGGTAAAAAAAAAGAAAAAAAAAAGAAGAAAAAGAAATAGTTAAAGGAAAAAAAAAAAAGGAAAAAAATTAAAAGAAAAAAAAACATCAAAACAAAAAGTCTGTTTTAAAGGAAAAGTTTACCTTGGACTTCCAAGTGATATTTAAATTGTAAACAGATTTCTATAAAAGAGCATGTTTCTTTTATTACCTCCAAAATTTTTAATATCTTAGTAATATAACATGTAGTTTGTTATCGCCCACTTGTGGCTGCCTGTAGGGCTGAAATGCATCATGTTATGAACTGTTTCCATGTCATACTCTCTTGGCCAACTCATATTCCACTAAAACAAACCAAAATAACCACACATGGAAGTTTGGTTTCCATTTACTCCCTTCTTCCATCTCGTTTTACTGAGACGCACTTCCACAAGCTCAGAGGTCCTATAGATTCCCATATGCTTAGTCCCGTTTTTTTTTGTGTGTTTTTTTTTCTTTTCCATCGCTGATCACCAGTGGCTTGGAAAGGGGGGTTCTTTAACAAAGCATTATACATAACACCGCTACCAAACTAAAACATTTTTTTGTATTGAATGCAGAAAGATATTTTTTCACCCCTTTCATTGTATTACATGTCGAGAGGCTCACTGGCCTGGGACTAGCCTCTGTTAGCCAACCTTTGGCCAGTGAAGAGGATTCAGAGAAAATAATACAACCAACCATCAATCTGAAAAAAAAAGGAGGGGCAACAGAGGGCACTGATTATGCGGTTGCTTCAATGGTGCACTCTTTTGCCAGGTGGCCTGCCTTTCCACAGTTGTAGCAGTTAGTCTCGCTGGCTTTACTGCAATGCACAGCGACGTGACCAATCTCACCACACCTACGGGGAGACACAAAGGCGGATCAGAGACTTCAGTGAGGGGAAATGTCCGTGAACTTGCTCTCAAGTTAAAACAAAAATGTTGAAGCGGCAGCAGAGCGAACTTACTTTAAGGTAAAATATAGAGAGCAAGGGAATATATTCATTTCACAAAAAATGGCAGACATTTTGTAGAGCTACAACACTCAGAGCTAAAAATATATATATGTTTTGTTTTTTTTTAAATTAGGACTTTGAGGCAATGCTTACCTGTAACATTTGACCTTATCGCAAAGTTTCTGGATGTGGCCAAACCCACCGCAGGAGTAGCACTTCTGCTCGTTGGCATGATCGCAGTCACGGGCCATGTGGCCAGCTTTGCCGCAGGTGTAGCAGAGCTGCTCCCTCTCTTTTTTGGGCTCCTTGCAGTCCCGGGAAATGTGACCACTCCTGTGGCAGTTGTAGCACGCTGAACATTGGAGGGTGGGGGCGGGGGCATGGCAACAAACACTGTGTCAGTACAGGGAAAACCCCCCAACTTCACATTAACAAACTAAAACTGAAGCAGATTAAACAGAGATGCCGTGCTCACCATCCTCAGTTTGGTCACAGTCCCTGGCCATGTGTCCCTGGTCTCCACAACGATAGCAGAACAGCTCTGTAATGACAGGCATCGTACGCAAAGAAGTTTGAACGTTTAGTTTGTTTTCATTTCTGGCCTTTATTCCAAAAGAGTCTCTCCTACAACTCATGCCAGTGTGACTTGGTGATAATTATCCTACACTGGGTGTAGCCAGATAAGTAGATTGTACCCTTGCCTCGTCCCCGGCCCCTGCCACGTCCACGTGCACCGCTGGCATTGGGGCAGTGCTTGACCCAATGACCAGAGCGGCCACATCCAAAGCACTCGCTGTTGCTGCTCATCTCCATATCCTGGAAAACAAAAGCACAACGCAGATGTAAGCAAAACTGGATTTAAAATAAGAGAAATTTCACTAGCATATAACCTCACACACCACACTCACATCAATATGGAAAATACATGGATGTTGTGGGACATTGAATAAAGCATTTCATTGAAGCCATGTGTCACGGCATGAATGTGTTCACAACTGTGCGACTTATTCCTAAATAAGTACAGAACGAGGCATCTGCCACTGGCATTTATTGACAGATTTTAGAAAGACAGACTGTTTTGGATTTCCTCAGACAAGGCATAATTTGAGCCAGAGCCTGTCTGTGTTAGATTTCGCACTTTAACCAATGCAGCTGTTGATTGTTGTGTCATGAAGAGACTCGGATAAGTCCTCCACAAAACTGTATGCTCATCTGAAAATGGCTCCACAAGTTCGAGTTAAATAAAATAAAAAGACTTGCATCAGTACTGAAAAGAGTCGGGCTAGGAAAATGACTACCAGGGGAGGAGGGGGGGCTCTACTCTAGTTCAGAGGGGCACATTTTTCAGCTGCTGAGTCTATCATATTGCGCCAGCCTCTATTAACTACTCAGCTAACTTACACGCCTTCCCCAGTGTGATCGTGTTGTGATCGCCATTGGTCATCGGTTTGCTGAGGACATCAAGTTAAGAAGAATGAGTTAATGTGTAATGCAGTTCCTGACGTCAAGTGTAAAAAAAGAAAAAGGGCAACCTCTGATAACGTAGCAAAATGAAGCAGCTGAACATTAACTGCTCTGTATGGCTGCACCTCAAGAATTGCCAGTTATTTTTAATATGGTCAGTTCGAATATGGTCGGGACTCAACTTTCGGCAGAAGTCACATGATATGTTTTAATGTGTAAACTCAAACGTTTCTCCAGTAGCGACACGAGGACTGGTTTCTATACACGCATTCTTTTGCGTAGAGCTATATTTAAATAATTCATGTTTACTTCAAGCTACACGCTGCTAACACGCAGCGGAGTGACCATGAGAGCATGCTGCGAGTGGTATGCTAGCAGGGCTAGCTTCAGAGGACAGCGCGTCGCATCGTATTTTGGTGATTTAGCGTCTCCAAAAAACAACAAGAGTTCACGTTTAACTGGCCTTATGCCTTATCGACTCGCCAAAATGACGTAACGGGTCATGTTGGCAAAGTGTGCAAACCAGCTTATGCGATTCCAAAATGTTTGTGCGCCTGCAAAACAGACATAAAAAACCAAAGGTTGAAGCTACGCTAACGTTGGCCTAGTCACGTTGTTTTCCTGCGTGCTCGCGAGACACCACTGTTGCTGGCTAGCACAAACTAGCCCTCCACCTCACGACTACGACCAAGAAACACGGTTCAGTCGACGATCGATCCACGCTCTCCAGTAAGAAAGTATCGATCCGAGATTGATAACGCTAAATACTTGCAATTTATGTTTTTTGACGGGCATCCAAGTGAATACGTCTTAAAAACAACATTTCCCGCCAGGGCGCACACACCAAAGTCGTTGTGACGAGCTAATGTTAGCAGGCCGGCCTCGGAGCCTGGTGCTGAGTAGTGAGAGCAAACAAAAATCCAACCAGTGCGCTGGTCCAAAAAAAAAAACCCGAACCAAACGTTCAGTTTTCCACTCTAGTCGCTTTCAACAGGCCATAGCTGCAAAGTTAGTAAGAATACAACGTTCAGTGACTACATTAATTTAATGCCGTTTAAAAAGCTTACCTTGATGACTACCTAGCTGTGTCAGTGTTTACGCCTCCTTCTTTGCGCTACATGCGGTGCCAGCAGGAGTTCCTGAATTGTCATTCACAGTAGCCAGTAAAAACCTGCACAATCATTGGCCACTAACTCTACAAGTAACCAATAAGACTTAAGGATGTCTGGACACCGCCTCTATGAATCAGCCAATTGTGGATATGGAATGGTCTTTTTTTTTTTCTTCTTTCTCTTTCTCCCTTAATCGACTGACCTTATTTATCACCATTTATTTTGAACATTTGAAACCTCTCTAAGTGGGAAACACTTTGGTCTTTATGGTAGGAACAGAATTACTTACAAAAGCTGTCAGTACTAACAGTACGGCCGCTACCACCGTTATCCTCAGTTTATTGATGTTAAATTGCTGTTTTTTTTATATAAATATAATTGACATGTATCTGTGTGTTTCTTGGAGTGAACATCTACCCCTCTCATCCAACTTAATGACTAAACAGTTTTGTGGTAGAATCAAAATTATACATCATAATTTATTTTTGTGTAAGTGCAAAATTATATAATAATGAGAACGATTTGATGGATACGTACAACATGTGCACATGAAACACTGTAAAACTGTTATTTTTGCCCACTTTTTCCACTTCCAGCACGTCTCAAATGGCAGTCTATCAACTATCAATTTTATTTTTCAATACTCCCTCATTTAATTTGATAATAATAAATAAGCATTGTATATATTGTGAATCATCTCTGAAAACTTTTAAGGATCTGAAATCTGAATCCAGAGTGTCAGCAGGCCTCAAATGATGCATGAATAATGCATCAAAACAAGCATGTGCTCATTCTCACAGATCTTATTGTATAAGCCCTGTTCTTCAAGTGGAGTGCTGATTACATTGTTTATAGAATACAGGAGGACTGATACACAATTCATGGGAGCTCTGAGTCTAAGCTAACTGGCCTGAGTGCTCTGTCAGATCAATAGGTGGAAGAGAGATGCTTTCACCAGTCTTAAGGTGGCTTTGCTGTAAATATCTGCAATAGTGTTTTCTGTGTCCTGGGGTCTACATTTTTTAGTTTTTAGCTCACGACCTTTGTCGTGAAGCAAGTAAAAATGTAACGAACTGTGTGGTGCAGTAAGTCTGAATTGATAAAGGGATGTTTTGAAACCTCAGTTCATTGTAAACGCCACAGTGGCGTTGCATTCGGAGTGGGATACCTTAAGATCCTCCACAATGGCAAAGCCCTGCCCTCATTTTGACAGAAACAGTACTTGGTATTTCTGTAACTTCTCAGATTCACAGCTTCTTAGAAAATGCCATTGTCAGAAAACTAGAGGCAATTGTGAAGTCAGATGTGTTGCTTGACTGTGCAATTTGCTGCTCAGCTGGGACAAAACAGGTATGGGTCTGGATCTCCTGTTAGAAATTGTCTGGTGCTGCTTTACGGAAACAATATATGCCGTACCCATCAGGACCACTGACTGGGATGTTAATCAGGCTGTTTCATTCTCAGATGGTGTCCATTCTCGCTCGCTGAAAGGACCTTTGAGCCATCTGTGATAAGGGTATCTCAGGGGACCCTGACCAGGATGCCACAGAGATGGTGAACACATGGTGAGTACAAGTGGGTATGGTTTCACAATGATACCGTTTCAGGATCAGTTCGGGTGAGAACTTTATATTGGCTGTTAGAAACGGTTATGTTTTTAAAAAAAGAAAAAAAAACTGCCAAATCCAGTGTCGATGTGAGAATGAAGCATATCTGTACACTGAACTACTACTGTGCCACTAGGCAAGGAAAATGTATTTATATAGGAAAAATCAACAACTAGCTGATTCGGAGTGATTTGCATAGACTATAAAATTGTTCAAACAAAAATTAACAGTAAAGACGGGGGGTTGCTTATTTTTCTTCCACCGAAAATGTTATAATGTAACAGAACCAGCAGCAAACCTATAAAGTAATGTTATGAGGCCACAATGTTGCAGTGTGCCTTCTTCACCAGAAGATGGCGCGACTAGAAATTACACGAATCCTTTCCTTTACCCCAAACCGGTGGATTGTTGATTTGTTGGTTGTTCAAATTAGCACTATTTCAGCAATAGTTGATTGGAACTCTTTCAAGTGTATCCCGTACCTCAAACCCCATTTGTGCACACTTCACCCTTTTCAGGGTGAGCCCAAATGGGAGTAGGCTACGTTTTAAAAGACGACGTCGGCCACATAACTAGACTTTGAAGCGTGTATTCGTTAAATTTGATAAGCGTACTTTTTTTGTTTGTTTGTTTTTTTAAAAACAGCTGGATTTTTTATTGTGAGCAATAGCGGCGGTATTGCTCACAATAAAAGTGGGAGGGTTTAAGTTTGTGCGGTAGTTGCGCAGTGTGAGGGATGCTTGCAGGTCTTGTTGTGACTGCAAGGTCCTGTTTCAATCACTGGCGTCAGACGGACGCACAACACCAACTCAAAGCTCTTCACCTTCTGCTAAACAACGTAAATATTGATTTGGAAAGGGGAAGCATGACAAAGCAACTCTTGGAACTGTTATTCTGAAAGAGCTTCTTCGCTGGACTAAAAGGAAACCCCTCGTCGTGTCACTTTGAAGGACCGACGGATTTTTTTTCGCATTCCCTACAACCGGGAGATAAAACTTTCCCTCTGTTGTTTTAGGGAGCTCGTAAAAAAGAGCCGCCTATGACCTTCACGTCTTACATTATTGCAGAATTCCCCGGCTACAGGATTGTTTGACACAGCGTTGGAACCTCTACCAGCTTCGACTTTTTGTTTTTCCTCTTTTCTTTGAATGCGTTGCAAATATGATGTCACCGACGCCACTTTTTCCTGAAGTTATGGCGGAGCACAACTTTTTTAACTTCTCTTGGTGAGCATGTACAGGCTACCGCTCCTAGCACTCACGACTCTTTGAATCACGTCAGAAAACCTGTCTTTGACTGTTAAACTTTTTTCTCCAAAGGGCACGTGGACAAGAAATGCAACGTTTGAACAAATGAAATTTGAACAGGCAGTGAAAAGAGCCGTGAAGTTGAACGATATAGTCCGCTTCTGAGGGCCTTCAGGAAATTTCACTGTTGTCACTGGTACTACCAGGCCTTACTTAAACACACGTAGCTGCCGTTATAGTACACCTTTTCTAGTTTTTTTTTTAGTTTTCGTAAAGCCTACCCGTATCTCTGCCGTGTTCCTCTCTTGTGGTCACTTTGTTTGGTTTGCTTGCAACTTAGCTGAAAGCGTTTGAAACTCAGTCTCTCTCTGGCAAATAATGCTAACCTGCTGACTTCGTTTCCTCACCGACGCTTTTGACTTTGAGGACTTTAAGTCAAACTTCTCCGTCGATGGTGGGTTTGTTAATCGGCCTGTGCAATTTAGACTGCCTATTATGTAGCACTCGTTTAATCAGACGAGCGAAGTCTTAATTATTCTGGATTTAGCGTGTTTCGTGTCAATGCCCTCTTCTGGATGGACCACGGCATTTGTTTTGTACACACACGGCAGCAGCTATGTGAGGAAGGTGGAAGACCCTAGGTTCCTCCAGTCGAGGCTTTTCTGCACGACAGACGTATCACCACGTGAGCTGTGACAGCTAACCATTAGTTCTGCAGCGGATTAGCTCCTCGGGGTTAGCTGGCCTTTGCATAAAACACAGCAGGAGTAATTTGGTGTTTTGGGTTGGGTGAAAGCATACGTGCAAAATGTGAGGGCAAAGAATGAGCAAAAAAAAAAAAAATCTCGTGTATATGTACAATATAGCGCCATAGTTTGTTTTGGAAACAAGGCAGATGAGGGAGTGTATTTAGTTGTGATGGGTGCATCCAACTAGAGTTGTGATGAATAGTTTATGTGCCTAGCTGAGGATGTTTTGTTTTTTCTTCCCTAGTTTCTCTGTACGTTCCAGCTTCGTGTATTTAGTTAGTGCCTGTGTGGTTATACTTTGCGTGTGTTCTGTAGTCTGGCCATGCAGACAAAAGCTTCTGTCGAAAGCTCCTATTGTAACTAACACCTCTGTGAGAGTCTGAGATTCTCCAAGTCGGACTAAATTAGGTTGTCCACTTTTGCCGGCTGCTGTCTTGAAAATAGATGCCATTTTCGTGCCAAAAACGGTACGTGCCTGCCGTCCTCTGTAAACCACAGATATGTTATGATATGTTGTCGGGTTTATTGTAAAGGTCGACATGCGCACTGGACCACCAAACGTCTCCGAACACAAATGCATCCTGTCGCACTTTTGAAGCGGTTTCTGTTAGCTTCACCTGAAATGTCCCTAATCGTAGCATGAGGGTTGCACCCGGGGAGATTTTGTGTAGAGATTACTTCTAACCTCATGATTTCATAACCCAAATCTGTTGTTTTGCTGATTTTCTTTCCTACTGAGAAGAATTACCACTGTGACTGACCTGCGCTCAAGCCAACTGTAGGAGTGTTTTTTTTTTTTTTGTTTTGTTTTTTTTATTAAAATAAAGCTGCACGATTCAGCATTTGGATTTCCAGTAGCAACAGAAGCTGTTTTCATGCCCCTAACAAGATAGTAACGAAGTGACCCACCCAATATCCTCACAATGAATAATGAGAGCAAATATCATATACTTTTTGTTTGATTTCCTTTTTCAGACCATTGGGAGCGCTTGGTTTTTGTTTTACTAATGGAGCACCTTCAGGGAGCGTGGAAGACCCTGAGTAATGGCTTCGGAATGAAGGATTCTGCGTTTGAGGGGCCCTGTCTATCCCCAACCACGGTCCAGGGCTTCACCTGCCAGCGGCGCTCGTCAGACGACAGCAAGATGCCAGACTCGAAGACAAGCAGCACAATCCGCGTCTACCTCCCGAACCAGCAACGCACAGTGGTGAGTTCATCTCCGCTGGAAGAGAGTTCGTCTCGGATCTCCCCATCCTAACTGTATATTATAAGGATTGTAGAGGAATTGGTTTAAGAAATATCTAGAGGTTACTTTGTTTATTTTTTTAACATTTTTATTTGTCCTTCAGGTAAACGTGCGACCAGGCATGACTCTTTACAGCTGTCTGATTAAAGCGTTGAAGGTGCGAGGTCTGCAGCCTCAGTGCTGCGCTGTCTTCAAGCTGCATCCAGGACAGAGGAGGTGAGCTGTCGTGCATTTCTGACCAGTGACAAAGAGATCATCAGATCCAATTGCTCTAAATGTTTGTGTGAATGTTTTTGTTTTTTCTTTTCAATCAGTAAAAAATTCCGGATGGATTGGAATACTGACTCGACCTCACTTATCGGGGAAGAGCTGCTGGTGGAGGTTTTAGATCACGTTCCTTTGACAACACATAATTTTGTAAGTGCCCCTTTTTTTTTTTTTTTTTCCCCTCAACTCTCTGAGAAGATAAAAAAGTCACAATTCTCCTTCTTTTTTTTTTTTTTTTTTTTTTTTGGGGTCACTTTCAGGTTCGGAAAACATATCTGAAGCTAGCATTCTGCGACATTTGCCAGAAGTTTCTTTTGAACGGATTCCGTTGCCAAACGTGTGGCTACAAATTCCACGAGCACTGCAGCACCAAAGTGCCCACGATGTGTGTGGACTGGAGCAATATCAGACAACTGCTGTAAGTATGTGAGGGGCTGATGTCGGAAAAGGCCATTAACAAGTCGCCAGTGAGTTCTCTAGCAGTGTTTTTCAACATCGAGATGGATCAAAATGTCTTCAGGTCAGCTAAGTCTGTGGTTGATCCTGAATTAGTTTAAGTGCGATGACGATGAGAGCTTTTAAAGGAAATTGAAGGGGCTATTGTGAATTCAAGAACAATTCTGATGGTAATACTGAAGCAATAGAAAAAATAACAATATTTAGAAGAGAAACAATAGGGTTCCAGCATACCCTGCTTCTTGAACCCTTAATCAATTATTGAAATCTTCCAATCGCAACCAATCTTCAACAATTGGTTGCGTGGAAGCTTATCATTTCAATTCGGACTGAAAAATGTAATATCCGAAGTAGGACTCGGATAGTGTTGCTCAGATAAAAAGGGAAATTACGTTCTACTGATCTCAGATCTCCTGATTAGGCCTGTGCTTATACACTTGGCTTTGCATACTCGCACTCCAAATAGAGGCCCTTTAGTTTTATTTTGCATAAGGGGCTACAGGATCAACATTTACCATTTTGAGATCTGTATCACTGACGAATAGGAGATAGGCCCAGCCCCCTGTAGTCTGCAGCAGTCGGCTGTTATTTGGTTAGACACTCGCACATTGCCAGGCACCAAGCACTTTGAGTTGTTAACGTTCCATTTATATCTTCAGGTTGTTTCCAACGCCTGGTGAGAGCGGTGGTCCGTCCCTGCCGCCGCCTACGTCTAGACGCATGAGAGAATCCTTAACACGGTTTCCAAGGTGAGGCTCAGATGTTATTCTTCCCTTGCTTCATCCAAACTCAAACACACCCCTAAAATATTCAAACTGTATTGACAATCACCGAGGAGAAGGTGTCCTTTTTTTTGTGTGTGTGACCAGAGAAAGAAGAGTGAATTAATGTCCTGTTTAGAATCATTGTTGCTATTTTTGTACTGCCTGTTGTTCATTTTAGTTCTGGTTGGGGTTTTGTAGGAGGAGCTAGCAACCAGCCACTGACAAAAAAAAAGAAAAGGAAATAGAGCTGTAGGAGCGAGTACTCTAAACAAGGTTTAACGTTCATTAACAGGTCTCAAGAGGCCATGACCATGACCATTGTCATTTTCTGTGCCATTTGTCATGCTTGAGTGCAGCGCAGTTGCAGTGCTAACTTTGAAAGAGCCTTAATCTTTATGAAATCAAATCCTGTTTTAAGTGACGTCCCCAGCTTTAGGGAGGCTTACCAGTCCAAGGGCTAATGGAACTGGGTGTGAAAAGGGTCTGTTGTTTCACCAACTCATAAAATGGTTACAAAGGACTCTGAGCTGCCAAATTAGCACTCACAAAGTGCCCCATTCCATCAACTGAAGTGCCTCTAAAGGCTGAGTTATACTTCTTTTAACTGCCCTTGCGCTTGCGTCTTGCGCGTATGTTAATGGCTCGAGACGTTTATACTTCATTTTGCTTTGTCGGCGCTTGCGTGTGCTGCATGGCGATTCACCGCCAGGACAGTAGGTGGAGTAGCGGGTTTTTTCAATGACAAGCCTACTATGATGAAAGGAAATTCACCGCCAGGACCTCTTCGAGTGGATTCATGCTTCTTCTTCTTGTAAATAGCCGGTATTTTGTGAGATTTTCAACACCTTGGGGGTCTAAACGACTACTTTCTCGCCTGAAAATGTTTCAAATGTTGCTAAAGTTATATATTTACAGAGTTTATAGCTTAAGGGAAATCAGCTTTTCAGGCCGGCTGATTTCGGCTCGGGCAGGAGTGAAGTGCACTGTGTGTAAACGCTCTGCATACTGTCAGATCGAGTATGCCGTTTTCAAGTAGTAGGCGGTTTCGAACACAGCCAGTGGCTTGCGCTTGCGACTTGCGTGAAGTTTAGAAAATTGAGGTGACACACGCAAGCACGCAAGGGGGGGCTTGCAACCGCGCAAGGGCTTGCGTTGCGTTTTGCGTTGCGTCTTGCGTTACCGACTATAAACCAGGCTTAAGACCTTTTATACAATTCAACACTGATCATATACTAATGAATATTATAACCTGGTGTGTATGGGAGCACCTGAAGGCAGAGTAGCATTTGGATTGCTTGGAGATGAACATGATTGACCAATGAGCTGCACACCTTTTCAACTGAGCCAGTACTGAGCAGTTGTGGTCCGACCTAAATAAATGATGCTCGAATGAGGATGATGAGAAGAAATGACAGAAATAAACGTGTGGCAACAACGGCCACCACCCTCGTCTCATTTGTCTCTCCATTAGCCGTCCGTTTTTGTGTCATTTTGAAGCTGTGGCACAAGAAAGCTCGATGTTAATATTTGATTCTTGCCCCCCCCCCCCCCCTCCCCCATCACAGCTCGGCCCACCGATATTCCACCCCTCATGCCTTCAACTACACCACATCCTGCACACCCACAGGCGGCGGTCTCTCCCAGAGGCAGCGCTCCACTTCGACACCCAACGTCCACATGGTTAGCACGACCCTGCCTGTGGACAGCAGCATGTTCGAGGTAACTACACACCATGTGGGCCCCTTGAGTACTCCTGTAGGTTAAGGCAGCCACTCCTAAAATATCTCATGCCTCAGAGTGTTCTAGTCCTTCTACATTCGTCTTAGGCATGCCAACTACCCCCCCCTCTTATCTACCTCTGCCTTAAGTCATCCACCTGAACAGGCCTGAGAACGTGTTTTTTTTGTTTTTGTTTTTTTAAATATGTGTGACTTCCATTTGTTCGGTTACAGTTTGTGCTTTATCACCGCCACTGTTCTTGCATAATCAACAAGCTAGTTTTCTTGATTTGTAGACTTTATGTTCCCTCTGTCCAGGTAGAAACTGGAGCGTCATTTTTCACGTTGCTCTATCCTCACTTTGCTTTACTCTTTTCCTTTCCCTCCTTTCTCCTCATTGGCCTGTTATATTTTACCCTACTGGGGAGTAGCTAGACTGCCTGAATACCTCTCCCAGCTCCTGGTGCCATAGATTCTGGCTGAAGAGGAAAGTAGGTATTGTGCACTTCTCCCAGACTTTTGTTGAGGCCTCGTCTCAGAGTCCAGAAAAGGTTAGAAAGCAGAGTGTCTGTGTGCAGTCTGAATGGCATGCATTAGAAGCAGACTATCTGCGTTAACATCTTAGTGCTGCAGTTGAACCATGAGTGATGGCATGTGCTTAAACAGGCTTATTAAACTTTTTTTGCCTTTTGTTTCCTTGTCTTTTTTTTTTTTTTTTGTCTGCTTAGGATGCAATGCGCGATCATGACTCTGGTAAGTGGCCAGTTCTGCATTTCAGTCATTTCATGTCATGCACATTTGTATTGCATCACAACTCTTCCTTCACCCTCCACCCAGTTTAGCTCATTTAAAACACAGTCTCCCCACTGCTTCCATCTTTATTTATTTCATTTTGTTCTCCTGAAGGGGGGAGTTCCCCCAACCAGAGCCCCACTGGCTGGTCCCAGTCCAAAGCTCCCGCACCTGCTCAGCGAGAGAGGGTCCCATCCTTCAACACTCAGGAGAAAAATAAAATCGTACGTCCTCCGTTTTATTAAAATTTCCGCCGTCTGGTTGCTGCCTGCCTTTTAGAAACCAGGCTTAATGATATGTTGCTCGTTTGTCATGAGTTGGACCTTTTTGATTTCTGCTCATCTAGAGGCCTCGGGACAAGCGGGACTCGAGTTACTACTGGGAGATCGAGGCCACTGAGGTTTACCTGCAGTCCCGCATTGGCTCAGGCTCCTTTGGAACGGTGTACAAAGGAAAATGGCACGGTAAGTAGTGCACTACGGATGGGGCGGGGCACTGTCGGGTGCTACACTTTCACTAAGTCATACCAGACTTGTCTCACATTTTGACTCTCACTTGACTCATGAAATGACTTAAATGTGTGCTGTAAGGCTTTTTTTTATAAGAGTTTGTACACTTTATGTGCAAAGAATATCTAATGTGTATTTTTTATTTTTTTTTGTAGGTGATGTAGCAGTGAAGATTTTAAAGGTGATTGACCCTACACCAGAGCAGTTCCAGGCATTCAGAAATGAAGTGGCAGTCCTGAGGTAAGAAATGAGTGGACCTCTTATTTATTTATTTTTTTTTTCCTCATCTCAGACCAGCAACCTTGTCCAAATGTCTTAGTGAGTCATCTTCAACACCAGATCTTATCTCACAGCATCTTTGGCAAGCTGATTTCCTCTCCCCTTCTGCCTCTGGTTGCAGGAAAACGCGACATGTCAACATCCTGTTGTTCATGGGCTACATGACGAAGGACGCCCTGGCCATCGTGACCCAGTGGTGTGAGGGCAGCAGCCTGTACAAACACATTCACGTCCTCGAGACAAATTTAAAGATAATCCAGCTCATAGATATTGCCAGACAGACGGCTCAGGGCATGGAGTAAGTTGCAAACAATAGGAGCTTATCCGATGATGCTTCTGAAGTTGAGATGTCATCTAATACATTTTTTACTTTTCAGTTATCTGCATGCAAAAAACATCATTCATCGTGACATGAAGTCCAACAGTATCCTTTGCTGCTTTTATTTGTGTTTGAACAAAAATCCCTTAATGCAGCTTAGTCGTCCAACTGCTTAGGATCTTTCTTTTTACCTGAGATTCCTTGACAGCAGTGCAGACATCTTCTTGCATGAAGGGCTAACAGTGAAAATTGGGGACTTTGGTCTCGCTACAGTGAAGGCCAGGTGGAGTGGCTCTCATCAGGTCGAGCAACCTTCTGGATCCATTCTTTGGATGGTTAGTAACACTTTAAACCTCGTGGCAGCAGATTGGTCATAACAAACTTTGGAACAAAGGGATCATTTCTTATTTGTTGTTTACAGGCTCCTGAGGTTATCCGGATGCAGGATAACAATCCCTACAGCTTCCAATCTGATGTCTATTCCTATGGAATTGTTCTCTTTGAGCTCATGACGGGAGAGCTCCCATACGCCATGATAGCAAACAGAGATCAGGTAAAGTTATGTACACACGCCGTACTGTATGTCAGGAGTTTAGTGGCTCATGTGCAGAATGTTAGAGTAGGTCCATGCCATTCTGTATTCTTCTTATTTGCTAATTGTATGTGTCCAGCACATCCATGGCTGAACATAAAGGTCTTTTTTTTTTTTTTTTTTTTTTGCCGGCTTTTTTAAACCCCACAATCGGGCATTTGTCTAGTTGACTGGGTCAGAGTACGAACCCGGCCCAGGAGGTGGTGAAAAGACACTGTGTTGCTGTCTGAAGAGGGTAATGGAGCTGGACTGAGGCCCGCCATGAAACGGAGGCGGACGCCATGGAGCCACTGGCCTAATTTTAGACCCCGTAATACAACCCTGTGTTAGAAAAGGGGTCCATGGGTGTGCGCGTGTTTGTGTGTGTGTCTGTAGTTTTTTGTTTTTTTTTTGTCTTGGCTTGAGTCACATCTGGCTCCTTCTCGTTATTCAGAGCAGGCTAAATCCCTGCACAGAGTGTGGCCAAAGTAGCATTGTGATCCCCTGTCATACCCTATTCTCCTTGATACTGTAGAATGACTTTGTGCTCAGCTGATCTGGCAGGCACATAGAGTGCTCCTATCATCTTTTATCTCTGCAGCATCATGCACCCATGCCTTCACAATAGCTGCAGTGTTTTAGGTGTCGGTCACCTTAGACTCGCAGGCCATATTTATATCTGTATGGTCGACTGCTGATTCAGGATTGATCAGATGTCCCCCCCCCCACAGTTGCAGTGACCTCACTTGTTCGACTTTAAAAATGTTTTTTTTTAAATGTGATTACTTTTCCAGTCTGCCTCATTTGCTGTTTTTGACTTCCGCTCTTAGATTATTTTCATGGTGGGAAGAGGTTATATGTCCCCAGACCTCAGTAAGCTCTACAAAAACTGCCCCAAAGCCATGAAAAGGTTGGTGGCTGACTGCATCAAGAAGTCCAAGGACGAAAGGCCACTCTTCCCCCAGGTGAACTGCTCTGTCTGTAATTTTAGACATTTTAGTTTAAAAAAAAAAAAAAAAACTTTTTTTCCTGACTTTTTCTTTTTCTTCTAGATTCTGTCCTCCATTGAGCTCCTCCAGCACGCTCTCCCTAAGATAAACCGCAGTGCCTCAGAACCATCCCTGCACAGAGCCTCGCACACCGAGGACATCAACGCCTTTACTCTGACCTCCACCAGACTGCCTGTTTTTTAGAGGCTCAACTAGCACCGTCCCTCGTCTTCCTCCTCCAAAATATACGAATGCAAGCATTCAGTGGGCCCAAATTCTCTACGTAAAGATTTTAGCTAGCATAGACCAACAGATACACATGGAATCACACACAGACCCACTCTAAACATCATCATTTAATGAATTGAGGAGAGAGGGAAGTGCTGAAGAAACAGCCTCTGAGATTAACCATGGAAGGGATCGGGTGAAAACGGATTGCAGTTGGATGTAGACATGAGTGGGTCAGCATATGGTACATAATCTCATGTATTTAGACATATGTAGAGGCTGCGTGTTGGCATTGTATTCGATGTAATTTGTAAATATATGCACGCACACCTACCTAAGACAACCATGAATGGACTTTGAAGGAAGCTCGGGACGTATGCGTCTCTTGATTTTGGGTTCTGTCACATGAAGGATGCCTTTTTCAGGTCTGCCTGGTTTTTTGGTGAAGAGGACTCTATTTTTTTCTTTTTTTTTAAGCTTATCTGCCTTAAGTGGAAACAAAGCCTGGACTAAGATCCTGCACAACTTCACCTTCCTCTGGTTATCATGAAGCCGTTTGAAGTCGTCCATCTAGTTGCACAGTAGCTGATTTTGCATTGTCTTAAATGATAATGGGGTAGAAATGGAAATTTTTTTTTTTTTTTTTTTTTTTTTTTTTTCTCCTTTCCTGAGGTCTTTTAATCGTCATTATTTTGGGGTAATTTTGGATGAATTATAGCCTGTCTGAAAGCTAGCATGAGTGATGATTGATATCTGCACAGTTAAGCAGAAGCAAAGGTTTTCGACAGTCTGCCCATTGGTCTCATCGCTCTGAGTAAGCTGATTTGTTGATGCCCACGCACCCTTCAGTCCTCACCGTCAGTTGGTTATTGTGAGCTGGGTGTTTGGCAAGTGTCTTAAATATTTTAAATGATTTGGAAACTAATTTTGTTTTTATCCTGTCACTTTGAGGAGGTTTTATTTTGAACTTGGTGAGAAAGTTGTCAATGCGATGTTTTAATAAAATTTAAGTTAAATTCCTTTGCCAAAGTAGACTGTCTGCATCATGTTTGTTCTTCACATTGTTTGGCCGACATTTGTCACGTTGACCATGCACTGTAGGTCACTTTAACTCCATTTTCAATGCAGCTGTGCTCCGCCTCCTGCTTTCTGACGGTGAACTACAGCACATGTGCAAGACTTTGAAACAGGGTGTAATGTTTGCCGTAGCAGTGGCAACGTGGTGTAACCTCACAGGGGATCCAGTCCAGACACGCCACCAAGGGATTCCACCATTGGCTGATGCCGCTGTGTACTTCGTAGCCTCTGGCAAGCTCAGTGGAACAACAATCATTCAGCAAGGGAGTGACACTTGGTGGAAGGGGAGAGGACAGTTGTGTATGATTTAGAATAAACATCCAACGTTCAGATCCTGCAGGGCAGCAGTATTCCATGTTCAGATTCACAGTAAATAGAGGACTGTTGTGGTGGTCTAAATATGGGAATACGCGTTCATTATTTATTCTGTTTTATGGCCCCGAGGTATTTTTGAGCTCTCTTCAGTTTTGTTCCTTAAAAACCCGCCCACACAGATGAAGCAGGCCTGGTGTCATGAAAAGTGTAGCGACACACAATAAGAGCAAAGTCTTAGTCGACCACTGATCGGCTATTTTTACAACAGCTCTGTTCTATGTGGTTATCTGTTCTATATCTGCATCCTGACAAACTCTGTGCCCCACTTCTGTGGCATGCAACAGCTCCATCTCGTGGTTCTTTCCTGTGATGAAGATGGAGCAGAGTCTTTTGAATCGATCTAAAACGGGTTGAATATGATTTCCACACGATATTCAAACTATTAGTTTAAAATGATGGCTTGGCAGAAGCATTCAAGCTCCACCTGTCTTCAGGATTGGGTCCTTGTCGGGACATTTTAGGACTTTGTCCTGGGGCCGGTTGTGTTTTTCTTGGTGGTATTCATCTTGATGGTTATTGAAAATGAGCATTGTTGAAAAAAGCGCTCACTTGGGATTGCTCGGTATTTTTCCGCCTCCATCTTCCCTTCTATTCTGACTCCTTTCCAACATCCTCACAGCATGATGCTTCCATCACCGTGTTTGTCTGTTGGGAAAGTGGGATAACGTGAGCCACGCTTTTGCCCTGGTCAATCAAACGGGAAAATAAAAGTCCACTTATTTATGAGGACGGTTCACGTCTTCTGTGCCCGTAAGCATTTAAAACCAATTTATCGAACTGTTGTGCTTGTAGAATAATTAGGACATTTGTCCCAAAAAATATGGAGAACCAATGTTGCTTACTAATGTCAAAATTACAGTCTTTAAGTAAAATGTGTCAATTTTTAAGATGGTTTCTGACTTCATCATCATTATTGAGTTAATAATAATAATAATAATATATTTTATTTATAAAACACTTTACATCAATTTAATGACCTCAAGAGTGCTACATTTTAAAACTAGCAAAAAAAAAACAGTAAAATAATATTAAGATAATTCAGGCAAACTAAAGGCTTTTCTAAAAAGGTGAGTTTTCAGGCCTTTTTTTAAAAGAATCCACAGTCTGTGGTGCCCTTAGATGGTCGGGGAGAGCATTCCACAGACTGGGTGCAGCTGAGCTGAAGACCTGGTCGCCCATAGACCTGAGCCTTGTCCTTTGGAGCTGGAGGAGATTGGCCTGTCCAGAGCGGAGATGACGTGAGGAAGAATGGGGGGGCGATGAGTTCTTTGATGTAGGGGGGGGGCAGTGCCATGGAGGCACTGGTGGGACAGAAGGGAAATCTTGAATTCGATCCTGTACTGGACAGGAAGCCAATGGAGGGATTTGAGGATGGGTGTGATGTGGTGGTATTTCCGCCCCCCCATCAGGATCCTGGCAGCACAGTTCTGAATATACTGCAGCTGCTGGAGGTTCTTGCTGGGGATCCCGATGAGGAGTGCGTTGCAGTAGTCCAGCCTGGAGGAGACAAAGGCGTGGACAAGTTTTTCGGAATCAGGGAGAGTGAGTATGGGGCGGAGTTTGGCAAGATATTCCATGCCGGCTGATGACACGACCAAGGGGGAGCATGTACAGTGTGAAGAGGGTGGGGCCAAGGACAGAGCCTTGAGGGACACCACAGGTAACGGAGTGCATGTCTGAATTTGCACCTCCCAGGGATACATATTCTGTTCTGTCAGTGAGATATGATGTGAACCAAGCCAGGGTAGTGTCAGAAAGTCCGATGGAGGAGTGGAGGCGGTGTAGAAGGATGTGGTGATCGATGGTGTCGAAAGCTGCGGTGAGGTCAAGAAGGATGAGAAGTGATGGAGAGCCAGCGTCAGCGGTCAGCAGCAGGTCATTGGTAACCCTGACCAGAGTGGTTTCTGTACTGTGGCCAGAGCGGAAACCAGACTGGAACTTCTCATACAAGCTGTTAGTGGTGAGGTGGTTGTGAAGTTGAGCAGAAACTACCTTTTCCAACACCTTTGATAGGAAAGGTAGGTTGGAGATGAGGCGGTAGTTGACAGGTGTTTCTGGGTCCAGGCTGGGCTTTTTGAGTAGTGGCTTGATGACAGCAGTTTTCAGGGACGTGGGAACATGGCCGGACCGGAGGGACTGATTGATGATTTTGGTGATCATTGGACTTATTGCAGAGGAGTGACTTTTAATAAGTACTTAGGGAAATGGGTCCAGGGCACAGGTGGAGGGCTTCATCTTCCTCAGAATGACTTCGATGTCATGCTGTGTGGTGTCAGTGAAACAGCAGAGGAGTTTAGTAGTCTCGGACTGAGGGTCTGAGGGAGCAGAGAGAGCGGGGGGGCTGGAAGGAGGGGAGGGTGGGGAGGCGGGGGTGCTAGAGAGAACGGAGTGGATGTTGTCTACTTTAGACTCTAAAAAGGAGATGAAGCTGTTGCACCGCTCCTGCGTGCTATCTGAGTGTAGGGGGGGGTTGAGGTTTGAGGAGGTGATTTAAGGTTGAGAAAAGTTGCTTGGAATTACCAGGGCTATTGTTGATTATATGGGAGTAGAACCAGGACCGAGTGTCACTGAGAGACTTGCTGTAGGCCTTCTGTTGTTCGCGGTAGGCCAGCTTGTGAGCAGCAAGCCCGGAGTCCTGGAAACGCCGTTCAAGGACACGCCCCGTTCTTTTTAACAAGCGTAGCTCACTGGTATACCAGGGGGCTGTACGTGTGAAGGGGACAGTTCTAGGCTTGAGTGGCGCATGACGGTCCAGGAAGGTGCTGAGTGATGAATTGTAGAAATCCACAGATTTTGTGACTGAAGGGGGGTTGGCAGTGGAGAGATGTTGGAGGTCAGTAGTCAGGGTGACTGGGTTGATGTTGATGTTTTTAAAGTTCCTCAAACTGATTTGTCTGCTGGGCTTATTGAGGGGGGATGGGGTGGGTAGCTCCATTGAGATGGCTTTGTGGTCAGACACGCCCAGATCGTGCACGAGAGATTGCTGATGGAGGTGGAGTTGGTGATCAGCAAATCAAGGGTGTGGCCTCTTGAGTGTGTTGGGACATTGATGTGTTGGGTGAGGTTGAGACTGTCAATTAGATTGAGGAGTTCAGCTACAGAGTAGGAAGGGGGGTTGTTAACATGAATATTAAAATCACCAAGTATGATGATTTTCCCTGAGGTTGTGCAGAGTGTTGTAAGGAGGTCATGTATTTCAGGGATGAAGGCTGGGTTGGGTTTGGGGGGGCGGTATATCAGGAGAACTGTAGTGGAAAGTGGTGGTTTGCATTTAAACCCAAGGCATTCAAAAGAGGAGAGTACAGGCAGGGACAGGGGGGACAACTCAGTCTCCCCGGTGCACTACGGCAAGGCCACCACCACAGCCAGTGGTCCGGGCTTTGCTGAGGTAGGTGTAGCCAGGGGGACAGGCTTCATTTAGACTTGTTAGTTAACAAAGGCAAAAAAAAAAATAAAAAATCAACCTTTAAAATAAAATCGTACGTCTGTTTTCTTCTGTTGAATGTGGGCCGTTTGATGAAACTGTTTGTTTGCTTCTTTTGTCCATTTAGGATTACTTGGGACAACTTATGGACAGAGAACCTTTTACCAGAGTTGGGACATGGCCTTTCTGTGTGTGAGTTAGTTTGATGAAGAATGTGTTTGTATAAATCCCTTTGTGTTCAAGCGGAACGTTAATCGGTAGTTGCGTATTTGCTCCAACAGGAATGGTCAAACATTAACGCTCTTGTCAAGCACAACCTGCTCTGGGAACTTCTCCTTTTACTTTTAAACCTACTTCCCCTCTTCACTGACATTCAGTCTGTCTCGTAGTTCCCCCCCCACAAACTTAAAGGACCTCACCTCTGAGTCGGACAATTGCTATGTTGCTTTCTTAAGATAATCCAAGGAAGCTGAATCTATATTTTTCTTTATTTTACACTGCCTTGCCATCAGTTGCCACCACTGGTTTCCACTGTGACATAAACTGTCCACATAAG
Organism: Odontesthes bonariensis; assembly: GCF_027942865.1. Lineage (NCBI taxonomy): Eukaryota > Metazoa > Chordata > Actinopteri > Atheriniformes > Atherinopsidae > Odontesthes > Odontesthes bonariensis. Next base: position 25,020,404 of record NC_134515.1, read on the forward strand.
ATTTGATGCAAATAGGTAGGTGTGTGGCTTTCCTAATTGTTTGGACTCGAGTCACACTGTGGAGGCATTTGTAAGTATCATAGATGAATACCTGAAACCTACCGCGTATAAATGGGATATTTCCGTCTTTTTATTTTTTGATTAATAAATATAGCCCTCCAAAAATCTTCGACAGACATGAAAAACAGTATTAGGTTTTTAAGCATTCGTGCAGTAGGTTGAATCCGACAGTTCTGCGACATCTTTTGAAACATGATCAGAATAATTCTAATGAGCATCCTTTCGTTTCAGTTGATTTCTTGATAGTGCTCATAGAAATCTAATAGTTGTTTTTTTTCTTGGTGTATTACAAGCTAAACTGACAGTCACTGATCTAATCTTGACCAATACTTTTTATTTCGTGCACCATTCTTTTTAGGTCGAACTCTAATCCCAAAATCTATTCATAATCACGCAAGTCAAATACATGTAGGACAGCAAAGAGCAAGTATGAGGGAACAAGAACTACATATACTTAAAAATATACATGTATTGTGGTGAAGTGCATTATTTAGGTGAGCACTAATCATTTTTCAGCACTTATAGCACTGAGGTGAGACATTTTCTGGGGTAAGTGTGTGAGTGAGACAGACACAGAGACGATGCTTCTCTCTGATGTTTTTAATCACATGATGGACTCCACGGGAGGAGGGAGACACATTGTCCTCTATCATTTATTTGATGCAATATGACAAACACAACCCCGAGACATGATGCACTAGTCTATGAGAAGCCATCTACTGCCTCACTCCTCTAGGGCCCTCAGTTCGTACTTGGAAATAAAAAGCCACTAATTATATCCGTGTCAGAATGAATTTGTCATATTCCTGCATTAATGCCACGCCTTCATCCACAGGGCCGTAACTGGAATCTACAAAGAAATACTTAAAAGGGCTGGTGATGGTCATGTCAGTGGTTGTGTGGATTCTGAAAAAGAAATGGCACGCTCATGTGGTTGAATCTGTAACCATAGTAACACCATGTGTGTCAGTCCACCACCAGATGGCAACAAAAGCTCTGCATTTGTCCCTGGTTTTCTACAGTATTTAGTGATGAAAGTAGTCTATTATTATTGATCATGTTTGTTTTTGAGCAGGTATTGCTTGAGTATTGATTGATAAACTGACCAAAAACGTTTCTTCTGATTGATTAGTTTTAGTCAACGGATGTAGTGCTTCAGTGTAGATAGACGGCTACATGACAGCTTAACATGTATTTTTGAAGAGTATATTGTTGGATTTTTCACTTTTGATCAAAGGGAATTTGACATTTAAAATTGTAATTACTGGGAAGTTGAGATAAGTATTTGCCTCTTGTCTGATATGGCTGCATATGATAAACGTGTTATTGTTATGTAGGAGTCTTACTTCCGTTTTAGCCTTATGTCATTATTTTGTTTCAATTTTATGCCTGAATGAGCTGTCAGTATCAAATATAAACCGTGTTATGCTATGTGGTGATGTTATGTGCATTCATTGACTTTCAGAGATGTCTACATTTATCAAAGGTGATCTTTACACTCCCCATCGCTGGGGGATGGAAGTGCTTGTGTTCTGCTGTGATCCAGCAGATGGTCAGCATTGTTGGTCCCCGCAGGGCAGAGTTGGTTGCACGTTGCACTGCAGCAGCTTGGCAGACGGCCGGAAGGGGTCTAGACGTAACCTCTTCAGCTGGAACTTCTAGATCCCTCTTTGCTCGGAGCTCTTCTGTACATTTATTTTCTTCAAGGTCAGGCCAGTCTGCTTGTTATAAGGAAGAAACATCAGCACCATCTGGAAGTCTGACAAACACATCTTGCTGAACAGATTATATCTGTGGGAGATGTTTGCTGATTGTTGATGCACCATTAGAATGAACTGGTTGAAACAATGTGGACATTTTCTAAGATAAATAGCAGAGAAGATATTATAGTTCACTTAGCTAAAAGTCCAACATAAAAGTTGGACTTTTATGCAAAGATATGTTCCCATTGTAACACAACAGGGCTTCTTCAGTCATGCAGTTATCATCTGTAGGCAGAATTGCCAGATCTGACCAAACCTCATGTCATAATTAACAAGAAAATCAGGCATCATATCAGTGAAAATAATATACAAGAAATATAGATCTTACATATTGACCAAGAAACATTTTCTTTGATTTTTGGTTTCATTAATACAGTTAGATGCACTTCAAATGTTATACCCTTAGTGTAAACCTTGTGTTATCAAGGATAAATGCTAATTTGAAGAAGTATAGACACCAATATGACTTTATGACATCCCAACTGATTTGTTGGCCACTCATGGTCTAATGAAATGTACAGAAATCCACTTATAAGAAGTCATAAGGAAAATGTTTTCATACCATATGTATGGATTCACCAAAACACAACACATGCATATTACATAAACAACATTGGTATATTATGTGCACCCTTTAATTCTGTACCCTCAAACAGGACTGAAGGGCATCTTTAAAGTTGAAGGGAAATGAAAATTGCTAACAATGTAGTTAGTTGCAATTAAAAAAAAAACAGAAAATATAAACTACAGTTAATGTCATACAGGGAAGACATGAATCGATACTGATATCTACATGGTGATATAAATGTGACAAACAAAAATCTCCAGCAACAGCTTTCTGGACATTATTTACCCACTATAATCACTTTATATAAGGAGCAAATGCAGCAAAGCATTAAAACAATTGAATTAATGAGAATTATTGGCAAATGTAATGATTATATAGATATCCGATGGTAAACTGAAAAATGCACTTCTATTTAACCAATAAAAAAAAAACAACATTATACCTTCTCTAACTGAGCCCTCCAAAACAGTGAGCAGAGTGCAGAGGAACAGCAATAGATAAAGATATAACAAGTGTCAGGTCTCGGGGTAGGGGGGTGAAGGTGGGAAGGTAGGACACGGATGCGGACTTCAAAAAACAAAGGCTTGATTTATTAAACAAAGAAACAAAGTACAAACCAAAGGCGCGGCAAAGCCCGATTCAAAAACTAAACTGTGAAAATACTAGAAAAACAAAACAAGGACTAAACATGGCAAAGATTAATAAATACTTAACTTGGTCAAAGATATGTTGTAGCATGGCATGAAGGGTCAGACACAAACAAGGAACCAACAAACAGACAGGGGAGACTGGAAACTAAATAGGGAGTGAGAGTGATTGGGGAGTGAGTGCAGCTGAGGGAAAAAACACAGGTGAAGTGAGTGAACTAATAAACAGAGTGCAGGGAAACTAAGGCATGACAAAAACTAAAGATGGACTGAAAACAAAAGCATAACCTAAACATGAAAACTAAAAACAAGAGTCTCTGGGCGTGACAACAAGTGTTGAACTGACTTGGTCAGAAGCTGTGGGAAGGTTTGGTCAATATAATTTCATGGCCAGTATGGCTAATAAACAGCACTTGGATGCACATCTCTAAAAAAAGTTGAGATGATATGTGAAATGTAAATGAAAAACAGAAAGCAATTATTTTCAAATCTCATGAACAAATATCTTATCAAAAATATATCATGTCCAATATATCTTATCTTATCTTATCAAAACACAGAAAGCAGAAAGTTTACTACTTCACGAAAAATAATAAATAGTCTTGAAATGAATGGCAGTAATATGTCTCAAGACAGTTGGGAAAGGGCCCCTCGTTTATCACAGTGTAGCATCCCCTCGTATTTTAACAATAGTAAGGAAGTATGGGGGAGGAATGTTGTCGCATTCTAGCTTATCCACAGTCTTGGGTCTTCTTTGCTGTAATCTGCATTTCATGATGCACCATATGTTTTCAGTTGGTAGAAGGTTTGAATTGCAGGCAGGTTATCCCAACATCTAGACTCTTCTGCTGTGAAGCCATTTTGTTGTAATCATACAGTATGTGGCTTAGCTTTGATTGTGGAGACCTTGCAGAGACGTTGTCTGTATGGGAGCAAATGTTTCTTTAAAACCTGTATATGCCTCTCAGCATTGATGATGCCTTTCCAGGTGTACAAGTTGCCAGTTCCATAGGTACTAATGTATCCCCATACTATCAAAGATGTAAACTTTTGAATTGAGTGCTGATAACAAACCACCTCTCCTCTTTAGTGAGGATGGCATTGGTGTCCATGACTTTGCCTGACCTTAAAACACCACTATGCCTCGGACCAAATTAAATGAGCTTTGGCCCTAAAGGAAATGAATCATGGATCTGGATAATGTTCGTACAGCTTCTTCTTTGCACGATGGAGCTTTAACCTGCATTTGTGGATGGCACAGTGAACTGTGTTTACAGACATTTCTGGAAGTGTTTTAGAGCCCATGCAGTGGTTTCCATGGCAGAGTCATGCCTGTTTTTAATATAGTGCTGCTGATGATAAGAGGACCACGGTCATTTAATGTACTTTTTAAAAATGTTTTATTTTATTATAATTTTTGGGACTTTTTTATGCCTTCACTGTACATGACAGCGGAGAGAGACAGGAAGCAGGGGGCAGAGAGAGGGGGAACAACACGCAGGAAAAGGCCGTCCGATGCGGGACTCGAACCGGGGCCAGCCGCAGCGAGGACCTCAGCCTCCGCACATGGGACGTCCGCTGCACCCACCACGCCACAGGCCGCCCCATATGTACATTTTTGGCCTTGAATATTGCATCCAAATATATTTTTATGATATAGCATATTATGGATCACGTGATATCTCATGGTTTCGCAATTTTACGTTGAGGAGCATTTTTCAGAAATCAAGCATCAGTCCATAGACACAATTCCTTACAGATTGCTGCCCATGCTTACTTACTCGGCCTCTTCATGATGCTCTTTTTCTCCTGTTGCAATCTGCATCCTCCAGCTGTTTCTTCTCAGTACCACTGTATACTACATAGTACCTATGTTGCTGCCATCAAAGTCAAGATGAGTTCATGTTTTGGTGAAATTGTTAAATGTCTGATTTTCAATAAATGGCATCTTTTCTATGTTCAAATGTGAGTTTGAAAATTGTTTCAGAGTTTCGCAAATCATCGCATTCTTTTTATGGTTTGCAATGTTATTGGAAATGGGATTTTGCAGTTTCTGGTATGGGCAAGCAAGCATGCATTTTAGTAATTGCAAAATAGGTTGAAATGAATGATTTTATTCAGAGTATAGGCTTGCAAAGGACGCCCTCAAGCTGCGGGGTGTCTCTGTTTTTGTCGTGTCTTCAGAGGCATCGCGGACAAATGACATGTCTGTCATTCCAGAGGAACTCCTCAGAGACTGGACTTTGCTGGAAGACAAGAGAACCATTACTTTTCATGCGCACAATGAATAATACCAGAATTCAGTTGAGTATAATATATAGAATCTGAAAAATTCAAAATATGGTTCAATGTTAAGCTCTCACAACTGTATCTATTCATTCGTACTACTTTTGAATGTCTTGCTGGTTTTTCCTCAGTGTCCAGCGCTTCCAGCTGTTGCTCTTCAGTTGTCTCCAAATGAGCAGGCCTATTTACTTTGACAGACTGGGCTATTGGCACCTGCTGGGCCCGAAACTGAGCCTGGTACTCAGGATTCACCAAAAAAGTCAGACCTCACAATCGCTTGGTGCTATTTTCTCTCCCTTTGTATCACTGTGCCAAGCGATTGAGAGGTCTGACTTTTTCCTGCACAACGATTTTGTGATGCAAATGTATTACTCTTTTGAACACATTTTGTTTTGAGAAGCAAAACACTTTATTTTTGCAACCCCAGCCAACTAGCCGGACTACCTTCGTCAAAACGCCAAAACGATATTGCTAATATGGGATGTCATACAGCTTCATGTCAAAAGAGGAGAACTAACCCTTTAAGACAAACACCAAAGCAACAGGGACAAATTATCACAAAGCAATAATCTTTACAAAAGGAGGGGTATCTCTTCATGCATTGGAAACACCACAATACTTTCAGTGTAATGTGCAAACCCAGCAACTGAGCTGCTCTTCACTGGATTATATAACTGCTAAAGTGTGTAACATATCTAAGCATAAGTGTGTCCTTTTTAAATTGAATTGCTTTACCCATAACACATATCAGAACACAGACCACGCATATATTGCAAAGGAAGCTTTATTGCCAGTGAAAGACGGGAAATATCCACAAGGGAATTTTTTTCGACAATTTATTGTATTCTGATCTTGATTTGAACAGAGCAACATTGGTTTTAAAAGAACCACAGTCCTTAATAGTTACAGTCCACCAGGTCTACAGACACAAGCTTCACCTCAACACAGTAGGCAAATGACCATGCCCAGTTATAACTGAGCAAATGTTCAGTCACCGAACCAAGGCCCAACAATGCAGCTATTACTGACTCGGGTGCTTCTGCACATTCTTCCCTTGGAAATCAATGTCATGGCTATTTCTTCTTAAACTGAACAACACATCCATAAAGCCTCAGGCATGGCTTATACAAGGATACACTCACAGGTACAATGGCACTTTATACAGCTTAGAAAAGAACTGCACACAGAGCTTGCTGAATCAGAGTAACAAACAAATTGTTGGATAACAGTACTGATTTCTTTTTACAACTGATTTGGTTGCTGTTTAGCTGTTTCACCATTTAGGGACATATAAAAATGTTTTAAATGGCCTCCACACAAGCTGCTGAATGACAACAAGTGATTGCAATGTAAGAGTAAAAAGAAAAAGGAAAAAAAGCCTGTTTTAAACATTTCAGGGCGTGGATGACTATAGCTTTCTGAATGAATTCAAAGGAAGAGCTGATTTTCATCTTATTACATCACTAAATTAAAAGAAAGAAACTAGATATTGCACTTTCCATCATCTTCCAGGAATGGCAGTAAAGTGAGCACAGCAGTACTAGACGAGTCCAGACTAAACCTCAGAGCACTTGCATTGTTGTCAGGACAACACCTCCATAATAGCTGATGTCCAAAGTGAGAGCAACAGGAGGGGGGGCTTTATATCTTGCGTTTCGTGGCAGATAAAACATTACACACATTTTGATTATCAGAAATAATCCTCACTTCCTCATAAGTGAACAGAAAAAGACTTGAATAACGCCGCCATTTCCCAGATAGGCTTTCTGAAAACACAGTTATAATGTTGGACCACTTCTTTGATAAAAATGCACAGTCTATGTGCAAGGTTAACAGTTCCCTCACTGGTATTTACATCGTTGGTTATTGGAGTGCAAAGACTTTCTGAAAATAAATAAGATCCTCTTTGGTTGAAAAAATAATACAAATATACTGAAGCGTTGTGTAGACACCTGCACACCAGTTGACATAAAATCTTTTATAAATCTTTCATTCTAACTTTTTCTTATTATGCGGACCTCTACTTATATTACATCACTCTCAATATACTTTTCTATGGGGACATTGTGACATTATTATAGATTGGGAGATGAAATCCAAAAAGGATGAATACTGTATGTATCTACTGTGTGTGCACACTGTAGCCTTTACTTATTATATGCATCTCTTATTACACTTTAATACACAATGCATGAATCACAGCAAACACAGCTTCGATAAAAACAGCAACGTAACAGCCATGTTAGATAAACGTCTCATTTGATCAGACGTTTATAACTGACTCGCACCTGCCTTTGTATCAATCATGCAAAACCAAAAATAAATATCTATTAGTGTAAGTATGAAAACAATCACCGCTACAGCCACACACACACAATTATCGTCTACATATTAGGATATACAGAAAGTTCAAACTATACGGTTGTCCACAGTTTGAACAATAGCTAGAGGTACACGCCAAAATAAAACAAAGACAGGGTGCTGGGGGCAAATAAAAGATTCATAGCTGGGTCAAACAGGTAGCACAGAGCAGCACTGAACTTAGTATAGGCACAATTCTTTTCACATCATCAACAACAGTCCCAAAGAAAAACCACAGCTACTGAAACATAAGTGACCTATACAAGCACACATATCAACAGGTCAACAGGTGGACAGTACATTTTGACACTGCATAGAGTTAAAAACACAGTCCAGGCCAGCTCGCAGCCGTACCGAGCTCACACCACCAACATCTGTTCCTAGCTCTCAGCATCCACAAACACTTCAGCACTTGTGTTCAGCTATGCATTGTTATATAGACTCTGAGACTACACCTCTCCTGGGTTATTCAGTTTGCCTGGACTGGTTTTGGACCCACTGCAACGCCATTACAGTCGAGTATGTACTGCAGACAACCTTGAGGTGGGCGTCCAGCACCATTCTTGGCGGGATCACCAATGGTTTCTCCCTTCTGCCCGGCTCCCTAAAAGGCAGAAATAAAGATACTATACTCACCAAGCAACAACTAGGCTTGTTTTCTAACAGGGAGACCACAAACAATATATTACAGATTATATATATGATAACAAACCTCAATCATCACAATGGAAATAGTACAAAACTAAGACAAGCTTCCTGCTTTTAATCTTTGTGCTTGTGTGTTACTTTACCTGGGATGGTTGTATGGTGGTGGGTCTCTGGGGAGCATTGGCTTCTTTCTCAACTGCCTGGTTCATTTTTGCCAACAGCAAGTCAGTGATGAACTGCCGGTCCTCAGCCTGGTGTTCCCCTACAAGAGGCATGGAAGAACCCACCACCTGCACCACATGGGAGATGATTATATTTAAAGAATGTAAACATTGCTGAGGGATATATGTAACGGTAGTCGCAATGAAAAACAGTCAATACAATTTTGACCAATACACTGGATAAACAGAAAACCTACATGTTTCTGAAGAACAATTACAAGTTATCTGCTTTAACTGTTCAGGTGCAGCTTTAAAGCTTGGCTCCAGGCTCCTACCTCTGTGATATAATCTCTGCTATCTTTCCCATGGATAGCTTTGACTGCACAAATATCCAGACCCCCGAAAATCTCCGAGCAGGTGTCCACCCACAGCTTGTACCTTAACAAGACAATCCAGACATGACTATCAGTGGCAGGATAGTGACAACGGTCGAATTATCATTTGTTTTTCTATTTCGGTAGAACAGAAGGTTAGGACATGTAGCAGATTTTTTTTTTTTTAGCTACATCTAAAAGAAGCATTGTCTGCAATAGTGAAGTTTAGGATTCATAGTTAACACATACCTATCAGTCATGGCCACCTGTTCAAGCATAGCTGAGCCTGTGTTTGTTTTCCAGTTACCAGATACGGATGTTCTCCTGGTTTGTGTGAAACACAGAAATTGAAACAAGTTCCATTTTGGTGGTTGTTTTGTTCTAATGTTCTAACGACAGCAACAACAGCGTAATGATACATACATGTAGGCTTTGTAGTCGGTACCAATCTTCTGGATTCTGATATCATACTTGGAGTCAATGAGAGGTTCTGTGGTGGTGTAGGTCTGCGTGAGAGCCACGACACTGGCTATGTCCTGGAATTTATTGTGATTGTCCACCTTCACCTGTACACAGAAGCATACACGTTTGACAGAAAACAACAAAAATACAAGAAATTGTGCTCATTCAGTTCTAATATGATCGAGGACTGCTTTATTCAACACACTACATCTCTATTCACCACGCTACTGGAAACCTTATCACTTAAACAAGGAACAGTCATATACCTTTCCTATACCAGAATGAGCATGTCCAATCTTCACAACAACAGGAAACGATGGCATGCTCACCTGAAAGACAAAATATAACTGGTGTCATTGCCTTAAATTGCATTTCATTTTCTCATTGAACAATCATAAACTTGCTGGTTAATGATCAATTTTCCTTGTTAAAGAAAAAAAAAAGGAGTGTGTCGATGGGTTTCTCACCATCTCCTTATAGTTTGGGTAAAAGGTCTGCTCAATGAGAGGGAACTTCTCAGCACCCAACTTCCTGCAGGTGTTGATAAGCTGGGCAAACTGCACAAACACAAAGCTAAATTTAGAAACAATTACATAAATATAATGGGGGGGGACACACCCTAAAATACAGAAAAGTGTTATTGATATTGTTCTTCTTCCTGCTACATTGTTTGACAGTAAAGTGCTCCCTGGCTGCTCAGTGCATACCGCCCACGGCTTGTCACACAGGTTGTAGATGGACTCGAGGGAGTTGATGCTTGGGACGCCACCGTACTGCAGACCGATGATCATGTTGCGAAAATCTTCGTTCTGGGTCATACTGAAGGCGTGTTGACGAATGAGGACAAAGTCTGGCTTGAACGACCTGGAAAGCAAAATGTGACAGAGACTCAGAGTCAGACTCAGATGGCAGGTGATGACAGTGATGTGGGTTAATCAGACTGTGTCCTCTGTAGGTGGATACAGACACTGAAGCAGTGACTTGAGCAGTTAAATCCCTTTGTTTGTCGTTTGTGTTTGTTTGATCTTTGTCTTGTGTGTGGGCATTTGTTTCTCACCTGACAACCTTGGTCCCATTTCTGAGAACCTGCATATTAACAAGGCAGGTTCCGTTGGCATGAGCCACCACGTTGATCTCACTGAATTCAGCCTGAGGAGTTGGTTGTTAGAAAGTTATATAAGGACAGAGAATATAAGTTCAATCTTTTTTTTATTACCATAAGTACTTGTAATGGATATAACTGGCTTCATGAAACGTACCTGTTCCACTTTGATGTCATAATCCCCAAGTAATTTCTTTCCTTTGAATAACTTTGCCCTGGGTAAGACAGAAAGGTTTACTTTGAAATAAAACAGAAAAAAGGCTCTTATTATAGAGATTTGATAACTGGTACCTATAAAAATGTATCCCTCAGTAATGCAGAGTTTGTAACAAACAGGAATATGAACCTCTGATGAATAATCACACACTCATATACAGGAGCTGGCCCTGCTACCATTAGCTTTGGTTATAGAAGCCACTGGGTAAAACACACTACCAGCTCAAAAACAGCCCTTTCCAGTCTGTTTTCTCATGTTCTCATGGAGAAGGTTTCATTTAGGTTTAACTTTTGTCTATTTCACACTTGGACAAGCAGCAGCTACTGCACTGCAACTGTGGCACACACCGCACACTACATTGCGATAGCTTAACCCCAAATCAACATGTTTTGAAGCTCTCACTTTCTCTTCCCCTCAGTTTGTTCCCTTCTGTTGTCACATACACCACTTACTTAGCAAGGAGTGAAAGCCGAATAAATAATTTACAACCTCATTTGAACACGGGGAGGAGAATATAGATATCAAAATTATAAATCACAGCTTCTTTTTGTTTGGAAACTTAAAAAGCCTACAGAGATAAACGTCATCAGAGCACGGTGAAAGAGACATGAGTCCCACATGGAAACGACAAGATTCTAATTTCATTTTGAACATTTAGATATTAATCTATGAGGCTATGTGAGAGAGGGAAAGCATTACATGACTGATCAGTGCTTTATTGGGCTGCAGAGGGCAACTGAGCTGAGCATACAGAGCACAGAAGTCACACATTCACAGTGGAGTTGATCTTTCAGTGCAGTGCATTATTATGCATCTATACTCGGCAGTCGCCTCACAGCAACCAGGTCCTCTGGCTTAAAGCCTATTCAGTTCAGCGTTCATCCAAAAACCAAGGGCATTTTTATCATGTTTTAACTTTACTTCTGCTTTTCCCTTCTGGCTTTGAAACTGCAGTCAGTCGCAGAGCATCGTACCTATGCCAGCTCATTGTGGAAGATGTGAATCATCCATTGATAAGAATCAAAAGGAGTTTTGTCTTGAATTAAAGATTAGATTAGAAATCAAATTATATGAACCAAAAGATACACATTATGGTTTTGTTGTATTCCATGTGTAATTTAAAAAGCAGACAAAAACAGCAAAAGAAAAAAATGAAAGGTTGCGGAAAGCATTGCATACACACTTTGTGAAAAGGCTTATTATGCAGATGAATCCCCCGACAACTTGGCAAGTGGGAAATCCTGCTGAATTTCAATGTCCAATTACTTCGCCTGCATGACATACACTCTCAAATGTGGCTAATGTTGGCACAAGATTAAGTTCACATATTTCCCCTGATACAAGTTCAAACAACGCAAATTGTAAATTTCTTAACACTGAACAAATGAAAGGAATCATACGCTCTCTCTGCTTTAAATTAAACTATATCATACAGAGAATATAGATGCAATGCCTCTCATCCATTAGCCTGATAAGTAACAAGGTACCATCTGCTCCTGTTGTCGTAGGAGCAATTTATAGCACAGCATTCCTGGAACAAGACAAACCTGTCTGGATGACGGGCAGCTTCATCTTATGATAAAGCAAAACATGGCCTGGATGAGTGAATGCATTCTGTGCGTGCTGTGACTGGTGGCCATCCTGATGTTATCTGCACACGTTTGAAGCAAAACTAGTTACACAACAGAGTCATTATCTAAATACACATCCTTGTGGGTGTGTTCTTTCTTTCCCTGGGTGTTGTTTACATTTCGACACTTCACATTCCATTTGCCTAGCTCTCAGTAACGACAAAGATATATTGAAAATGACTTTTAAAAGCAAAAACTGGAACTATTGTGGTGCCAGCTCTGCAATTGATGGTCGTTAATGAAAAGAAATACACACTCACTCATCCCTCTTCACCTCCCTGCTTAGGAACAATCTAATTGCTACGTAACTAAGTAAGTTCCATTGTATGAGTAAAACTGGGACAAAGTATACAAACTGTATGTTATTATTCATCAGTCAAAATGTTAGAATATAAACCTGGCAAAATCCCTCATAAACTGTGCAGCTAAACTATACAACAAATCCCTTTCTGATCATTTGCGATTTGACTGATTTGATCTAATGTACAGATGGCTGTGATGCCCAGGCCTTCTGCTGGATACATCCAGCTAGAAGAACTCTTTCTTGGTTTTTGGCCACCAGGCCTCGTTATCCGGGCTTTCTTTTGTGGCAGCGGAGAGAAAGATGTCTGAGCACCGCCTGTCACATGCTGAGATACATCACAAAAAACAAAAAGAAAAGGCCTCAGACTCAAGAAGTGCCAGCATAAATCAGGGACTCGGCAAAACCTGAGTGACGATAAAGAGACTTTTCATCTCCTTTAGGTTTGCCTACAGCTACATACATCAGCTTGATTTTAGTCCTGCCAAAGAGAGCGCTGAACTCAAAGCACAGATTACTTTAAACGCATCTTTACTTTTCTGAAGGCTTTATTTCCTCACGTTTTCTATCCTCAAAAATAGTACCATTCCAAACAGTGTCATCCCGTTAGCTTCACAAAGCAAGCAGACTAACGCTGCACAGTGTGGGCCAAAGCAGATTTTTTTTGTTGCTGCCTGAGTGACGTACAGCAAGTGGGTGAAAGGTCCTCTAAAAGCAAGCAAAGAAGCCTAATCTTGTCAAACATGTACAACCTCTTGCTCAGTGATACTGAGCCGCCATGAAAAATAGATGCAGCACTCAGAGGGAGGAACCCCTTTGAATTAATTATTTTAGCACCTCTCCCCAGGGAGTCTGCACTATATAAACAAAAAGGAAGATGATGGAGGTTACACACACTCAAAACTAAGCCAACATTGAATATCACACTCCTGCAACAATGTCAGAACAATTTTTTTTCGTTCATAAGAGTGGCTTTTAATGAATTACATAGTTTATTACGTGAAATTGTGTTTCTATTTGCACAGCAGTGTCAGTGCAACTGCACATCAGACTGCAACCTTAAACAACTTCCCTTTGCACTCAAGCAAGTGAATACATAAGGCTGGAGTACACCCTGCTGATTAGTCTGAAATTATAATGACAAGGAATGATATCACATTCAAGGTCAGTCTACCAAACCTAAACACACACACTGCAGGCATAATGAAATGGTTTCCACATGACACACGACACAGATGACATACCAACTACGATTGTTATGTAACGTTCAGTATGTGTATACAATGTCAAATCCAATTATATTTTTTTTTTATCTACTTCATTGTTATAATTCTTTTTTTTTTTTGCTGGATTACAATTCATCATATTTTGAGATCTATATATCAGACACAATGATCTTGTCAAATGTTTCAGGATGAGGATGCATACTTGTGTCTGATAGGATGTATTGCCTCAAATACAGAGATAGAATGTTTTCTATCTAAATGAAATGATAAAAAATATTTTAAAAAAATATTTAAAAAATGGGAGCAATGGATCCAACACATAAATTGCTTTGGAAATATGCCAGCTGTGCAAATAAATGCTCATTGTGAGGAAACTGAGTCACCTCATTCTACCATTTGACAAGATGTGAGCGTCAACACGAAGCAATTTCCCCTTTAGTTTATGTGCTTGCTCATTTACACCCACATTAGACTGACAAAGATGCTTGTTCTAAGCTACCTCTGGGCAAGATCCCCCAGGACAGTGACTGCTATCACACTGGCTTAAAAGCCTTAAACCCCCTCCTGACACTAATGGCACGATTGTCCTTTTTTCTCCCAGCAGGCTGACAAATAATTGTATGCTGGTGGTGTTACATCATGTTCCATACCAGTTGTATTTTTCACTGCTGAAGCACAGTGAACCCTGGGTTGCAGTTACCTGCATTATTCTCCTATGTTTGTGCAAGACTCACCATGTGATCGGCTATCAGTGAGCAGGGGGGAAACCCCATTGATGAGGGAAAGCACTGCAGTACTTAGACTGCTACCACAGAGAGAACGTGCCTTTCCTAGTCCTGCACAACCTGTAGCACATCAGTTTTTTTTAAATACGGCAAAGTGTCCCATTACAGGGTAATAAATGTCCCTATTTAAGTAGCTGACCTGGTTCCATTTCCGACTATTATGTTTGATTAAATAAAAAGCATTAACTACAATGAAAAGAGAGCAGAGGACGATAAAACACTTCCATCTTGGTGTTGAATGCTTATTGAGATGTTATTACTGCGGATCAGTATTGCCTAACAGGTTGGCTGCCTCAGAAAAACGACAAGTTGTACTTTGAAATCACAGCAAGAGTTTTTTTTCTTTCTTTTTTTATGTAGGATGGTTGATTCAGATGCTGTCATAGCAATTTTTTTAACCATTAACTAACTATTTATTCAAAGGAGCCACGAGGAAAAAAAAAAAACGAGATTAAGGATGGAGCAGACAATACATGACCTATGTTTGATTCACAATGAACTGTAAGACTGAGCAACACGTTTTCTTACCACTCCTGTTGGGGTTCGTCGATAACGAGTAGAATCTTAAACTTCTTTGGTGTCGTGACTTGGGTCTGCTCCACGAGCCCTGCTGAGGCAGCTGTCTGCTTAACAACATTTGTGATAGAGCTAAAGAAACCAGCTCCAGTGGACTGTGATGGCTGAGGTTTCCTCTCTGGAGCAGGGGAAGTGGCTGGTGGTGTTGGTCCAGCTGTAGGAGACTTGGCAGGGGTGGAGGAAGCAGGTGGAGGAGGCTGAGCCTGTTCAGGCCTCTGAAGGTCTGTCATGTAGCCATTGGGCAGGTTGGAGATGAACGTGCTGTCCGAGAGACGCCGACGCAAATAATTCATGGCTGCAATCGAGTCAACGAGCACTGAGTGATGAGAATTATTCTGCAGAGGGTTCCTGGTTTATGAGTGTGTGGCTGATGGTGGCCGAGGTTGCAGTGCAAACTCCCTAACAAATGTACTCCCTCCTTGCTTTGCAGAGCATCCTCAAAGCTCTCCCTCACTGGCAGTGACGCTACAGTCTCCGGCAGCCAATCCCCTCACCCTGCGCTTTCCTCAAGCATAGCAAGTGATGCTCTGCTGTGCCTCTCCTTCCTTCTATCCTCCCTTCCTGTCCTTTCTCTCTCTCTCTCTCTCTCTCTCTCTAAATGGCATGCCTGACTCTCCTCACCCCTCCCCCATTTTCTACTGCCTCAGAGGCGTCATCGTTTTTTGAACCACAGCATAGAAAAAAAGAGGGGTTTCCAGTGGAAGTGCAAAAGGGTACACCGAGTACTACATCACAGTTGCTTTACTCCCGCTCCCCATGTTCTGTAGGATTCTCATCCCTCCCTCCATGCACAGCATTTTCTGTGTGCAAAACACAGCCGTGAAATCTAAAATGGCTGAGAGGACTAGTGGGCAGGACAGAACGAGAGGAAGCATCGGCAGCAGTCCCTTGAGACACAAGTGCAGGCAGTTATCAAACCCTTTCGCTCTCAGTTTGATTTAAATGACTTTTTCATATGCACGCTGACATTTGCATTCATAAGATCTGGATGTTTATCATAAGGAATCCAGAGGGAAGTGTGGTGAGAATGACCTCCCTCACAGATGATAGATGGCTATTTTAAAAAGGGTCAGAAAACAGATCAATAAATCAATAACTCATGGCGCACAGAGGTCAACATAAATCTAGGAAAAGAAGCAGCATGGGTTGAAAGTGATAGATTCAAATAAGAGCACTTATATGAAAAGCTATCCAAGGATTTATACATATTGGGAAACAGTTACATCAATACCGGACAAAAATAGAGGTAACATTTCTACTTAAGTCTGGAGATTAGTGGTCAATTTAGTAGGCAAATCTCTTTAATGTCAAGAATGGATAGTAAGTGATTAGATACAGTAATGTAAAATTTAAGCACATCAAAGTAGCTGCTTGTACAGAGAGACTTAAACCCACATTTCATATAAATGGTGAATACAAGTTATAGAAAGCAGAAATGCAATGAGGGCTGTGCATAGTATTGTGCACAACACGGTGACAGGAGATGGAAGCACATCTCATCCATTATCCATAAAAGCCAGACCACTGAGAACATTTGAAATCTGTTTTGAAATAGGTTTTTAATCACCTTTGAGAATAGCCTAACAAAATTACCTGTGTATTGGTCTTGGAGAAATTGTTTGCACTGAATCTTCTTAGTGTTAGGGGGACATCTGCCGGTCGTTTTAGTGTAGTGCACAATACAAATGAACTGCCTTGTTGAGGTCCCAAACTGAGCTTCTGCTCATGTCTGTAGCGAGAATATACAACGGATTTAAATGGTGGAACATTACAAACCAGTGTAGGCGATGGCTGCTCAGAAAAAGCTTTTATCAGAATTCTGCAGTGGGGCCAACATCAAACTTTAGAGTACTCTTATAAAAACTACTGTACTGTTTCATGTTTAACAACGTTTTTTTTCAAATATCACCCAACATACAATGAGAGACACTTTAATAGGTTTTAAAAAGTGTCGATTCGTGATTATGCGTACATTCTGCTTGAAATTATTGTACCATTTTGTTTTGGGAATATGTGCAGACACATCGTCTCTCCACTAGGGCTGCTCTGCTCTCTTTTGTTTAAGGGCTCCTGTGATGGGAAAAGTGCGTGAAGCAGAGTAACGACAAGCAAGCTGGACTAGCCATGGTGTTGTTGGTGTAAGATCAATTTAGTAATTTAAGTAAGTATATGTGGCTTCTTACGTTTCGCTTTTTTGTTATTACGTTTGTTGGGATAGAAACACCCATCGTAACCCCCAGTGTAAATTGTCACTGACGCGTAGTGCAATGTTTTTCCCAGGTAGCTAGTTGAATCGGGAACCTTTGTGCTAGCTAACTACGACGTTAGCGACTTGGCTAATGTTAGTTTGTCGTGGACGGAGTTAAAACAAGCTTTCTTCCATAAAGACTCCCTTAGTGACACTAACAACGGTCATAATATATGTGGAACCGTTTGTTGTAATAAATGTTACTGCGGTATGAGTTTGTGTAACTTTGAAATATAACTCATTTAAAGCTCGTCGTAAATGTGGGCTAGTGAGAGCCAGCCTACGTTGTAACAGTTAGCTCAGAGAAGAGTACTTGTTTAGCTAGCAGTGCTTAGCCTTTTGGTGTCGTAGCAGTCGTTAACGTCACTGTCAGGACAAACAACGTTAAGCAACTAATCGTGTACGTTAAGAGATCGTTACCAGCGGTTTGAATTTAAAATGGAAATCATTTTTAGTCCCTTGTTTAGAATAAGATTAACACATTTTTCTCCTCTTCGGGATAGATCTCTGGCTGTTGTCTTCAGTGGTAAAGTCTGCTAACATCAATGTTAGCAGGTAGCCTGTTCGGCTAAATGCTATGCTCTAGAATGGACCTGTTGAACTCTCAGTTCCTGGACAAGATGAACAATAATATTGGGAGACTGCACTACGACGGTGAGTTTGCTATTACATTTTTTTTTTCTTTTTGTGTTGCGGTTTTAAATCTTGTGCGCAAATCACTTATAAAAGCAATTTAGTTTTCAGAGTTTCTCCAGTGTTTTGACACGGATTTACTTTTTTCTAGACAATCGTACGTCTTTGATCAGTCATACAACTGTGTGATTTCTGATCCATAATGAGGTTCTAACTCGTAGCGTCGACTGCGGACATTGGTAATGGCTGTTATTGTTTGTTATTTGGTGATAAGTGATCATGTCAAGCGTTTTTTTTTTTTTTTTTTTTTTTAAGCCGTAAGCGCTGCCGTGAACATCAGCTGCAGTTTCTTCAAATGCAAATCTCAACCATTTAATGTTGGTGTTAGAAACCGCACACGTCCATCCTGCTGACTTAATCCGTAAACAGGTGTAAGTGTAGAAAACTACACTCTCGGGACACGTGGATATTTTGGCCAGTGGGGGCAATAAATCATTAAAGAATTAATGTTTTTTTTTTTCTTCTTGATATTTTTTTTTTGGTTAATTGTGTCATTTGTTGGAAAAAAATCATTTGTACCCCTTTTCAGCTGTTGGTGGATCCTCCTTAAAATTTACCTGGACTCCACAGTGACAGCATTCGTCACGGGAAAAGTTGCCTCATTTGATTCAACCCTCTTGTCTGTCGAGCGCTTTTTGTGCCAGTGTGTTGGTCATGTTTCGAAAGTGGTCTAGAAGAAAATTTAAACGCATCTTCAAAGAGACGAAGTCACAACATATTAATGTATGAACAGTCATTTTTAGTCCCTTGGTCATTGCTCAATTTACCCTCTTTGGTCCAAAATGCATCCAGAAATCAATAATCTCTCTGAAGACTAAACAAAGTCCTACAGCTTCAGTATTGGTGGTGTCAGCTGTCTTATCTGGATCAAAATTAAGGATTAATTTTGCTGATATTTTGATTGTCTTGTCGTTTTCAATTTTCCTTCCAAGAAATGAGTACAAAGGCATTTTTTGTTTATTCCCTCACGTTTCTTTATTGGTTACATGTTTATGAGGGCACGTGCATATTAGTTGTATTATTTGCATTCCTTGTGTGCGTCACGCCTAAATCCTTTCACAGTAATGTTTTACACTGTCTGCTCGAAACTTGTCACATGCAGAAAACTTTGACTTGCAACGATCTCTGAAAGTCGCTGTTCAAATTAATATGGATGGCTTAAACGTGCATTGGGTTGATTAGTCTTTTCCTTATGTTAGTTTAGTCAACAGTAAACTGTCATTAATTGCAAATGCATTAAGCCAAAGCAGTGTGCGGTGGTTAGAATGAAGTCATGTGCTCGCAATTGCATTTCATATCAAATTTGATTGAATAATTTTTAGTTTTTTACTGCTGATTCTTTTCCTCCAGATGAGTCCAGAATGCCCTCCCTGTCTACTGCTATGTCCACCATAAATGGGCCTCCACCACAGTGCCCAAGCAAACGAAAGTATGGAGAAGAACAAATGGAAGACAGAATCAACTGTGATGATGACCACATGACCAAAATGAGCAGACTGTTTGCCACGCAGCTGTAAGTGCATTTTTCTAAAGTTTACATGACTATCCGGTGCCAGTCACGACCCCATCGCTGCGTGCAAATTGTGGGCAAAGTGCTCTAAATGTATTTGCCGTTGATTTAGTAACATGCCGCTGCACACAGTTTTCCCCCTGTCCAATGGCATGTTGTTGCAAGCAGTCCCTATGTGATACCAGGGATTCCCACACAATGGCAAAACTTTGTGGATTACCAAGATTTATCTACGACTGCCCAAATATATTTAGCTATCGATTCACATATTTTGAGTTTTTAATAGTGAAATCTACTACTGCAGAGCTGCGGGAGCCAATCTTTGTCCATTCAGGCCGCTGCCCTTTTTCTCTTTCACTCGTTACGAATGCCCCTTCCATCTTAATGTTCACACACTGATCAATACATGTTCCTGCGTGGGAGGAACGCTCGTTGTGTTACACTGTTGACTGTTAAACTTGAAATAGACGTTGTTTAAAAAAAAAATAATAATAAATTTAATAAAATATATCAACCCTTTGAATAAACCCCTCCCGTTAAGTCATCTGTTTCACCAAAGTTAATTTGTGTCAAACAGTATCATTGCATCAGCCCTTGAAGTAAGCCTTAATTTTACATTTAAAACAAAAAACTAGTTACAAAACAGTGAAATGGTGAACCAAAATCTCATGGTTAATTAAAGATGACTTTGCTGTGCTTTTTGATTTCAGATTCACTTGAGAAATTTATTAAAATTGACTTCAAGTTTCAGTCTTCAAAACTTAATTTTGTGTTGGCATATAACTTTAAAGAACATGTTTAAGTCTTTCAAAAAGAAAAGAGCAGATCATTCCTGCTGCTCTGACCCTTTTCAAACGACGTGCTATTTGCTGCCATTCCACCCCACAGCAGTGGATTGTTTAGCTTCTGCCTCCATAAACTGGAGGATACAGAAAGCTTGCTTTTGTATTAAATTGACTGATCATGAGTATATATACTCCTCAATACCCTCTTGTGAAAAACCTTGAAGACGGCAGCGCTTCAACAACGAGAGGTTACGGCCAACCCCAAATTACACTCGACGTTGTAATGATGTATTTTTATCAATATGCAACTGTCCAATATGAATTTGTGTATGAGGAGACAAAGTTGTGTGCTATTAGTTTCATTTCTATTCCTTTTTTTTTTTTTTTTTTTTTTTTAATCAAGGGCCCGTCCCTCAGCAGGAGAAAACCGCAACGAGCACTGGAGCCTCAGCCACAGTCCTGTGGAGCGTATGACTTCCTCGCCTAATGGTATCCATGGCAACCACCTGTATGCACCCATTTCTGGCTACGATGCAAATCAGCCTCTGGCTCTAACCAAGAGCAGCCAAGACGACGGAGTCTGCAAGATGGCGCCATCGGTCATAAGTGGCGCCGTGGAGCGGCAGCAGGTACGTCACATCGTTGAGAACAAAAGCCCCGTGTAGTTTATGTAGATTAAGAATTGTTTCTAATATCAGTTGTTAGATTGACAAAGACGCATCTAAATTATTAGTTTTGTTTATTACAAAATGCTTTGGAGGACTTATTCCCAAAGGAAATATTGAAATCCTTGTTTTTAAGTTTTTAATGCAACATGTCTTAAAAAGTCTTGGATCACTGCAGAGGATCTTTAGATGTGAAAGCTCACTGTATGGGGATCCATACAGGTGGTCATCAGCAGCTGTGTAGTTTTGTAGTCGCTCATTTTTTCCTCTTACAGAATCGTCCCTCTGTCATCACCTGTGCCCCCGCGAGCAACCGGAATTGTAACCTGTCACAGTGCCATATGAACGGCTGTACTCCCAGCCCGCCCACCGATCAGAGAGAGGCTAATGGTAAGTTGTTGTGCAGTGAACACGTCAATACACAAACCAGCAGAAACAACCGACAGCTGAAATGAATAACTGTGATGATCAGTCGCACCCGCTAAACAACGGTTAAATTAGGTAGCAGGTCATTTCTTGAGGTTGACATGCTTATTAATAACAGAAGGAAATGACTGAATGGTCATGGGTGACCTAAACATATACGTTTTTATATGTTTGAGCTTAAAAAGAAAACATTCACAAGTTTACTGCTTCTTTAAACGTAAGAACATTAATACACTACCTAGTAATGAAAAACATTTTGCAACAATCACGATGCAGTCGGCAAACGACGGTGAGCTCTTTGCCACACTTGGCCTTTCTAAATGGAGACTATAACGAAGCTGGTTTTCATCAAGGTGCTCTTATATGTGGAAAAGTGGTTTGAAAAAGGCCTTTTTTTGTGTGCGTATGTTCTGAGAACAAATCAGGTTCGTAGCTGAGTAAATGTTGAATTACCTTGAAGCTACCCTTGTAAAATAACTATATACTGATCAAATGTAACTTTTACTTTTATCTGCTTATTTATTTATTTCTTTGTCACGTTCGCTGTGCAGAACTTTTTCATTGTGCTTTCTTAACGTTGGTTGAAAGTAGGGATGTCCCGATCAGGTTTTTTTGCCTCCGAGTCATTTGATTTTGAGGATCTGCCGATACCGAGTCCTGATCCGATACTTCTACAGTACATTTAAAAAAAAAAAAAAAAAAAAAAAAAGAATAACGGCAAAGAAACAGATCCTGGGTGTCCGTGATTATTTTATTTTATTCCCTTATTTTATCATTTAACACTTATAAACAGAGCACTTCTGTGAGGTAGCTTGAACAAAAAAAGTAATCAAGTAATAAACAAATTCTTCACATTGTAGTTTAGTGCAATAATGTCTAATATAAAAACGAGCAGCAGCTCAACTTGAAATACCTGGCAGGCATGTAAACAAATAAGCAAATAAAAGTGGCAGAGTGTTATAAAGTAAGGCCAGTAATGTGCGTTTCAGGAACTGCACTCCTAACTTACTCTCCTCCTCTGGCTTCACAGAAGGAAATGTATGTTTTTCTTCATGAAAACCAACTTCTCTACCTTGTTAAGTCTGAGCTTGTTCCTGTTCTCATCAACGATGTTAGCGATGTCCTTGCCACCTCTTGAAATCCCATGTTTGCATATCTCACAGTTTGCAATCGCGACGTTTTTGTCATCCACTTTAAAATACCTCCACCCTGCAGACATTCGCGCCCCCAGCTTCAAGCTGCTGCCGTGTTCTGCTTCGCTTTACGGCACGCAGCAAAGTGACGTCATGCTGCATGCTTTGTTTCTGTGTGGAGTTGAGACCATAGACATAAAAATTCGGGGAGTTATGATTATTGTAGTTGGGGATATACACCTTCCTCAGTCGAAATAAATGCAATGTGGAGGCATTGGAGACCCATCCAAGATGGCTGCCGCGCTGATACGTCAGCTCCAATAAGCAGTGTCAGTCCTATGAGGCGTCTACATATATTATGTCTATGGTTGAGACGGTCTGACTCTGTACCACAACATAACAGTAAATACTAAGCTGTTATTTTCCCATTTGTTTTGAAATATTATATAATATTATAGAGAATAAATATACATATATAAATGTACACATATAGGCTATATATCCGATTGCTGATCGGGATGAAACTTCCGATTGAGTCTGAAACCACGTGATCGGATCGGGACATCCCTAGCTGAAAGACAACGTTTTGCTCTCTTTTTGTTAACTTTGGAAAAATCTCTAAAGTGTTGCCTCTTTGTCCTCCATGCAACATAGCTAATGCAGTGTGCGATCCTGTGATCGAGGAGCACTTCCGTCGCAGCCTCGGAAAGAACTACAAAGAGGCAGAGGCGGTGTCCGACTCGGTGTCCATCACAGGCTCTGTGGATGACCACTTCGCCAAGGCACTGGGTGATGCCTGGCTCCAGATCAAAGCCAGGGGTGGCGGTCACCAAACTCCAGAGGCTGACCCATGAGTCGGAGGAGAGCAGTCGTTGTAATCGCTTTCTCAGTATGCGTGTGTGTGTTTGTGTATGTGTGAGAGTGGAGAATGCCCACTCTCATTTCTTGCCAAGAATCAACTTCCCTTAGCCAAGAACAGTGTAAGACATGGTGCTCACACAGGCGGTTCCTCTGTGGACCTCGCGGTCGACCTCTTAGAACACTTGACTCAGATTTGTAATTTGAAATTAGTACATCTCTATGACGGAGGAGAATGAAAAATTTTGTATAGTGGTTGGTTGTTGGACAAACCGTACAATCGTAGAGTTTTATTTTGGGACGGTGGGATTCACAAAGTTGTCAGCTCGAGCTCCACTCACCCTTTCACCCTCCTGCCTTCAGAGCCAAAGACATTTCCTGCCTTTTCCACCAACGTGTATGCCATGGATTTAGTTTTTTTCGTTTTGTTTTGTTTTGTTTCACTCAAAAAAAAAATCACACTGCTCTTTGACACTATATTACTTGAAAAGGACAGCCGGCTCTCTTTTGCACTGTTCTGTTCCTGACCGTTGAGGTAACGGGTTACCCGTGGCGGCTGGAACTGGTGTGTTCGAAAAATGCACGCCGTGCCTTGAGATCGAGACGAGACAAGAAAGGCTCTGGTCCTTCTGCCTTCTGAAGACACTTAAACTGTCATCGTAATGATGGTGAACTGGACGTACTCACTGTTAAATCGCTTTAGTTCGCCGTCGATACATTCACTGTGGCTGATTTCTTAGTACACTAATACCGATCATAGTTGATATCCCTAACTAGAAAGCATGTTTCAGATAGCTGGTTTCTATTACAAACCTTATTCTATACTATGTATTTACTCAGAATTTATTTTTATCTGTAACATTTTAGAAATACTCACTGCTGGTACAGTTGTACTCAATATATTTTTTTGTATCTGGTTTTCATTACTATATGTAGGTGTATATCTTAGCATCCATCTACAAATCGCAGCCTCTGGCAAGGTTGTCTTGAACGCAGTTTAACGGGCTGCGTTAAACATTTGTTACTCTGCAGAGCGGGATGCTTTAGCTTTACTCATGACTAAATCTCATTATCTGCAAGCAGGGGTTTATTAGCAGCGGCTTTATTTATTCTCAAGCAGTCGATTGTTCTGTGTTAGCATTTGGTGAAGCGCAATGAAGCCAGAAGTCTTAACTTTGACACGATTCGAACGGAGTGGATTTCTGCGACGCTTCGTTGGCAAAGAAGTTGAGTTCACTTCAAAGTGCCGTTTTTTTAACGCACACGCAGCATGGGTAGTCGTAGCGTTTGAGTTGGCGCCAGCATTCCACCGCTGCTTCCCGACCTTTTTAGCCGTCGCTTCAGTCGCGTTTAGCGGGAACTGTTACAAATATGTTTGTGTTTTTTTTTTGTTTTTTTTTTTTCGTTTGTTTTTTCAAAAATCAAGACGATCCTCTGGTGTGAGTTGCCAAAACCTCCGTAGCGGCGGAGTTGTGGCGTAACCGAGTAACACTTTTGTTTTAATTCTGCAGTTGAGTTTGCTTAAATCTTCCCTCTTTAGAAAATTCTCATCTAGCAGCGTTACCTGTTTGGCAACACTGATTTGACGTTTAATATTGTAGAGGTTTTTTGTCAATTAACTTTTTTGCTTAAACACTCACATTTGTATTAATAATCAGCAGTTTTTTTTTAAAGTTGTTACACTATCCTGTCTTTGTATTTTATTCTCCACGTGTCAGACTGTCATTGCGCCGTGCGGAATGATTGCAGATATTTCGTGTCTGTCCACAGTAGCACGCTCGCATGTAGAATGGAGCCGCGAGTTCTGCTTCTTTTTTTTTTCTTTCTTTTTTTTTTAAAAGCCGACTTATTTTCCCACAGTTGTCGATTAATCACAAAGTGCAGGAACACGACGGTCTGGTCGAAGACTTTCTTCACGCTGCGTCAGAAAGGTTTCTCTAACGGTTTAAAGAGTTTTAAGGTTTCTGTATGTACCGTTGTAGAGATTAGGGATTGTCACGGGATCTGCTTGTTTGACACAAGTAGAGTTTTCACTAATGTGTTTTGGGATATTAGGCCATTGTTATTTAATTTCTATGTTTAGACTACCTGCATCTCAAAGACTGCATAAACGTTTGCTTCAAGAGTTGTCATCGTAGAAAACGAAACATTTGTCCACTTTCATCCTTGTTTCTCTGGAAGAAAATACCACTTTTTTTTTTTTTTTTTTTTGTACTTACATCTCTTCCAAATAAACTTATAATAACTACCTTTATGTGTTGTGTCCTTTTTCTTCTCGTTCGACTGAAGCTGCGACGTAACCATTGGAGATGAGATTGAAATGCTGTCAAATTTTCTGAAAGATTTCTGAAGAAGTGAATTGAGTTTTTGATAGGCTACATATTCAAAGAAATGGTCCCTTGCATGATTGGTAAATGTAAGATTTATGTACAAGAAACAACCGTGTCGCATTCACATTTGAAGACATGATTGTGCTGTGCTCAAAGTGCAGTGTTGGGGAAAACGTTGGCCGAATATGTGACATACATGTACACAA
This sequence comes from Odontesthes bonariensis, assembly GCF_027942865.1. NCBI lineage: Eukaryota > Metazoa > Chordata > Actinopteri > Atheriniformes > Atherinopsidae > Odontesthes > Odontesthes bonariensis. The sequence continues at coordinate 25,046,426 of NC_134515.1, forward strand.
TGAAGCTAAAGTGCTGTGTCTGCTGTCTTAAGATTCTGGACATCTGTTGTTTCTTGACCAAAGTCAACACTTGTTTGTCTCCTGTGGGCAGATTAAAAGGAGCATAAGTCGCCCAGATGCCCACAGTGTAGTTAAGGGAACTGAAAGGACAGTCGTGGGTTCTCGGTGCTGACTGACAAACTTGAGAACCTACAGTTGAAATAAAGTTACAAATTTTACATGATCGACTTTCAGTTCACCAGGAGACGTGTAAAACATTATATGAGCCCTTCTTCACATGTCGTTACCCTTTTATTTAAAAAAATTTAAGTGATCATCGGTGTCCTTTGCGGCACCCAAACGCATGCTAAACATCCATGTTTAAAATCCGCAAAAACATTCAGATAAAGTTTTACTTCAACTTTATCTCTGGACAGTTGAGATTGAAAGTCATACCAACACTGGGGAGAGAAACACTTTCGCAGCACTTTGCAAATATGAAGCTTCGGTGTTGTTCAGCAGCCTTTGCAATGATCCAGGCTTATCTTAAAACGTCTCGACTAGTATCGGTTAAAATCTGAGTGCATTTTAAATGTTCTTTCCCAGCAAAATGGCTGAAAAATACTGCATATGAGTGCTTGAAGTGCAAGAATCGAGGATAAAAAAAAATACCCTTAATGAGATCTATAAAGATTTTAAGTGAGCAACAAAAATGATTGACAAGCTGTGTCTGTTTTATTTTTAGTACTATATTTTTTTTAAGCACAGCAACATTTGAACAGAGGCTCTTTTTTTGTAAATTCTGTTCAGCTGCTCGGGTCGTGGCTACTTCTTGAATAAAAAGCTGAACATGTGGTGTCCTGAGAGAATCCTGGACTTCTGCACACAACTCGATTTCAGGACTTGCAAATCAAGACAGCAGGTCCAACCCAATGGTAGAAAACTTAAGAATAGCAACAGTTTTCTTTTCAGTGTAAACTGATGGAACATTTGTGTTGCTATAACGAGACGGTCTGATGTCTCTCAATCCTTCGTTAGGATCCACTAAAAAGTCCTGTGATTCACTGATGTAGTTTTCCAGCACACAAAGAGCATGTTGACAGGTGGGCCTCATGATAACTTTATCTTTAATGTCTTTTCTATTTTCTACTTAACGGCTGTGTGTGTGCGCAATAAATTCGGCTGCCAAGCTGTCTTGTTCTGGGCGAGCAGCTGACATCTTCCCCTGGACATCACAGCCACAGCTTCTTTGTGTTCAGTTGGCTGAAGATTCTGTTTGTTCAGTGTCATGGTGACAAAAGACTGGATAACTGCAGCTGGAAAAACCCATAATGGCTAAAATGAGAAAAAGAGGAAACTCAAAGGGAAGATTGTTTGGTGCAGACCTCAGCCTTGGGATAAAAAGATTATTATCACGTTATAGTTTTTTTTAAAAATCTGCTGACTTCTACCAGCAGATGGCAGCATTACACTGAAGATCACACAAAGCGTGTGATAATCCTGAAAATATTGATATGGATGCTTTAGTCTTAACTATGTCTATTAGTAATCTGAAATTAGTCATTTGGGCGTTCAGTAGATCTAAAGGTGACCACAAACTGGTTTGATGTGGAGTGCAAATGTGTAGATGTACCCCAACATGGCCTCAGATGCCACACTTCTGTATTCGAGGATACTTTGGGAAATTTCGTCGTGTACGCTGGAAGAAATCTTTTTTGGATTAGCTTTAATCTTTAGCAATTTATAGAATATTTAAAGGCTGAATGAAAACGGAACCGAGTGTGTCCTCACTTCAGTTGTGCCGATTTGAATTTTACATTCACAACACTTCATAATCTTTCAAGTAGAAAAGAACAATCATTTTGTGTGTGTGTTCCTGTTTTGGTTTTTGTTGCTTTCACCCCTTGGGCTCAAATCTGCTCAAAAGCCCCTCCAACAGACCACTGCCTCCACAAGATTAGACCCAGCCATTTAGCAACCACAATGCCCCTGCTGCTGCTGCTGCTGCTGCTGCACCATGCTTCTCCAAGGAAGCCTTCTCTTGTGAGATTAAGGAGAGGATATCCACAATTTCCAGCCAGCACATAAACCAGTATCATATCGCTGCCATGGAGCGCAGGCATTCACACAAATATCAGGCATCGGTAGTCGACATGAAGCTAGTGTCTTAATCAAGATGACACTTCAGGGTCATGCCAAATTCGGCTTGGCCCCTTCAATGTGTGAAGGCCACAAGGAGCATGACATCTGTGCTTGCAATGGAGGACTGCCTCCTGTTATTTCTCTAACAGGATGGAGTCGGCTGCTTTCAGACATACTCAAGACACACATATGTCAAACATTGTGCTCTCTTGCCTACGTGAAAGAAATTAACCAATGGGAGCAGTTTCACACACTGCACTTTGGCCACAGTAAGGAGTACAGATGAATCCAATTGGATAACTGCGTTATTTAACTGCAGGCTAAATGGGAAAAGTGGCCCTTGCAGTGTCACGCATGTTGGCTCGCATGCTGCACACATGTTGGCCTGCACTAATGGCTGATAGAGATCTCATTCATTCGTTTGCATAATTCCAAATTTGTTGTGCCTGAATAGAATCCAAGGCTGCATCTCCTAGCTGCAGCATCCGCGGCGTGCACAATGTCTGGGGAATTTGCATGATTGCCTGTAGATTATTTGAACATCATCTATCCTCCCCATCCTCCTCTTCTTTTTTCTTATTTCTGTGGCTCTCTGCTGTGAGGATGCAAACGCATCCTTGGGCAAGAGAATCTAAAATAGATCATACGAGCAACTGGAGTAGATGCACAGGCACAGGAAGCTGCTCACGGGCAGACTTGAGTCATGCTGGCAAGATCATGCACCCCGAGCTGACAGTCCAACACACCCGATTACGAAGCACGTCACTTCTCAAATGCAGCTGCAGCCTTACTATAGGTCGTATACAAAGATCGGAAATATTGAGTTCCAATGCAACATTAGCTCTTCAATGACTTGAACGGGGTCCGGATTAAATGCCGGATTGTTCGCACTTTAGGGCCGACCTGATGAGCGTCTCTGGCTCAGGCAATAGTGGCTCATTCAATGTGTCATGTGGACTGCTGGCAATGGCATAACCTTTGCAGAGGGAAGGGAAGACAACACGGTCACTCTGGATAACAGTCTTGCAATGAACAGAAACAGACCCTGTCAGGCCATCTCAACGTCAGTTTTCAGCCGCACACCACCACAAACACAATCCACCAATAGCTCTGTGCCTTTTCCTCACTTCTTCATTCCTTCAGTTAAGACATCTCCGTCTTGACAAGGCCCCCGTGTGTGACATGCATGCTACTTTTTATACACTTCTCCTTTATGTCCCTCTACGCTACATGCTGTCTCAGCTCTGTATTTGACTCATTTTGTTGGAAACATTTGGCCTGCTGTATCACCGTATGGTGCTTGAACCAGCCAGTGATTTCCCACTGTTATAGTTGGCTTAAATGTCACACTGTATCAATATATTATTGACTTGTTAATGATTGATTTAAAGGACCATCTGCGGCACGCTAGCACTACTATGCTACAGTTTTGTTGCTCACGACAAAGAATTACTCCCAATTAGGTCACACAAATGATGGTCTAATATTTCTTGTTGAAAGGACAAAATCAGGACCCCGTGAAAGTATTTAAATATCCTCGCTTAACAACAGACACAAAGGATATATATTGAGACAGTGTGTTTTGGGCACTGAACAGGAGATAGATGTTTGAACCATTACTAAGAGGCTTTCTCATGGCTCATTATGAAGCTTGTTAGGGAGCACGTTACAGCTGCTTGACTGGGCAGCCTTAATAAGGAAAGTGACCCAACACCAATATGAGCAGCAACATTTTTCCTCTCACAGGCATGTACTGATGTCTTCCATAGCCCTATCTCTTTCTTCTAGCCTGTCTGCCCCCCCCCCTTGCCACAACGCCCCATCACCACCACCACTACCACTCCCCCTTGTGTGTTTGGCAGTCACACAGTTGGCCATGTGTGTGCTGAAAACGTTACATAATGCCCTCCTTTCACTGCACTCCAGATCAAAGAGAACAATCCAGCACAGAAAAATCACTCCTTGCTGATTTTCCTTTTCCTCCACCGTTATGTTGTTTTATCAGACTTCGGTACCAAGAGACTGTACAGTAGACTACATCACAATCAGTTTCCGGATTCCCCTTCATGTTGAAATTCAAACAGAGCGAATGGGAAATGATCTGAGGATCATTGAAAAAAGTACTTTATTACAAACACATGCTGGAATTCAAAAAGGAAGTAACTGATTTGAATTTAAAAAAAAAATGAAGGAAAGAAAAAACTGTGCCCTCACAAAATGACTTTGACAATCTACATTGTCTTGCACTATATTTTTTTCACACGCACCCTTGTTGTCTGCTTTAAAAAAACAACAAAAAAAACCCAGTAAAACAGCTGACGCAATTAGGATGAAAACATTTTTTTTTCCAGGAGGTTTTTTCCGCCCAACGTCTTGCCGAATTCTCTTCTGATGTCACGAAACATTCAACTACAGAAGCTCACTCACGTGTAGGATGGAAACAGCCACACAAAGAGAGGCAAAGCACTTCTTTTTCATGCTAAAACAAAGGTCTCCATCAAGAGGAAGAAACAGCCACACACAGAGAGAGAAAGAGCAAGAGAGCATCAAACGCTGTCAGACAGACTGGGCCTGTCCACGTCCTTGTGAGGATTGAAATAATGAGTGTGTGCTGAGGGGGCATTTACCTCCAATGCCAAATATAGGCAGCATATTTAGGGACCAAAGGGTGCAGCATTTAGAATAAAGTGCAAAAAAAAAAGCCTTTTGTTTCCTAGAGAACAGATGGAAAAAGCACAGCTCTCCTACAGCTGAGTTGTTACATTCAGTGTACATAGGTTAAAATGCATACATCGTTGTCTTTGACTGCCAAACTATCCCCACAGATAACCTTAGCCAATGTAGAAGTATTTGATTCCCTCCAGACAGCTGGAATCAGCAGCATTCCTTATCTCTGTTAACGGCCCCGCCCCCCGGGTGATGGAGAACAGTTCACTGGTCCGAGGAAACAGCTGGGTTATCTCTGGCCCTCAGCCTGTGGGAATGAACAGGTGAACCAGGAATAAAGGAGTCTTTGGGACACACATGCTTGCAGTAGGGCATAGCTGACCATGAGCTGCGCGGCTGCAGCATCAAATCAATTGTGGGGGAATGGGAGAGGGCAAGGCTTCAGACTGGGTTTGGCGTTCAAACTGTTATCGCACCTGACAGTGTCTGGTTTGGGATCCAGTGCTGCACACGGCATACGTAAGCGGCTGGTCATCTGTTAGGCAGAGTGATAGGGTGTGACGTGTCACACGCCACATTAGGCTCCGCCAGAGGATGTGTTTGACAGACCACAGGAACTTCACTCCAGCACAATGCTTTGCTTCTGCTCATACTGTCAGACCTACTTCATAAGCTCAAATGTGGTATTTGGATGATAGAATACTGACTTCTACTCAAATTATATTTTATGGAAATGTGACAAGGACATGTTCACCAATGATTATCTTTAAAGTTATCTTAAAGTCAATTCAGAGATTTGCATGGAAACAAGTAATATGTGTTGGAGAATAGTTGCTTAATCCATGTTAAAAGACTGAAAACGGCACAGCAGAGTAAGCATTTAGGGGAAAAATCCAAACGGATCACTAACGTTCTAAATAGGACTACTACAATTGATAAGTCTACCATGCCATGCCATCTATTTGTATCTAACAACTAGACAGCGAAGTGTCCAGCTTCATCATGGAAATATGTCTTCCCTGGATGCCAGAATTTGCAGAACTTTAGCTGCTAACCTAAATTGGCTAGAAGTAATGAGTTGAAGAGGAATCTAATCAATTTTGTGATAAGCAAAGTTAGCCTCCATGCCAGATCAATAAATCCAATTTATCTCGTTGGATTAAAAGGGTCAAGTTAACAGCTTTGCACTGCTGTTGTTACGTACTAGAACTTACTGGAGTTACACACGGCGGTTAATGAGCTATGCACCTACTTGAGAAACCGTCATCGGAGGAGTAACAGTCAGTTGACACTTGGTGGATTGATTATGTGCAAAATCACCACAATGAAGAACTGCGAATCCCACGCATACCTTTTTTTTTCTGGTATCTTTTATTGGAGACAACTGGAATAAATGGACATACGGCAACCTCAGTTTATCGCAGCCATGTCACATCTAAACAATTTGGTTCTGTTAAAATAAACACCACTTTGTTTGGCTCATGGCGTGCTTTACCTGAGCTGATCTGATACGTTTCAGTCAGTACATCTACATAATATGTGATTGTTAATAAAGCTGGACTTTCATTAAAGTCCAAAACAGAGGGTCCAAAGACAGAATGTGATGATTTCCAAATATCCAAGCCACAAATTGTATTCATGATAGAACACAGAAAACATATGAATTTAATGAGAAATCTGATTTTGAATTTATTGGCAGCAATACAGCTAAAAAAAAAATGGGATAGAGGAAAAAAAGGCTGGAAAAGCAGTGGATACTAAAAGGAAACAGCTGGAAGAACATATTACAACTAATGAATTAACTGGCAACAGGTCAGAAACATGAGTAGGTATAAAAAAGAGCCCCTTAGAGAGGAAGAGTCTCTAACTAGTTAAGACAGGCAGGGGTTCAGCAGTCTGCAAACTGTATCTTCAAGGTCGAGTAATTTGCGAATAATCTTCCTCATGACTGCAAAGACTTTGAATATTCCATCATCTACAGCAGGGGTCTTCAACGTTTTTCAGGCCAGGGACCCCCAAACTGATGGAGAGTTGGAGCAGGGACCCTCCTACTATTTATATGGCATACAATTGTGTTTTATATTTAACGGGACCTAATGCCGTGTATAAACATAGCTACTCTGTTATTGTACATTCAATACTAAGCTATTCAAATAATACACAGGTTAATATATTCATGTTTTTATTTTAAACATGTGCAAGGTACAGGGTGGCCGTGCCCTGCCATTTATAAACAAACATCTTGCATACAACACTGAGCTATTCAAATAATCCACAGATTTTAACTTTAAACATGCATGTAGATGGAACAATGAATCCTCAAACCATCTGTGGATGGCACACATTTGCACACAATTTGTGAGAAAAAACTGTTTGAAAAAAAAAAAAAGTCTAATCAACCAAAGATTTCGCGACACCCCTGCAGTACCTCCGCGGACCCCCTGGGAGTCGCGGACCCCCTGTTGAAGACCTCTGATCTACAGTACATATTATCATCAAAAGACTCAGAGAATCTTGAGACACCTCTGTGTGCAAGGAACACGGCCAAAAATCAATACCAGATGCCTATGATCTTCAAGTCCTCTGGTGGCACCGAGTTAAAAACAGGCAGGATCATGTCATGGAATCAGTGCTCTGGGCTCTGGAACACTTCCAGAAATCATTTTCTGTGAACAGTTCCCTTTTCCAAGGTTAAAACCCCATCATATGTGAACATTATCCAGAAATGCTGGTGTTTTATCTGGGCCAAAGCTTTTAACAATGGGCTGAAAAAAAAATCTAGTCTGTGGTCAGACGAAAAGAAATTTGAAATTCTTTTTGGAAAGCTTGTGCACCACATCATCTGGACTAAAAAGGAGAGGGACAATCCAGCTTGTTGTCAGCTCTCAGTCAAAAAGCCTGCATCAATGATGATTTTGTGTGCATTAGTGCCCACTGAACTGGCAACATGCACATCTGGAAAGGCACCATCAGTGTTGAAAGGTATAATCATGTTTTAGAGCGCTGTGTGCTCTCAACCAGATGACAACTTTTTCTTGGAAGGCTTGACAAAGTAAAACCCTATACTGCAACTGTTACAACAGAATGGCTTTGTCTACAGTCCAGACAGTACAGACCTTTTACCAATTAAAAACAGTTGCAGGACCATGACAGGTTCCTCAGTTCCCAGATGTTTACGGACTGCCGTTAAAAGAAGAGGGCACGCTGCACAGAGGTAAACATGGCCCTGTGCTAACTTTTTTCAGATAGGTTGCTGCCATTAAATTTAAGATGAGCTAATATTCTATTTTCTGCCCTATTGTGAATGAAATTTTGGATCCAGATTTTGCAAATCACTTGATCAACCCAAGAAGTGAAATAATGTAGATTTATGACGGCACTACGGATGTTATTTCTGCTTAAATCATTGTGAAAATTTTGGATGTAATGTCCTGTCTCCATGTAAAATAGAAGGCAGCGAATTCTCGAATATTTGAAGATCTTCAGGCATCAACTGACAAACATTTTCTGTGTTCAGTTGCACAGTTTCTTTGAAAACAGAACACCAGAGTGCAGAACATCAGTTTTTATTCATCAGTGAACTTCATATGTGCAATGGAGAGAATAAAAAAAGGTTTGTCTGAAGTAGAATTATTTTACTGATGTAAAACTAAGTCACGTTTAAATAACTTTGGTGAAGTTCACCAAAGACTTTGGAGTGTTAACGTATCCTCTGGGAAAGCCATTAACACCTTTCAAGAAACTTTACACTATTAAAAGAAGTAGATTTTCCATTTCATACATTCCAAATATTTATAGAGGTGAGTGAAGAAAGTCAAAGAGGGTGGAAAAAAAAACCCAAAACAGACCGTGGTTTAAAGAAAGCTGAATTCACAATGAACATCCTGGTGTGCTCATCAGCACAGAAAGACCTGAAAGATTGTCGAACTCTAAAGTGGACAGCGGCAGATTTTTTTTCTTGCTAAATAAAAACCCTGACACAGTAAGCACAGATAAACTAGATTTCAACGAGAGAGGTGTATCATCACACATCAAATCTGTAATTGGAACATGCCTTCGTGACTCTAAAAAGAGGGTTTACGATATGCAATATGCAAACCGCTGGTAACTCACCAATGTAAAGTCCAGTTTGACGAGTTATGGAACACCTAACAGATTTTGGACACATGAAACCAAGATGAGCTTGGAATGTAGGAACAGGGGAAAAAGGATATGGAGAAGAAAAGGATGATAAAAAGCACGCCTCATCATCTGCCAAACATGGTGGAGGCAGTGTTATGACATGTATGGCTGCCAGTGAAACTGGGCCACTGGTGTTTGATGATGTAACTTTTTATTGAAAAGGATTAATTCTGAAGTGCACTGAACTATTCAGTATGCTCTAATTCACTCAAATGCTGCAGACTTGACAGTACAGGTCTTCACTGTACAGATGGTAAATGATTCCAAAGCATTCCTTGAAAGCATCCCAAGAGAATCTTAAGATAAATAAAGTTTTTTTTTTTTTTTAAATCGGCCAGTCACATGGACCAAACCCAACAGAGCATGAGTTTCAATCACTGACGACAAAACTGAAAGAAGATGCACAAACAAGCAGCACCTGAGGCAGCTGCAGAAAGAGCCACGCAATGCTCAGCGTTTGTCAGTGCAGCCATTGACCTTAAAGGAATCTTAAGATTGGAAGCTGAGATGAGGGATCAGTTTAACAGATTCATTCTTGCACAGAAATGCAAAGGTTAAGTATTCCTGAAATCTAGAGTCAAGGGCTCTTCGATGGAGCTGATAAATAACAGCTCCAAGACAATTAAATCAAAGCAGCTACTCCATTTGTTCCAGTTAGGGATCCAAAATGAAGGTAGGAGCAAAAGGTTGGTTGAACTGTGAATCTCCAGCTTACCTGGGAAACATTACAGGAGAATTAAGCTCAGGCAAGGGGTTAGGGTTAGGGTTCCCTCCTGGTGGATGCACCCGGTGGTGCAGACAGAGAGATGAGTACTTGGGATCCTGGAGACAGAGAAAGAAATCAGCTTAATGCAATACGTCCTTTTACAAAGACACAAAACTGGAACCTACCCCGCTGAACACCACACAGGTAAATATGGCAAACTGGCAAAGAGTGGGAAGTAAACCAGGGTGGACATACAGCTGAGAAGATGATGAGTAACGGTATGGGGAAGAAGTAATCATTAGTAATCACTAAAGACAGCTGCCATTAAGCCACTCCTAAAGAAGAGAACTCTAGACGCCTCTATGATGAACAACTACAGACCTGTCTCTAACCTCTCTTTTATATCCAAGATTATTGAGAAAGTTGTATTTAACCAGCTCAATGACTTTCTGAATGAAAGTGGAAGTCTTGATAAGTTTCAATCAGGCTTCAGACGTCATCACAGCACTGAAACAGCTCTGGTCAAAGTGTTAAACGACATTAGGTTGAATACTGATTCTGGTAATGTTTCAGTCCTGGTTCTGTTGGACCTCAGCGCTGCGTTTGATACTGTAGATCACAGAATCCTGTTGCACAGGCTGGAAAACTGGGTTGGACTTTCTGGAGCGGTCCTTAACTGGTTCAGGTCCTACTTAGAAGGCCGGAGTTATTTTGTTACTATTGGCAGCTATGAATCTGAGCGAGTGGCCATGACTTGTGGAGTCCCCCAGGGGTCAATTCTTGGACCTCTTCTGTTTAACTTGTATATGCTCCCTTTGGGTCAGATATTGCAGAATTTTAACATCAATTATCACAGTTATGCAGACGATACACAACTTTATGTGTCTCTCTCTGTCACCGGACGACTGCAGCCCAGCAGACGTACTGTGTCAGTGTCTGGAGGAAGTAAACACCTGGATGAGAGATAATTTTCTACAATTAAATGAAGACAAAACTGAGATCATTCTGTTTGGTAGCAAAGAGAAGAGGGTCAGCGTTGGTAAATATCTTGAGACTCGGGACCTTATAATCACTGACCAAGTTGGGAACCTCGGAGTGTTGATAGACTCAGATCTGACTTTCAGCAGCCACATCAAAGCTGTCACCAAGGCAGCTTTTTACCACCTCAGAAATATCAACAGAATTAAAGGTTTCCTCTCCCAAAAAGACCAGGAGAAACTCATCCATGCATTCATCTCCAGTAGACTCGATTACTGTAACGCTCTTTTAACTGGACTTCCCAAAAAGAGCATTAAACATCTGCAGCTCATCCAGAACGCTGCTGCTAGAGTTTTAACCCGGACTAAGAGATCTGAACACATCACACCAGTGTTAAAATCTTTACACTGGCTTCCAGTCAGTCACAGAATAGATTTTAAAAGCCTGCTGATGGTTTACAAATCCCAGAATGGTTTAGGCCCAAAATACATCTGTGATATGTTCAGAGAATATAAACCCAGCAGAGCACTTAGATCCAAGGACTCAGGCCAGCTGGTCCAGTCCAGAGTCCAGACTAAACATGGAGAAGCAGCATTTAGCTGTTATGCTGCAAATAAGTGGAACAAACTGCCAGTGGAGATTAAACTTTCACCAAATGTAGACATTTTTAAATCCAGGTTAAAAACATTTCTTTTCTCATGTGTCTATGCATGAAATATCTTTTAACTTATCTAGACTGTTGCCTGATTTTAAATTCATTTAAATGATTTTACTTGTTTCTCTTTATATTCTTTTATGTATTTTTAATGCTTCTTACACTCCCTGCTGCAATGCTTTTATTTTATGTAAAGCACTTTGAACTGTTTGTACATGAAATGTGCTATACAAATAAATTTGATTTGATTTTGATTTGATTTGATTTAGTGTAATCCCAGTCAACCACACCTGTGTAAAGCACATAAAGACTAGGACAAAGCAAACAGCAAACATCAGGGAAAAAGACAAGAGGAGTGGAGAGGCACTGCCAGACCCTAACACAATCTTTGTATTTATATTTTTTTTCATACAGTTCAAAGCGTGTAGACCTGGAGGGACTATTCAGAACGGTTGTAATTCCTAAATGATTTATGCAAAGGGAGGCCAATGCATCGTTGTTCCTTTTGTGAGACAGCATTTATAATCTTTACTCACCATAAGCACTGCAGTGCCATCATGTAGCAGAGAGAGGAATCTGCATTTCAAATTAATTGAACATGAAAATACACCGCAATTACATGTGTAAGTTAAGATGTAGAAAGATGCAACATTAGTTTTTTTTTTTCTGTCTACCGTGCCAACATGATTCTCTCAACTGAGCAGAGGTTGGTTCTTTTGCTCGTGTGTGTCTTTGTGACGTACCATCAGCGATCGCATTCTGCTTGCTCCACTGTTTGGTGTTATCTTCACCTCACCGACTCTTCTGCGCGCTTCAGCCTTGTTGCGCTCAGGCTGCTCTTTGGGTGTCTTACCTGTCACTGTGTGGCTCAGGGCAGGGAGAGCATGAAGCCTACGTGCTCGAGGAAAAGAGGACAGACTGGGTAGGCCACTGTGGCCCAGCTTGGTCCGACTCACTCATCAGTGAGCACAACTCCCAAACCTCACTGACAAATCAGAGTGGAAGGCATGCACCACATCAGAGCTGTGATTCACCGCCGCCCCAAGACCAAGCGCGCCCTGAAGCCCTTCAGACTTCTTAATCATCGTGCGGGCATGTGTGGATGCTGTTTGTGGAGGAGAGTGAGACAGACAGTGAATGAATGAGCTTGTTTGCAAATGACAGCGCTTCTATAAAAGTTGCCTGTGTGTTTTCTGTGTGTCAGAAAGAGTAAAGTGGATTTTAACAGGCCTTCAAAATGCCTCCCAGAGTGCAGAACTGTATGTGTTTCATGCCTTTGCCAATTTTTTCGTTAACATTGTAGGTAAGGGCTTATTTAGCGATGTGGGTCAGCTTAGATATCTGTGTCTTATTCTGCACAGCTACAAGTGCAGTCAAGGGCATAACCACATGAGTGAAAATGTCGTGCAGCAGTGGGGACAATGCAATGCACGTGTGGAGGGCGCTTGTTCACATTTGCATTTGACAGTGTGCCAAAAGTAATCGAATTAACATTCTTTTGCATGCAGACACATAGACAATTAAAAAGGAATCTTTTCGACAGCATATAGGGATCGTATGCCATGTGCCAGAATAAGAAAAAGTCAGTAATTTCATGTTCAGTTTAAACATATTCATGTCAGAAAATCAACTGATTTGGCTCACGAACTCTTCATCATCACCTGCTCCTCACCTTCCTCCTTCCCTTCATATTTCAGTTATAGTAAACTGAGGAGATTGAGGCAACATCCTGAGGAATGAAGTGTTAAGTGTGTGCTGGCGTAATCTGACAGAACTTATTTAGAATGCAGGTCTTTACTAAAGCTGTGCCTGGAGCAGCTGCCCGGTCCTGTCTTCACGCTTAACAGGAGTATGTGTTCACTTTCACATACAGTGCCTCCATGCCTGGATGCTAAGATATGCACCAACGTGTTTGCAAATCTGCATGTATTTCCATAGAGATATACAGACACAAGTATATGCCAGTTTACAATGCGCATCTTAAAAAACATCATTTGCACCAATATCCCGCACAAACAGGTGTGTGCAGCATCCAGGAGATTAGCTACTGAGTGGTGAAATTCAGTAGAACACGGAGTAGCTTTCTTCTGTTGTCATTTCTGTGCAAAGACTGGGATACAAATAACTCCATTTGATCTTGGCACAGTTTTCCATTTGTCAGCTATTATCAAAGTCCCACAGCCTGAAATCCAATGTAAAGAGACCCAGGGTAGAGTATGTGACCCTTTGGGCAGGGAATCTAGGAGGAAGCCATTAGAGGAGCTTCACTGGAGAGCTAGCACTTCTTCCTACTGGCTTCACATCAGGGCACAAGATCATCCAAAGCACCCACTGTGCGTGACATCCAGGCAGTGTAACATGTCCTGCTGACTGTGTGGAATTTCTTCGGCTGGCAGACGTTTGTCACGAGCTATTCAGCTCTGGAAATTAGCTGGCTTTGATAACAGCTATGTGATTGTATTTGTTCAAGATTTTCCAATATTTCAAGAATGCTTAAAAACATGGCCGTGTTTATGCAGAGGTACATTTAGACAGTACATTATTTGGGAACATTAGAAGAAATTGCTGCTTCTTTTGCAGATATAATCTGCACACTGATTCCTTCCTCACTACGCCTATTCCTCTGCCTGATTTGCATTAAGTTTTTGACCCAGGCAGTAATCTACAGTGACTCCCCCATAAGCCTCTGGCACATTGGGGAGATGTTATAAGCTGTGACAAAAGACAAGAAGCACTGGAGCAAACTGAAGGTAGCAGGGGACAGTTTCCCGATTAGCAAAACTTGTTCTCTTAATTGTGACGTTGAATTCACTCTCACAGACACTCATTTTCATCCCAGTTACTTTGCTATCTTCTGTTTGGATTATACAGGCAAATGCAGACCCTCCAAATGAGGGCAGGGCCATTGCTGTGTAGAAATACACAACAATGTATTTGTGTAAGAAAACACAAGGTTTTCTTCTTGTGTTGTTATAGGTTAAAACTGTTGAAAAAGACAAGGTGGAGATCTCTTCTGCAAACATCACAGAAGAGAAGGATTTTTTTTAAAATTCCAAATCATAGCTATTCAAGCAGGAAACGTAATAAACTCACATGGTTTGTGACAGGATACCCTCTTTCAGCATGTGCCTGAAAATCTAATCTTTACTGAAATTGCATGTTGTGAGTTTTGCACCCTGAAATAATCAGAACATTTGCTGTGTCACAAGAATGCATGAAACAGCAAAATCTCTGAGAATTTGCAATAGGTCCCCAAGTGCACCAATTAAATGTGCAGCATACAGTAAATGCATGCTTAGTGTGTATGCAGCACAGTTTGTGTGCATGTGCCAGAAGACACATTGTGAATTGGTAAGCAAGTTCATTCCAGCAAGGTTCATATTCAGACTGCAAAAAGGAGCCTGATTAGCATATATGCAGAAAGGCTTTGCATGCTTGACATCCTCTCAGCCCCTCTGCTGGAGATAGCCACGCACACAACATCCACTGATTACATTGATATGTAGATTCATGCATCTGCAAAGATTAGTTATTCATTAATTTATTTGCTTTGAATTCTCGGGTGAGTGTACCTCAGACAGAAGTCTGGGGCAGACTGAATGAATATGAGGAGAAATGTCACAAATGATCACACTAAATCCACATCAATATTGTGCAGCTTCAGTGACCCACAACAACATAAATCCAACGGGCCATTATGATTAAGAAACTCCTTTGGCACTGGGCTTAAAACAGGGAAAGTATAAACATAATTATCAGCCTTTTCATCTTCACAGCAGAATTAGCTTTTCCTGCTCTAAGTGGGCTATGAGGATTAATGATGGCAGTGTGTGTGAGAGTGTATAAGCTGTAGCGTTCTGTCATCCTTTCAAAAAAAGCATCATGGATCACCAGTTTGCTTCCTCCGTGTCCTCTCTCTTGCAGCCACACTGCAAGCACTTTTTAACTTTAAAAATAGGCTCGCAACAGAGTGTGCCAGGAAATGCTAAACACCAAACAATGTTCCAATGCTCAGATCTGGCCACAAAATGGAGCTGATTTGTGCTCTTCACGACAAAAAATAGTATCACATTAATTGATGCCATCTATATCAATTAATGTGTGCAGTGTTGATGGGTATACCTTATGTCTAGTGTCAGCTTATGGTCAAGTTTATTTATATGCCCAATTAATCAACTAGGCAACTAGGCTTCACATCATCTGCATTATGAAACAGGGAATGAAAGTGAAACTCCCCAGGCTTCAGGGGTGTTCCCATCACTTGCTTATTAAGAAAGAGACAAAACAGATATTATTAGGCGTTAACAAATAAATGCAGAATTATATAAAAAGAAGAATTACTGCTGTTTCTAGAATTAGTACCTATTTGGTGCTATCACAGGAGTAGGTGTTACACTTAAATCTATAACCTGTGAGTTTTTAGAGATGCTGGAGGCTCAGGTTTAGTAGAAAGGGCTGGAGAGACAGGTGAAGTTTCAGCACTCTGTAGACTGTAGATCTGTACACAAACATTCGCTAGTCTCTGCTATCAGAACATTCAAAATATATGGTCCAGTCTAAATGTTATGAGCTCACAATAATTTGAACATGTTTTTAATTAAACTGAATAGGTAATGAATAACAATCTTGTCCAATGCAAATTTCCACGTCAATGCTGATGAAACGATGATGCTCTGCACCTTCTTTTAAATGGAATCCGAATGCCAAAGAAAAAAACAAAACAACTTATGACTTTCTCAAGTACAGATCAAGACAACTCAGCCCTCCAGGTACTGCTACATTTCCAGGGGTCTGACATTGAATCAGTGTCTTGATACAAATGGAAGTCTAATGAATTATTCGCTCTTTTAAGCCCCACATTCGGCAAATGATTAAAGGAAACATAGCTTGAAGTTGGGTTTATATTTTAGAATCGAATGTTGTTTTTCTTTTGAGACCAAAAACAGATTAATTACAAACGCTTTTATGTTTACGCTGGATTATGGCAATATCATCTGCGTGCATTCATCTTTGCAAAGCTTATACACACAAAGGATACTTGCAAGCCATATGCTTGGATTGATAGTTCAATTTGTCCTCCTGCTGACCCCACCATCTGCATATTTCTTATTGAGATTACCTCAGTCTGCTCCTATGGAAGTATGGAGAGTTATGGACTTCTCTCCCAAGACTTATTTCCCCTCTATCTGCTCCTAAAGACAAAGTCACAATACAACCTTAGATATTGTAACATTTTTCATTGCCTGCTGTTTTTTCTTTTTTCTTCACATAGAGAAACACTCAACATGATGGAAACCCTCAGCCATTTATGTATTAATATATGGCTTTTTTATTGTCTAACCCCTGACCAGCTGCAACTTACAGCAAAGTAGAAAAAGTGAAACAAATGCCATACATTTTTCATTATTGTTGCACACAATGAAAAATGTAAGTGTGTTACAATTTACAAAGGAAAATGTGTGCATGTAACAATTTTTTTGGTGAAACTGCTAAGTTTCGCGCCAATATGGTGGCACATTTGGCAGCAAATGTTCGAGCTGATTAATCTCCTTCTATAATCACCTGCAATACCCATGACAGTTATTTACTCTGATGACTTATTTCTGTTTAATCTCTAAAATGTACGATTCCAATGTTTCTTTCATTCATTTTTTATCTTATGTACATTTCTGGATTATCTTTGAGTGCGCATTTTGCATTTTCTGTTGTGTAACCATTTCCTGCCCTGGCCAGGACGCTCAAGCAACAGTCCAGTCTCTTGGCTGAATGAAGGTTAGATAAATTCCAAAATAGATTCCGTCATCTGTATTGGAAACTTGAGCTGAATCTCCTGATCACAAATCAAATCAAATGTAACGAACACAGAACTGATCTTGGCACAATGATGTCAACTTAAGACAGAGAAGCAGAGCAATAGATCAACTTTTGTTGACATCCTCTCAATTCAAATAAGAGACTCGTTATCTCTGAAGCACAGGGAAAACAAAGCATTTTTTCTTTTGCATATAAAAACATTGATAATGAAACATAATAAAGTGAACCTCTCACCGTGGAGCGGCAGAAAATTGCCGCCCCAAACCAAAAGACTAACTGTGTTCTGCTAGATTGCTCCCAACTAATCAAGATCTTCCTCCTCCTGTCCTCCCCCTGCCGAAAAAATGATGATCAATGGCTATTGTAGATAAAAGACAACAGTCCGGGCTGTTGCTGTGGTGACTTGTTTTCATAGGTAATGATGCTAAATTACACAACTAGTAATAAGGGATGCTACTAAGTCATCCATCTGGGAATAGTTTATATGAGCTGCCATCATAGGCATTTTTCAAACCCCAGTCCACTCAAACATACATCTTTCTGTTCCTGACCTGTCTCTCTTTCTCTCTCACTCACACACGGACACACGGACGGACACACACACACACACACACACACACACACGCACACACACACACACACACACACACACACTCAGACTGACACACACAGTTTGCCACGAG
Source organism: Odontesthes bonariensis (assembly GCF_027942865.1). Lineage (NCBI taxonomy): Eukaryota > Metazoa > Chordata > Actinopteri > Atheriniformes > Atherinopsidae > Odontesthes > Odontesthes bonariensis. Next base: position 25,064,232 of record NC_134515.1, read on the forward strand.
CTACTAAAGGGGACATCTCATTCTTTTATCCAGGGCGAGTCATTGTGGTGGTGTCAGCTGGTGCCGTCTCTTTTATCACACTGGAAGCTAATGGAAGCAGCAACTGCAGGAGGTGGGGGAGACGATGCAAGCTCACACACGCACGTACACACACACACACACACACACACACACACACACACAAATATAGATACACACTGAGCCGTGAGAGGCAGGGGAGATGGGGCGAGCGGGGACGCCAGGCCCCACGGCTAGAGCTGTTTTGTGGCGATGCTTTTCTTGCTCGCCGAGGCCCCTCTATCAGCGTCTCTTTCTGACACTCAAAAAGAAAAAAAAAAGTACAGAAGGGATTCAAACACTTTTCTCCTCTAATGTCTTTTCCTTTTTTTATTGTAATGATTAATCTCTCTCTCTCTCTCTCTTTTGTTTTTTGCTGGATGTCATCTTAACCCAAAGCTGCCAAGGAAAAGGTTTTACTTAATCTCACCTGGCCTCATCCGACCTTGTAAATGTATTGGTTTCATGTTTTCTTAAATCTCATGACTGGAACTGTTCTGTGGACAGGGCTAATTTACAAGGGTGGAAACAACAGCCAATTACTGCAAGAGGATTCAAAGCAGCGTGCATCTTTTGATAGGGTAATTGACCTGATTCAGTGGCAGTGTTGTCAGAAACACTGTTGCATTGAAGACACATGCTATTAGGGATGATGCCAGGCATGTATTGTATTCTTATTTTCTATAACTCTTTATTTTTTCAGTCTTTTTCTGTTTGTATAACATAACAATCGTGCTTTATCATTTGACACCATTTAGATACATATCATGTTTATATTATGTTTTACATTAGGCAGTGAGACAGTTAAAAATATACAAAACAATATTGTTTAACTAGACATAGTTTTCTATTTTTTCAATATAATCGTATCTTTATCATCATCAACATAATTTCATATATTTCTGTAAGATATGTGCTTTAGCTTCTGTGATCAAAATATTATTGCAGAAAACAGCAACTCCATTTTTTCAACATTTAGACAATAACTTCCAATGTAGTACAGACATTCACAGTTACATGTTTTACACAGTACAGTTTTACAACAAACTTCCAGAGAAAACTGTGGTAGAGTAACTTTATACAAAATTCACAGGACATGAACTGGAGCCATTTCCCATTTTCGCTCAGTTGTTTTGCCTTTCGAAGTAAACATGTTCCGTTCTACCAGATGCCTTTCACAGTAGCTGCCATAGAAGCAAACTAACATTGTCCTAACACGCCATGGCAAAAGTCTGGGGAAATTAAAGCTTGATGCTTTTTACTAGTAAACCAAAGACAACATAAACAAAAAGAGAAACAGACCACCTGCTTACTGGCCTGCACTTATACATCTACATATGTATTGCTGAATACATATTGATCAAAGTATGATTGATCATGATGACACATTTAGAGAAAAAAAAGAAAAAAAAATCATGACTTTACTCAAACACAGAGTTGGTCCCCTTTTTTGTGCTAGCATACAACATATTTTGTAGTTCTGGCCAGTCATGTAAACAGACTATGGCTTGGCTGAAATTGGTGTGCTGGCTTAAGGCCTTCTCTGTTCTTCTTCTTTTGATTTGTCAGGAGACATTTTTAGAAAGTTTTCAATGATGTTCCTGAGGAAAGCATGCAAAACGTAAACAGGATTGACTGTCAGCATTAAGGGATAGTTAATGTTTGTAAATCACTTTTCTAACCCTGTTGCTTCTTCTTCTTCTTTTTTTTTTCTAAATAGTTTTTACTTCTTTGTACCCTGTGCTTTGCCAACCGAATGCTAAACGGCATAGTTTTTGCTTTTGTCTGCCTATTGATTTTGGTCCTCCATCACAACACATATAGTATAAAACATCCTAAAAATAATTCTAAAAATGCTTTGATCACATAAAAGTTTTCTCTCTCTTTTTTTTTTTTTTTTACTGAAAAAAACGGAAGGAAAAATAACAGTCTCTCTCACACACAAAATCTTTTGCAACACATACTGGATTGCTCCAGAGCTCTCATCGCGAACTTCTTATTGGCATTGTGCTTACTCAGAGCTCCCTGTCTGCCTTGCGGCTTGTAGTTTGCCTCACAGAGAGCAACGTTTGGAAAAGAGACAACTGTGTGAGGTTTAGTAAACATCCACAGAAAAAATTGACGCCACCCTTTGCACTCTTCAATGATGTCAATTTTGTTCACTACTTCATCTACTATATTCACACGGTATTTACTTGATTCATTAAGATATTTAACAAGTCTCTAATCTATATCTAAGATTTTTTTCTTTTTTCACAGTATAACACAGTATGTTTACATGTTTTATTCAGAGTTACGCTTGTACTTGTGAACACTAACAGTCTTTGATATTGTTTTCAGAATTCAAACCAACAATAAGACATCATTGGCTTGATTTTACAAATGCAGAAAAAATGAAACATGGTTGGAAAATCTGTTTTGATCACATATTGCCCCTGGAGGTAGGTGAATCAATTAAAATCTTGGAAGTCCCTTGTAATGTTCTCTTTTGTCTACATGCTCCATGAGGGTTTCTTTGTTGTCTACACATTGGCCTCGGCATTGGTTAGGTTAGAGGTTGGGCTTGCTGGGTTCGGGGGGTTAACGGGCTCTGTTGGGCTTGCTGCTTTGGGTGGTGGGTTGGTTGGACTAACAGTTGTAGTGGTGGGGTTAGCCGGACTGACCACAGTGGTGGTTGTGGTGGTGATAGTGGCGGTAGGACTTGTGGCTGGAGAAGTGGGGGCTGGATTAGCTGGTGGAAGAGCTGCGTTAGCAGGTGTAACAGGGCTGGTTGAGTTGACAGGAGCCGGACCGGTGGGGCTTACTGGGTTTGCAGGAGCGGGGTTGGCAGGGCTCGTGGGGTTGGCTGCATTGACAGGGCTGGACAGATTAGCGGTGTTGGTTTCTGCTTGCTGCTCGGGTCCGTTTTCCTGTTGTCGCCTGACGACTGCAGGAGGCTGGAACATTATCCGAAGTCGCTGGTAGAGAAACACACAGCAAACTGATTACATATGAGAAAGGGAATATAATGATACACACAAAAATCTGACAACAACTAAATCTGTGATGTTCATCCAAAAAATTAACAACAGATAATTTCCTTCCTACCTCCTTGAAAGTGCCCTTGAGCCCAAAATACATATACACCATGTATCCAGGTATGAGAACCATGGAGGACGTCGCCATGAGCCAACCTACTCCCTGACCCCAGCCCGGGAACACATAGTCTCCCATTTTGAGAGGAACCATTTGTATGGCGCTGAACAAGAACACCCCCTGTAGGAGACACGAGACGCTTTATGCATCCTGACACATCTGACTATAGACAGCACTGTCTCGGTCTGACATGGCTGCAGGCAGGTAATATTGACTTTATTTATTGTTTCATTTTTCATGTCATGACTTTAGATGTACTGTTCTATTAGCTGAAAGTACTCACACCGACGATGAGAGGGGTGAACACAAGCCAACACATCTTCCACCATATACAAGGTCTGTAGCCAATCATCTCCTGGATGTTGTCGTAGAACTTGTTCACACCTGCCAGACAAATTAATCTCTTATCAAAATATTCATGTCCAATTCATTTCAATTTGCTGCCGATGTGCCATGCATGATGATAAGGATGGTGACATGGAACCCGCGAGTGCTTGTGACCTCGAGGTTGAACAGCTTTTGAAGCTTTCAGGTTTTACCCCAACATGCCATATTTGAGATACATCTAGTTGCCAAATTGTAAAGAGAAATATTACTTTTAATCTTAACTCTGTGCTGTTTGCATTAAAAAGTGACAACACATACCGTAGAACCAGGATATGGAGATGCATTCAAAGAAGACCAAGAACAGCAGACACATTCCACTGGCGGAGTAGTAGTCAAACAGTTTGAACACATAGATTCCTCCCTGGTTACAATGTGAAAGAAAAGGATTATTAAAGACTTAGTGTGTGTAAATATTTTGTGTCTGAATTTGCAGTCTTGTATCTTTTCATCACATTTTAATTTCCTTTACTGGTTCTCGTGCCATTTATATTCTATTGTGAGAAGAGAGGGCCCTGCTGTACCTGTGTGATGTTTGAAAGTCCGATCACATAGGACACCAGGCAGACAGCAGCGATGAAGATCTCTCGTCTACCTCGAAGAACTCTGGGGAACTCATCCACGATGGCGGTGATGAAGCCTTCAACAGTGCAGAACTGAAGGACAGGATCACAGAAACAGCTTTAGGCATGAGAATGAAATTATGCACTATTTGCACCTTGCTCGTCAAAGAATATATTCAAAATCTATTCTTTACAAAAAAAATGCAAAGATATTCTGCTGTTTACATTGTACTGATGATAAAAAAAAAAACAGCAATGTGCACCAAACCAAGGAACAAAAACACATTTATAATTATAAGAAGGATCAAGAATCCACTTCTTGGAAGTCATTTTGTTAAAATGAAAAAAGAAGTGTTACTATGCCATTTAGAATAGTAGTTGTATTTTTTTTTTTTTTTGAAGAGCATGTGGGCACAGCCACTGTGGCCTTCAAAACACACACGAAATAAAGAAACACAGGCAGTGGGACCTGCGGGCACATGGAGGTGATAAAGTTGCATTAATAATACTTGACAGCTAATGTCAAAGCCCCAATATATCTGTCCAGCAGAAACAAATTGCACGCTTATCATGCAGGAAGCCGAGGTGAGCCACATGAAATGTACCTGCTTTTAAATATTTAGGTCAGCCCGTGAGCAGATCATCTCCAAGCCCCTTACCTGGCTGTCTATCCCCAGCATGAGAAGCATGGAGAAGAACAGAATGGCCCAGAGAGGAGACACAGGCAACTGGGTTACAGCCTCTGGGTAGGCCAGAAAAGCTAAGCCAGGACCTAGATGATAAACAGGAAATGTTTCATATTTCATCAGCGTTATTCTAACAACTGCAAATGCATGTATTCATGTAGAATCAGCTAAAAAAAAGCAGTGTTTCTCCATCAGGATCAGTGACAGTATGCCAGAAAAACTGAGATATAAACATTACAGAAGAAAGCAATCAGCTGTTACCTGAAGCTGCTACATCGGCAATCTCTTTCTTCGTCACATGTGCCATGAAGCCAACAATGGAAAAGATTACAAAGCCAGCAAACATGCTGGTACATGAGTTGATGCAGCACACAATGATAGAGTCTCTGGGGAGAGGAAATATAAAATAGGGCCGTTGTTAAATGTTTCAAATCGACTTTTCTTTTTTTTTTAGTTTTCGTTTTGTATTAACCTTCCCTGAAAATTACAAAGAGGGGCAGCTGTGGGAATGCATAAATGCTCCTATTCATTTTGATCATACAGATGTTAAGCTGAAAATAATAGCAAATAGAAACTTATTATATTCCAGGACTCAAATAAAATCATTAAATTATCCAGAATTTCTATGCATATATCACAGAAATACAAATCTGTTGAAAGAAGCAGAGAAAAAGCACAAAATGAATGCATCTCCTTTTTTATGTAACTGATTGTTTATGTGACCTAGAACCACAGGGCTGTTAGACAAAATGCTCAGGCTCTACGATGATAGTTTTCTTTTTCCTCCTGCATGAAATGGAAAGAAGCAGCCTTCAGTTTAGATCTTTATTATATTCATGCCTCAAATTCACTTTAATTAGGCATCTTAAAGGCTGTTACCATGCACTCTTATATCTCGGGGCAATTATATGGTAAAATGGCAGCGATTTGATTACTGCCATCTTCAGTTATTACAGTTTGCCTCATATAGTAGCAGCTTTCTCTGTCATTGATTCATAAAAGACATCCAGCTCTTGAATCATCACCAGTCTCACCTGTAAACATCGTTTTTGAAAGGGTTATAGCTGCCTAGAGCTATAAGTGACCCCAGTCCCAATCCATAGGAGAAAAATATCTGGGTTGCAGCATCTAGCCATACCTGACAAAGAAACACAAGATTTTAGCTGAGGCGGAATTCTGCTCCCTCAGGTATTAAGCACATAGTAAGTAAATCATATGATAATACACCATTACCTCAGATTCTTTGAGCTTTTCAAAGTCAGGGGTGATATAGAACAAAATTCCATCTTTAGCTCCAGGTAGAGTCACCCCACGGATGAAGAGAATAAACAGCATGAAGTAGGGGTACGTAGCTGAGAAGTAAACGACCTATAAAATAGGAGGCAGTTGTCAGCAGGGTAACATCATTGCATTTTCAGGGTATGTAAGGGAATAGTCATATGGAATTCTATATGAAATAGTCACTGTGGTGCATTAAATTTTCATGAGGCTTGTAAAGTTTCTTTACATATATACATTATAACAATTATTAAGCAAATAATTCACCACAGCTTCCATTAGAGCCAGCTCTCTGTGTCTCACTGCCTTCTCATCACTGTGCAAGGATTTTGAGAGCAAAACGTGGGAGGGGGTTGGGGTACACTTTGACCAAAACAAATTTTGTTTGTCATGGTCATGTGATGAACAAGACTTTGAAAATGTGGTATCACATGGGAGAGAAACTGCTCCAAGCGAAGGGGGAGGATGTTGCCAGATTGTGGGGTATGGCTGATTGTTGCTCCTCCTATCATGAATCCACACTCAGTACAGAAAATATGTCAGGAGAATTGGAATTAGGGGAGCCACCATGAGGCAGAAAAGGATTAGGGAGCGGGAGTTTTTAGTCTCTCTTATTTCAAAATCAATCTGGACAATGCTGCCTGCAGTCCTGAAAGATTGATGAGGTGATATTAGACTGTTTAATATTGCATAGCTGTCACACACCCCTTATTAGAACCCCTATAGCATAGGAGGTCTTGGTTTGCCAAATCTGCCAAACAGCTTACCTTCCCTGTCCAGCCAACCCCTTTCCAGATACAGAAGTACACAAGGACCCAGGCAATGGCCAGTGTTATTGCCAGTGGCACCCGAAGCTGCCCTGGTTTTTCCAAGCCATCAGTCATTTGATGCATATTGCGCCTATAAGTCAGAGCAAGCAACAATAAGACTATTATAGACGCAGCGAAATAAGCATGCAGCAGTGGAGGCTGTCTTTTATGTCGCTCAGAGAGGCATGCAGGAGAGTTCATAACTCTCTGACTGACTCTATAACTGTTGTGAAAAGCAAGAGAGAACAGTCAATATCGTACTCCCAAAACTCCATCACAGCACTGGTGAGATTGGTGGTATCTGCAATGGAGTAGTTTGTGTAACATTTGTCTGTGTTCCATGGATTGTTACATGAGCTCCATGGAAGATCCTGGATGAAAAGAAAGAAAAAATGTTGTTGTTTCTTCCAGATATCACAGCCTGCATTCCTTACTAAGTTAACCTTATGCTGCTATCATATTTCAAACACCTCACTCTGTAATACTTACAGCGGTGAATGAGTTGTACAGGTAGTAAATGGCCCAAGCAATGATTACAATGTAGTAAATGTTAAGCCAGAAGGACAGGACAGCCGCAGCAAGGCCCACACCTATCATAGAAAAATTAATTAGATTGTGTGTGTGGCCTCATAAATTATTATTATATTTCCGTCAATGACTGGCAGTATGAAAAAAACGTGTCAGCACACACACTGATCCAGACATATTTTGTTATATACCTTTAAAGACAGGTGCAAGTTTCCACACACCAAGCCCTCCAATGGAGGTGTATTGACCGAGGGAGGTTTCCAGTAGGAACAAGGGGACCCCGGCAAATATGAGGGTCAAAAAATAGGGAATCAAGAAGGCTCCTGGATGGACAAAAGTAGATCAAGTTATGCATTTAAAAACGAGCGATGCTCCGCTAAAACTGCGCTGGCGCATTACTGAAAACACAGCAACGTAAATGAATTAGGATTGCAAATGTAACTGGGTGATCGGAATTAATTATTTTAATGTTATCGATACAGTCAATTAAGTAAGCTCGACAAAATGCATCGCAGCGATGTCTGGGTCGTGCAGTGTGCATGAATTAGCTGTGAAAAAAAATGTTTACCTCCACCGTTTTTTCCACAGAGATAGGGAAATCTCCACACGTTTCCCAGTCCAATTGCATAACCCACGCAAGACAGGAGGAAATCAAATTTTCCCGCCCATGTTTCTCTGTCAGGCAGGTCCTGTTTCTGCTTTTCGGGTTTCACGTCCAGTGACTTGGGCTTGTCATTACTGGCCAGCTCGTTCAGTTCTGTCACTTGTCCATCCGTTTTGGTGCCGTTCGTCGCCATGTCTCTGGATTTGGCAGAGGTCCTGACAGGAGGACGAGGGGCTTCAGCACCAGTCCACGTAGACAGCAGCTTCGCGGTTTTTAGAACTAACCTTCGGACCAAATGTCTTGAGATGAAGCCTGTGCACCCACGGCTCGTCAGTCGCCGTTAACCTACAAGCGTGATCAGAGTAACTGGTTGTTCAGCGGGCGCGGAAAATATGGTTACCTATTCATCAAAAATGTACACATTTTACATTCTTTTACCCCCGCAGAAGTGCGATGAAACAATGGCAATTACATCCAAAACACACACACAGTCTGCTTTGAAATACATATTTAAATTCGCAGAGTAATGCATATCCTTATAATTTGGCACAAAAGTGAATTTTTCATTCATGTCAGACTCAACAAATGCCAAAAAAAAAAAAAACCCAGTCATGCTGACTTGCCTCCACAAGTAAAAGACAGACGACAGACTGCACATAAATTGACAGCCAAAACCGGATCAGCAGAAACGGTAGCCTAAACAAAGTCTGCAGTCAAATATGGCGAAAAAAGACATGAACAATTGCCAGCACAGACAGCGACGGAAAATCAAAACTTGACGACAAATCGCAGCCTCCAAAAACATGCTCATGAAGCGCAGGGCGCGCTGTCGCAATAACGGATAACCTCCGAGGATTAAGCACAATTAAGTCCACCAATTACCATCTACAGATTATCCTAACAGTTATCCACATGCATAATTGCAAGCAGCGGGGATACAAATATTACTCAAACAAACTGGAAAACGAAACGCATAGGGGAGACAAAAGGATGCCCAATGCGTAAAGGCTTTACGCATCGAGCTGCACACAATGTTATCCCATTTTATCCAATTCATTGAGCACTGTGCGCGTTTTTCAGCACACCATTATGCGTCTCCACATTTGCGGAGTCCAACAAACTGGCAAACAGTAATCAAGTCGGCAGGTAATTGGATGTAGCAAGGAGGTTTAAAGATCATCGTGCAATCATTACTCTGATCCTGGCAGCGCATTAAAAGCCTCGTTCACAATTTAATCGCTCCAACTATTGCAGCAAACACAAAAGTACCATGCACACACAAATGATACAAGAACCATGCATTAAACTGACCCGTTTATATGGGGGCGGAATAAGAAAAGGTATAGGTTGCTCGCGTACAGACAGAAAGAAAGAAAGAAAAAATCAGCACCCAGTTTACTCACAATGAATCTGTGATCTGTGCCGCCAAAGATCCGCTGTCTGCCACAAATGTCGAAACGAGGTATCCGTAGATTCCTCTTGTGGATGAAGTTGTAAACTCCCAATATTTCTTGAAACATAAATGGATTTTACTTCCATTAAAAGACTTAAAGGGACCATGCAGCCTTAGCGGTGTCCAAGCAGGAGCTGTCCAGCGGGGAGCAGTGCTGAAGACCAGGAGGAGGAAGAGGAGGAGGAAGAGGAGGAGGCTGTATCAACACGGGAAGAAGGCGCTTTGCCTTGTGCGACTGTCTAACATCAACAACCAGAGACTCAACTCCCATCTACACAGCCTCAATGTCATCTCAAAGTCACCCCCCCCCCCACACACACACACACACACACACTCCTCAACCTCTTCCTCGTCCTCATCTATCGGCTGTACTGACATCACACTTCAAGCCTGCTTGTTTAAATTTTCAGTATATTGTACTATTTTCATTTTAATTATCATTGATGATAACAATTACCCCCCCCCCCCCCCCCCGTTTGGCAGTGAATTTGTGTGATCCAAGATTGGATATTCCCATTTAATTCTTATTTCAATGTGATAGATTTTGTCAGTCGGGGAATATATTTCAAACAAATGAGTTTTTAATCTCACCTTTTTAAAGAGTATTTTTGCATCGTGGCCCCCTGCAAAACAATTGACCCCCCTTCTTACACACCCACAGAGGGAAAAAAAAAAATCAACACACGTCCTCCCCCCAGTGTTCAAATGTATGGTCGAGGTGCAAAATGGAAACATATGGAGGGTAATATAAGCAACATTGTCAGGTCCAAGCGCGTGTATTTGGTTGGTGAGGTCAGTCGGCTGCCTGCAAATCTGGCAAACTATGATAAAGGGAGCCCGTCAATAAAAGGAGGGCACATTGACTGGTTGTCTAACTCTGCCTGTAATCGTCCAAAGCCCGGCGTCTTCCATAGGGGATGATATGCGAAGGATAAACTCGAGGACTATAGCTGGCAATTTTTTGGGGAAAAAAAGATGCGAGAGAGAGAAAAAGGAAAAAAAGGTTTAAATAGGCTAGGTGATGGGGATAATGTTACAGGCAAAAAAAAGCGAGGAGTGGATCCAGTCGCGTTTTTGTCCCCCCCCCCCCCCCCCAAAAAAAAGAAGAAAAAGTAGAAGACAAGAGCAGAATGCGTCTTGAGGAGCTCGTCAGTTCAAAGTGAACGGTAAGTGCTTCACTGGCCATACAGACAGGCCCACTTGTTTGATTTACTTGAATATTTATCACAAGTTTTTCTTGCGTTACTGTGATGTCACAATGACTTGTACATGTGCTTCCTTCTACCAGTTTGAAGGCTTGCGTGTTGTCCTCGTGCTCATTGTTTTCGCATCCCACACGTGTGCGATGGTGTCACTTACTTTCTTGCGAAATAAACGAATGCTAAAAATGAACAGAGTTGTCCTAGAATAGTGTTAGAAAATACAAATTTCTCAAAAAGTTGAGCTGGATGGCGTGTACGTGCCTGAGTGTGATGCAAACTGTTGGAAATGCTCGCGCAGAAAGATCAGGAGCGTCTACACTCCAGCGCGAGCGCTCCTTTCACAGGCTGAGAGGGCACCAGATGGCAAACCAATGAGGGGTGCACTAACCGACTAAACGATACCACATGAAATGCAGCATTTAAAATCCCATCTGGGTTGCCGTCCCCGCGGACATGGGGAGTGAAACATGACACATATTTATACACCTGCCGATGGAGCACCCAGGCATGTCCAATAGGCTGGTGACATGCACTGAGCCAGCTGACCCCTTCACCCCGGAGCTTTGCTTTGATTCAGCTCACTAGCCTTTTCACCAGTAGCCCTCCCTTTAGTCTCCCAATTTCAATCAGAAGCCTGCACGCGGGTCCTCGTGAAAGTCTTGTGTGCTCCATTAGGCTGAAATTGCTTGTCCTTTCCTGTAGCGGTTTTTTAAGTATGTGACTGAGATTGAGGCTGGAGTTGCCCCTTCTTTATAGGCCCAGTGCCTGTAAAATCAGTGTGATGTTAGGCAGGAGTTTACACAAGGTGCCACTGAAGATTAACTATTGGCTTCTTGTCATTTTTAAAAGTTTATTTGGACACGATAATGATGTATGCATTAGATGTGCTTTATCCACTTGTGTCACTATCTATATTTTGGGAAAATGATATCTAGAAATGAGACAACTTGTAACAGAATGGATACTTCTACCCTGATTAAACCGCAGTGCAATGAATCAAAGATGACATTCTTTGAAAGAAACACTAAAGTAATTTCACACAGTTTACTGTTTTTTTTTAAAAGCATCTCAAACATTGTTGAAATCCTCTCTTCAGGTTTCTCGCTGTAAAGATCAGCTTCCACTTTCTCCCTTGATATGAGCACTTTTTTAATGACCCACCTTAAAAATATTGTTTTAACTGCTCACTAATCTCTATGCAGTTTTTCCGAGCTTTTCTCAGTTTTCGAACGCACATTCTTGGGCTCATGTTTTTCAGCAGCACTCTGCAATACGAGGCCACAAAATGAACTGATTAGCATGATGATTAGTCATTAGGATGCTAATCATGAGCGATTCACATATTTTATTCATATTATCGTTGGAGTTGTTTTTCTCCTTCGGCTGGAATTGTGTACACATCCTATTTTCGTTCCATTGTAAACATGCAAGTCAAGTGTGGTGACCGCTGATAGTTGACAGTCTGAATATTTTTTTTTTACCTGCAGAGTTTTTTAAAGAAAATGTCAGAATTAGATAATGCTCCTCAATGGATTTGTTGTGGTTACAAAGAGAACAACAAGACTGCGATAATATTGAGTGATGTAGGAAAGCAGAGGAAAATATTCTTTCAAACAATTTGGGTAAATCTAGTTATTGAAAAGGTACCAAAAAACCCTCCACAAAATTTAAACAAAACCTTTGCTCTGAGAGCAACTTTGTCTTCCACCATGTGTCTGAAACGTAAACATGTCTTATTAAGTGATCACACAAATAATTATGCTGGCAGAATCCTTTTTCTGTCTGATCTTTTGCTTTTACTGTATTTGCTGCTGTACATTTCCCTGACTTCTAAAACCTAGGAGAGTGTATTGTTCAACACCTCTGTGGTTGATGCTGGAAGGTTTGACATACACGCATTTCACTCGGGAAATAATGCCTAACCGAATAAGCGCTCACTCAGTATTTCAGTGCAGAGCGCTAATATGATTTGGTCCTCCCCCTAAGGAACGACTGATGATGATTTACCTGACACACCTGCACGTGTTGAGATGCAGAGATGTTCCCTGTGTCTCCACAACGTCTTATGTTTTGAGTTGCTACATTTGTGATTTCACCTCTAAAGACATGGAAATCACTGCAAGGCTTAGAGGCTCCTATTTGTCTATGCTTCTTTGGTAAAGCATTTGTTGAGTGTGACCTAAATTGCTATGAAGTGAGTGCATCAGCAGCTCTGTCTCGCCTGTTTCTTCTTTCCTTCCCTAACGTCTCCCTCTTTCCATCTCTTTGTATGGAAGAGATCTTTCATTTTCCGTCTCAAACACAGACACAAACAGGCAAAACAAGCTAATAAAACATTTTTTAAATTTCAGAAAGCTTCTACCAGATCACTTATATGCCTTGTGAAGTATAGTCGGATGTAAGAATAAGGGAGCAGGCTGCTAATGATATTTCAGCAATATTGTGCGACGCATGCTCCACATTTGGAGAGCTTTCCGTTTCTCTCCTCAATATATATATTTTCTATTCTTATTGTGCCTTTCAGAAGGGATCAACTATGCAAAGAAGTTAAATCCCCAAGCTGTAAATGACTTTTCTTATTTTTCCCGTGTCATAGAATTTGCTGCTCATTCAACAGAAATGCTGTTCCCACAAATCCATACAATTAGACCGTCATGATTCAAGTGACAGCCACCCTGGTTGCAGGTTTAAAATATTTGACATGAACCCATCAGCGTGCATTGATCAGGACACGGACAGCTCCTTGTGCTGATTCGTTGACAGCTCTGTGTGTCAGCCAGCACAAGGTGTGGATTTCATAAACATATGACCTCCACGATAACCAGTATGGGGGCACTGAATTGCTTCAAATTTTGTACATGTGTTGCTAGGCAACAGCATAATCGGTCTCCTTCTCCCCCTCCTTATGTGGCTCTCGACTGGGATTGCTGTGCACTATCACTGAAAATGGTTAATCAACTTATACAAAAAGTCCATTAATGGTCTAGATTATGCTTCTGAGGGTTACAAAGCACATCCAAGGCTATACCGAAATATATGCTAACATGCAAATACATGTCAAAGATTAAAAGGGCCTTTCAAATAAAATTAGCCCAAAACCATCTGACTGGATGTAATCTAGCAGTAACAGCTAAAATGGCAGTTAGAAACTATATTATCAGCATCCAAAAAGGTTATACGGCATACCTTTACGCATACTGATTCTAATGCTGACAACGAATCGGATACAGTTACAAGGACTGCAACAATTGCAACTACACAGTCCAGATTTGTTTATTTAATTTTTTATGTTTTTATGTATGAAAACACTCCAACAAACGTAGTATACACATTATGTGTGAGGCCAAGTATTTTCGTTGCCCGCACAACATCAATGCAGACACTGTTTAGCATTGGGTAAGCTGAGTGTTATCATTTCTGCCAATGAAACAGTTATGACAGGAAGGACATCACTCTTATTCAAATAAGTGGGTATGAATTTATGAAAAAAGTTTAGATTGACAATGTTTTCCAAGTGTTTCCCTTCAACAAAGAGCAGGAGGTTTCATTAATTTTAATCCAGTTCCCCATTTAATTCCATTCCCAAATTCTATTTCAACATTTGGTATTTTCCCTAAGGGAAGGACACGTTTGATATGTTGGTAACCTCTGAATTACAAAGAAACACTACTCTAAGTGATGTCATTCTCAGCCTTGGCCCTGAACCTGAGCACTGGTGTACTTTTTATCTTTTAATTTGACTTCATTTAACCAGGAAAATAGAACATAATATTTAACAAAAGAAAATAATAGATATTAAATAGATATATATAAAAAAAAAATATATATATATGAAATAATAAATATTGGAATATTCCACTCTCAGACTCTCAGATACTGAAAGCATTTTTGTCAGATAATTTGTCCGAAATTTTTAAATGACATATTTTCAAAATCAGATTTAAACTAGAAAAGGTTAATTGGAAGTTTATCAAAAAAAATAACTGTCAGCTGGAGTTTCTGCAGATACAGTATACAGCAGATGTGAGAGCACTCTTACAGTAACACTTAAAATGATTTGAAATTGTAGCATTCTCCCCTAACAGCATTCTTTCAAGTTAATCAGACTTTTAGACCGAATTAAAATCAAAGAGTTTAGATTTACTGTACTAAAAATACAAGGTTAATATAACAAAAGTTGCATCTTATGGTGTCGAGATTCAAATATCTTATTTTTGGAATACTTTGTCTGCCTCTATTTTGAATGAAAAATGACAGGAGAGATGTTTCATGTTCCATTGTACATTTGAACCCCATCTAAGTAAAAAAAATAAATCGTTTCTCTGTCCAAGTTTAATTTTTTTATTTAATGCCAAAGAGATATTTTCTCACACATCTAGCTTTTAAATTAGAGCAACTGCAGCTCTGGCCTTCCATTATACCTCCTGATTACCGCTGCTGCTGTGTTTCCATATATTCTTGTTGGACACCAATTCTCTTTTATCCTTTTCCACCTTCGAGAAGTTTCTCAGTTCAATATTTGAGTCCCTCTTCCTTCTTTCGCCAGGTGGTCTTGATAAAGCATAGTTCAAAAATAGAGAAACTTCATGTATTCACAAGTAATCTTACAACCACAGTTATGTAACATAGCTGACTGGAAATCACGAGTCAAGTCTTTTTGGTTTCAATGACCGCAGGTTTTAAAAACTGAGTATCAGTAACTATATATATATATATTCACATTTGTTGCACTGATATATAATTTGACACATTATTCAAAAGGAACCCTTTCATTCTCAAATAATTTTTGAATCTCTGATGCAAAATGGTACCAAAATGCTGCAGTGTTAGTACTAGTATTTATGTAAATCTTTATGTATCGATAGTGCAGAGTCATTGAAAAACAGGAATTACTTCATCTTATTTCTTTGATTACTCTTCCTTAAGAGCTGCCTTTCGCTTTTTATAATTACTTTCACAGTAATCTTGCGTAGCCTCACCACATTATTACAAATTACGGGATTAAGACAATTTGATTACAAATAAATGACAAATCCACAATAATTAGATTCCTGATCTTTTCTGAGGAAACTTGAGAAATCATTATATTACTGAATGTTTACTGAAGATAACATGCATGATGGCTGAGATTAGATAGTAAAACTGAGCTACCATAATGAGCAGTTATAGTGGAAAGGATTCAATTCAGAAAATGATTGTCTCTGGCAAAACTTCCATGTTTGACTTATTTAGCAGAAGAAACTCAATCCATACTGTGCCTTGTTAGGAGAAGTGTGCTCTGAGAAAACGGCCCCCACATTCAGGTGGTGGTGGAGATTGAAATGCTAATAGCCGTATCATATATCATTTTAACACTTTAAAGAACATCCGTGATTTCAGTGTCTGGCTTTGCTTTCGATTAGTGAAAACCATCTTTGATTCAGTGCATCTTGGAGTGTCGTTTAAGGTTTCTGCTCTGCTCAGCACTGGGGTCACATCTTACTACACGTCAGATATTTTACACCTGAGAAACTGTCAAAAGGAGACAGCGGTTTCAGTGCGCATACAGCATGTCTGGGTTTTGGGAAGAGTGGTGAGTGAAGGGAAGCGAGAGGTTCATCATCAGCATATCCAAATAGGAAGGAGCCAAGACATGGAACTCTTTAAATGGAGGCTTTGACAGAAGCCTGCAATCCTTTCTCACCACACTGCCCCTGCTAATCCCCTCTATTCAACCACATCACTATGGAAACTGACTGGATGTCTCACCCTTGCTGTCTAACTTGTGCCATGCAGCCCTGTCCGTCACTGACATGGAGGGTGTGCAGCAAAATGCTAGCTGATCGTTGCTCCACTACAGTGTCCATGCTGTGACATTGTTGGTTGCTATGCGGATGCTGGATAATGTGTCTCAAAATCAGAGACATTTAAGCAGTTGTAGAAGCTCAAAGCTGAGCAAGAGCAAGCATCTTAGCCTTAACTTGGCTGTACGATGGAGAGTTTGAGGTGGTTGGAGTAAATTTTCATTTTCCCTGCGCCTGCTACCGATTTAATTTCTTTTCCCTTCCTCTGGCAAAATTGCAGGAGAATGTTTGTCATGCTTTTAAAAGGTTTATCAACTTCAAAAGCCCTGGGAGCTTGTCGTCCAGCGAGTCAGTGAGACCATGCAATCCTTCCAGCACTGACAAGAATAGGTTAGAGCATGTGGTCAGAATTTCCCTGTTAAGCTCCCAATTCACAGCTTTTACATAAAGCTGGGAGAGGCACATTTACATATGCCTCTGACGTCAGCTTTAATCCATCCAAAATCACTTCTTCAACCCCCTCACCGTAGTGGAGAAGAGCTCCAGCAATTGCTAATTGCAGAAAATAAAAGAGGGTTGCAATCACAAACACCATCAGCCTGATCAGCACTAACACTGATAGTCTGGGAATGAGCTGGAGAGCATAAGAGCCCACAGGTAAACCCAATCTAAGCCAGTCACAATGAACACTGTACTGCATGCATCACAAGCTAACTTTTTAGCTTTCTGAAATATAACCATGCCTCTTACTTGTTGCAGTCATCTTGCATCTTTTCATGAAAATGCCAAAAAGCATGAATTACCTGCCTGGGTGAATAGTCCCAAAGTTGAAGAAACACTGCACAGGACTGAATTAGATGCTCATCAGTACTGAACACTTAACACAGATTGTCAAAGCATCTGCTTAAGGGGACACTGTTATTCATTCACTTCTTCACTTCAAGCCTGACCTGAAAAATTTATGCAATTACAATCTGTCTGTGAGTTATAACATGTGAGTCTTTAAACTGCTCATGTTGTCTGACCAACCCAGACATAATTGAACTGACACAATGTTAATACAATCAAATGATCTTCAATTATCTGTCATGCTAGTCTTAGTACACAGCCAAAAATAAGCTCTGAGGTAAATCAAAACTGAATTTATACTTGCTTTTCCATAATTTCCCGACAGTGTCACATGTTTTTTTTTTCAAGTTTTATCCGTCATAACATATAATATGAAATGTCATATGGCCCCCACAGAATGTAATTTAATTTTACGAAGCGCATCAGTAAATGGTAAACTCTGCAATGAATAAATTCTGCCTGCGATAAATGATTCATCAGTCATTTGTTCTTACAAATCCACATCTACAGCAGCAGTGCAACAACCAACACTATTTTAACATTCATGGCAATCTAACATTCATACATTAAAACTAAATCAATGTGGGCTTTTATAAATTGCAAAATCCCTCTTGGCCACTTTGCACAAATAATTTACCTGAAGATTTGATACAACCACACACAGACACGCATCTGACCAAACTTGCTTTCAATACCTTTGAAAGAAATAGGACGGTGGGAATATTTGGTCATACATCAAAGTAATTGATTAGCTAGATGTGATGGAATTGTCGGTATCAGATATCATGACAACCCATCAAATAGTGGTTACAATATCTAATTGAATAATATGAGTGTCAATCACGTGTTTATGAACCAGGAAAAATCAAAGGATCATCATAGTCAGACAGAGTCCGCCTCTCAATACTGTAAATGAGTTCTAAACTTTAACCAGAATTGTTAGAACTTTACTTATGTCTAAATGTCATAATGCATAATAGCTGTTATCGTTAGTAGGATCCAGTCTCTTGAGATGCTGAATATCTTGATCAAAATTTCATGGCTATAAGTGATAAACTACCACTAAAACTAGTACTACAACCAACAAATATTGTCATGCCAGGCTAATAAACCAAAAAACTGCACCATAATTATTTTGTCTAAATGTTGTGGCAAACATGTAGACATGTTTGTTTTTCTGTGAAAAGACATGGGCTCTTTTCCCAGAAAACTGTGAAAAGAGCAGAGTCTCTTAACATTCGTAAAAATTCTCAAGTGAAAAGCATGTAATAGGTAAAAATTATGAGCCATTACCATGGAAACCAACAAGCTTGTCCATTTGTGGTTCCAGTCTGTAATTTCAACACCAATACAGCCTTCCTCCCGAATGAATAACAGTTATGTTGAAATGAAGCACAAAACACAGAAATGTTTACAATAAAGGTTTAGAATTAGACAATTACTACATTTAATGGGCTCCAATAAATATTTTTCATATATGCAGCTACCACACAGAAATGCCGACATTTTGCATTACGTGAAGTTGTCAAGCGTGATAAAAAATGTTAACCATAACAAAATACTGATTTGATCCTATTTCAGAAACTATTTTTGTGTAGAGTGCAATACGACAAACAATGACCCAAGGGTGGATTACTCTAATGAACCTAGTATTCACAAGCTAACTCATTTAGCTAACTGGTCATTGATTAACTGATGCACACAGTGTAGGGCTTATATAATTTATAATGGAGAGTCATTGCAAGAGTCCTGGTGAAAAAGGATAATGATTTACATATAAAGGGTCCAGTAATTCTAATCTTTGTATGATGAGAGGGCATTGTGTAATCAACTTTTAACAACCATCACGGTATACTTCAATTTGGGAGTGGATGTAGGGTAAAACCCCAGAATATGCTATTGCTAAGGAAACTCTGGTTTATACCCCAGCCAGAGCAAAAACTTTTATTTAAACAGCATCTTTTGGTCAATGGGATGAGCCAATTCCACATTCCCACGTCATACTGAGCACTTTTCATTCCAACAAGGAAAAGTTATCTCTTACAGGAGGCTCTACTACCAAAGTAATCCAGGCCTCATGTGACTGTGCTCTGGATGACCATTTAGAAATCCACCCCCTATGTTGCTAGAATAAAAATACAAGCAAAATGTAGAAACATTTTCACTTATTAGACAGGTAATGTTTAAATGCATCTATCATATTTCTTCCTAGATAGGGTATGGTGGGTTGCTGGTGGGTCAGTTTTGTATGTAAAATCACCAAACATGGGGTGATCTGAAAGCGGTGTGTTGTTTTTACGGGTGCCACTTAGATGAAAAAAAAATGTAACCAGTGATTGCCTGCTAAGATTTCCAGCTGACCCTGAATTCTTAATGAATGTTATTCCTCTGATCTGTCTCCCTATGTATCTTGTCTGTACTACAAACTAAATCTAAATTTAATCTAAATATCAAAACAGGTGAGAAAAAACACAAAGAAAAGTCATTGGACATGAACAGTAAGAAAGCAAGGGTCTTTTATAGAGATGTCATGCTTAAACGAGCTGTACAGTGTACAAAATAAGCTGATGTTAGCTCAGAAACATGGTCTGCTAATGTCAACAAAAGTCTCCCACAATGGCAAGGACCCCAAAAAAAACTTCAGGTAAACACACACACAAGCGATTATCTATATCTACATTATCCCATCTGTCCAAGCAGGAATGTGGCCATCATTGGGGGAAAGAGGCTCAATGGCACCAGATAATTTGTTTCATTGAGGTTGTGTGGTTTTGTGCACTAAATCCAAACTCTGGGCCAGAGAAACAAATAAAAAGACAATTTTCTGCAAAGTCTATAGCTGGATGGACCTGCATGGTGGTTAGCACCGTTGCCTCAGAGCAAGAGGGTTTTCAGTTTGAAGCTGCAGCCTTTCTGTGGGGTTTTGGATTTTCTCGTGCGTTCTTTCAAGGTACTCTGGCTTCCTCTTAGAGTATAAAAGCATGCATGTTAGGTCAACTGGTGATTCTAAATTAACAATAGGAGTTAGTGTCAGCGTGTATGGTTGTTCATCTCTGTATTGGCCCTGTGATAGACTCACAACCTTTAGAGATTGTGTCTTGTATATCTAATCCACCAACATGATGCTGGTCCATCATTTTCAGTCTTGTCTTGTGCATGGCCCCACTATTTCCAAGCCAAGCTAAGAACAGCATGCTCATTGAACTAAAACTTCAATATGTGAAATATATTGACATCCGGCATCAAGAAAATTGAGAAACTTAAACGGATAGTTCGCCTCTTTTTACATGAAGCTGTATGATATCCCATATTAGCAATATCATTTATGAACATTTTCTTACCCCCTGCTGCGTCCTGTGAGCCGAGTTCCAGCCTCGTTTTGGCGTTGACGAAGGTAGTCCGGCTAGTTTGCTAGGGTCCCGAAAATAAAGTGTTTTGCTTCTCAAAACAATATGCGTTCAAAAGAGTAATACATTTGCATCACAAAATCGTCCCTCCAGAAAAAGTCAGACCTCACAATCGCTTGGCGCTATTTCTCTCTACCTTCGTATCACTAAGGGCTGTGTAAACTGTGCAGACCAAAGAGCAGACCGAGCAGTCCCCTGCTTCCGAGCAGTAAACACAGTAACCGGTGCGGCTATCACTAGGTGGACGGACGCATTGATATGAAGGGAGGCAAAAATAGCGCCAAGCGATTGGGAGGTCTGACTTTTTCTGGAGGGACGATTTTGTGATGCAAATGTATTACTTTTTTGAACGCATATTGTTTTGAGAAGCAAGACGCTTTATTTTCGTGACCCTAGCAAACAAGCCGGACTACCTTCGTCAACGCCAAAACGAGGATGGAACTCGGCTCACAGGACGCAGCAGGGGGTAAGTCAATGTTCATAAATGATATTGCTAATATGGGATGTCATATCCCTTTAAGACTGTGATGACCGTGAAAAGAACAAAAAGCTCAGACAGTGTTTTATTTTACTCTTCCAGGGGTTTCTAGTGACATGGCAGTGCAACTTGATGGAGAATCATGGAAGGGGATTTGTGGGGTCTTTGCATATGACCCCCAAAATAGTTGTGATGCTGTATGGGAATGCAGCAATGGTTTTAAAATATCATAAAACCATATTTTATTCACAATACAACATTTAAACTTGTGAAAGATTGAAAGTAGGACATCATACAATTTAATGAAAAACATTTACTTATCTTCAGTTTAATAACAGCAACACATCTCTAAAAGTTGGCGCAGGACCATGTTTACTACTCTGTAACATCCTCTTGAACAATAGTCCAGAAACAGTTTGTAAATGTCTCAGGTTCATAAACAGAACTGTGGAGACTAGTTGCTGGACCTATGGTAAAGGAATATAGCCCTATTCTTGTCTCATATAGGATTCTAGCTGCTCAACCATCCTGGGTCTTTGTTGTATTTTGCCTTTTCATGATGCTCCAACTCCAAAAAGCCAGGACTGTGGCAGCCCAGTCCAGCACCGAAGCCATGCTGCTGTAAGAGATGCAGCATGTGCTTTCTGAAATATGCAACACCTTCTCTGAAGAGGATGTCGTCTTGATGGGAGCATATGTTGCTCTCAACATGCTGCCTTGATGAGTTGCCCACTAGATTTCTAATATCTGTGCTGAGCAGTTTGTTACCACAACTCGCTCATCTAGTTAACATCTCACTCCAGACTGGAACATTTCCAAAGGCCTTAAAACTGCTGTCATTAAGCCTCTTCTGAAGAAAAGCAATCTTGATGCCACAGTACTGAACAACTACAGGCCCATATCAAACCTGCCATTTTTAGGTAAAATCCTAGAAAGAGTTGTATACCAACAACTTAGTGACTTTCTCCTGTCTAACAATGCTTTTGATACTTTCCAATCAGGCTTTAGGCCCCACCACAGCACTGAGACAGCTCTGATTAAGGTGACAAATGACATCCACCTGAACACAGTTGCAAGTTAAGTCAGTCTTAGTTCTGCTGGACCGGAGTGGTGCCTTTGACACAGTTGACCATGCAATATTATTACAGAGGTGGGTATCTCTGGAAGTGCTTTAAACTGGTTAAAGTCCTATCTTGACAGGAAAGATTTTGTTGAAATTGGTAACGGTGTCTCAGACCAAATGGACATGACCTGTGGGGTTCCCAGGGGTCAATCCTGGGACCCCTATTGTTCAATCTGTACATGCTTCCATTAGGCCAGCTAATACACAGCTATAATGTGTCCTACCACAACTATGCAGATGACACATCTACGTGTCACTGACGGCAGGAGAACACTGGCCTATTGTCAGAACCAGACAGAGGAGGACCACAAATGCGTCACGTTAAACAGTTTTAGGTTTCAGGGGAAAGGGAGTTGGGGCTGACTCTGGTATCGAACCCGGGTCGCTGGCTTGGCATGCTGGTGTGCTAACCACTTTGCTATGGTCCAGGTGCCTGTGTGTGTGTCCCCCAATGGTTGAGCGGCGTCTCGTGTAGGTGGTGGTGGTAGGTCCGAGCTCACTCGCCACAGGGCTGGGAGTCCTGGGGGAACACACACACACAACAGGAAAGATGACCAAGGCAGTACAGTCAAGGGGAATGCAGAAATCCTGGTAGGTAGGTGGAAGGCAGGTCAACACTACCGGGGCAGGAGATCAGAGAGGATTTCAGGCAGAAGGCAGGTCGGGTTTTCAAGGACTGGAAATCAGGCAGGGTTTCAGAGCAGGTCCGGGTTTGTTAACTGGAGTCAGAGTTCTTTTGCCAGGGAACAGGAATCAGGAGCATGTTTGCAGACGGTCTGACAGAGTGGAACTGAAAACCAGAGCTTGATATACAGAGGTTAACGGCAGAGTGAATGCAGGTGTAGCAATTGAGCAGAGCAGAGTGAGAGTTAATTGAAAGCACAAGTGCTTGTTACCAGGAGCCAGGGGAGAGACCATGACACCTATAGATACATTGGGCCTCATGGAAGAACATTTTCGTATTTTTATTCTAAATTTCTCTTACTTTTTTCGTAAGAAGGTCTCTTACGAACACGCCACGTCAGATTCAATCTTATCTTCGGAAAAAGTGTGTAAACGACCTGCGTAAATGGTGAATCCCACCTGTGCGTATATAATTGCACGTGCCAAGGATAGTAAATTTGCATACTCCACGTCCAAAATTACACCATATAAGGCTGTGCTTCCTCTCTGCTGTGCCAGGAAGTGTTGAGTCATGAGAATGTCATCAAGGCGCAAAAAGAACAACTTTAGGGGCTCTGAGATTGAAGTTCTGCTTTCAGAGATCCAAAAAGGAAAATCTGTCATTTTAGCAGTGTCAGCAGTGGAATTACGGGACCTGCTAAAGTGAAGAAATGGGAAGCAATTACGAGTGCTGTTTATTGTCACCGTTAGTTCGTAATGTCACCGAAATAAAAAAGAAATGGTTTGATATGAAAATGGCTTTAAAAAAAAAAAAACGTCTCGCCCTGGCCAGCCGCTCGATGACTGCAACTAAAGCCGTGCAATCAGTTGTTGCCTCATCATGATGGCACTTTGATGGGGGGGTTAATGAGGGGGGTCTTCTGGCACCACACCTTCTGGTCTGCCTGGGCCTCGTTCATGGCAATATTGTGCAAATCTGGCATGCCTTCTCTGGGCTATAGAGCAGTTTACCCCCGCTGTATGGAGACACACCCACCTGGCCTTCAGCTCAGTGCGCTCCAAGACAGGAGCACGAGTGCTTTGATGCGTATATGTGTGCATTGCTCCGATTATGATTGGGAGTCCAGCCACGGGATGAAAGTCCCTCTTAATTTGTACTTGTTGGACAGCGGTGTATGGGAATCTGATGTACCATGGGTGATAAACTGATGAGAGCTTTGATGACCAAGGGGAGCGCACGACTCACAGAGGACTGGGACACCCCCGATCTGTCTCCAATCTCGCTCTGAAAGGTTCCCGTGGCCAAAAATCAAAGGGTGGTGAGGACCTGGACGTGTGATGGAATTGGGTTTGATCGGCGTGTTTTTCTCTGGAGTTGTGGCTCTAGCAAGCTGCATATATGCAGCAGCACAGTCCTTGGGAATCTTAATCGCGATGTCAGCCATTCGTCTGTCTCCACACGGTCTCTTCCAAAAGCCTGACGCACTAAGGCATCCAAAAGTAGCAAGACAGCCGCTGGTTACGCTTCCCATTGACCTTGTTATATACAGATTCAAATGAACCTTCAATTTGTGCGTAATTCAAGTCAAACAGAATAATTTCAGCATCATTATTCTGTTTGACTTGTTTTCTTCAAAGTAATTAAATATACAATCCATTAGTCAAGCAAACTTGATTTGAATAACAGCGGACTATTTTACGAAACTCCTACGACAGGTCTGGATCACTTGTAAATTCTGTTCGTACCTGAAAGAAAACATAAAATACGAAAAGATTGGTGAATGCGCAAATTCTCTTAAATCACTCGTACGGACGATTTAAGAACAAATCTGTGCGTACGAACGGTTCTTGCATGAGGCCCATTGTCTGTGGCCCACAGAAACAAAGAGAAAGTGTTATCAGTCACCTTGAGACTCTCTCTCTAAAACCTAAGTATCAAGTTAGAAATCTTGGGGTAATATTGGACTCAGACCTGAACTTTAACAGCCACATTAAATCAATAACATCAGCAGCTTTTTACCATCTATAAAACATTGCCAGAATAAAAGGAATGGTGTCTAAACCAGACTTAGAAAGACTGATCCATGCGTTTGTCTCCAGCAGGTTAGACTGCTGTAACGGCCTGCTCACTGGGCTCTAAACGGGCTATAAGACAGCTGCAGTACATCCAGAACGCTGCTGCTCGAGTCCTGACTAGGACCAGGAAATACGACCATATTAGTTCAGTGCTCAGGTCTCTGAGCTGGCTTCCTGTCGCTCAGAGAATAGACTTTAAAACAGCTCTGCTCATGTACAAGTCTCTTCATGGTCTAGCGCCAAAGTACATCTCTGACATGTTAGAGCCATATTAACCAACTCGGGCTCTAAGAACCTAAGGGAGGGGTCACCTGCTGGTGCCCAGAGTCAGGACTAAACAAGGTGAGGCTGCGTTTCAATTTTATGCTCCTAAAATCTGGAACAGTCTTCCAGAAGATGTGAGACAGGCCTCAACTCTGACAATGTTTAAATCCAGGCTGAAAACAGTTCTATTTAACTGTGCATATGACGAATGAAAGTATTTTATCTGCTCTCTTCGCTTTTAATTTAATTAATTACAGATTATTTTTAATGTTTTTTTAAAGGATTTTTATTTGCCTTCTTGTGATTTTATGTAGCTGTAAAACACTTTGAATTGCCTTGTGTACGAATTGTCCTCTACAAATAAAATTGCCTCTAAAACCTATATATACATTTAAGCACTGATGATGCTTTCCTAGATGAATAAGCTGCCAGTTACATCGACATTAATGCACCCCCATGCCATGAGAGATGCAGGCTTTCGAACTGAGTGCTGATAACAAGTCAGGTGGTCTCTCTCCTCCATTATTTTCAACAAGAATTTCAGATTTTGATTTGCTTGACCACTTAATGGGTTTCTTCATTCCCTCAATTGGATTTAATTGGGCTTTGACCCATGAAAGAGGACAATGTTTCTGCTTTAACTTGCATTTGTGAAAGGCACAATGAACTGTGTTTACAGACAATGATTTCTGAAAGTGTTCCTGAGCCCATGCAGTTTTCATGACAGAATCATCCCTGTTTCATAAATCCATGAAATATTGATTTCCAGCTGTGTCCATTTGTGCACAGAAACCAGACTCTCGAAATCATCTAATGATGTCTTCTCCTATAGGTGGTGGAATATTTAATGTCTTCGCAATTCTAGGTTCAGGAACAATAATCTAAAATTGTCCCACAATTTGTCGACAAGGTTTTTTTCACCTTTTTTCTTCCTTTTTTGCTGATTGATTACAAAGGCTCTGCCGATCTTTGTCTGTGAGACTCTTGAGAGACTCTGCCTCTTTAAATTGCTCTTTTTATGCCCTATCATGTAACTGACCTGTTGCCAATTAAATCAATTCAAATTTATTTGTATAGCACATTTCATGTACAAACAATTCAAAGTGCTTTACATAAAATAAAAGCATTGCAGCAGGGAGTGGAAGACAAAAAATAATATAAAGAGAAACAAATAAAATAATTAAAATAAATTTAAAAACAAGCAACAGTCCAGATAAGTTAAAAGATATTGTGCAGATTTCATGCATAGACACATGAGAAAAGTAATGTTTTTAACCTGGATTTAAAAATGTCTACATTTGGTGAAAGTTTAATCTCCACTGGCAGTTTGTTCCACTTGTTTGCAGCATAACAGCTAAATGCTGCTTCTCCATGTTTAGTCTGGACTCTGGACTGGACTAGCTGACCTGAGTCCTTAAGTCCAAACCCAAATTGTTGCAACATATTCCTCTTGCTGTTTCTTTTCAGTACCAATGAATCAGTACCAGTTTTTAAGCCTTTTGTTGCCCTTTTCCCAAAATGTCTGATGTTTTGCTGCCAACAAATTCAAGGTAATATTTCTCATGAAATAGAAATATGTTTCACTTTCAACACTTGATATGTTTTCTGTGTTCCACTGTGAATAAAATATTGGTTTATGAGATTAATAAACCATTACAGTCTGTTTTTATTTACACTTTACACAGCGTCCCACCGTTTTTAGAAATGGGATTGTGCTATATACTAAAAGTCCAGCCTTATATGGACTAACAATCAAATTTCCTACAATGTAAGCGTACTGACTGAGAGATGTCAGATCAGCTCATATGAAACACATTACAGGGCATTTGATATGCTTTATGTGTTTTTTTGGGGAATAAAATCTTGGTTTAGGGGATTTGCAAACTTTTGCTTTCTTTTACACACTTATACAATCGAGCGTTTGGCGCTATGGTACTGTCTGTCAGTCACCTGAGACGTTGGCTTCCCCTATTTGTTCTTTGGACATAGAAAAGCATTCTAAACTTTGAACCTGGACGAGACCCATAACTTACAGGTCTTGTATACCTGATTTAGCTAGTAGTTTGTCTATTCTCTTTCCTCTGTGACCTGTCATGTCTCTCCTTAGCACTGTAAGCTGCACAAAGTAAATCCACATATTATCCAGAGAGATCAGTGGCAGACTGGAAATGGATTTAAAGTTGCTCAGTTAATCATGAGATGAGTGGTTTCACACATGGGCAGATGCTCCATCGGCGGATGTCCCACTGGAGGCAATTCAGTTATAACATTTTTAGACATTTGTCAGCAGCTTTTCTTTTCTTTCTTTCTTTGATTTTAAACACCCACTAGCCATAGCTCCCCTTCCCAACTCTGCTTGTCCTACTGGCAAATTGAACAGTCTGCTCTGATGTTACATTTTGGGACAAGCAGGAAACTAAAATCATTTGATCAGTGTAGCCTGACCGTGTAGACAGTGTAGACTGTAACTTTTTGATGACTTTGCACATACACTCGCACACATTATCAAGAAGACCCAACAAAGTAGGACAGAGAGACCCATTCGCAGGAGAGCCACACATCAAAAATGGTTATTTTTCATGTTGATCTCATCAGTGTACTGTGTGAGGTGGCTCGGTGATCCTATTTAACCTTTTGAACAATGTTAGGATGAAGGACATGAATCATAATTAGCTTCATGAGAGAAGATGGAGATGCGTTAACACACTACTGTCAGTGTCCGACATTACATGCATGAAGACCAACCTTATGGTTGTGACTGTATGTTTCATGCCTTTGTGTGTGCTTTTGTACGAAAACATCAAGAGATGGAAGATGAGCTTGTGCCACATGAATATATAATGAATATATAATTGTTGCATGTAATGGGAGAAATGTGACTGATGATAATAGTACAGAAACCGAGTGATGCCACATCTACAATACATTCATCTTGTAAAATGGCACAAATGGATGTGCAAGTGATGAAGTCACTTAATTTAGTTGCTGGCAATGGCATCAAGAAACATTGACCTTTTGTTGGTTCCTTCAGGCTTTAATGTGAGTCACATGACAGGCGGATATTTACAGTGACTCTCGTCACTGGCCTTGTCAAATCACAGCACACTTCAGCGCTGCCTAGCAAGCCCAGGGCTCGGCTTCAGCAAGGCAGAATGATGCATAGGTGTTTTATTTTTTTCCGCCATGTCTTTTAACCAAAGCTCACAGCAACTTTGTATGACACTGAAAAACAAGAGGGCTTTCTGGCATATATGTTAGCGTGCATTTGTGAGATTTTGCGTGAGAGTATTTGCATTAAAATGGAGGAGGAAGGGAGTGAGACATACAAAGGGAGACAGTGGCTGACTGCAGAACTGACAAATTTTTCAGGCCAATTTATCTTATGAATTAACCTAAGGAAGGCATTCATACCAGATAATTTAAGGGACTGTATTACAAATTAAACTGTTCATCCAGACCCACATGTCAGAGAAGACAAATTATAGTCTTTTGAAGGTTTAATTCATTGGCATTATTTTTCTTTCTTCTATTTAAATTTTTTTTTCTTAATAGCTGATTAAGATTCCCTTAAATCAAGAAATGCACAGATCAGACAAAACATAAATCAAGGTTCTGACAGATTCCATCACTCCCTGTTGTTTGTCTTTGCATAAATAATGTTAAGGTCGTCTGTGTTGTGTTTCAGTATCTTTATTTTGTCTCTTGGCAGATAGTCATGGGAAAAGGGGGCATGCAATTCTTTGTTGTGGTTGTGGCATATCTCTCAGCCTGACATACTGAAACTGAATACAGAGATTTTAGTCCCTTTTCTTGAAAAAGTGTCCAAGTACCTAAAGACAGATCAGAATTGCTAAAATGTCAAAAACGGGGAGTCTTCTTCTGCTTTATTCACAAAGAAACACACAGAGAATCTGACCTGTTCCACCATTATTGGTGAAAATCTGTTGAAGACTCAAACAGTACTCAGCACTGTAGGCCTACTTAGTATAATGCTGAGTACTGTTCTTCCAATTCTCAATATTCATATTTCTTATTTAATCTACATTTTTACTATACTTTAAGTGTAACGTTCCTTTAGCACTAAAAATATTGCTGGTAATCAATAAGATCATAAGATGGAGATGACTTGGACGATTAAAAGTTGTGACGTGCTTAACTCATTCTCAGCTGAGTTAACTTTGAAATCTAATAATGTTAAAGTGTATCACTTTTCATTTTACTTGGGAATAACTCACACTGAGAGTCAGAAACCCTGAGGGCCATTGGATTCCTCTTTAGAGAGAAGCTATTTGAGGTGAAGAAGTGAAGGCAGCAACACTGACTAATTCAAAATACATGCGCCTGTGTGTGCACTTGTGTTTTTTTCTCATGGTGGGGACCAAAACCTGACTGGACACCAACTTATGGGGACTTAATGCAAACTCAAGGGCCACAATTTTGCAGAAAGTGATTCTTGAGGTTTAAGAGTTGTTAGAGTTAGAATTAGGTTATGGTTAGATTTGGGGTTAGGGTTTGGGTAGGGCATGAAGTTGTGATGTTTAAGGTTTGGAACATCTATTGTGTCAATGGAGAGTTTCCATGGGCCCATGAACCAGACTTCTGTGTCTGAATTTGTGTGTGAGTGTAAATGCACAAGGAGAGAAATTTCAAAAGACATGAAACACTTATCATAAGCTATTGTGAAGGATTTCCGAATAAAATGTGTTGATTTCAGCATCATAATTACTCTACACACTGAACCTGTAGGGTTAAGGTGTTTCTTGTTTCCTGTTGTATCCCATAGACTTTTTTTGTTTGTGCTGAAATCACAAGTAATAAAAACAAATTTCATTTGTTTATCCCTTTTCAAAATTTGGTGACAAAGTGCTTTACGCAATGAAGTAAAATAGAATGAAGCAAAAAGAAAAAATATACAGACAGTAAACTTAAACAGGATAAAACAAAACTACAGAGAAAACAGAAAAGACATGGCAGGAAAATTATTATCATTATTGTTATTAATGTCAAGAAAATACTTCCTGTATTTGGATAGAAGTGAAAAATGCTGACATATAACTAGCACAATAACAAAATGATGTGTGGCATAACAAGTGGTTATGAAAGAAATAATCAGAATGTGTAAGAAAGATTATTGGAACCATGATCTTATTTTCACAAATTCATACATTTTCTGAAATCTGAATCATATTATATATGATATAATTTTTTTTTTTAAAGTCAGGATTATAACAGTACTAAAGATAAAGGTGTCCAGCAACGACATGTCAATGTGACCAAGTCGCTAAGGTAAGAGGAATGAATAAGGTGAAAGGAGCCTAAATTCAGTTCACCAACAGCATCAAAAAAAATCGAAATCTGTGTTCCCAGGTTTCTGTTAAAAGGGTCATTGGAACTCAAAGAAACTCAGTCTCTATAGATTGCTGCTAATGTAAATGCAATATCTGCAAAATAGAATTTTTGATATTTTTTTTTTTTTACAAACCTTTTGTGTTCCTAACATTGTTTTCATATCAGTGTGTGGAAATAATCATTTGGATGGGTAGTTTGCCAAACTGAGCAAACAAAGAAAAAAAAATTGGAGATGATTATATTTCTCTTGACAAATAACAGGCCTACTTTACTTGACATTTTGCCAGATAAAAACCTATTCGATCATTAATCTCAAAGCAAAATCTTGACTGCTCTTCTCGTTGCCACGTATAGCAGAAATGCAATTTCTCACGTGGAAGGGAACCTCGTGTGCCATATATAGGACAGAAAAAAAAAAAAATTCTCATAAGCCATTATAGACGAGGTTGGGACAAGGTTTGGATGGGGCGGGTGGGAGGCGACTTGGTGGTCCAGTGGACTGGAAAACGTTGCAGAAAGTTTGTGCGTGGCTGTATATGGGCTGGAGCTAATATGACCACTGGCTCATTAGAGCTCTGATTTAAGGAACTGCGTATAAGCACAAAGAGTTCCAGAGAGGAGCCCAGTGACACAAAGTGAAGACATCCCTTTCTCTGGTCTCTAAAGGCAAAACCCTAAATTTGGGTTAGACGGACCCACTTATGAGAAACCAAAGTTCTGCTAAAAGACTCACTGGAGTGGCAGAGATTCTGTCATAGTGAAAAGTGAACATATCATTCAGTGACATGCAGAGTATCCAGCCTCCCACAACAGGAGCTGCTGACAGGTTGGTCATTAATGAAAGGGTGCACAGAAAGAAGGGACTGGACAGAGAGAGGAAGGGAGGAAGGAAGGAACACAGAAAGAAAGTGGCTGACAAGCTCAGCTCCCCTCCTCGGAGCAATCAAGGAGGTGAGGACACAGAGGGGAGGAGAAGAGAACATGCGAGTTACAAGCTCAGCCGCACGTCAAACCAATCATTATATCACACGAGTATTTAAATTGGCATGATGTGTGCAGTGTATAGTAGTAGATCTACACGAATGTAGCCCAGCTGATTCAGAGCTCGCACATTCTGACATACTGCACTCTCAAATTCTATAATATTTTCTGCATTCAAAGATTTTGGTTGATGTCGGGGATCCAGGCGGGTGCTAGGATTCACAAGCACAACATGCATGCTTGTACAACTTCGAAACATGTTCCATGAGCAGGTTAAATGCAAATACAAATGCACTGTCAGAACTGCTTTCCACCGTTTCTGTGAGCCAGGGAATATACGTGTGAATTGGCTCATGTGCACAAATGACAGTTGCCAGCCCTAATTGTGACAGGCTGCCTCGCGTGTGTTTGCATCGTGGACGGGGGCAAATACAGAAAGTAAAAAACGGAAAATAATACAGTCACTCTGAGGACAAAATGTGGTGGCAGTGAGGCAGTGAGAGGGGTGTGGAAGGGGGGGAAATAGCCCCGCTCATATCCTCTCATTTTCTGCCCGCTACTACCCAGCAGAGTTTCTATGGCAACCCCTCAAAAAGCGGTGTGAATTGTGGATTTGAGATGCGCTGTCTGATTGCGCTGTGTGGAGGAGATGGCTGGCTCTTTCGTCAGCCTTCCTTCAGTTAGAGGAAATTGGTGGAGGGCTCCAATGAAACAGCCCTCCATATGCTTTCTTTGATGTGCGCGCCAGTGTTTTGGCTCTACGTCATGTGTGTGTTGGAGTGCACGTGTGAACTTGCCCCCCCCCCAACATAGCTGCTCACCGACCAGACTGCAGTCAGCGTTCCAAATGAATTTGTCTGGCTGACCATGTAGACTCATCAGTATGCTTCGAGTTGCAGTTGATTGATTCGATGCCATTGATGACGAATTAATTTCTGTCTTGGATTCCACAAGCAGCGTGCAACGCAGCGCAGTGTGTCCTGAGTGTGAAATTTTGACAAATGACCCAAATTTATCTTTCTTTTTTTTTTTTTTTTGCCTCGTGCCCCCCACCTTTTCACCCCACCGCCTGTAGTTTTCCATGGAAGCTCAAACTTGTGCATGTGACTGACATGCACTGATGTAGGCTCTTCGTCGGAAGACCTGTGTCTTTTGTCGGTGTGAGAGTGGGACATGTATGTTATTCGGTGTGAGCTCCTGCTCTCTCCCTCTCAGTGGCTGTGTGATCCTTGTAAGCTGTGCCAGTCCCCATTAGCATCCCATTATAAAGCAGCATGATCACTCGTCACTTAGAATGCCTGCCACAGCGTGCTCTCTGTGCATGTGTGTGCGTGGAGGCTTTTTTTTTTTTTCCGGGAGCACGTGTGTGAACGTGTGTGTGTAAATCACACCGTCAAGTGAATGAGATGGTCTTCTTTCAAAGCAAAAGAGAAAAATAAAAATACCAAATTTTTTTTAAAAAACAGCAGAGCCCTGCACCGGGTATGATTCAATTTAAATGTCTTCAAGTGTTTGGTTTGTTTGACCCAGATTTCTCACCTACCCCACTATTGATGAATTGGATATTCGGAGGCAGCCTTGTGCAACGATTTCATTTAGTTGATATGTAGTGAACAGCACCCTCTGCTGACTGTTTATCTGTGTTAAAGATGAAAGCGAGGATAAAAGAAGTTAGACATGTGTATAAATGCCTAGCCCTGAAGATGCATAAAATCATCCGCATAATATATCGACATGTGTTTACCAGGGGAACCCATCTGAAATGTTGGTAAAATAAAAGGCCTTAAGTGATAGAGTCATACAGGCAAAACAACTTCTAAATCTTTCGGCAAACGTATTCTTTTCTTTTCAGAGAACAAACTGTGATGTACATTAACATAAAAGTCAAAAAAGGAAGAAAACTCTGTCATTTGCATTTAGATTGAGGAGGAAATCTCACAACTTCCGGGAGGTAAGTGATAATAATGATAATTTTTCTTTTGTCATTTGGATAAATATAGACTTTAGATTTACTTCTTTTTCTGTCTTTTTCTCTGCAGATAGTGTAACTTGCTTCACACACACTCTCACACAGACACACAACCTCTTGAGCCCTGTGGTCCAGGTCTACAGGAATGTTGAGTGTGTCTATGACCCTCTCCCTGGAGATTAGGCCTCACCATGCATGCCCTCCCCTACCCCCAACTTCATTCCATTCCAAAGTATGCCCCCTGAGAGCTGCCACTTTTTTTTTTTTTTTTTTTATCTGAGCCAGATGATTGTGACAGATTGGCTAAACGACACGCACACACCTACACACATTTGTGGACACACGTTTGAGGCACAAACAGAGGGGAGGCTACTCTGCCCAGGGAGGGACAGACACTGCCAGGCTCCAGCTATAAAACCCTCCCAGGATGAGGCCAGAGTCCTGCTCTGAGCTGGACAGGACATCCTTCCTTTGTGCCAGGACACTGTCAGACAGGCAGCACACGAGCCTCCAGCATGAACGACATCTACAAGGCAGCGGTAAGCTCTCTAACTCAAATTATATGGTGTACGGGGTGCAGTTGGCTCCTGAAGAAGCGAATTGATTTGGTTTGGTTTGGTGTGGTTGGATGCTCACCAAAACTGACATATGATCTGCTAATAAAGTGTTGTTTTGGTTAACAAACTCTCACTCTTAACATTCCAACTTAGAGGGACAGTCAGTGGTTTACAATCTAGGACTGTGATTTGATTCAGTAAAATTGAAATGGCTATAATACTGAAGGTATTGGCACTCGTGCATCTCTTATTTGGTTGTTTTATAAAGTTCCCCATCTGACACTGCTTGAATGGTTGATAAATCCCTCTTATAATAATAATAATAATCAATTACATTTGTAAAGCACTTTTCATTTCATACGGAATCTCAAAGTGCTATGCTGATGGTGGCAGACTACTGGATTGTAGCCACAGCTGCCCTGGGGCACACTGACGTGACACTGACTCTTGATGTGGCCTGCACAGCACGTCACCTCCATCACCAGCTGATGTCAAAAGAGCCTCAAAACCATATACGCCTGCAGGTTGTCAACCCTATCAGACCTCTCGGGAGACACTCATGAGGTCACTGACAGGACACGTCCCTGGTCTGCAGCCTGCTGCTTCATTCATGACTTCAAATGGAACGGTCCCACTTCACATGACTAATTTTGGCCAGTTGCTCTGACACTCCTTCGTTTGTGGTTCTCTGGTGCCAGAGAAGGGCCTCAGGTTTAGATAAAGCCCCCCTATGGCTGAATTCCAGCATTATCTGTGAGCCTGAGAGCTGTGCTGCTATCCGTCCCACTCTGCCTGGACAGTCAGCTGGCTGTCCTGTCCACTCACACGCCAAGTGAGCAGTCCGACTGAGACAGCACATAGGAATGTATATCACGTATGTTTGTTTAGATGGATTTTTTTCATATGTCATCACCAGGGAAGTGTGTGTTTATGTGTGTATCTATTTTATCGTGGTTGACAGACGATAAGTTTTACATAAGCAGCTGTCTCCCTCTCTAATTCGTGGTAGCTTTTCCAGGATTACTGTGCCATTGTTGGGCCAGATCCACAGCTATGCTAATTTGAAGCACTGCATATTGTGTCCTTTATCTGTGGTTCCTGATCCTCCCGTGTTTATTTTTAACTCTTTTTTGGCTCTAACACACTGTCTTTTGCCAGGGGGTGGCCCAGTATGAAGATAATCTGTCCTAGAGGCTGATTTGACACTTTCTATTTCTTGATGGCTTGCACTAATATCAATACAAAACTCTTTCCTCTGAAATCATTTTTGAAGAATTACTTTTCGGGAGCTGATAAACATAACTCATTCAATTTCAACTAAAAAAGCTTTGGGCAGAATTTGAAAAGTGCTCACACTCTGAACCGTTTCACCTTTGACAGGTTGAGCAGCTGACAGACGAACAGAAAAATGGTGCGTAATCTGTTCATTTAATCATTTCTTCCCCATAAATATCTGCTTCTTACGTTGAGCATTAAACCCACTTAAAAAAAAGTGCCGTCAGATGTAACTTAAGGTAATGTTGCTAACACCTCATCCCCTAATAGAATTTCTTTCTTTGTGTGTGTGTGTGTGTGTGCGCGCTGTTCTGGTGTTCAGAGTTTAAGGCCGCATTTGACATCTTCGTGCAAGATGCAGAGGACGGTTGCATCAGTACTAAGGAGCTGGGGAAGGTGATGAGGATGCTCGGGCAGAACCCCACACCGGAGGAGCTGCAGGAGATGATTGACGAGGTGGACGAAGATGGTAAATCAAATCACCACTGTGCTGCAGTGACTTAAACTGAATGACTGGTTGCTGTTGACCTCTCTATGCCCGTGGGTCAGCTACCAGGTCCGTCATGTTGTGTAGACAATCGTCAGTCAAACCCCTCTGAACTTAATGTCAAATGTGGTGAAGGGTCTTAAAGACAACAGGATGTGTCAGGCTGGGTTAAAGGGAAATGTGTATCAGATGACGCACATGTCATCTCGAATTTTCCATGTGATATAATGATGAAAAAAAGTTTCAGTGTGGACGATACAGTGAGTCGTGTTGTCAGATAAATTATAGATGGAGACATTTAAAGACTCAAAATTTATCGTTTTGACCATATGAATCACAGGTTTCCTTGTTAAAATAATTAAAATAAAAATAATGAATGATCAAAAAAAAGTTTTTTCTTGCACATTCCACCATTTCTTTATAAAATGCTGTTTATGTGATGTACAGACAGGGCCTTAAAGAAGAGTTTGCACTGGTTAGATGATATGAACTTCCAGGAACAGAATGTGATGAGGTGCATTGTGTGTGTGCAGGGAGCGGCACGGTGGACTTTGATGAGTTCTTGGTCATGATGGTGAGATGCATGAAGGATGACAGCAAAGGGAAGACAGAGGAAGAACTGGCTGAGCTGTTTCGGATGTTTGACAAGTAAATTTCATGTTGAAACCCAGCTGCCTTTCAACTCGTTATCCATCCATCCCTCCATCCATTTTCTACACCTGCTTTGTGAAATTCAGGGTCGTGGGGGCATCTTTTTCCTGTTTCAGAAAAATAAATGCATTAAGAACAGTTAACACAATTCTATACTAAACCTACTGCCAGACTAGTCAAATCTTTCTTTATCAAGAGGATGCTATCGTGTCAAAACTACCCAAATCTCATATCGAAAATTGTCTTCGGTGTGACTCTGGCAAAGTATGCTCCCCGTGTGCAATTATGTGTTCTGACAAAATGCCAAGTAGCTCTGCGGAGTGCAGCATGTAGTTTGCTCCTTAATCCTTTCTGACAGTTCAGAGTATTTCTAACACCCACTACCATGTAAGGCACACACCTCGTCTGCACATCAAAGAGCAAACTTGCCTTTCCTTCCCTACAGGGATGCTCCCAGACACAAACTCCTGATATGATCATGCACATGTCACATACAAACACACCCGCTTTCCAAACGCCTCCTGTAAAGTTTAGTTGAAGTTCCCTATGTGAAAAAACATGTTTTACTTCTGTGGCTGTGCAGAAACGCTGATGGTTACATCGACCTGGATGAGCTGAAAATGATGCTGGAATCTACAGGAGAGGCAATCACCGAGGATGACATCGAGGAACTGATGAAAGACGGGGACAAGAACAATGATGGCAAAATTGACTACGATGGTAGGGAGTTTAAACTGATTAAAAACACTGAAGATAAATGGTGAAAATGTTATTGAGAGCAAGAACTCCTCAAATCTTTTGGTGTCATTCAGGACATCATACAGTTTCATAGTAGTAGACTTGAGGCTCAATTATTTGCCAACAAACGTTTTCTTATTTGTTCCAGAATTCTTGGAGTTTATGAAAGGAGTGGAGTGAATCTGATGTTCCCGGGGTGCTCATTTTGTATGTCTCTTTGACTCCATGACAATCTGTGGAAAACTGCCAGCTGAAATGGAAGCAACTGATGAAAACATTGGGACGACTTTGCAAGATTTAGTCAAACACCGCATCTAAATTTTCAGAATATTTTTTTTTCTATCATCTCT
The DNA here is from genome assembly GCF_027942865.1 of Odontesthes bonariensis. NCBI lineage: Eukaryota > Metazoa > Chordata > Actinopteri > Atheriniformes > Atherinopsidae > Odontesthes > Odontesthes bonariensis. The sequence goes on from NC_134515.1 coordinate 25,101,892, forward strand.
TGCATCGTTGTAAATACAGTTTGTGACAAACTTTTAATGCCCTTTGTGTACTGAATTCTTGAGTGTAAATTTCTCCAAATTACTTAGAATTTCTCAAGAGGGCCAAAAGAGCATTTCTCATTTGGCTGCTTGACGCTTGAACTCTGTGTTTGTTTCTGAATAAATCTCATCTCTTGCCACAGTCAGGATAAAAATGTTCTCTCTGAGATGGTGATATTGTTTACCTGGGCAGCAAATGTAAACAAAGGAGAAGATACACACGAGTCAACACAGTTTTGCACATAGTTCTGGTAGAGAAATCCTACTTTTGACACAATACACCAGATCCAGACTGCGTACATGCTATAATGTGCACACTGTATAAATTTCTGTATGTCTAAAATATCCTCAGGACTTTTTATTCCCTTCTCATGTCCCTGGAATGGTTCCCCATGAAAGGGCTGCTTGGAATGTTTGTTTATGTAATAAACAAGTTGCATTTTTCTGTGATGTCATTTTCCCTGAAACCAGTTTTAATTTGCTTACTGTATCAACAGTGAGGACATGGCCGATTCTCATGCAGATGTTACCTTGTTCTGCAGTGATTCTGTGTTTTGTCATAAAAGTTGTGTTGCAGAATAATTAATATTTGTTTTAGTATTTTTCTTCTATCTTCTATCTTTGCTGTTTTTTTTTCTTTTTTCCAGATTTCACAGCAGCCCACACTTTTCCCTCTCTGTCATGCTGTGCAGACAGAAATAAAAAACAAACCTCAAAGGAGGCCTGTAATGTGACCGTTGACCTCTATAACGAGACACTTTTTCATGAAGTTGAGCGGCCTGCTGTAAATTTTGATCCATCTGTGCATTCTGTAGTGGCTCTTGTTTGCAGTATGTTGACTATTCACATGGTCATATCTAGTTACAAAGTGTATTGGGACAGGAGCTATTTATGTCTAATCATGTTAGTGCCCATGTTAGGGGATCACCAGCACCAATTGACAAGCAGATGCCTCCGTCCATATAAAGAATTATTTTGCCTAGGAAGAGATAACAGTTCTATTGTTAATGTTAACCCAGCTTTAATGCTGATATGAATGTAAGCACTTCTAAAATATCTGGATCATTGGAGTCGAGTAATTAAAATCCCAAGTCCAAAAAGATTGGGACACTGTGTAAAATGTAATTTACATAATTTAACAGTCTGTGAACATCTGGGAACTGAGGAGCCCAGTTGCTGGACCTTTGAGAAAGGAATGTTGTCCCATTCTTGTCTGACATAGGATTCAAGCTGCTCAAGAGATCGGAGACTTCTTTGTCATATTTTGAATTATATGATGTGACAATGTTTTCAGTTGGTGAAAGATCTGGACTGCAGTCTGGACTCTTCTGCTATGAAGCAACACTGTTGTAATAGTTGCAGTGTTCGGCTTTGCTTTGTTTTGCTGAAAAATGCAAGACCTTCACTGAAAAAAAAAAAACAATCTGGATGCGAGCACATGTTGCTCTAAAACCTGTTGGTAAATTGCCAGTTCCGTAGTCACAATGCACCCCAAACCATCAGAGATGCAGGCTTTTGAACTGAGATGACAGCTCAACTAACAAGCAAACTGATAACAAGCCAGATGGTCCCTCCTGTCTTCAGTCCAGAGTATGCGATGTCCATGACCTATAAATATAATTTTGAATTTCTATTAGTCTGACCACAGAACAGTTTTCCACTTTGCCTCAGTCTCTTTTAAATGACCTTTGGCCCAGAGAAGATGACAGCATGTCTGGATCATGCTCACATATGGCTTCTCATTTGCATAACAGAGCTTTAACCTGCATGTGTGTATGTAACGTTGAACTGTGTTCTCAGACAATGACTTGCCACACAAACTGGAAGTATTTCTGAGCTCATGCAGTGATTTCATGTCATCGTGTCTGTTTTTAATGCAGTGCCTGAAGGGCCTGAAGACCACAGACATCTTATATTGATTTTTGGCCATGTCCATTGCACACAGAGATGTCTCCAGACTCTTTAAATCTTTTGAGGATATCATGCATTATGGATGATGGAATATTCAAAGTCTACATTATTTCATGTTGCAGTACATTATTCTAGAATATTTATGCATTTTTTTTTGCAGATTGCTGAGCCTCTGACTGTAGTTACTTGTGAGAGACTTTACCTCCCTACTGTGCTCTTTTTAAACCCAATCATGTTAATATCCTTTTGCCAATTAACCTAATTAGTTGTAACATGTGCCTCCAGCTTTTTCTTTTTAGTACCACTTTTCCAGTCTTTTGTTGCCTCTGTCCTGACTTTTTTTACAACCTGTTGAACAGTAAAATGTTTCACTTTCAACATTCAATATGTTTTATCAATATTTTAGTTTATTCAATTTTGAAGTTGGGGTTAAGATTTCACATCAACATTCATTTCATTTTACAAAAAGGACACAGATTTGAGGCTACAGATGTCCCTGGCACACCCAGGGGAAGTCATTGCTCTCTGGAGTCATGCAGTTATTACTGTGGCCACTTGATGTCAGCAGGACAACACATTCTTATTGGTTTGTTTGGCTCTAATTGTAAGCTGTAGAGCACAGCTTTCCAAAGACAGATAATACTCAACTATCTGGACTTAACACACATATGAATCTAATGGGTTGCTAGCAACGAGCCTATATGCTTACATTAAAGGTGGTTAAGATAACTGTCAATTACAATCAACAATTTTAATCGACAGTATAAATTTCGTGTAGTATTTTAGTCTACGTCATTCAACATTTATGAAACTGATCTTTCTATACTTTCGTAATTGGAAATAGGATGGATTATGTTTTGTTGAAACAGGCGACGTCAGTGGCCTGACTGATGACAACATCTGAAGGCCCTCCTACCTCCCTCTGTCTCTTATTGCTTTTCTGGGGCTTCAGTAGCTCCAAACTGCAGCTACCATTAAGTATCACTGGTGGGATTAAAGCCCAAACCTGTTCTGAACCACAACTGCTCTGCAACAGCTGACAAATATCATCTGACTCTATACGTCAACTGCATTATTTACAATTACGTCCTGTACACCAACACTAAAAGGTATAAAGGGGGGGGGATGCAATAAAACTAAGTGATTTTATAAGGTAATGAGATTTCCTGTGAAATAAAACGGAGGTGCTAGTTTTTCTCACTCAGATTACCCTGCTCTGCTGGCAGAGCTACATATAAGCTGTAACCCGGCAACTGCACGGAGGAACTCGATGAGTAGTGCACTCGCAACCATCAATGGAAGGCTGGGCAGCAGCAGAGCAGAAAGTGAATGAATCTGGGGTGTGGCGCAATAACAGCTAGTTCGGTGGAGAAGTGATGCAGTTACGTAAGACAGGCTTGATGACTCATGTCTGCTGTTATTAACACACACTGCGGTTATGAGCCACCTTTGCTATTGTGGATTTCAGGGTGTTTGTGTGCAGCTTTCATACTTCCTGTAACCCTGCCAGTAAATGAGACCGAAAGGATCTGCAAAGGTTACAGGAAGACATCGACATCGTTCAACTCACTTCATTCAGTTTTATTCTGCCAGTGTAGAGAAATGGCTTATACCACTGACTAAGTGTGAGTCATGCAGATACAGAGTTCCTTGTAGTAAGCTCTCACACAACCATACTCATTTATTGATTTATGAACCATGTATTCAAACCCTAACAGCATATAAAAGTCTTAATCCACCATGAAACTGTCCTCAAACTGTGTTACTAAGCTGTGCCAGCAGGCTGATGTGTTCATAACCTTTTTCCCAGCTCAGAGTGATTTATAGATGAGTAAAATCCCCGGAAGAGTGAGGAATACCCCACACACGATTTAGAGTTTGGAAGGCGTTAACTACTCAAACCATCTTTCAGACACCCACGCATGTAGAGCTTTTTTGAAGCCAGCAGGCTTTTGGGTTTAGAGGATTCCTGTTTTTCTTGCTTCTCTAAATCACATGCTCTTGGAAGTTGTCCAGTGCTAAATATTACAGATTAGTCTTTAAAATTCTCAAGCAGATCATCATTATCAAAGGCACAAAATACATGTTCTTAAATCTTCTGGAGCCACAGTTACCTTTTATTCATTTAGAGGTCAGGTGAGAGGTGTTTTTTTTTATGTTTGATGCTCTACTATTAACAACTTCTCAGTTGGAATGAATAACTCTATTATCAACTATGAGCATGACCCCCTTCTAACTTCTCATTTGAATAAATACTCTGAATAAATGCAGAAATCTTAGATGATTGTCTGCATGAGAAGAGCAACTAGTTGGTTGTTTTTGTTGCCATAAATACACAATGAGGAAGTGGAACACTTTAGACAAAGAGAGAGTGGAAGCACTGCAGATCAAACTGGAACAGACAGAATATTGTATCATGACGCACCATCCCACTTCTGGTGCTGAGAACACTGAAGTACTGTTTCTGGACTGCCCCACCATAATGGCCCATAGAACAGCAAGACTACGAGACACAGAATTCGCAAATTCCACAGAAATTATTCAACGATTCACATGAATGACAGCGATTGTTTTGTTTTAACACACCACTGGATGGTTTATCTATTTTTACCGTTATTAAAAGGAAACCTTTAGCTTTTCATACGAAATGCTGGAAGAACTGCTATCACTGCAGACTTCAGTATGTGTAGCATCACAATGGAACATATTAGGAATTAGATTAGATTATTTTTCATGTAAGCACATTTATTATGTTGTGAATGGTGAAACTACTTTAAACCATTTTACAAAAGGATGATTCAATTACTTTGCTCTCTGTATTGTGTGTACTCTATAAAGCGGCTTGAAATTTCAGCCATCAAGTGCATTTGTGTTTATACCATAGCTGTGTTTTTGGCAGATTTAAGGTCCTCCTCTTGAGGCAAGCTGCTCTTTACGGTTCTTAGCAGAGCGGTGCGAGGCTTGTAGTTGATCTTTTTCATGAGAACAGCCGTATCCTGCGGCCTAAAACAGACAGACAAAATAACAGCAGAGAAATAAAAACTGATGAGACGGGCAGTGAAACTGCTGAGAAGAACTGTAGCCTGTAACTTCATCACAGAAACGGTGTCTTTTTAACATGTACTTATTTATGTACTAGTATGAATGTGTTATATTGTATTAGTATAAAGAAAATATTGATTATAGCTGCCCAAAGTCTAAAACTGAAATATTGTACCTTGGAATCCTCTGCCACAGAGTGAATCTGTGTACTCAGCTTTGCCAAATAAGATTTGTTTTATGAAACAATTAGAGAATCCTCTGTTCCGCACTGTGAAAATATATTTTTAGACTCGTATGACGTAGAAGTGCATCCCAAAGCCATTTCTTTGGCTCACTCGACAATTCAGTACTGTAACCAACATATGGCCTTGTGTGAATGACATACCAGACCGTAAGACAGTTCCCAGCAAGGCCTCCACCACAGTGTCTGAGTGAGAACACATGAGAGGCCGATGACCTTTACTTTGCATTGGGTCTAGCAGGACACAAGGAACATTCCCTTTCATTCACTTTGCCACAGATTAAATGGCAAACAAACATCACTTTATTCTTGGTCTGGGTAAGTGCAGGCTACTGTACATCACCGGATGGTGAAATTGGCCACCAAATTAGAGACTTCTGGTGATAACAGATGGCTGCCTGGATCTGCCACAAGGATTCCATGTGGCTCTGCTGTACACACGACCCAGTATTCTCATTTTCAAAGCTCACACTTCTCTTCTGCCTCAGAGAGCAAGTCTTTCACAGAAGATTGAAGTGTCACAAGAGGTCTGTTTTGAAAAGATAGGGTATCTGTTGTAAGTTCCTGAAGTGATAAGGTACTTCCTGCTGGATGGCTTGAATGTCATGTAGATATCGTCTCTGGTGACAGTGCTGCAAATAAGATTACCAAAGCATGAGATTTGGAAGTTTTTTCTTTAAACAACTTGTGGTGATGTTTATTTTCACAGAGTAGTGACAAACCACCCAGTCGAGCTTTACTAAACTTCTAATTAAAACCTTCCTCTACGTCTACGAAAGCCAGACTTACTTTATACACGGCTCGTCCCCTTACATACGTGGGGAAGTATGAAGGAAATGCTTGCAAATGTGATTCAAGAGTTCTGAGAATCAACTGGCAATCCCCATATAACGGGAGATGAAATCCCTGGCATGATAACACATACCAGTCCAGTATAGTCACACATGGCACCATGAAAGCGTGACCGAAGGCTATTCCTGTTTTTCAGTGCAACCAAGAAGAAGGTACTTAGAAGAAAATGAATTTTTTATCATCCGAGCTCACAAAGAAATTAAATGAAATAAGCATAGAATGGGCTCGTGTATAGCTCTGTGTGTGAATGCTCAGCCATATAAATACAGACAGCATGGCTCAGAGGACAGCACAGAAACCATGATGTCATCCCCTCCTCAGAGTCATGATATCAGAGACAGCATTCAGCCAAATACTGAGATTAGGATTATTCTCTGCGGCCCTGAACATCTGCTGTAGTGAGACCACCGGGCGTAGAAATCCCTGCAGTGAAGACGGCAGTTATTCACATGAACTTTACTTCCCAAGCAGCGTAACTAAACATACAGGGAACAACAGAAATGCTGGAGATGTGGAAATGATTATTTTACTGGAATAACAAAGTGTACTATGTAGTGAGACTTGAACTGAATTAAAAAAAAAAAAAAAGAAGCCCAGCTCCCTCTGTTATTGTGCATCAGAAGCAGCTGTGAAATTGCTGTCAGTCATGCAGTGTGCTAAGTATTTTAAAATAACCACAGCAGGTGTGAACCAGCTCTGGCTGGCTTCTGCACAGCCTCAACACCACACACACAAATATACCAAAAGCATGCTTACAAACAGGCACATGCCCCCACCCCCATGAGCTAATATACAGTCCCATCTCGAGCACATCTGCTTTCCCAGCAATGACTGCTGAGTAAGCACTGCTTCGGCCTCTGCTTCCCTTCATGTGTGATCATATCAGGGTGGAAGAAATAAACCACTTACAGTACGTGTCACACAAAACATAGGCCTGCTGTGGCGGGGGGGGGGGGGCACAAAAAGGTATCTGTATTTTCTGTGTGAAATTTAGATACTTCTCAATATACTTTAAGTTCTGTGATTTCTGTTTGCCTGAGCAGGCATGAGTTTTCCTCTGATTTTTATCAGCAACTTGGGACAGGAGTAAGCAGGCGCTGATGGGGCCTCACACATACATCTCTTAAGTAGGAAGATGAACACAAATTGATTTGTAATTACAGTATTTAAGTGTCTAATTTTTAACTCACAGGTGAGCCTTTCAGCATGAAATATTTGGCACCAAAAGGAGCTGAATGGTTGCTTCCACAAGCGGACATCTAGCCTACACTAAAGCAGAGGCTAAATGTTTGTAAGACTCTACTGTGTGACAGCAATAAAAACAGGTAAGTAAAACTGTCAAACTATACAATTCATGAACCTTTGCTAAATTACAGCATTGCCACTGTACTGTCGATGTACAGCGTCAGTTACAGATAAGACCTCTATGATTAATGGTTCACTCCATCAGCCCCAGGCACTGAAGCTACCTGTTGCCTTATCGTAGGTGTCTTTTTAGATCTAATCATAGGTTTGCCCATCAGGTATGTTGCTTGCCAGGTTCAGTCATGTCGGAAGACCCATCATTCAACAGCGTTTTTTTTCATCGCGACTGTGTGGTGTTACCAGGCAAGTCTCTTCACGCAACTTTAAAAGTTGAAGGTTTCACTTTTAGCCTGCTGCGTAATTCTCACTCCTCTGAAAAAGAAGTTTTAGTGCAGCGTGTCAGTCATCCAGCACAGTGACAGTTATTATACTATAAAATGCTGCGCAAATCACCTGCTGTCTATTGCTTCCATCAAAATTGTTGTTGTTGTTTTTTTTTTCAAGGAATTCCCTGCATTTTTCTGTCATCTGGCAAAGAACAAACGCATATATCTTTTAGACAGGAGATAAAAACTTCAAAGAAATTGAACATTTAAGGACCTGGTTGGACACGTTAAGTTGAATAAACACATTTCCTCAGCAATTTATTCTCTGTGTTGTCTTATTCTTGAGGGAAGGGACAATGGAAGTACAACATTCTTTTGGCCCAAACAGTATCAAAAGAAAACGTGTAACCGGTACACTACATTAAACGCCACAAAATCCTTAAGTCTTTTAAAAAATTAAGCAATCAGGCGACGTGATGCAAACCTGTTACTATTTTTTTTCTCATATCTACACCTTACAGTTTTTTTTAGCCCCAATCCTCATCGTGTTTTTGTCAACTGTCTAATTTCAAGTATATATTTCAATGCAGACAGTGACTGACAGCCAAGTCAATAGGAAAAAAGTTCTGAAAAAATATTGGGATGGATGGGACTTGAACTTGGATCTCACGTGTGACAGCCTGTGGCGTAACAAAACCGATCCCTCCTACCTCCTCAAAAAGTAATGTTTGAGTTTAACATAGTTGCAGAACGTAGACACGTTCCACTTTGCAATGTTTTTGGAGCCATTAGCTATAACCACATCCCTACCTTTTTCCAGAGAATGGTAAGTGTGTGATACGGCGTGTATTCGTAGCAATGCTTGAATGTTAATGTGTAAAATGTTGGCGTGAAAATTGTTAAATCACAGCAGAAAAATCATCCGGATACTGTTCTTTAAATAGCAGCATGGATGTGAAGGTGCGAGGGAGCTTTCATTTGCTATTTTTTAAAGGAACCGTATTTGCTATTGTACTTTTGTCAATACATTTTAAAAGCACAATAGGCAACAGAATAACTGAGAATAGAACCCTTCTACAGGCTATTGGCCAACGCTGAATTTAAATTGTACTCTCGCCTAACCCTTCAAGTTGCAGAGAGCCGTAGGAAGTCTTGTATCTGTGGTGGAACAAATGCTGTGTCATCTTCCTCTTCCTTTGAGTGCTGTTTGAGCGACTGCTACTGGGTGTGTCTGCACTGTGGTATTGACAGATCTGGCCTTGTCACTTGTCTTTGTGTCAGAGAGGCTGTGGGAGACAGGAAGTCCACACCTACAGCACGGGGACCGGACAGCGCAAAGTGACAACTTGCAGTTCTCAGGGCACCCTTTGGTTATGACTCAACCACAAAAAACACTTTTGTTTTGTGAGTGTTAACGAAGACAAACAAATGATGCTCAAGTAAAAATATACAATATATTTGAAGTATAAATTTGTACAGAATGCCGTGGACTTTTAGCTTTATATATGCCATACATTAGGGTCCAAATAGGGTCACTTCCATATCCTTCATGATCTACAGAAAATGTCCCCCATTACAACCACAAATTAATGCACATCTTTACAAAGATACCAAACAAAAACAGCCCTTGGGTGCACTTTAAGAGGCCGAGATGACTTACAGGTGCCTTGTAACAAAAAAAAAAAGTATTCCCTGAAAATGTCTCTTGCTGAGGTAAGAACACACACATCGAACTCACTTCCTTTCACTTCCTCTCACGCATCAAACTCATTCATTTGTTCTGAGATGAGACTGGCAATAGAGAACAGCTAATTACACATCCTGTCTCCTGTGACAGTGCCACAAAAAGGAGTAGCTGCAGGCTGAAGAGTGTCAGAGTAAGAAAATAAGGTGGACCATTCGTGCACACCTTTCAGCTGTGGGAATAGCCAGTCCTATAACATTTTACCTCAACGTGGTAACTGACTTTTACTGACAGTTCTGTACTAAGGAAAGGCCAAGGCCTCAGCAACAACGGGCAATGATGCAAAGGTTACAAAACAAGGTCCGTGGTGGAAACATAATCTCATGTAAATAATGCAGTTATAAGCAGTAGAATGTTCTGCAGGGGCTTTGTAAATGAATATAACAAAACTATGATATTTAGCAGAAAATATCACAGTTCGAATACATACATAGCATTGCCCACTAAAGCTTGTACTTAATGACTATTAATGTTCAGATATTAGAGAGGGTATTCTGCGTAAGAGCACAAGAAAAAAAAAAAAAGCTCTCTGTGGTGACAGCAAAAAGCCATCAGGAGGAAAACTATACAACAATTCAAGGTAGGATGAGTATAGTAGCTTATTTCCCTCAGCTACATTAACAAAACATCTCTGATTGGTCCTCAGAAAACATTCTGTCTGGCCAAAGACCATCAAGGCGGCAATATTCATAACCAATACAGAAAAAAAAAACATAGAAATATCCATTTTACAGCTGGTGAATTAACAAATAACAGTCATAATCCAAGATGTAACAAAGAAGCTGTGAGATGTCACATGATCATTATCTAATGCCATGTGTGGTGGAAAGCAAAATTCTTCTTTGCGTTAAGATATTAAGGCATCGGGACGGGAGCTTGCTCTCTGTTCCTTTAACAGATCAGTTTAGTTCATTTTGGTGCAGAACACTGTGACTGACTTACTGCTTGTGTCAGCAACTTAGGCATCTGACAGGCTCAGAAAACCTAAGCGACACCACAGGAAACAAAAAAAGAGAGGGAGAGAGAGAGAGAGAGAGAAAAAAGCTGTCTTATTGCTCCCTATGTGGACTCGAGATGAAAAACATTGTGATTGGTCGGTGTGGTGAAACAGAGCGGCTGCTCGCTGGTGGAGCGGTTATCGCAGGGAGTGTGACGCCCCAGCGTCCTCTCAAAGTCCAAGAGCTGACCCATGAAGTTGAAGTTTGGCGAAATGTTGGATTTCTTCCTCTTGACGAGGTCATAAGCATCATTCAGGGAGAGGTTGAGTCTCTGCATCAGGTAGGCCACCGTGACTGTGACCGAGCGGCTGATGCCGGCCAAGCAGTGGACCAGGATGCCGCACTGCTTCGATCGAGCCTCATCTGTAAGAAAAAGAAAAAAGTGTGAGAAGCCCACCCTTCAGATCGTTTCAAGCAATACTTTCCAGCATGACGATGCTAAAAGTTTCACTATAGTAGTCGGCGTGATTCTAGCTCTTGTTTGATGGAAAGAAGAAGAAAAAAAAAAAAAAACATCACCTTGTAAGCTAACTATAAAACAGTTGTCAACTTAAAACACCAGAATTGAACATAACCCCCCGGACAGCGGAAACAACATTTCCTTCCTCAAACCACCCCCGAACCTGTCAAGAAACTCGTTCATGTCACACAACCCAGCAACCACCAAACAAACAAGAGTATGGCTGCGGTTTCAGATGCAGCCATACTCTTGTTCAAAAGCAAAACTTAAACACCATGCTGTAACGCTGCCAAACGAAACGACAAATAAAAGTCGTGTTCCTTCATAAGGTTTTACAAGCTGTTGCTCTGAATAGAAAAAAATAATGCGTCGGCATCGTGCCAACACGGAGCTTTGGCCTCTCGTCTCCAAACCTATACACATATCTCAAAGACACACATGTTTGTTGGTGAACTGTTGTGTGATCCCTCACTGTCAAATTATTAGTAAAACTGATAGATTGGTCAATTATTTAACTCACACTTCACCTTCAAACATATGAACAAAAAGAAGCACATTCCACTTGGACTTACAAAGTTTGAATTCACATCACTGTCCTTGTGGAAAGGCATGCACACAATAAAAAGAAACAACAACATCTCATCTGTTAATGGCGTATGTTCACCTAGGCCAGATGTTGATTTACTCACCAATAAATGATATTGCCTCTGGAAAGAACTGGGACAGGTTCTGACTCCAGTGGTCCGAAATAGGGATCTGTTTGTACCTGAAGTGGCCGTCGTGCTCAAACATGTTGGGGAGATTGGGTGTGACATTCAGGATGTAGGTGATGTTGTACTGTCCCAGCACATCTAGGTTGGTGGAGTCTTTGGCGCAGCCTAGGAAAAGGTAGGGTAGGATTTGAACAGGGAAGTCAGGCTGATAGCTTGGGACAGGGCTCTCCTCGGACTCCGTGGCACTGCCGGGCTCTCGATCCGACTCCCCGTCGGAGCAATCCGAGCTGATCCGGAGATTCCCAAAACCAAGAACGGACATGGGAGGAGAGGAGCTGGGACAGGAGCTGTCCAGGAGGGTCTCGCAGTGCTCTGGGTACTCTGTGTGGAACTTTACAAAACCGCCTGGAAAACAGCCAAAACCCAACAATGTGTTAACAAATCACATATAAACGTTTACATGATCACCTTTTAAGGGGGACAACTACAGAATTGTTTAATTTAATAGTATTGTAACAGCAAAAACATGGCAAGTATTGAGGCTGAACTGTACGCCCCCCCCCCTCACTCACTCTCACACACACACACACACACACACACACACACACACACACACAAACATACACACAACAAGATCATTCATGAAATGCATGTCTGTTCCTGCTGGAGCAAAACATGCCGCAGCCATTTTGGAATTTTAATTGAGAATCTCAGTAGTGACACAAACTTTTTGAACAGCCTTCAAACCGTAACTCCGCAGCATGGGATAAAACCTGAGCTCATAAGTAAGCAAGTGCAGCTCAATAATGATTTAAAAATTTTAAAAAAAGTATAAACAGAGTTTTAATTTAACGTCCAAAAGTTGACATTGGTACCTGCAAAACCCACTCCCGGGGAAAGTCAGCTTCAAACGTACAGCTTCTGTACCGTTCAAGTCGAGTCATTTAAACTTTATTTAAATTTTTTTTTTGTAATGACACCAAATGTGGTATCAATGCGCCAAAACTCCTTTGGCGTGAAACGTGCCAACAAGAACATTCATAAGCTACCTATCCATTGTTATACACCCCATACAACCAATCTTCCAAACGTAGTTTCATTGTATTTCGTTGTTTCTTCGAATACATTAAGAGGAAAGCACGTTACCTTCCAGATAGTACGCTTTACAGCCGTCTTCCCATAGTTTCTGAAGAAGTAGAAACAAAACCGACGCCGGGGCTCCACTGTCCGGCCAGCCCGCGGTGCTCTCATCGTACAGGACAACCGTGTCCGTCTTGCAACGTCGTAAAAACTTCTCCTTGTCCTCTTTTTTGGAAATGATAGTCTGAATGGGTATGTTGCCCTTTTTGAACCTTCGGAGCATCAGCCCCGTCATGCCCAGATTTATGGCTGTCTCTATGTGGGATGATTCATGAAGCTCATGCGAACGGCAGTCCAGCAGGAGCAGAGAAGTGCCCCCAGACTCTAACTCGAGTTGCAGCCATTCCACGCTTTTACTCGGCGTCAGATTAGACATATCGTACTCATACCACGCCACATGCAAGCGTAAACAGTTAGTCCATCAAGCGACGACAACAAGCCACATTTCAGCCGACCCAGAGGAGAAGAGTTAAATGTTGCCCCGCCAGCGCATGGCGATTCTGCTTGAGCGAAGAGATTTCCCCTTTTTCCTCCTGTCTCTTTCCATCAGTCAGTGAGTGCGACCTGTCCGAGAGAGCCGAGGATTCACCGGAGACCCATCGATAACTTTGATTGAAATGTTTATGTTCAGTGGCCGGTGATCTCCCCCGTCAACTCCAACGTTTTTCACATCGTACCAGGGTCCAACGTACACATTCTCGGTTTACCATTCCGACGCACGGGAGCCTTTTATTTAGTTGACAGAAGAGCAACTCAAGAGGGAGGAGTTTGATCCGATTTAAAGTCACAGCAGAAAAATTTGAACAAAGTTTACTGGGTCCCAGTGAAGTCTGAACTCACCAGAACTGGAGGATGTTTGTTGCACTGCGACTGGGGTTCATTGCGACTTTTAGGGGGATTGTTGTCACATCTGACTCCCAAATGTTTTCATTTCCCACCGAAATATTCCATTAAGAACCTCTATTCTACAATGACAGGGAGGTTTACACTGTTACATTTGGAAGGATAAGTTACACAGCTGAGGGTTGGAATTGCATGTGCCCATGTAATAATGCATTATTACGGGAATGTTTGTTAAACAGCAAAACTCCCCAGGGTTTGTGTGGAATTTTCTTGAGCACTTTCATTATGAAAAGGGGAATTTTCTCCATTTTAGTGGGCTGTGTCAGGCCACACAAGATGCAGATACAGAATTGTTAAAGTCCTCGCAGAGTTTCTTTTTTTTCTTTTTTCCCCTTTTTTTATGGTGTCATGGTGTCGGTGTGTTCTCTGACAACCTGAGTAGGTACAACAAACACCCGGAACGTGTAAAAGCGTAAGTTGGTCCACAGTTTACCACTTTGATAAAAAAAAAAAAAGGAAATTTCAAAACCATGACTCCGGGTTACACAATAGATATATGCATACGTCTGTCTTTTATAATTGTGACATCCTTATGTTCTGCATTTCATAAAACTGTCAACTACAGTGACTACATTTCCAAGGCTCCCAAAGCATCTTCACTTTCCTTTAAACATTTTTTTTTTTTTACATTTTACATGAACTGAAACTGTCACAAACGTGGCATTGCGCAACTAAAGTTGTTAAAAAAAAAAGCTTATTGATCAAGATATTGATTGATATAAAGCTATTTCAAAATTTCTGCACCTTTACTGTGACTCTGCTGTGGTTTTGATATCTGGTCAAATGTACATTAGCCGTTTGCTCTGAGACTGGGGCTGCTCCATTTTGTGGTTATGTCATCCATTAAGTGTACAGAGGCTTTTCATCACTATGCAGGTCTTTCTTTATTCTTGTTTTTTTTATTTTTTGTCACATTTTGATCATCTTGTACAACACACAAGACGGTCACGTATGTTAAATATGGGTCATTTTGTGCAACTGTGTAGCTATTTTGACACTTTTATGGTCCTTTTGTATTTCTTTATTTTGGTTAATATTTTTCCTTTGTGATGATTTTGTATATTTTTTCTATGCGTCTTATTTTAGTGTGCTTATTACATTTTCTGGGATAAGGCCACAGCCCCATGGCTGCTTTGAACCTGGTTCAGTTATCTGTCCGTGACTGTAAACCTCTTTGAGCATATTGTTTAATATCGAAATGCAAATTCTCTGATAATGACGATTCTCAAATCAAATAAAATCACTAAAACACATGTGGGGCAAATCTGGAAGATACAATCTCCACCATCCATCATTCAGGGTGAGGTGTTAGATCGTTGTGCGTGTTGTTACAGAATGTTTCACTATGGGAGGATGTCATTTTTCATCACAATAACCTTATCGGATTGGACTCACCCCTGAAACTGCTCTCTTCCTCAATTTTCAGGTTATTTCTAAGGTGAAGTCTATAAAGGAAGCTCTCTCTCGCTCCAAAATAAGTTGGATTTTCTTTCTTTGATATAAGCACATGATTTTCATGGTTCATTGATGACATGCACAATGATGCAGGAGAATGGTGAACAAGGAGAATTAAGAGAGTGACAGGGAAAGAGTAACAGTGAGGTGCTTGAAGTGGGAATCCAGCCGTGCAGCTCATCTGTGGGCCCACGTGAGAGGGGGGAGACACAGATGTGTAGGGCATCTGGATTAACCCTGAATGACGAATGGAGCTCGATCTTCACAGACGAGCCCTCTCAGCCATTATTTGATGACAGGACAACAGGCACCACATCACCACACTACACTTCACCACCATTTTAGCACATTCCCGCAACAGACAACCTCCACACAATTACCAAGGGTTTAAGAAACAACATACACACACACACACACACGCACACACACGTGTACACACTGCCCCCGGATTGTTACTCCTGTTGAAGTCTCCTCCAGGAAGCGTAGGGGTGTTGGACCGGTCCTCAAACTTTCTGTCATAAGGAGCTTAGAAGCCCACATGTTTTAAAAGAAAGAAAGAAAGAAAAGCGATAAGAGATGGAAATGTTGTGTAACAATGAGATAAAACAGTGATCAAATAAAATTTCCACACCACATTACAGCCTTTTGTGCTTTTTTTTTTTTTTTTACTAGATTTAATGGACAAAAAGGGCAAATTCTGGTTGAAGTGAAAGGTACACCTTTTCTTTATTAAAATACTCCAGGCGGATAGAGCTGCCGTGTAGGACCATCTCAAACATTTCAGACTAAATCTGTCCAAATATATGAACGACACTCACGATTGAATGACTGACTGCTTCTCTTCCATCAACACTTTAGTTACACAATTAGCTTAAAGAAATGAGCTCATACTAACTCTCCCAGACTGAAGAGAGAAAACATAGTTGCTTTTCAAAGGCCCAGGATCAGGTCAACTGCTGCTTTGAGGGCTTTCTCGCATGTGTGGCACATACACAAACACACTCCTGTCATGTGCAGATGCATAGTGGGATGAATTAAGAGTTGAGACAGATGGGAGGAGACCATCCGCTTCATTGATGTTTCCCAGCATGTGGGGGTAATATGTATATATATATATAGCTAATCTTAATAGACTACAGACATAGACATAGACTACAGCACAGATAGTGTATAACATGAATAACAATATTCAAATAAAATGATTAGTCAGTTACATTACAGGAATAACCTGTTTTTTTCTGTACATATTGTCTCTAAAGATTAATATCCTATTTGGCATGTCTGCTACACTGAAATATGTTGTGAGGTACAACAGAGTGCGTCTGCTGCAGTTTAATAACAACCAAAGTGGTCCTCCACATTATCAAGATAAGAAACACAATATCCTGATACCCTCTAGTGGTTCATGAAAAAAGCTGCTACACTAGTTATGAGTCATCAGCACAGGAAGGAGATGTCTGATGTCATGGCCTCACAGCTGCAAATGGAGGGCCCAGTATGCCTCCATGTGGCCGATCCTTGTATGCTACAAAACACATTTTATGAATGAAAAGCCAGATGACCACAAATCTGCCCATAAGCTGTTTATACGCACAGAAGAACATTAGATTTATGTTTGATACTATCTATCCATCCATCCATTTTCCATACCCGCTGAATCCGTCGGTCGGGTCACGAAGGGGCTGGAGCCTATCCCAGCAATCATCGGGCGAAAGGTGGGGTATCTTTTAATTTATATGGACTGTTTCTTGTTTTTAAATTCATTTAAATTATTTTATTTGTTTCTCTTTATATTCTTTTATGTATTTTTAATGCTTCTTCCACTCCCTGCTGCAATGCTTTTATTTGATGTAATGCACTTTGAATTGTTTCGTACATGAAATGTGCTATACAAATAAATTTGATTTGATAGACCCTGGACAGGCTGCCAGTCCATCACAGGGCCACACAACCACACACTCACTCCTCAGGACAATTTTAGAAACACCAATTAATCTAACATGTATGTTTTTGGACAGTGGGAGGCAGCTGGTGTACCCGGAGAGAACCCACGCATATACGAGGGAGAACATGCCCACTCCACACAGAAAGGCCCCAGCTGGGAGTTGAACCTGGAACCTTCTTGCTATGAGGCAATGGTGCTAACCACCACACCACCGTGCAGCCCATGTTTGATACTATTTGTTGCTATATCGGTTTTAAAGAGAAATCAGGTTAACAGAAATACAAACAGGATTGTCTACTTTCAGGTGTGAGACGGGGTCAAATAAAACTGCTCATGATACTTACTTGTTGATGTTATCTCGGAATCTGAGTGACTTAAAATGAGTTTTGCAAAACCACCTTAGACCTAAGTCACAAACCTCTTCATCAACTTGCAACTGTCTACTATAAAAAGGAACCGGTGGCACATTCCATAACGTGTTGTAACCCTTAAAAGATGTAATCTCTTTCCTGGGAGTGCTGTGTGTCACGAAATAGTTAAGTCATAAGAGCAGTATGTGCAGCACATTTATTGTAAGATAGCTACTTTTACTTCTGTTGTATGCCTTTTCATTTATTTATTTCAAATCATTTCCTCTGTACAGCACCTCTTCTCATTGGTTATTTTTTAAAGTGCTTTATAAACAGTTGGATTGGATTGGATGAAAATGCGAGAACTCAAAGAGACATGGCTGCACAGTACTGGCGATTTAGTAATGCGAGTTTACTTCTTGTGAGAACTTTGGGGCTGTCCGACTGATTCATTGCAAATCTGAGACTAAATCAACCACCAAATTGCTCGGATTTTATAAACGTATCAAGGTCTGTGTTAGCTCAATCATCTGAACAAGCAGGAAACATAATTGTTAGATACCATAGTGACGGAGGGGGGTATAAGATCATGAGCAGGCAGTTTAACATGATCTCGCTACAGTTGTAGCTGTAGGGAAGAAAATAAGAAGAAGTCACACGGAATACGCTGCTCCCTCAATCTTGCATTGAAAGTCTACAAGTACATATTTCTGTTTGTGCTTAGGCACATGGATCATTAGTGGTCGGCGTTTTTTTCTGTGAAGAGTAAGGACATTCTTTATACATTTTATCAAAGGAGAAATCATTGCAACAATGAAATTGCCCCAAAGAACATAAATAAAGCCTAACAAACACTGGAAGCACGTTTTCTGGTAAAAATAAAACAAAATAGATTTGAGATCCAGCAAGTCTGGCACAGAGTGAGCTCGTACAACAACAGCAACTGCAAAGTGGCCCACAATGGCAAAAGTGTGCAGATGGAGATGTGGCTGCATGAGAACGCTGTGTGAAGCAGAGTTTGTTTCCCCAAATACTGAATGAAGAGATGGCTCACAGTCTCAAGAGGGTTGGCAGGAGAGGAATATTCCAACATAACAGTGACATTAAACACATTCTAAAAATAAGATAATTTAAAACAAAAAAAAAGAAGAAGAAATCTCCATGTCAAGTACGTCAGCTGACTTTGATCCAATAGAACACTTCTGCATTGAAGTGGGAAGTAAAACCCAACTATCTGTTGCTATTTTTGAAGCACTACTGTGTCCTTCAGCACCAGTGTTGTGAAGTCGTGCTCATCTGGTAGGTGGTTCTTCAGTTAGCAATTACCCTAACACGTATCTCTGTGGTCTGTGGGAGGAAGCCAAAGCAAAGACCCCACAGACACAGTGAGATCATGCAAACTTGAAACAGTCGAGTCGAGGCAGCAAAAAACGAATAAGCAAATGAAACAAAACGTAAAAGAATACAAATATATTTTTGAATTGAAGGACAAAGTTGTGACTGTTTAACACATTAATGAACAAGACCATGAGCCCAGTGTTTTGATTCTTCTTTGTTCGTCTTTTATTTATTGATTTGAAGCCTTTCAAAAGTTTAGCTAAAGTGTGACATAATCATTGTCACTTGTGACGGTTTACACAACTTCTGTGAAGATAATTATGTGATGAGACCTAATAAGTGTTGGCTCGGTACTTCACACAAGCAACAATGAATCAATTTATAGTGAAAATCTAACACTTTTACCACATACATAACCTTTGACCTGTGGGGATATACATAGTTTAAATAAAATAAATAGTATAAATATGAGTGGGATTTGGTGTTCGACATGTCAGGCCACTGCTGAGATCATGTGACTCAGGCCCTTGAAGTAGGCCTTCTCTCTCTCGCTCATCAGCTCAAAGTGAAGAGGTTGCTGGCAGAAGTTACACTCCGCTGAGGAGTGCGGCTTCAGCTCCAAACCAGCCTCTTTCCAGGTCTTCACCAGCCGATCTGCAGACAAAATGCTGAGGATAAATAAACCTTTTCCAGAAAATGACTGGCATAACAGTTGTTTCTACCTTTATTAGCTCACTACTGAATGTATTTTCATCAGTCATTGCATTTAAGAACTGTTTGGTCTTTCTTCTTATAACACTCTAACATTGTACACTGTCATACCGACAAAGTAGTACATCATCTGGGGGGTATGGTGAGGTGAGGGGGCGACGCGCAGCAGCTCCTCTCCTTTAGCTACAGTGGGGTAGTTGATGGCCTGGACGTAGATGTTGTAACGAGACATCATGTTGTCACAAATCTCATTGTTCTTCACTGCATCTGCCACCTGCCAAACATTCGAGGTATATATATTAGAGTGACACATCAAATGATCTGAAATGTAGTTTAGACAACAAGTATATACAACTGTAGTAGAAAACACAACATCTTTCAGGCACTGCAACAAAGGACGACTGTACATTGAGTCCTGGTGGCAGGGGGGGGCTGTCCTTTTCAAAATAATAAATCATTAGTTTTCGTACTCTGACTGGGATGATGTGGCTCGGGCAGTGGACCACAGGAAGCCCGGAGTCCATCAGCAACTGTCGAAGCAGCTTGACACTCCTCTGATGTTTCCTTCGGAGCATCCGGCCCTCTTCGCTCTTCAGTATCTTAATGGATTCCTTTGCCCCAGCCAGCAGCATGGGGGGCAAGGATGTGGTGAAGATGAAGCCTGCAGCGTAAGAGCGCACCGTGTCCACCAGGGCGTTGGTGCTGGCGATGTAGCCACCCACACAGCCGAATGCCTTGCCTGAAAATGACATGAGTCAGACGGAAGAGACAAGACCGCTATGAAAGGTTTCTCTTCACTGGGGAGGCTTTTACTTACCGAGGGTACCAGAGATGATATCCATTTTGTTCATGACTTTGTCTCTGTCTCCAATCCCTCCTCCTCTGGGCCCGTAAAGACCCACAGCATGCACTTCATCCACAAAGGTAATTGCACCAAACTTGTGGGCAATATCACACATCTCTTCAAGAGGGCACACGGCTCCTGCAACATGTATCAGAACATTTCAAATCCTGAAAATGCAAAAGCAAAGTTTTTTGGTCAAAACAAATGAAACATTTGATAGCTGATTTGCTTTGTAAGGTTGGGAACTAAACCGGAGATTCATTAGTGACTTTAACAAATGTTATTGCATTTGTGATATCATGAATACACTATTGTGTATTCTAATTGAGGAAAAATTACAGGAAGGAAACTAAATTCTAGAATTAATGTACTTCAGTGTATTCCGTTTCATTAATCAAGAGGAAATTGGCTAAAATGCAATTGTTAAATCATCTGAATGTCAAAGAGGCTGTGCACTTACCGTCCATCGAATGCACCGTCTCAAACGCAACAATCTTTGGAGTGGACGGGTCTGACTTCTCAAGCAGCTCTCTTAGGTGGCCGGCGTCATTGTGACGAAAAATAAACTTCTTGACCCCACTGTTTCTTATGCCCTGAATCATTGAGGCATGGTTGCCAGCGTCAGAGTAGATTTCACAACCTAACAGAATGAAAAAAAACAAATAAATAACAGCTCTAACCTCTAGTCTATTGGTTTTCAGTCTGAATAAGAAGATATGTGGGCAAATACATGATCCGTTTTGCACCAAAGCAAAGGTGTGCACCAAATATGTGTACTATGGGTCAGATTTTAAAGTACCTGGTAGCATTTTTGCCAGAGTAAATAATGTGGAGTCATTGGCAACAAAGCAGGAAGTGAACAGGAGCGCTGCATCCTTGTCATGCAGGTCAGCTAGTTCATATTCAAGCTCCACGTGGAATTTGCTTGTTCCTGAAATGTTTCGTGTTCCTCCTGCGCCAGCACCATGCTTCCGCACAGTATCCCTTCAAAGAAAAAGAATAACCTGGTATGAAAGCACTGCCACAAAACACTGAACTTCTATTTTGACGACGCCAACTAGAGTTATGCATGAGTGCCGATTAGTGGGCCTACTCACATGACAGCCTGGGTGACCTTTGGGTGACGGCTCATACCGAGGTAGTCGTTGCTGCACCACACCGACACATCTCTCTTTGCCTGAAGAGACTCGGAGTAGTCGTCCGCCATGGGAAAGGAGGGTGCACGCCGGTTCACCGTCTTGAAAACCCTGTATGTGTGGTCTGTTTTCTTGCTCTCAATCTTCTTTTCAAAAAACCTGTCATACTGAAATATGGCAGCTGTGAAACGTAAAAACAGGAGGAGGGTTTTAAAGCTTCAAAGAGATTTCAGAGCATTTCTGAGAATCACAGATCGATACAGAAATAATAGGACTACCTTTGGGGAAGTTGTCCTTTAGCAGGTGAGATGCTTCGGCAGAATTGGGCTCAAAGAGACTTTTGGAAGCCCCTGCGTTGGCCTTTTCTACTTCAACAAGATCCTCCACTGATAAATTTGCACCAGATTTTCCTAATGAAAAATTGTGTGTTCAAGAAAAACAAGTGCATGACGTTCATTTGTTTTGCCCTTCAAATGTCATTGGAGGGTTCGTATGCTCAAAACAATGACCTTTCTAAAGTTACATAAGTGCCCACAGATATCCGGCTAAAGGTGTGTCTGTTTCTTCTCACCTGTGCGGTGCATCTCCTGAACATCCTCTTGCAGCTCCAACCCAGCCTCTTTTACCACGCCGTTGTTTTTTTGCACCATCTCTGCAGCCAGGAAGGGGCATTTGGAGCCAACGGCCTGACCAGCAGGTGGTGTGGTGTGACCCGGGGGCAATTTGACTTTTTGCTTTTTATCTGCCGAGCACAAGAGTAAAATGACATAGTATTACAAAGCTCACTTTTTTTGCATAAGCGATGTCTTTTCTTATTGCATGTGTTCAACTGACCATCGTTTGTTTGAGTGCCCTTGGACACGAAAGCTGAAGTAGACAGGACTCTGGCCAGTGGTCCGGAGGCCAGGTCCATCATCACAGGGCACCTTGAGGCATAGCTCACCAGAGAAGACCTCCCAGCCAGGTGGAGGTAAACACTGGGTGCGACGGCCAAAAAAGGGCACCTGCGGATCACTGTATCCATATGCGATTGTCTTGATCTAGAGAGAAGAAAAAGGGAAAGATGAAGCGGCAGAAGAGCAGACACACGTTATCTGTCCTAACATCCCTTTACCGAGATTATGCAATATTAAACAGACAGCACAGCAGTGTGGAAACACTGTGAGAAAAATAGGTAAATAGCACAGGCAAAGGGAGCATCACAACACCCAAGCTCTCTACATCCATCTAGCTTTGACCTTTTCCTATCAAGTCCTCCCAGTCCACTCTCGTGCAACAGATGAAAATTGAAAACGTCACAATTCATGACCACTAAAACCAGGCAAGAAAGCCTGGTTTGAGAGCCCCAACAGACTATGCTCACTCACCCTCTAGTCAGCTGTCACTGACAAACTGGAAAGGAGCTCTCAAGGATCCGCGTTGCTATGACAAGCTAAACTGAGAGCCGCCTGGCTTTGTTGCTCACATTAAACAGATACATAACTGCAACTCTGTGACTCCATACATCCCAAACAAGGCGTGGCTCTCAAACCAGATAATCCTTTTCCTATAGTCATCAGTGTTGTCAGCCTTTTGCAGTGCTCAACGTTTTGACAAGCTTGAGAATAAATATTTTCTGAAAACTCTGTGACAAAACCACCAGTTTGCCCACGGCATCCAGCCACTTTTAGCTTTAAACATTTTATTTTCGCTTTTTAGATTAGTGCTGGCAATAGCAGATTGATCCATAGGGCGCATTTGGTTACATTTGAAAGTAAATGTTGTTTACTCTGAAGGTGGAAGTAAAAAAAATATATATCAAGATAAAAAAGGTAATAAGACAACTTACAAAGATGACTTAAGTACAAGATGGTAGTCACAGAACAGTTTCGAGGTCAAAGATTTGCACAGCAAGATTCAAAAGAAATGTTTTGATCAGCATCAGTCCTTCCAGGGTTTAGTGGCATAATAGTAATCATCAACAATAATTGATCACGCAATAATAAATCTACATGAAAATAAACCCTCTTTGGTAAAAAAAAATAAATATATATATATATATATATAGTACTTAAATGGACCCACCTCTCTCTTGGATTTACCGAAATGATTCTCCTTCACGTTGAGGAAACTCCAGCTGGAGAAATTACAGTTACATAGCGGTGGTGAGTTACGAAAGCAGAGTCACGTGAGAGGCGGTGATGCGTCAGCGCAGGTTGCCATGTTGGTACGGGGCGCCTTTAATTCAAATGCACGCATCTGTGAGAGTCGCAGATATTTCAGCTGTTTGCTGTCCGAGTGGAAAACGTATGCCCGTGAGGTAGGACGTCTGATAAAGTTAAAGATACGACTCATTCCTTTAAACCTTAGGACATACTTTCAGGATCTTGATGTCAGCTCAGAAGAAGTCAAATTGTATGCTTGGAACAGGTAACGGGTTCACAACTGTGAATGCAAGGAATTTTTTTTTCGTTTTAAAGATAGAGGTACACTAACGTTTTACACAATCCCGGTCACCTTCCTTTTAACAGTCAATTCCCTTAAAACACCAGAAGATGGCGCCCTTCCCCAATCCAATACGCACCGCCTGCTACTACTGGAAATCAGGTTACACAAAAAGACACCAACGTGACTCGTGATATGACACGTATTGAGATTTGTCTTTGCAGAAGAATGTTTCATGACTGGTTGTGTTTTATGACCCAATAGCAATGCCAAAGAGGATATGAAGGCAAAACAGCTCCCCAGTTGCATCACAAGGGTTTTAATACAATTTGATCTTTATGGGACTGTTACAAAAAGTACGCACACAATGGTAGATACACATGCAAACAAACAAAGAAACAAACAATAAATGTAATCTTCACTTTCCAGTCTATCCAATGAGGTCATGCGTTACAGATAGATATAGGATTAAAAAATTTTTCCCCATCATTTCAGAGCCCATCTTCAGCAGTTCCCTTGTCCCACATGGGGCTCATATCCAGCCTCCATAGCGCAGCTTATTGGGCAGGTAGATGCTGGTGAGGAAGTCAGGAGATATGGCTGCCAAGGACTGCAATTCAGCCTTGACCTTACTCTGCCGCATCAGTTCCATCTACAAGAGCAAACGCACAACTCTGAGGTGGGTGCACGAGGAAGCCATGCAAACAAATTGTCAAGTGTTGAAGAGTCACTCCTCAACAGAATGCCACTCTGTATTCTCAGTACCGGCGAACAGAGGCCTCTCTCTCACACACACACACACACACATTCCTCCGCCATGTTACACAAGAGCAACAATATTGAAACTGTGTAAACCTCCAGGGAGGAAATTTGTTTCATTCTTCTGAAAAAATTAGCAGGGTTCTTCAGTCCAAGTAAGCTCATGGGAACTCAGTGTAGTACAGTGCACAGTGAAAATGAGTACACCCCTGTTGAAAAGTAACATTTTGAACAATATTTTAATACACACACAAGTTATTCCCAAAACGTGCATAGAGTAAGTTTAATACAACATCTGTTCAGCTTACAACAGAAAAGAAAGGTCAGTAATATAACTTAAATGACATATTTGTCCATTTTTGTGAAATTATGCTGGTGCAAAAGTGAGTACACCCCTATGTTAAACTCCCTGAGAATGGGCCGTGTTGGCCCGAAATGTCATGAAATGAAAAGGCATTAAAAGGGAGGTCATCGTTGTGCGTTTCATCCTTGCCTTACATTGAAATTTTACATTTTGAGTCTGCACCAGGCTAAAAGAGACGTGTGTGAGATTTGACTGAAATCCTATGGAGAGTATCATGATCTGCTTCAGTAGTCACAGTACATGTTGACAAGCATGTTTCTTTTGGTGAAATTCAGCTTCCTACTGTTGATGGCATCCATACAGCCCCAAACCATGTCACTCCCACAACTATGCTTGACTTTAAGCATGGGGCACTTTTCTTTGTACAAATCACTTTTTACCACCACACAGGCTTGACACCATCTAAAGCAAATTTGTTCATCTTGGTGTCATCAGATCACAGGACATGGTTCCAGCAATCCATATCCTTAGTTTGTTTGTCTCTGATGAGACAATGATAAACAAATTTGCTTTCGATGGTGTCAAGCCTGTGTGGTGGTAAAAAGTGATTTGTACAAAGAAAAGTGCCCCATGCTTAAAGTCAAGCATAGTAGTGGGAGTGACATGGTTTGGGGCTGTATGGATGCCATCAACAGTAGGAAGCTGAATTTCACCAAAAGAAACATGCTTGTCAACATGTACTGTGACTACTGAAGCAGATCATGATACTCTCCATAGGATTTCAGTCAAATCTCACACACGTCTCTTTTAGCCTGGTGCAGACTCAAAATGTAAAATTTCAATGTAAGGCAAGGATGAAACGCACAACGATGACCTCTCTTTTAATGCCTTTTCATTTCATGACACTTCGGGCCAACACGGCCCATTCTCAGGGAGTTTAACACTTTTGCACCAGCATAATTTCACAAAAATGGACAAATAGGTCATTTAAGTTATATTATTGATCTTTCTTTTCTGTTGTAAGCTCAACAGATGTTGTATTAAACTTACTCTATGCACGTTTTGGGAATAACTTGTGTGTGTATTAAAATATTGTTCAAAATGTTACTTTTCAACAGGGGTGTACTCATTTTCACTGTGCACTGTATGTCAGGGCTGTGATGTGGACAAGGTCTGTGGCAATTTCTTTTTTTTTAACTCTTCAGAATCACATGCATTCACTCTAGAGGGTTTTGTGCGATTTCATGGAACGAGAAAACTTAAACAGTGCCCTGCACCTTGCCCTATTTAAAGCCAGGCTTGACTTCTTTTCTTCCATCTTCATCTTTTCTCACCTCTTTCTGCCAGTCTGGTTGACCGGTTAAGTACGGCCGGTTTAGGAGGCTACCAAGCTTGCTTTCATCTGTCTTGGTGAGGGGTATCAGGGACTCTTTGGGAACCCTCAATCTGAAGAACACAATTCTGATTTCATTATACACTTCACCTTCTCAAAATGAGAGCAGTCGTTGGCCGTTTTCTTTTTTTTTTCCTTTCTGTTGATGGATATTGTTTGTGCAAAATGCTCCTACCCATTTTCAATAGGCACTCAGTGAGTTTTGTGTATGTTTAGGAAGGAAAACGGAAGAAAAACTGCTCAGACTACAGTTAAATGCCAGTCAAAAATGCTGTTATGTGTATATATATATATATATATATATATATATATATATATACCGTATATTCAAGTGGATGTATACTTAAAACTCCATATGCTCTCAAATGTCGCTCCTTGAAAGAAAGAAAGAAAAAAAAAAAAAGAAAAGGAAAGGCAACAGCAACAGAAACCAAAACAAACATTCTAAACGTCCCCAGAATATAATCCCAATTAGAGGCAGGAGGAGGAAGTAGGAAGTAGCGAATTTTGAGTCCAAACCTCTGCAGGTCAGAGGGGAGGAGGCCTAGCCACATAACGCTGGGGACAGTCAGACTGTGGGCCTCAAATGACATTGCCTGTGGAAAAACCCGCATACACACCCAGTCGCACAAAATGCCTTTACACAAAGTCTCCAATAAACACACAGATAATCAGCACTGCACCTTCATAATGTGGTCAGGCCCGGCATATGTTCACAATGAAGCTAATTAAGACGGGGATGGTTACACAAACATCCCAAAGATCAAGAGAGATGCTGCCCCACAATCGCTCAACATTTTCACTCCACACAATGTCAGTTTAAATATACTACGAGATGTACGATTGGCCCCGCTTTTTAACTTTAAAGAAAGGGGGAAATGTTAATTGCATATTGCTAACAAACAGACACTGAACAGGCCATGGTGGATAATGTCAAGCACAGGAATAACTGGCATGGAAGGACTCACCACTGATCCATACTTGTAGATGCACATGATCTCAATGCCTGAGAAAAATCACAGGGAGAGACACAGACACGCTGCAATCACCAACATACCAGAGCAATTATCCTTCGAGATGTGTAACAGAGGTCAGAACAAAGTAAAACATTACATATGTGTCTCGCCACGCAATGGCAAAGAAAATGTTTGAGGTATGGAGACTGATGGAAAGTGAGCCATCCTGTCTGGACGGGATCACGCCAATGGGAATAAAGGCTACACAAGGCACCATGACGTACAGGGCAGGTGTTAATACGTGCTGGCTTTGTGAGACACGCAATCCAGCTGTGTGTGTGTGTGTGTGTGTGTGTGTGTGTGTGTGTAGATGGAAAAAAAATAAAAATAAAAAAAGAGTCTAGTGCTAATACACAAGTTGAGCTGTGAAAGGATATTTGAAAGCTACGATGTTCAGGCAAATGATTCGCACCATGAGGGTCAGCGTCCACTAGGGCGAAGATGGGGATGTGCAGCGTGTCCCAGAGTTTTCTCACCATCAACCGGCTGTTCACATCCGGCACGCCTTTACCCTGACACACACACACACACAGTTCACACACATATCTGCTCTTTCTGAGAGGACGGATTAGCAAGGTTATTATGTTATAACCTTGAGTTATACAGCCACAAGGCTTTAGCTGCAGTTTCAAAAATAAAACAAAAAACAACAAACTGTGATCGCGATGCAAGGAGAGAGCTTCGTGCAGAAGTCGTCATCCAGCAGTCTCTGGAATGTTGCATCCTTCTCCACAATCATGACAAATTTAGCTGATGATACAATATCTGAACATGGTCAAGGTAAGCTTTTCCAGAATTTCTGGAACAAAAAAAGTTTTTCAAAGATATTACCAAGGATACTTCTAATCCCACCGATGTTTGATGACACAGAAACGGCCTGAAAAACAAAGTAAGCGTATGATAAGTGGATCGCCAAGAAGTCTCAGGTCGCACCGGAAGTTTCCGTGTCAGTTTTTGGCCGCATCGTGGCCACCGTAACAAGTGAAAAGCAGATGATATCCATTTTTGTCAACTGTAGAATAGAATTTATGGTAAGATGATGACAGCTATAAAAGGTGGCAGCTCGGGAAAAAAAACAAAAAAAAAAACAGCAGCAGCAACAAAAGAAGCTATTCCCAGAAATGATATATATCCCATTATATATTTCCCACAGGAACAGCGCAATAGCAGGAGGGAC
The DNA here is from genome assembly GCF_027942865.1 of Odontesthes bonariensis. Lineage (NCBI taxonomy): Eukaryota > Metazoa > Chordata > Actinopteri > Atheriniformes > Atherinopsidae > Odontesthes > Odontesthes bonariensis. The sequence goes on from NC_134515.1 coordinate 25,130,418, forward strand.
CATCTTGTATTATCACGGATTACGAGGTTACTCTGCATGACGGCTTGACTTAATGCGTGTTAATGCAAAGCAGCAGCTAACTTTCGTGCAGCCCGTATGGTGTTGTCTGTGGTCAACTTTCTCCACTGGCAATGGATACCTGCACTGTGGAAGAAGGCATAGCTATACTACTCAACTGTACCTTAGACACTCATGACAATGATCTCTTATGCATCCACCCAGGACGAGTAATTTCTCCTTTTTTTCTACATGTACTGCCAAGCAGCCTGAGGCATATTTTTGCATTGCGACATTACGTATACGCCGAAGTTAAAAAAAAAGAAAAAAAAAAGCCTTAACCGCCTGCTGCACCTCGAACTTGTAGTTACACATTTGCAATGGTTTGATGCAACCCATCGGCTTAAATCTACACACTTTATAGCTGATGTCGTTGTTTTCCCCTGCGGTGGCAGAAATACTTCTTCAGCTGATGCGGTTGGTTCTGGTTGTAGGTGGAACTTACAGCAGAGCTGGAGCGACAGTCAATCCGGGTGCCGTCTTCCTCCAAATAACACAGATCCCCTGAAATTAAGCCCTTGGATGTGGCCAGCTGGTAGCACAAAAGTTACACAAATGCACACACGCACAACGTTTAACACACGGTTATGCAAACACATTTCCAACACTGGCTCTACTTTATTTACTGGATTTCTGTTTGATCAGTAGAAGCACATTTACTCTGCAGGTGTTTCCTGAGATATGAAGCAGAGCAAAAGTCAAATGCCAGACTAAACTAACTGATTTCATCTGTGGGATCTGAGGTAATACACAAAGGAATTTTGCTACAAGCTTTTAATATTTGAGGTTGGCGCTTCCTGCCGCTACAATCGTGTAAACCATCTCTCCGATTAACGTGGATGCGCATGCTTACCACATGGAGAGATCTGCGAGGAATCTTCAACATGCAGGAGATGTCGTCGACTATGCTATCCACAGCCTTCTGTGAACCAAACAGCTGCGTGTCGCCGTAATATATATCTCTGTTGAAGCAAACCTCAAGGTGAGAACACTCTGAAACTTTCAGCCCTACACTTGTAAAAGTGTTGAACGAAAAAGGTCAAAAGAAGACACAGCAAGATGAAATGTGGCTCTGGTAAAACGTGCATTTATGACAAATGACCTTTTCGTTGCGTAAGAGCTGCTCTGCACAAGTGTGTAGATGGCCGAGAGAATCTTGAGCATTTGCGCTTTAAACGAGACAGAGAGAGGAAAAAATAAGACGATAAAAAATGTATTTCCTCATCAACACTACGCTCACAATCAACAGCGCAAGATCCCATTTCTTATAGGACTGGAGAAGGAAAAAAAATCAAAAATGTTCTCTGCTGTTGTCCATGTGGTGAGCCCATCTTTAAAAGCCTCTTTCAACATGTTCTGTCTCTGCCAACTTGTCACCTAAAACTAAGTCTGACTTTTATTGCCGTTTGTCCAGTTCACGCACACATTCATACCTAATACAAATTAAAGCCACATGAGGAGGCACGCAGCTGGAAAGATTTTTCAACTCAAAAAGGAACAGAAAAGCCGAACGTGAAGCCAAATGCGAAAACAAAAAAAGGGAGGTGTAGGCATCCTCTCACCGAATTTAGTAGCAGATGAAGGACGATCGCTCCTTACGGCGGTGACAGAATGTTCTGAACTCATCTGAAGGCCGACGGCACTGTCAAAGCTTCATGTGAAAAACAAGACAGAAAAAAAATACCAGTCTAGAAATATATTTACGCAGATTGTGTGGAATACATTTACTGTAATAGCTTTGCATCTCAGTTCCCACCAGCAAAGTAAAATCCCCCACAACCTGAGGGCTACCTGCAAGAATGCCTCTCTGCACTTCATCACCTGTCTGACTCATAGGTGAAAGCATTTAACATTCTAAAGGGGTTGGGTTTGCAAGCGTAGGTGCAGGGCTTTTAAGTTCTTTATCACTCACTTGTCATCCTTTACGCTACCAGGAAGCCATTTTAGCTTTCAGCCAAAGTTGAAAGTTCAGCTTTTTTTTTCCTACCAAATGGTTCCCTCTGCAGTCTGCTAAAAGCACACCTTATGCAAAACCAGCCACAGCTGAAGGGTGCATTTCCTCTTTCAGGAAATTAAACAGAAATCTAATCATCTTGTGTGGCCGGACCTCCCACCAAAAACAGCGAAGGGTATATATTTATCTATTTACACATCACGACTTGCTTGTGTTGATCTTTGAAAGGTCAAAAGGCTTCCGTGGATCCCACACAGTCATTGCGTAAAATGGCTACAGTGTTCAGGGTGAGGAGAGAAAAAAAAACCCTGAACCCTTTTTACATAACCATGTGTTCGAATCAAGTTACCTGACGTTGGACCAGCTGGATCTGTTGGGCACTATCAGGACAGGGGCTTCATCTTTGGACAGAGCAGTCACTATTGCCAGGATTACACTTTCAATGCGGCTCAAAGTTTCACAGCTAGAAAGGAAAGCACAGCCAGGATCACACTGCAGCAGAAACAAACAAACAATTGTTCCGAGGCTTTGGCAGTGAAGGAGGCGACTATCATTTTCACAGTAGTGGCGCTTTGTTTTGATCTTTCTTGTGTCCAAAACAACTGAGAACATTTTATTACTGCTTATATCTACAGTTCCATCAACATCCCTGCATCTGCACACACTGATTTCTGTGCTGGTCCTATGTGCTTTCAACATACCTAAAATGTATCATATCATACATCCGAAGTAAGACTAATGTAAAAATATATACATTTCAACTCGAGACATAGATATATATTTTTACACACAACTTTTCTGTTCACACAATGGACTGGTTGCACAAGTTTTGTTCATCATATTATTTGCATATTAAAGATAGCTATCGTGTAACCATGAATGAAAGTAGAGTCAGGCTAAACTAATTGATTTAATCAACCGTTATTAACTCCACTACTGACATATCAGTTCAATTAAAGCAACTGCTCCTGAATAAACCCAAATAACGCGATGACAGCTGTTAGCCTCTGGTTACACTAGCTAGCAGAGGTTGATGGAAGCTCTCAGCAGGAGGAGTGACTGTAAACTTACTGACTGACGTCTGTCTCAGCACGTTGGCTGTTTGCCATGACATCGACGCTGGTCAACAGCTGGGCACGAAGCTTGTCAATTTCAGAAAACAAATGTGCTGCACGGGATCCCATCTTGTAGCCTGTTAAGGATTTTCCCGCGTAAACATCGACGGTAATCTCGCGCGTTTGACGAAGCCGCATTTGGATTTGAGACATATGAGAATGTAAAAAGTAATTTTGAGAAAAAAAATTAAATTAAACATGAAATTAAAGAAAGCTACTCTAAAATTGGAATAATGATTTTAATATCAATAAAAAAAAAAGACCTCTTTTACATTAGCCGGTTCTCTTTGCTCCCTGGGATCATGTGAGGTATAAATGGGACCGCATATGACAATGTCCCTTAAGTTTATGACATATGATATGGTATAACAATATAGTAAATGTTTTACTGCACTCACGTACAGCATTATATAAAATACCATCTCAGTTAGGCTCTGTTTACATTAATTCATTTCACCATTTCTTCGTGTCGGCGTCTTGCAAACTATTTACATATTTACATTTACACTGAAACGGGGATCGGCTGATTCGCCAGTCACATGACTAATCAGCCATCACATCACATGATCGCCCTTGCATCTGGAGCATGAGCAACTGCTTTATATTAACAGATTTATCAGGGCTGCTCTGGACATTCGAAAGTTCTGGCGCCATTCTTCGGCGACAACAACTTGGTCCACGAAATTGTCCCACCATGCGCTGCTTCTTCCCGGTCTAACCCAAAAGCGGCGCTCCATGTACGGCTTGCGTTGCTGCTGTGGCTGGGTTCTCATTATAAAAGCCGAGTAGCTAGAGCTCAGCACACTGCGTATCCCCGTTTCTCCCCGTTTACAACTGCTAAAATCAGCATCGTATGCGAATGCTTACGTGGGCTCCGGCGTATTTGAATCCTTCCACCTATGAAGTCGTATTCCAGTATTTTAATGTAATGGACAGTGCAACCACCCATCCGCGATAGAAACGATATAGAAACAGATTAGTATAAACGGGTAAATGAGTAAATAAGTCCCTGAAAGACGCTGTCATCATCTCAAAGGTCAGTGCAGGATTGCAAGCTGTGTCCTTTATTAGAATCAAGGAAAGTGTCGGCCAATTAACACCTCACTGGAGTAGAGTAGAAAGCTTATGCTGATACTGTTAAGAGAAATCCACATTAGCACCCTCTGTGGCCCTCAGTAATTAGACCTTCTGTCGGAGCTTGCTGGTACTTGTCCAAAGGTGTGTCGACTGTGTGTGTGTGTGTTTCTGTTTGTGTGTTTGTGGTGGTTTCAAACGGATGGGCTGTGGTTCGAGTCTGTGAGATAATGAATATATGTTGTTTCTATTTGCCATATGGAAAGGAATTTTAAGTATAATTTTGACGATGGATGTGTGTAATGATAATACAGGCCAACATGTGTTTTAGGGTTCTATGAGAGGCCATAATGTTGCTCATTCTTTTGATAGCAGTTCAGCTGACAGTATCAGACATTTCTTGACTAATTGTTGCAGTTCTAAGTTCCGGACATTGAATGAATGTAACATCCTGAGGAATTTGCCCGTGTGTTTTCATCGACAATCCTTCAAAACCTGTTTCTGTTTCTTTGTTGCATCACATGGCAGTCATGTCGCTTCATTGTTAAAAGAGGGATATGTGCTGAGATTCTATAACTAGTTGGTCATCCAAAGTCCCCACTTTCTGGAGTTGCTAGCAGGCATGCTGTGTGTGTTTGCAGAGGCACTGTGGTCTTTCTTTCACAGTGTGAAGGCCTGCTCGGAGTGTGTGTGAGCCAGGATCTAAAGAGAAGAGGTCCATGCCCCTGACCTGACCCTGAATATTTCCTAATGTGCAGCTTTACCAAAGGTCCCCTTTCCCCTGACTGGCTTTGACAAGCTGCTTCCGTTATAATGGCTCTTAATTTCTGCGTAATTGCTATCTTTCAGTGTTGAAGAGCAACCCCTCACTCAAGCTGAAAACAATCTTAATATGTGGAAGCCCGCAGGTTGGCGGGGTCCTTTTTCTTCTGTTCCAGAAAGCCTGGGCCCCCTGCTGTTTCTTTGGCCTGAGAGAGATTTGCGTCGAGTGCGAGGCCCTAACCTGAGGAGACAGAGTGCAACGAGTCATGTGCTTGTCTCAGGATGAGTGTTTGTGCTGGGCAGGAGAGGGGGACACAGGGGAAGTAGGGGCCTGCAGGGTCAAAGTAAAAAAAAAAGAAGTTTGCGGGAGGGGGGCACCCGCTGCAGGTGAGGGGGATTAGCTGCAGCTAGAGGCCCAAAGAAACTAAATACAGATCTGTCAACCTAATCCTCACAAATAGAAAACAGAGCTGCCCTCCCTTCACAATCCACATAGTTCAGCACATCCACCTCCTGCTCCTCTTCCCCCCATCCCCAAACACACACACTTTCTACCTCAGGCTGTCCCACTTCTCTGTTTCTCATCAGCTTTTGGCCATGACCAGTCTGACAATGCCGCCTTCTCTCTAATGGCTCTTCAGTCCAGTTTCCCAGAAAGAAAAAGTGACTACCCAATGTCCGCTCTGATTGACAGAGCAGCATTGCCTTATGGGCTGATGAAAGCAAAGAGTCAAAGGGGCAAGGCCTCTCACTACACAGATTGGAATCTTAATGGGACGTCTGCTTAGAGCTGCATGAAACTGGCCAGAGCTTTATCAGGCCCACACACCTCAGTAATGGATGCTGATAAGTATGTGGCTAGGCGAAGAGATCAGCTCAGTGTCAAGCCAGGACCCTGTGCTGATGACACGAGTGACAGAGTGCCTGAGTAATAACATCCTGCAATGGATAAGCGCTACTAAGCTGGGGCATTATGGAAAGCTTAACCAAAATGGTATCTCTAGCTGTCAGTAACACCAGCTATAACTGATGGGTCCGGCTGGGCCGCTGAGGGCTATAAATCAGATCCAAGCTACTCTGGTGTTCCCAAGTGCGATATCCGGTTTCAGACAAACACAGGGCTGACAGGACATACCTCATACATGCGAAAGTAGGTAGTGAGTGATGGCAAAGAGACGTGTAAGGTGCAATATTTCATATAAGATGATCTTGTGTTTCTTTCCAGAAAATCCTGCCGGGTAAATTTGAGATGTGCTGAAAAGTGTCGGGTAGCAAGTGCCAATCCCTTCCTTTTTGTTCATTAAGAAACGATATTATCACTTAAAGACACGCAACTTTGAAAAAAAAAATAAATAATAATAATCTCAAACTAGATCCAGATTTTTAAAAATGTGATCAAACCCAAAACCTAAATGGGCTCCTCAAAGTGAGCTATTTCAAAGCTGTTTCTTATATCCACCCCCTCACTTTTCTTCTGCCTGTCTCACAGCTGTGTCTCATATGTTCATGAGGCCCCTGGATGTGTGAGACACCAGAAGGGTAAGATTTGCAATAGCTCAGCTCCACCTGGTTAGGCTGTTTTAACAGGCCGTCACTTTGTGCACTGCACAGTGGGGTTAGGACAAAAACTTAGACAAGGGAGGGCAGGACAGGCAGACAGGAAGGGGTGAAAATAAAAAAAAAGTACCTCCACCTTCTTGTGTCCTTTCACTCCAACCCCACACTGCTTCGTCTGGGGGTCAATTTACCATGGAAAAAAAAAACTTACTGTATCATCTGTGGGCTTGCTTGGTCGGAGCCCCCTTTATCAAATCTCATCCGCCTCCCTGCATCCACAGGTCTTCAAAGAGCTGCTGCCTGCTGCTCTCTGAGGCAACACATGAAATAAATATTACTATGACCTCTGACCACATGCTTTGAGCTCTTAAATAGAGTTAACCAAGCAGACAGGAAGAGCACTGACTCACACAGATAAAAAGGAAAAAAGAGAAAACAATATGATGAACAGATGACAATGTTATGGGGGTGTGAAAGCGTTTTACTTCACTGCTGTGTGGTCCTCTTTGGAGCTTTATGTCATGCTCCAACCTGTTGGAGTTTGGTGGAGAGGGGGCGTAATTTGCTCACATGGACTTAGATCATAGTGAGCAGTTTGAATGTGTTGTCAAAATGCTTCAGGCCAAATGCTGAATGTGTGCGGAATTGACTAAAAAACACCCAAACACAGAACAAGTAGAAGCAAGTGTCCCTAAATATAAAGATCTTATGATTTCAGCGGTAAGCCTTAATAGTACAACTTATTTATAGTCATGAATACACTGCATCATAATTTAGTCATACATACTTGAAAAAAATGATTGGCTATTTTTTTTTGGCAGCTTTATTCTTTTTGAGCCAATAACTTCAGAACTTTCAATCACTGTCCTGCATTAGTTTCTCTTGTCAAAGTGCCCATCAGTGCAGCTCCCCGAGCCTGGCCAGCTTATGCCACTGTTTACTGCGACTGTCACCAGGCCCACGGAGGCCTAAACAAAGGGGGGTCTGTTCCTTTTGTCCTGTCCCGGATTGTCCTCCCCTGGGCACAAACTGAGCTGAGGGCTGGAGGGGGGGTGGGGGGATTTGACCTCACCAACCTTACATCAAGGGTAAGAAAGCAGAAGAATGAGAGAAAGGGGGAAAAAAAGTGAGAAAGGGAGGCAGACGTATAGTTGTAAGTAAGACCCTTTCAAGTTTGCTGTCGGAAACTGCTGTAATGTAAGCGCCCACGGCCATTAGCTGATTCTATCTGAGCGCTGGATAGAGATGTTTACATGGTAAGGGCTACTACTAAAAGGCCTGTTAAAAGCAAATAGAGGATTTGATATACAAAATAGGTAGTGGCAGGATATGTAAGCTCTAGTGCTTTAAGCAATATTGAGTTGTCATTGGAAAAAAAGGAGTGGAAAGGCTTTGAAGACAAGAACAACCACATTAAATGGGTAGGAAGGTGGGCTAAGTGTAGAAGACCCCGAGACACGCTCTGCCTCCTTTACTCCCTTAATCTGTTTGCAATCATAGTTTAGGCTGTCTGGCAGCCTTTCTTGCTGTGCTATTGAAGTCTAATTTTACTGTCATAAAAATCACCTGGCAAACTGTAGCCTGAAAGCATCTCAACCACAGAGCCTTTAAAGCTCCACTCCCTGAGCAGTTAGTTCTGTCTCGATAAAGCAGTCATTCTCAGGCCATCTGAAATCCCTCCGCTTGTGTCAGAGCAAGAGGGTCAGAAGCGTTCCATTAAAGTGTGGTGTTTAAGAGGTGCTGGTGCCAGGGGGGCAGATGGGATGATGAAGCATCTGCCAAACATCTGCACCCCTCCTTTGCAGTCTGTACTTTGTCTGCGCACTGCTGCCTTTGTCATGAACTTACTGCTCCGGCAAAAAGGGGATGGAAAGCTTGAGTATCAGACATGCAGAAATCGCAGTTCATGGCTGCAGTGCTGCCTATCTGACATCAAAGGACAACTGAGTTTAAAATCTCACACCCACATGACCCCAGGTATTCAGGGAGTGCACCTGCAGATCAGTAACTATTACAGTGTCTGCGTTGCAACTACATGTTACAACATCTCCCACTGTATTGAAGTATTCACTGGCAAACACATATAATGAGTCTCTACTATGAAGTGTGCTTTCCATCAACACACTCAGACTTAATAGCCTATTGTCTCCATCTTCACATCTGTCACAGCTGAATCTGCACAACCCTTTGGGTTTGAATGAAAGAAACCTGCTTTATCATAAACCGAGGCATTATCATACATATCCAACTTTGTATTTGCACATGTAGCCTCCAGCCTCTTTCCAACCGGTAACTTAAAGCCAAAGTCGCTATATCTCCAACAGTGAAACCGCCGCATATGCGCTCTTTCTGTTCCTCTCGCCCTCCCTCCTGCTCCTCCCAGCTCTCAGCGCCTCCTCACTACTTGTTCAGTGAAATGCGTCGGCTCGCAGCCTCCTCTCTGCAGTTGCAGGCTGCACCGCAGTTGGTAGCTTTTGAACACAGGTTTCTGTATGAGGACCGGGGTCCACGCGACCACAACTCGCCCAGAAAAGCAATCAATAAAAGGACTTTGAAGTTAAGTTGATGTTATATTTGGAAGTACTTCCCTCAACATGAGGGTTCGTGCCTGATTTTGGATATTGAACACAGACTGCCTGTTGCTAAAAGTTCAATATCCATTTTCTTCAAAGTTTTGGTGAACAGATCGGGGCGCAGACGCACGCTGAGCACCATGGTGCCGATTTTGGATAGGCGTGCGCCTGCTTTGCTTTTGGTTTTTTGGAGCTATTGCGTCCTGGCGGATACAGCCTTCATGAACTTTACTTTGGACAATGAGTTCCACTCCAGTTTTATCCACCGTCGACTGAAGAGCCAGGAGCGCAGAGAGATGCAGCGGGAGATCCTGTCCATCTTGGGGCTGCCGCACCGGCCGCGACCCCACCTCCACGGAAAGCACAATGCTGCCCCGATGTTCATGTTGGACTTGTACAACGCCATGTCCACAGAGGGAGATGAGGACAGATACTCCTACCCCTACAAACCCGTCTTCACCACCCAGGGTCCCCCGATAGCCAGCCTGCAAGACAACAACTTCTTGAACGATGCAGACATGGTCATGAGCTTTGTAAATCTGGGTAGGCTCTTAATTCTTTTAAGCCCTCTATAGATAGAATCAGTTCAAAAGCTTTCTACGGTGTTAAAAATCTTTCAATAAATAAGTCAATTAATTGGACAGAGAATATGACCACTGACATAATTATAATTCCCCCCAACTCAGTCCTTTCAGTTCTCGCAATATCACTTTAGCTATGAGTACAATCAGAATCATGTGACTTTGAAAACATTTTTTTCCTTTTTTTATGTGACTCACAGATAATAGAACATAATTGTTGCAGTGACATTGTACTTGTTTCATCGCCCTAAGGCACAGCTTGTGTATTGTTCTACAGTTCCTGCATGCACACTTAGAGGACCAGTACAATAACCATGTTGATATACAGCTAGGTGCAGTTATTACCAGGAGTGCCAAATTCCAGTGTCTCCCTTTGTTAAACAGCTGTGCAACCAAGTAATGTTCAGGTACTCAGCAGTGAATGAAGGTCCAACCAACAGCTAATGTGTCAGCCGTGTGTTATCTAAAGAACAAGTAAGTCAATAGCACAGTGGGTTCAAAGTGCACCGAGCTCACTCCCTTCACTCTAATCTGGAGACATCCCTGTAGACACATAGATCACAAAATAATGCCACTCAATACTGAACTGAGCTCAGCTTAGTCAGATTCACTTGCTTACAAAGAGAGTCGTGATATTGTAGGATGCATTTCACCCCAATGAGTTGTGAAGTGGATTTCTGAGTCACTGAGATGATCAAATATCAAACAGTCTTTTTGCTGTCAGTAACAGCCACAGATTGTTAAATTCAAATAAGCACACAACACTAGCGGGCATATATGCCTCATTAAACTTCAATTTTCTTAATAAATTGTGTAGGTAAAGTAACAGTTGAACGTATGCTCCCGATGAGTAGCTCCAACTTATTAGTTTAACAAAACAAATCAAATTCGGAGCAGGCATATCTAGTAGTTGCATTTTTTGTTGTAGTTCTGCTTGGATTTAGACGTTTGCATTCAATCCTGGAAAGATCATTGTTGGAGTGTCTTGGCAAGAGAGAGGGAGGTGACACTGGTTCCTCCGCTGCACTGTGTAATTACAGCGGGAGCTGCTTCATTGTGACTATTTTCAACAGGCTGTAACGCAGATGGATTTGACCACAGAGACTCACAAAGTCAAGGGCCAAGACTGCAGTAGAATGAGGAGGTAGAGGGGTGCTTTTGAGTGAGAAGACAAGAGATGAAATTGGTCCTATAGGGCCTCTGCAGGATGGGTTGCATCAGCAAGCAAGAACATTTTTATTTGATATATTTAAGGGTATTGGAAGAAAGTCACAATGTCGTCTTTATATCTTGAGGTTAATTTAATCACTAATGGCTTTTGCTCCAACTGAGTCTTTTCCAGGGCGCATGTTCAGTGCTCCTTGTATCCTAATGAGTGACATTTTTGTCACTCATTAGGATACAAAGTGGGTATTTGTCGTTGCATTCTGCCACGTGTTGCAGATGTCACTGGGTTTCATGGTTGGGTTTGATCTTGTGTCCTATTTGATACCATCAAACAGCCATCCCAGCAGCTTGATTCAAAAGAGCAGATAACACTCTGCTTCACTGCATTTCACACGAGAGAAAAAAAGACGAAAGCGATGGCTATCAAATGCATTGACTGTTTCCTCTCCAAATTCCTTCCTTTCCACTTTTGCTCGTTGCGGTTTTTGTTTTTCTTATTTAGGTCGTCCGAGAGCAAAATGAGTGTGGCTTTTATTTAAAAACGCTCCCTCCAAACTTTGCATGTCTCCATAACTACGGAATGAAGGCACCTTAACATGAAAAAAACAAAAACATCTGACCAATTATTTCTCTTATTCACTGACTTCCCTGAAGGGAACTGATGCCCTGCGCTTGTTTGAGTCTTGCAGTGAGGCCAGTGCAGCCAGTCAGGTTGGGTGTGGGTTTTTGGGACAGACCCCAGTCCAGGGACGTCCTTTCACTGAGTCACAGCAGTTTAAAAGCCCAGCTGTGTAAATGGCTTACAGCATTTGTTCAGAATGCACACTGCTGCATGCAACACAGGTCACCCAAGCACTGGGTGTGTGCCGGACATGCCATGATAACACGCCAGCAAATGAGTGCAGCGCACAAGTCTCAGAAGGTGGCCACACAACATAATGCTTTCTGTCCGTTTGTAATGATTATTTACTATGATGCATTTGGTCTCTGGCAGCATTAGCCCTCAGCCACTGTCGATTAAAAGCATTTCCTCCTTAACAAACCACAGCCTCCATCGCTTTTGGACACAACTTTGGTCTAATTTCTTACAGTACCAGGCTTGCTTTAACAGACAACAAAAGAGACTCACACAAACACTAATAAAGTCCAACCTGAAACAGTCGTTTACACCTCCACAGCAACAGGAAAGTGCTGTGACTTGGGCGTCTGCTATTTGCATCCTGGATGACTGAAAGAAAAGTGGCATTGTCAGGAGGTGGATCAAGTGTTTTACTGTAAGATGTTATCATGAGGTGTGTTAGTCACAGCTTCCTTATTTCCCCTGTTCTCATGCAACCCTGGATTAACACAGCAGGATAAGATTTTGGGTTAACAACGCATCTCTATTCTAAAGCTGAGGTTCAGTGAGAAGTGATGATATGGTTTTTGTCTTGTTATTTGTCTAAGTTAATGACAAGATATTACAGTTTGTCCACAAATTCCAAGGATCTAGTTTATTCTTTAATAGTGTCGGAATTTCTCCAAAACCTTCAGTGCTATCCAGCCACATGACCACTGGTTCTCACAGATACATTGTTACATTTTTCACCTCTCAGTCATTTCCTAAAATACATTTATAATAATGATGGGACAGCATGTGGCCCACTTATGTATTAAGTGGTGTTTTAAAATGGCCTAAAGTAAGACTTTTCAGACTTTGGCTTTGCGGATACTTTGTAATACTAGCATTCGGGACCAGTAAATGGATGCTTTTGTTCATTTTTATGAGATGTGCGGGCAGTATAAGGTGAGCAGCACGAACAGATTTGTCTGTCAGAGCTGTAGGCATTATTTCAAAAGAGAAACTTAATTGAGTAACAAAGCTATTCCTCTACACATGCAAAGATTCTTGTCTTGTTAATGCATAACCGTGACACAGTTCAGTTTGTATGAATCGGAGATGAACATTTGGGAAGACAGAAATTAGTGTTTGGAGGAGTTCTGCTCTCAGTTTGTGATGAAAAGATTTAACTGATTTATCACCTTTAGGATGCATTCGATCATTTTATGTGATCTTACATTCATCTAAGGATGTGCCTTATATCATCATCGTATTTAGTGTAAACATGATTAGTGCCATACTAACAGATGGGGTTGTATTTTGTTTGTGAGGCTTTTTTCCAATAGCTAAACCCCAAATTGATGAGTCTCTGCACATGGAATAATAATGATGTTAGTCACCTTTTAAAGTATGCCTCAACCCACAGAACTGGTATAAAGTAAAAGCAAATTAAATGTGGACAAATATCAAGCCTCTGGAAAACATGTGCTACCAGGGAGCATTTAATTGTTCAGTGTTCTGCTGCTGTTAATCAGAACCAGATGTGATTCATCTCCCAGGTTAAAAAGCAGTAAACAAACAAAGCTCTTCTGATTTCTTTCCCTCATTGCTGCAGGGTGCAAATTTTAGGTTATAGCTGTCTCACACAAACAAAGTTATGATGTTGCACAATTTCATATTGAACCTGGGTCTTGTCAAAGTGGTGATTATATGCTAGCGAGTGGAGGCTGTGATCAGGGAGAAGTATTGCACAGGCTGTGTGCTGAGTGAGTCAGTGCTCTAGCAGGTAATTTTCCTCTGTGTTACCTTGGTGACCTGACGGGGCACCACCTGGCCCTCCACCATTCACGGTCATTTGTCGGCGCCCATAGGAGCTGCCACACAGTTGTCTTCCTGTTCTTTTTTGCTTTATTCTGAGGCGTAATTGCCAAATTACGGAGAGCCGAGAAGGGAAGACATTTCAAACTTGCAAATCCGTTTCGATGTATTAGAGGCTTTGGCTTTCAGACAGAAGACTTTCTTGTGACTCTGGGCTTGGAAGCCGAAGTGTCACGCTACAGTCACGCTAAAAGCACGCTGCTCTTGTTTTATATCTCATAGTAGTGCACTCATGTCGTTTTGAGCGAAGAATTCCAATATATATTTCTTGAAAACATACTCATATCTCACATTCATTTTCTCCCCACCCTTCTCGCTGCTGCTTCTTGCATTCCTCTCCACAGTGAGCTGCCTGTGGTGCTGAGGTTAATACAGATGTTTCCCTCTGTCTGCAGGCCAAAGCAGCTGTGCAGAGAAACTTTATCTTTTCAGAGTCCAGCAAGTCTGCTTAATTCAACCTCCACCATCAGGTCTGGCCCAGTTTCCAATCTGTTCCACACACAGGACCACCTGATAGCAAATTTCCCTGCCTTCTCTCCTGAGCCATCCGTATTGATTATCAGCGCTGGCCTCCTAGTTTTAATTAGTTAGTTATCATATGGTCCCAGCAGTGTTGTGTGATGTTTAGTCTCCGATCTCCTGCTCTGGCCCTCACCTCCGGAGGTTTAAACCTCCTGCGCTCCCAGACATAAAACATTTCAACACGTTCTCAAGTTCTTTTGTATGTTTTTCCACTCCCCACCTCTCTTCTCACATACACACGTACATAGGCCCACATGTACACACATACTTGCTCTGAACCCAAAACACAGAAATCCCCACGTCTCTGCTTTGTTTCTCATTGCTTTTTACTTTCATAAACACGCACACACGCTCGTGTGAGGACATTTTGTCCGTTGCTGTAAGTTGCTTTAAAGGGACACTATGTAATAAATTAAGTCATTTATTAGCTCAAATCAACATATTCATTCATAAGTTAGTTCTCATTGGTGTAAAATGATCTCTGTCAAAAATCTCACTTATCCTCCTGAGTGAAGAATAACTTGTCTGTATCTACATAGAGCAGGTAAGCTCTATGGAGGCTGCCATGTCCTTCCGCTCTATGAAAAATGACGAAGTGCCGAGAGGGACATAAAGCACTTCGAATCGCGATTTCCCCACCAGGCCTACAAGCAGAAATGACGTCATTGTGACGTCATTTCCGCCAAATGGCTTATTACAGCCGCTAATGCTAAATAGATTTTATTCCTTGGCACATATGTCTTTGTGTTCATTAGCTTTCTTTTTGTAAGTGCATCATCTTCTTCTTTTTATTATTATTCCTATGCTCCCCCTGGATATCTTCTTTTTGGCGTTATGCTCACATTTGTAAACTGTTATTTTGTTGATTTACTAATAAAGTTTAAAAAAAAAAAAAATGCTAAATAGATTTTATCTCGTAAATGATCCCACTAATAATGCACTGATTGTTACCAAACTTCTGCCGTAGTACACATAGGCTCTTAGCTCACAAAACGAGGCATTAGAAAGTTTGTAAGTTTACCGGGAGTTTATTTACCGCTGCTAATGCTCCGATTGCTAACACAGGCTAATGCTAACGCTGCGTCAACGTCACTTCCGGTAACTCCCGGAATATGACTAATTGCATTGCTTGCACACCAAAGGAGATGTTATGTTATCTGACATGTTATCTGTCATCTGTATTCATAGTGTTGTTGTATGTGTGTTATATAATCCTTTGTACTGTGTGTCTTGATTTCTTTTTGTTTGTATGGACCTTGAGTCTGAAGCTATAGCTTCTTGAATCTTGACACATTCCGCTTGCCGTAGTTCAAGAAGTTGCAGCGCACATTTGAAAACGTGAGGCGCTAGAGAGCAAATTCATTCAACTTTGCAAAATAAAATTGCACCACTAGATGGGGGAAGAAATTACATAGTGTCCCTTTAAACTGATTCATTCATTCGTCGCTGTCTGCATCTCACACCAGAAGCAGCTTCCTCAATTGTGTTTTAGGAGGCTTCTCATATGAAGGCCTTAAAGAAACAACAACAACAAAAAAAACTGGCCTACAAAGTATGTGTTGAAGGCCAGTCGTTCCTCGGTGCATGCAGCCTGTCCTTGACACTGTTTGTATGCCTTCCTCTTCTTGAAGATTTACATAATCGCTTCTGTGTGTACTCCCAGCTGACGAGAAAAGACATGCACATGTATGTACATGCTTGCATACAAATGTGGAGAGAAACCCATGTTCACTCCTTTTTGTCCAAAAGGAATTTCTCTGGAGCTAATTAGTGTTGGTGAGGGCATGTTTTACTGCTCTGTGCTGGACAGGGAGTGAGCAGAGGCAGAAGAATGCAACAGTTGGTACAGATAGCCCGGCTTTCCCATCAGGTAATTTCTCATAATACTCTCTACAATTTGATGTATTGCATCGAGTTCCGTTGTGTAAATAAATACCGTGAAGGCAGACAAAGAATCTCCCCTTGCACGAGGTTCAGGCAGCTTTACAAAGTACACAGCAGGCGAGCTCCAGGAAAATGATGTTTTTTTTTCCATATATGATCTCTTGGATTCACCTGTTGAACCCAGGAATCCAGAATGACATCTGGATGTTCATAGCAAAGCCTCTGTGTACTTGGCCAAGCTAAGGCACTTGCTGAGTGAGATGATGAAAGACACAGCGGGTGGGACTTGACAATGTGGCCAGTGGTCAAAAAGCCCAGATGTACAAAGCAGCGGGTGTTCTCACTCTACTTCAATGATGGACTGACCTCCTTCATTGCCAGGAATGTTGGGCTCATCAGAGTTTTTCTTATAAGTTCACTCTCTTCGCTCTGAAGCTTGCTGTTCTCTCTGCGTAGTTCAAGTGTTGCAGTAATTGTCACCACTTACCTTTCAAATGATCTATAATAACTACAGAATCCATTTAAAAAAGGGAAAAGCTGTGGGTAGATAATGCAGCGGATAACAGAATACATTTTATTTCCACCCATAAAGAGACACTTTTTTTTTTCTTTCTCTATCATTCGGGTTTATTTGGCCTTGCCTTATCAGCAACCAGCAGCATCTAAGACTCCCCTGCACTTCTATGACGCCGGGTACCAAGCAGCGAGGCTGAGAGGGCAGATGTGGGCCAGAGCACAGCCAGAAATCCTGGGACCGATAGTTCCACCGCTGCAAAAACAAATGCACCACTCTTTCCTTGGCACAAGGGGCACTGATAGGGCAGAAGGGTAGAGGGGGAATGAAATGGGAACAGAGGATGAAGTGCGGAGGAGAGAAAAAGACAGGGGAAGAAATAGATGCCGTGCAATTTCTTTTCAAAGCAAGTGCATTTAAAGCTTTCTGCCTTTTTTTCGAAGAGCAACATCACATGCTTGGGAATGTTTGTGTCAGAGCAGTTATGTGTGTGTTCGTGCGTAGTAAAACACTATTTTAGAGCCACCTACCCTGCCCAGTCACCAGCTGCGCCGTGTAATGTGTGCTAGCTCTCCAAGCGGAAGATTGCGTTAGCGGAAGCCCATAACACTGACCAGATTGCTCGCCAGGCTCCAGCATTCAAATCAAAGCTTGTAAAAGCCAAGCAGCCAGTGTGTACAAGTGGTTTTATGATAAGTGATGAAATATTGCGTCTGTGCAACATGGGATATGAACTGGCTGTGGCAGGTTTCTATTTATCTAGGCAAGAGAGCAGCTGTGTTTCCCTTGTGTTTTGCTCCACAGCTATTTGGTTTATTTGAACAAGGAATGGGCTGTGATTAAACAAAATAAACAACAAGCTGTTAAAATCAGGGTGCCAACGTGCCCGTCATGTGTGCACAAGGTGCCGTGCCGGGATGCAGGAGAAAATCTTCAAAAGTTTCTCCGTGTGCCAACGAGCGTATGACATGTGAATTTTCCTGAGGTCTATAATAAGAGGTGGCTTGGCTGGATGACGAGGGTGTGGCTGCTGTGGCCTCTAAATTAAAGAACATAAAAACAAGGGGAAGAGGGGAAAAGTGAATGAGTGGGGGAAAGCTGAATGGCTGCAGCTCCACGTCTCTTAGTTGTTTTATCCTGCAGTCGAAAGGAAGTGAGGAAAGGTTAAAGTGAGATGAGGACAGAGAGATCCCTTTCTGCTTACCACCGGATGCTCATCACTCCTTCACTCGTGTTCGTCAGCACAACATAGTAGGTGACAGAGAGATGCCTATTGGAGATGTTTGGTGAGGCTATTTTGTTGGCACAGTCACCAATTTAGAAAATTTCAATCTCTTTTAATAGACCCGTAAGCGAATGTGTTCAATGTTTAAATTTCTGTGTCCACGATGCCTTTGTCCTGCACAGGGCTTACTAGAGAGGACTTATTACCACTCTGACTCAGGGTTCCACTAAATTATAAAAAGTTTATAAAGAACGTAGAAATAAAGTACACTCTCAGAAAATAAAGTACAGAATTGTACCTTTAGGAGTACGATGGCTTGTCACTGGGGCAGTACCCTCGGAAGGTATAGTTTTGTACCCTTGTGGTGTGTACCTTACAGAGACCAATCTTGTACTTCTGGTGGCAATTTTGTACCCTTATACTGAACTAGCCTAACACAGACTGTCTATTGTACCCCAGCATGTAGAAAAAAAGGTACATATATGTACCTTTTACCACTTGAGTACATATATGTCCCTTTAGGTCCAATAATTAACCCTAGGGGGTACATTAGTATAGATTGTACCTCAGGGGACAAAAAAGGACTCGTACTGTACCCCCATTTCTGAGAGTGTATAGTGTGTCTAGCAGAAAAGGAATCCTGTTCTCTTCAACTATTCAGTTTTATAAGCACCACAGCTAACGTTCACTGTGACAAGTCGGCCGTTATGTTGAAGGCACAGATAAAATGGACACTGGTCCTGAGAGTAAAAGATCCCGTATTGCAATTTAGTCTGTGCCAGAGCACAGCTATGACGATGTGGTGTAGGGGAGGAACCTACAGGAGCCGTTGTTAAAACTGAAGACGGGTGGTCTAAAGATGGGGTTTTTTCGTGGACATGGCATCATCATTTTCAGTCATTGAATTCTTAAAGGGACATTATGTAATTTCTTCCCCCATCAAGTGGTGCAATTTTATTTTGCAAAGTCGAATGAATTTGCTCTCTAGCGCCTCACGTTTTCAAATGTGCGTTGCAACTTCTTGAACTACGGCAGGCGGTATGTGTCAAGATTCAAGAAGCTATGGCTTCAGACTCAAGGTCCATACAAACAAAAAGACATCAAGACACACAGTACAAAGGATTACATAACACACATACAACAACACTATAAATACAGATGACAGATAACATGTCAGATAACATAAGTTGACATAGCCTTTGGTGTGCAAATCATATTCCGGAAGTTACCGGAAGTGACGTCGACGTAGCGTTAGCGTTAGCAGCAGTGTGTAGTTGCTATCTGGATGTTCTTTTAAATAAACTCCCGGTAAACTTACAAACTTTCTAATGTCTCGTTTTGTGAGTTAAGAGCCCATGTGTACTACGGCAGAAGTTTGGTAACAATCAATGCATTATTAGTGGGATAATTTACGAGATAAAATCTATTTACCATAGACATAGAACGTTCTATGTCTATGCTATTTACCATTAGCGCCGGTAATAAGCATTCGGCGGACGTGACGTCAAAATGACGTCATTTCCGCTTGCAGGCCTGGCGTTGGGGATACGTCCCCTACCCGGGGACCATATATTAAATTGATTTTTGGAACAGGGAGATGGAATAGGGGCTTGCTCCGTCCATTCCACGCATCGACCTGGTATTGCAGTATCTCCAGGAACGGTGCACTAAAAAAAAAAAAAAAAAGCCTGGCATTGGGGAAAACGCGATTCGAAGTGCTTTTCGTCCCTCTCGACACTTCGTCGTTTTTCATTGACCGGAAGGACATGGCAGCCTCCATAGAGCTTGCCCACTCTATGTAGATACAGACAAGTGATTCTTCACTCAGGAGGATAATTTAGATTTTTGACAGAGATAATTTTACACCAATGAGGACTAATTTATGAATGAATATGTTGATTTGAGCTAATAAATGACTTGATTTATTACATAAGGTCCCTTTAATCTTGGGTACCTCTGGATTAGCTTTGCACACTTCAATACTCCAAAAAGTTTTGAATTATTTCAAAATGAGGAAGAGCTTTCTCCTGGGGGAAACGTCCTCCTCAGAGTGAGAGGATCTTGCTGAAATGTTTTCTCATATCGGTTTGCCGGGCAGTATAGGTTTGCTGTGGGGCTGGGGAAAGGAACGAAGGTGATTTGTCAACGCGTACTACTATGGTTAGCGGATACGAGTGGATCACTCGCTCTTCGGGATGCGATGACAATGCTGTGAATGATATACATGCTCACGCTCCCATGGGCGTGCTGCCTAAAAGTTCAGGTTTCTTTTGTTAAAAAAAAGTCTTGTCAGAGAGAGTTTGAGACTATTGGATAAAACAAGTCTTTCATTCTTGAAAATACAAAAAACATTACTAATGTCTCGTTGTCAGTGAATATGCAGATTTTTTTTTCCTCCACCCTAGCTCTCAGTGCCCCTGAGCCAGAAAGCTTCTTAGCCTGTTCTTCACAAACTTCAGTCCTTATTAGCTTCTCTCACTGGCAACATGAGTTAGTTAGACAAAAGACAACACAGAGTCAAAACAAGGCTAACAACCATGCATGCACACGCTCACGCACAAGGAGAACATGCAAACCTCACACATGAGATTCAAACCAGGAGCCTTCTTACTGTGAGGTGACAGTGTTATATTTAGCCCTCCTAAATATGAAAGGCCTCCAGTATCAATCTGTACACCTTGTCTGTGCATGTGTGTGTGTTTTCTGCGAAAAAGAAACAACTTATATCCACATGTGTTGCTTAAGCAGGTCTCTCACATGTTGGTATTCATTTCTACTCATCATCATCTCTTTCCTTACCTTGAGTGGGCAGTTCTATTCTTGTTTGTCCTCTGCAAAAATATCTGTTTGTTTCATACATTTGGCCGCATCAGCCTCCGGCATCTGCTCAGTCATACATGTAGAAAGTGAAATGTGTACATGTTGAGCAGGTTAAGTGGCTTAATTATAGTACAATTAGCCGTTGTTTCCAATCAGAACACTGGCCCATCTGTTTGGCAGCCCAGGGGGAATACCTCTGAAGCTCCTAATTATCCACTCCAGCTATGTTCCCAGCACACGAGATGATCAGTATTCTCAGTATCAGTAATTTAGCTTTGTACAAAGACTGGGAACAGAAGGAAGCACCTTCCCTGGCAACTGACTAAATGATTTGTAAATACAACAGATGAAAATGTTGTGGGCTAGAGAAATATTTTGGCACATAAACCTCTGCCTGTGTCTTTTTTTTAGATGTTAATCAAACCAGTAACGTTGAAGGGTTTTACACAGAGTTAGGAAGGCTCAGACAACATTCTGTTGCATATTTAACAGACGTATTATTGGATGGTTTTGATCTTCCCATCATACTCTCCACCAGAAAGTGAATAAGGGCATCCCCTGGAATGTTAAACCATTCATTTATAGCAAAACATCCTGCGTGACTATAAACCAGTCGAAGTAAGTGAGACAAAGAGCACCTAAGAGAAATTTTACAGGGAGAGGCCTTACCATCAGCTCCAAACTGTTTATATATCCTGAATAAATCTGTGGTCCATGGTGCCCAGCGAAGCATGAGGTGGAGCCAAGCACAGGAGTTTATGGGTGTAGAGGGCAAGCATGTTTGATGGCTGCAGTGAGACGGAGAGAAAGAGGTCAGTGAGGCTGCTGAGAGTATATTCAAACCTCTGGATGGCTGTTAAACTAGAAAGCTCAAAAATATTTGGTTTGACCACAAGTCTTCAATGTTAAGACTTTACATGCGGTGGCTACTTCTGCCGGCACACAGGCTCAGAGGCATATATCCGGGACTGCGCAGGCACACACACACACACACACACACACACACTGTGCAGACTGCAGCAACTTAATGATTGTTAAGTGTGAAAAAGTTATAGCATGAAACTCTGTTGACTCTTTCCCTGGGAGCCAGTGCTACAGCAGAAATATATCATGAAGGGATGATGTCATCATTACATGCTAGAGGGCAGGATGTTTCCTAATGTGATAATTACCCCACTGTGGGAAGTCACTGATACCCAAGAGATCAAACTGTCTTTACTCTTTATAGGATAAACATTTAGAATAATCTGCCGTTTCCTTTCACTTGGCTTTTCTTCGGCGGTTCTCTTTTAGCTGTTGGAAAATGTGACGTGTTCCCGAGAGCGGTTTTTAAAGCATCGAAGAAGGAGCTACTGAGAAATAATGTCAAATGCAGATTATTTTGGCGCATAGAATTAGCACGATACACATCTTATTATATGTTATCCTGAGTCTCCCGTTTAGACCATGAAATGATCTGGATCTACTTTGTTTGACTACTAGTTTGTGGTTTTGGGCACCAGGTGGGCTGTCGTGCTGTAATGAGCTCCATTGGGATGGAGAGGGAGGTGCGGATAGCAAGGGTTGGTTCAAAGGATGGGAGGGGGTGAAGCTGAAGTCGTCAGTTGAGAGAAGTGAGAGTGGTGCCAGGGGTGAGACCCCCCCCCCTGCTGAGTAGCGGAAGTGTTCAAGGCAGGACTGAGGGGTGTCACGGCGCAGAACAGACACTTGGGCTAATGTGAGCTGTCAGATCTGTCCGCTGCCGCTCCGAAGCCTGAGGTGTCGTAGAAGTGTCTTAGGTCCCCACGCCAGCAGGAGAGGGGTAGAGGAGGCAAAGAAAAAAGAAAAAAAAAGGGTGGGGGCATAAAGTGCAGGATACACAACTAGAGAAAAAGGAGAGTTAATGATAACTCTCTTTGATTCACTCAAGTTGTACAACAGAATGCTTTTGGTGAACATTGGTCAAATGAGTTTAAATTAGTACACCTCTTTCACGGGAGTTGCCAAAAAGTGTTATGAGCCTGTTTCCTGCTTCTGAAGAGTGCAGACGTGTCTCTGCTTCCTCCTGCTGCTTATAGCTTTATTTGCTTTTAAATCATTTTACTTCTTTCCACAAGTCTTGGATATAATTTTATTCTTTTTCTTTTAAGTGAACCAAGACTTTTTAAAATCATTTTTATTCTTTTTACATCTTATCTGACGAGCCAGCGACTACAATCCTTTCAACATGCCCTGTGAAAGCTGTCGGATATATCAACAAGAAATTTGGGCGCTACAAGTAAGGATTTTTGCCTTAGAAACTGAAATGGGACTTCATGAAACGCTCCCAATGGAATCCAGTGGTAAGAAGTCCACATTTACTTCCAAAGGAAAGGGTGAAAAAACAGCACATAACAAGGAAGCTAAAGAGCTCACTGCTGTCCTTGAAATGTTTGGTCTAACTCAGCATGTGACTGAGCCCACCCACAACAGAGGGCACACTCTAGATGTGCTCATTTCAAGGGGGGTTGTTATTTCAAACGTGAATGTCGTTGATGTTGCTTTATCTGATCATTTCTGTGTTTTCTTCGACCTATCTACTTTACCCAAAACACCAGCTGGGTCTGCAGTTGTTCGGGGAAGACTTATAAATGACAGAACAGGGACACAGTTTATGGAAATGATTAGGTTTGAGAACACCCTGTGTTCTGATGTTGATGATCTGTTGAACTCTTACACATCAAGTCTCTTAAATGTTTTGGATACCATTGCTCCTGTCAAGGTTAGAATGGTTAAAAGTAGGCAAAGGGCGCCATGGAGGAAAGAAGAGTCGGTCAGGGCACAGAAAAGGGAATGCCGGAGAGCCGAACGGAAATGGCGCAAGTCAAAGCTCCAGGTTCATTATGAGACTTACAAAGAAAAGCTATGTGTGTTCAACCAGACTTTGCGTAGAACAAGGGAGAGTTATTTTTCTGAAATCATCAAAAACTGCAGTAACAACTCTCGTGTCCTGTTTGCTACAGTAAACAGATTAACAAACCCTCCAGTTTCACTGCCTTTAGAACTCATTTCTACATCCAAGTGTAATGAGTTTGCAATATTCTTTAATGACAAAGTTCAAGGCATTAAAAATGCAATAATTTCCACAACACAAATAACTACTCTGCAGCCAGCTAGACACCTAGAGCTGACACATTTCACACCTGTTACTGACAAAACAGTCAAAGAGACCATCTGCAGTCTGAGTTCATCAACGTGCTGCCTTGAGGAGTTGCCCACTAGATTCCTAAAGTCTGTGCTGAGCAGTTTGTTACCACAACTTGCTCATCTAGTCAACATCTCACTCCAGACTGGAACATTTCCAAAGGCCTTAAAAACTGCTGTCATTAAGCCTCTTCTAAAGAAGAGCAATCTTGATGCCACAGTACTGAACAACTACCGGCCCATATCAAACCTGCCATTCTTAGCCAAAGTCCTAGAAAAAGTTGTATACCAACAGCTTAGTGACTTTCTCCTGTCTAACAATGCTTTTGATACTTTCCAATCAGGCTTTAGGCCCCACCACAGCACTGAGACAGCTCTGATCAAGGTGACAAATGACATCCGCCTGAACACAGATGCAAGTAGAGTCACAGTCTTAGTTCTGCTGGACCTGAGTGCTGCCTTTGACACAGTTGACCATGCGATCTTATTACAGAGGTTAGAAGACTGGGTGGGAATCTCTGGTCGTGCTTTAAACTGGTTTAAGTCCTATCTCGAGGACAGGAAATATTTTGTTGAAATTGATAATTGTGTCTCGGAACAAATGGCTATGACCTGTGGGGTTCCCCAGGGGTCAATCCTGGGACCCGTATTGTTCAATCTGTACATGCTTCCACTAGGCCAGCTAATACGCAGCTATAATATGTCCTACCACAATTATGCAGATGACACTCAGATCTACGTGTCACTGACGGCAGGAGAACACGGGCCTGTAGATACACTGTGTCGCTGCATCAAACAGATCAGTGTGTGGATGCAAAACAATTTCCTCCAGCTAAACTCAGACAAAACTGAAATCATTGTCTGTGGCCAACAGAAACAAAGAGAAAGTGTTATCAGTCACCTTGAGACTCTCTCTCTAAAACCTAACTATCAAGTTAGAAATCTCGGGGTAATATTGGACTCAGACCTGAACTTTAACAGCCACATTAAATCTGTAACATCAGCAGCTTTTTACCATCTAAAAAACATTGCCAGAATCAAAGGAATAGTGTCTAAATCAGACTTAGAGAGACTGATCCATGCGTTTGTCTCCAGCAGGTTAGACTGCTGTAACGGCCTGCTCACTGGGCTCTCTAAACGGGCTATAAGACAGCTGCAGTACATCCAGAACGCTGCTGCTCGAGTCCTGACTAGAACCAGGAAATACGACCATATTAGTCCAGTGCTCAGGTCTCTGCACTGGCTTCCTGTCGCTCAGAGAATAGACTTTAAAACAGCTCTGCTTGTGTACAAGTCTCTTCATGGTCTAGCGCCAAAGTACATCTCTGACATGTTAGAGCCATATGAACCAACTCGGGCTCTGAGAACCTCAGGGAGGGGTCTCCTGCTGGTGCCCAGAGTCAGGACTAAACAAGGTGAGGCTGCGTTTCAGTTTTATGCTCCTAAAATCTGGAACAGTCTTCCAGAAGATGTGAGACAGGCCTCAACTCTGACAATGTTTAAATCCAGGCTGAAAACAGTTCTATTTAGCTGTGCATATGACACCTGAAAGTATTTTATCTGCACTCTTCACTTTTTAATTAATTAATGATTATTTTAATGGGTTTTAAATTTCTTTCTTTTTTAATTTCTTTCTTTTATTTTTTTTTATTCCTTTTTAATGGTTTTATTGCCTTCTTGTGATTTTATGTAGCTGTAAAGCACTTTGAATTGCCCTGTGTATGAATTGTGCTCTATAAATAAAATTAACTTGCCTTGCCTTGCCTTGCCTAATGTGTAAAAGAGGACGTCTTTTACACAGCGGTACAGGGTGATGGTGTGTAAATTTCCAGCAACTTAAAAGCACACCTGTGGTGGTGAACACGCATATTTGGGGAAATTAACTAATGACAATGACACTTACTAAATATGGATTTAGTGGAAAAAAAACCAACGACTTTTACATTTTATCGTTCAAAGCAAATCAGGCCCTCGAAATGCATGCAAACATGTTTGTCCAAAAGAAACCTAATGAAATCGAAGCCCTTCTGCTGCTTCTTTTTGTAAAAACATATACTTACACGCACAATGATCTTCACGCTGAGAAAATGAGAAGCAACAGAATATCTTTAACGTTTAGAACATTGACAGAGGCCCGGTTAAATTCTTAACCATTGCTCGACTCAGCAGTGTAGTAACCTTGCTGAATGCGTTTGTGTCCTTGCTTTTGACTTTTGCTTCTTATCAGAATCAAGTTTATTGCCAAGTAGGTTTTCACTTACAAAGAATTTGACTTGGTGTAGTTGGTGCAAACAATATAGATATATATGCAGCTATATATTATAGATAGATAGATAGATACAGATATATATGGATTATAGGAACCCAAAATGATTGTGTTACTGTGCCGTGACACACAAGGCTGTTTAGAATTTAGTTGTAATATTTGGCTCTGCGGTGTAGTCTGTGTGTGGATGTATGCAACTGATTTGGATGTCGACTTCTCAGAATGAGGGGCTTATATGGCATCACAGGCTGTGTTTGCTGTGTATAGTGCGTGTGACACAGGTGGGGTGATGGGTACTCACTTCCTCCCACAGGAAATCATAAATGCACCCACTTGGTTTTAACTGTACTTCGTCCACTCATCTAATGACTGCCATGCTGCCTTAATGGCATGGAATAGGATGAAACGGAGAGACAAAGGCAGAATTATGTCAGGCAGAGGCCTGAGCTAAACTCTTTAGGCTGCTCTATGTTCTCTCAAATTGTACAGATAAAATTCATGCTTTAAAGAGTGGAAACGAGAGAGTTACTGTGTGAGTTTTATAGCTGCCTCCAGCTGTTCTCATAAGTAAAGATAAAAAGATTTAACGGGAAAGGGGTAGACGGCTGCTCTGGCGGCTTGAGAATAGGTCTGACTTTCCTCCAGAGGGAGTGCACCTACACTGGGTGAGGGAAGGAGAGAGAGTGTCCCTGGAACAGATGAAGAATAAGCAGCTCTTGGAGCTGAGAAGTAAGAAGGAAGAATAAGTGGAAGAAATTATTCACCATGTTGAAAATGTTGAATGATTTTGATTAAGAAAAAAAAAAAACATTACAGAGGACATACGTTATCCCTTTTTTTTGGGGAGTCTGGTATACACTTTTTACACTTTTATAAGTCTGAATTTACAAACCTCAAAGTCCACACCAAGGATTTATTGCTTCATACAAAAAAAAAACTGCTCCGGATCTGCATGAAATGCCCAATAGCTTAGGTTCAGTAAATTGGAAGACACAAGTTGTTTTTTTTAATGTTCAAAGAATTGTTTTAATTTTTTCTTTATTCTTTTTTCTTTTTTAATCAAGCAATTTCAGAAGGGAAAAAGAATGGTTCAATTCTTCTTAGATCATGCACCGCAACTAAGGCCATAAACTGTTAGGACGAGTTCCAATGGGAAATTTGCCAAATCTTTGGTTATGTACAGCATTTAGAGTTTGAGTGGGAGGTGGGGCGCAGGTGTAATCATGTAAGTCAGCTGATAAATTCCCGTACCCTGTGATCCAGTTAAATGCACTGTATGTATTGTCAGCTCCTTACACTTAGTGTAAGGATGTGCTGGTTGCCTTGGAGAGTGGATGCTTGAGAGGCCTGACTGGTCTGGGATCTAATATGGACAAATATTGACAGACTGGGCTGCAAGACAAAAACTAGCTAATAAATAGCCTAAGTGGGGCTGGTTGCAGGAACTGATGCTTAGTTCATAACAACATGCATGGAAGACAACACAACCTTGAACTCCAGTGTTTTCAGAAGACTTTCGGCTTTTAAAACCAGTTGAACGTGCACCCGTGCTAGATGGAGGAGACTCTGAGCCTAAAGTTAAGCCATCTAATGGCCAACCAACAGAAGCACTGAAACTAACTGAAGAATAATGGTTGTAGATTCTTTCTTTTACTCCAGTTCTGCCAAACTTCTCACAGTGGTGCCTTTGTACCGTGTCCTTCAGAGGCAGAAACAAAATGGTGTGCACTGTAAGGGGGAGATCGTACGGGGACACAACATCACCAGTTGTCTAGTATATCATTGCAGATGTACTGTATTACTTACAGCTGGCAGACAACAAGTGTGCCTTTATCAAACACACTTTGGGATTGTATTATTCATGTGTGCATGTGCGGATATTTGTACATCGTGACATGACATGTTCAGCTGATTTTGTCAGGAAGTAAACTCCCGCAACAAAAAGTCTTAAAATTTAGCTTCTCTTGTTTTCCAAAGTGTTGCTACTTTTTCTTTTATGAAGGGAAAAACAGACAAGCAATCTATCTGAGCCATGTAGGTAAGTTTAGATGACTTTATACTTTGTCAACTTTATCACCTGATTAAGTTTGAATTACTAAATGGGAGTCAAGCAGGTCATGAAATGCCAGTTGAAATGATCGGCCGATGACAATTCCAGTGTTTGTTTACAACATTTAAAAACCTTTTTGTATGACCTTCTTTACATGACTGACTGTGCTGCTAACTGATGTCGGAAATCTCATTAAGAGGTAGCATTTCGGGTGAAATGTGGAAGACATACAAGATTTTAAAAGCAAGACAACTTCCATATTAAAAGCAAAGGACACCACATTTAACTGTTATTGAGCTGCAGTAGGTTTAACTGATTCAAGAGCGGTGGTGCACAGGGTTCGCCGTTACTTTACCTGCAGATTCACTGCAGAAGCCAGTGCCAGTGTCTACCTCAAAGTTAAAAGGTGCAGTTGTGACTTAGAAGGGTGCTAAAACCTTTGCATATAATAACTCCCAATGATTTTTTTGGGCAAGATACTTGTGGTACTCCGACTGAGTATAATTTTCCAACCATATATTACATAACACCAAACCTAAACATGTATTTTCATTCTAACCATAACCACGTATTTTTAATCCTAACCATTTGTGAGCTGGAGCAAAGTCGAAAAACAAGAGAACGCAGAAAATGTTACGTTTCATGGGCCTTGTCTGGAAGTTGGCTGGCTGACATTTCTGTCTTCACCCTTCTACCTCCTTCAAGGAGTTGGTGGCCAAATCAACTCTGCTGAATGTCGACATTGTGACATAATGACACATTGTATGTCAACTTCATTACAAAGTGAGATATTGAACATCCATTCCGCCATGTAGTGAGGCGTAAGTTGCGTCTCCATATTGTGAAAGAGATTTCCAGAAAACATAGTTATTTTATAAATATATATATATGGATATATTTGCTTTATTTGGAAATTGAAACATTTTGTGCTGTGGACCAAAGTAGTTACATGTTATGAAGTAAGATCACATTGCCCCACATGATGGATCCTAATCACTTTGTTGATTCAACAACTATTTTTCCACCAAACACCATTTCACTAACATATTCATTTGTGGTTTTGAGTAAAATTGTCAACAACTTTTAAATTATATGTCCACCTCTGAATGATTTACCCAGTAGAATCACCAATCGGATAGTTAAAAATGTTACAGCTTCACCGACACACTGATGTTAACCTGTAACGCCAAGAACAAATGGTTCTAGATTGTTTCATCAAACATTTAATCTAACACAGAAAGACTTCTTATCTCAACTTTGATCTTTGATATGTATCAGCCGACTACATATACAATACAATACAATACAAACAGAAGCAGGGCAGGATTTAAACAAAATAACTGTGGTATGACACCCAGTTGATATAAGACACTGTATCCTGGGAAGTCCTGCTGTGGCAGAAGGGCAAGGCTTGGGAGGTGGGGGCTCTTGGAGGTAAAAGAGGAACTGGAAAGTAGAAATGTGGTGATAAGAAAGAGGAGGGGAGTAGAGACCGGGTACACCAAACCTGGAGCCCCAACTCATGAGAACCAGATGAAGGGCAGACTGGATGTCTCTCAGGGGCCACAAAAGGAAGAGAGAAGGAAGAGAAGCTCATAAAGCTGTCAGAGTCTGCCCGCATCTCTCTATCATGGCTCAGTGTGCACCAGATGTATTGCTTCTAGTGCTAGTCCCCATGAATGTTTCTGTCATAAGCCCAACATGTGTATTGCATGTCTATGGATGAGTCTAATGTGGGGCTGACCCAGAGACTGACAAGCTATGTCAGTTTCTTGTTAACAACTGAAGTTGATGGAGTGTTCAGGAAGAATAAACTCAAAAGAAAAGAACCTAAGAGGAAAAGACATTTATTGTCAGCTTACTTTGCAAGCATATGTTTTGTTTCCCTGGAGGTTGCAACTCAATACCACACAAAAAGCTTTTAAGCTTTATATGAGCACACATTGACCCTCTTTGTCCACCTGCAGAAATATTGTACCCCCCTGTAAAGGGGTGCCATGCAGTTCATGTGAAATTGTTCTATATACATACATGTAGTCAGCTTGCGGATAGATTACTGATTTCTTTCATATATTCATTCTTTTGTCCCCCCAGTGGAGCACGATAAGGAATTCCTACCAGTGCGGCGGCATCATCGAGAGTTCAGATTCGATCTGTCACGAATCCCAGAGGGTGAAGCAGTCACTGCTGCTGAGTTTCGCATATATAAAGACTTCATCCATGAACGTTATGATAATGAGACCTTCCGTATCAGCGTCTACCAGGTGCTGGAGGAACACTCTGACAGGTGAGCTTGGATGTATGATAACATGTCAAGAACTATGTTGGCTCTCAGTATGCCGATCACAGGTGATTTGTCAGTTCAACGCTTAGTTCACCACTGTGGTTCAGACTTTTGAAAGGACTGTTATAATGAGGATGGCTGAAAAAAATGATTGGTTAGGTTTAGGAATCTATAACAGTTGGTTTAATGTTAGGACAAAATATGGTTTGAGCAGCCTGGAAATGAACAGTAGAACTCTTGAGTTGACTGAACGAACCTCCAACCCTTTCTCAGAAGCATTGACATCATCTTCCTAGGAACCAAACGATCTGGTTTGACAGACTACATGAAATGAGCCGGACGTTTTAACACTATATCGTCAATGGAAGAGAAGTTTGCTCTTTTCTAGTTCTACCAGTCCTACATTTGAACCCATTGTGCGGTGCTAATAATTTGTCCTCATGAAATGCATCTTTGTGAGACCAGCTTTTTAGTTCTTCTTCACAGCAGACATCTTAACATAAATGATGGCCTTGTTGTATTCAATTGCCCCCATAAGCAATAGCCGTTTAACAATGTGTCAGCCTGCAGGATTCCAAGACCTTGAAACCAAAGTTTAGTTGCGAGATTAAGCAAGTTTAATAAAATGAAATCATCATTGAATTCACATCTCATTTTTTGTTCTGATGCTATATGGTTCAATATTCGTGAAAAAAAGACCTGTTGGTGATTAAATGTATTTGGATTGTTCATTTTTAAACCAAATCAGAAGTCATCTCAGGATTTAAAGATGAAAGATAATGATAATATTATGATGATTAGGATGTAATAAATTATAAAGTTTATCTCACATAAACTATAAACCTGGAATAGAATAAGACTTTGCCACATCTTCTTTGTGTGGTTATGCAACCAGCAGGTACATCTAACTTTGGGAGAGCACATGTCCTGCTCTCTTCAACCCCTCCTAAAGGTTTCTGTTGCCCGAATGGAACAACACATTCATTTATTCCTTTGCCAGGGACAGGCTTGAGTACATGAATGAGCCAAAGCTCTGTGACACACTATCTGCGCTGTCAGAAAATAGGTCGGGATCCATGAATGGGCTGCATGAAGAACAAGGGATTTTAGTCTCCATTGGTGAGATAGTAGAAAACCCAGAGTTCACTGTTGAGCAGTGGCACTGACTCGGATCTTTTCACACAGTTTTTACCTCTTTCACAGCTGTGTTTTTTTTCTCTCCTTCTCTAATTCATTGGCTTTCTGGCTCACCCTCAGAATTCCAGCCAGTGACGAATTGTGTGTAGCGTATGAAAGGACCGCTCATTTATAAAGCCATTATTGTCAATTAAGAAAATGAAGTGTTCCCCTGGGCCTCACCATCTGGAGCCTCCCCACCTCCCTCCTTCACTG
Source organism: Odontesthes bonariensis (assembly GCF_027942865.1). Classification (NCBI taxonomy): domain Eukaryota; kingdom Metazoa; phylum Chordata; class Actinopteri; order Atheriniformes; family Atherinopsidae; genus Odontesthes; species Odontesthes bonariensis. The sequence goes on from NC_134515.1 coordinate 25,162,075, forward strand.
CCTGTCTTGTTTCATCTCCCTCTCTGTTTCACTTTGCCACACTACCCCGTCTTTCCCCACTCCACTACTTGTTGTTTCAGTTACTCCACTTTAAATGATCACATGTCTGCTTTATTATCTGTTGCCTCAAAGTTGATATGTAACTTGAAGTGTATTTTCTCTGCTTCATCCAGAGAATCAGACCTGTTTCTGCTGGACTCCAGGGTGATTTGGGCAGCAGAGGAAGGCTGGTTGGTGTTTGATGTGACAGCCACGAGCAACCACTGGGTTCTGAACCCTGGCAGAAACCTGGGTCTACAGCTGGCCCTGGAGAGCACAAATGGTAAGGAGGGTGTGGGTAGGATTAATATCAGTATGTTCCCTGTCACCTACTGTAAGTTGCATGTCCGTGGTGTTGATGGGAGGTAGGATTCAACATGTGGTATAATCTGGCTCAAGAAGAAGGCAGCAAGTACTCAGACTCAGCAGAAACTTGAACTGCTTTGTGGTGAATATTTATTCTCAGGTTTCTCCATTAAAGTCAGGGAAATCAACAGAAACCAAAAAGAAAAATGTACATATGAAGTGAACTTTTATTCTTCTGGCAGCACCGCCTTTTATGACTCCAAAGTCCAATATGCACTGAATGCACACCTGTTCCGCTTTAGCCTATACTACTCTATGATAGGTCAAGTTACACACTTACCTTCACACAAACAGATCAAATGGCATCGTTAAACTTATTCATATGTTCACATATAAATCTAAATGATTACTAGGTCTGACACATTCCTTCCAAAGAAGTCAAACAAAATAAACATTACTAATAAAAGAATGAAAAGCCTCCGCTTGGTTTTACACAGCGATGCAGTTTATGACAGCACTACTATATTATTTGTTATATTATTATAACAAACTATTTAGCAATATTAAAATCTGTATATGCTTTGATATACAGTGTAACAAAATACTAACACGAGCAAACCTAGAATAGTAAGGGAAGCAGTATTTCAATGGCAGTGGTAGATCAAAAGAAAATGAATGAATTATGAAACATGCTTAATGTGTAAGGTGCTGGTGGTGAATAGAAGAGATCTCACCCAATTTCCTATTTCCCACAAAGTTTCACAAAGGTGAGAAGAATAGAAAGATAATACACGCGTAGATGGCGGGTAATGAGGTGGCCTCAGATGAAACAACAAAATAAAACTACATAAAAACTTCAGAAAACATGACTATATTTCAGGAAACACCTCAAAACTAAAGAATCATTTGGTAAAACAATCAGAAACAACCCAACAATGTTTTCTGAATAGTTGTGATTTTGTGATTTTATTATTGTCTTGTTGCCCCTTTCTGGAATATTGTTGTGTTTATGGTTTTCAATCGATGTGTTCATCGTTTTGATTTTCTTGCGTGTTTTTGTCTTAAAAGTTATTTGCTTTTTTTTAACGTTGTTACATGAGACATGTTTTCAGTTTTCCTTTTGCTGTGAAATCTTGTTTCACCGTATGAAATGTGTTTTCAGTTTTCTTGTGTTTTTGGGAATGTTGTCATTTTGGTTTTGTTGCGTTTGACCTCCTTGAATTTAAAAGATTACATCAAAAATATTTAGTTCCAGCGCCTAAAATATCAGCACAGATAACAAAAAAAGGGTGTTGCACACTATTATATACTTTTGCTGAACCCTTAATCTAATTTGTATGTGGGTTCCCTTTAATTAAAGTTTAGAGTCTCTGCACTTCAAGCCCATATTCATTATTCATTCATTATATGGCACTTACTTGTGTCGCAACATGTATCGTGAAGGACCCAAATGGAGACACACAAAGGGCATGTGAATGAAAAAGAGACTTTAAATGAAACTTACAAATAGAGGGCACTGCACAGCCAGAAGACACAGTAACAAAAAAATCCAAAGAAGTCTAAAAGGCGTGAAAACTAAATGGCGGAAAAGAACAGGTGATGAACAAAAACAGAAAAGGTAACAATGATGAAGATTTCGCAATGAACAAATGATACCAAGGGAAATAATGACAAATAAACCACAGGCAGACCACCTGGACCAGGGTTGAGAGAAATGTGCGCCGGGTGTAGGCGTGGAGGTGAGGAGAGAGGACCCAAAATGCAGACTAAAGGTAAAACTATTTATTCATATTAAAAGGATTTATTCCAAAACTGTAACAAAAAACGCAGCTGAGCTGGAAATCCAAACAAAAACTGAAGAACAAACAGACCTGACTGGACATGAGGAACAAGAACTTGAATAGACAGAGTAAACATGAGGTGTGACGGTGACGATCTGACAAATGCTGAAGACTGAATACTGTGGAGGGTGATTGGTGACTGAGTACAGCTGAGGATAAGTGAGCACAGTTGAAAGGAGTGGAGCTGATAACTAGACAGAAGAGAGACTGAGGAAAGGGAGGAAATGGCAAGACAAAAATGCAGAACACAGACGTGGCAAAAACACAAGATGCAGGTTGTGACAAAAAGAGAACAGGAATAAACTAAACAAGCATAAAACAGGAAGTTAGGGTTACCAAGGTACAGAAAACCTGATTTCAAGATACAACAGAAATCCAGCTGACAAGAACGCAGAATGACACATTAAAAAAACAAGAAAAGTAAAAGATTAATTTAAGGCCAAGAGCAAACTAAATTCAGAGCCTTGAAAATGAAACCTCTGAAACCCAGTCCAGACATACTGTATGCATTGGCAAAACTGTATATCAGTTATAGTACTGAGACGTACGTACACATCTGAATGTGCTCAGAATGGAGATGTTTCAAATTTCATCTGTCACAGTACAGTCCAAGCAAACATAAGGGTTGGCATAATAATATATCATGTATAAGTCTGCAGCCCGGCTGTAAAAGCCAAAAAAATCAAATGATTTGTTCTTTGCGTGAACGCAGAAAAGATACATCAAACCCTGCTTCTCATCATTCGTCACCAGCCACTCATCACCCTCATCATCCGTCATACCCTCAGCATCATTAGCAGGCATGTGGAAAATAGACTGCACTACGCCATGGATAACATCTCTTTTCATCTGGAGGCTAAAATGTTTGTCAGTAGAAAAAATTGTCAACAAACATCAAATAGTACAACAGGGCGTTGGGGACATTATCTTTCACGGGATGGCAGGATGTGACATGTTAGGTGAGGAAAACAGACACTGTATTGCTTTCAAGGGGGGCGGGTGCGCTGCGGAAGCTGTAGTCAAGAGTGATTGTACGTTGGATCGGGTATGAAGCTTTATGGGGGAGCGTGTACAGACAAGCGCATGGGACATCTTGTCGCCAGCAGAGACCTGAAGCCTTGATTTACCACCAAACGGTGATCAGACACACATTTTTCTGCCTAAGAACAAGCTATACATTGCTGGCGTGCATGTGCTTGCTCATGCACAAAACACACCCACACACACAGACTAGCAAGACAAGAAGCTTTTGATTTTCATTGCTCCATTTTTCTTGTTCTTTTTTGGGGGGGGGGGTGGGGGGGTAATCATTACTGTAGAAATCTCATTTGCAAAAAAGAATGTAGCAATGTGGACACTACAAAAGTTGTTCCAGCAAGGAAAAGACCACACACATAAGAAATAAGCTTGAAACACAGTGACAACTAAGCAGCCACACTTATTTGATGTAAAAGGCACAACCTCTCTGCTTTACACATTGCCCCACAGAAATAAACACATGATTTTCTTGACACGCTCACACCTGTTGTACCGTTTTCTGTGTGTCTGTGCCCACAGGTGAGAGTATCAATTCTCGTGTGGCAGGACTGATTGGTCGCAGTGGGCCTCAAAATAAACAGCCCTTCATGGTGGCCTTCTTCAAAGCCACCGAGGTGCACCTGCGAAGCATCCGCTCGGCATCAGGAGGGGCCAAACAGCGTAACCCAAACAGATCCAGAGGCGCAAAGAGCCAAGAAGGACTCAGAATGGCCAATGTTGCAGGTGACCACAGGAAGTGTGTGTCGTGGAGAAATTCAGTACACGGGCTCAACCATGGTTTAATGTCTCTTGTTTTTTTTTTCTCCAAAGAATTCATGGAATGGGACATTGGAACAAAAAAAAAAAAAAGGCTATGCATTTTGAAAGCCTTTGTTTTAGAGGTGTGAGAAGGCTGTGTTTATGTGAAGCATTGTAACATTAGACTGTAATGCTTCAGCTTCAAATGTCCCTCCGCTGCCTTTGTTTATTTACACGAACATTACAGAACAGTTGGGGCCAAGTTCCCTGCATGGAGGTAAGGCAGCCCTGGCTTTTATGGCAGTACACATCTGCCTTGCGCTGTGGGGCAACCAGGCCTGTGACACATGGGCCAAATGGGCCTGTTTGGAACTTTGGATACCAGTGGTCTTTAACTGGATGATGAGAACCAGTTGCTCTTGATCATTTCCAATGTGAACTGCCTTCAAGAGCTAATGTACCACAGAGCTCCAGTGGTCACAAGAAGAGGAGAAAGATGGATAGAAAACAGACATCTTTTTTTTTTACACATGGCAGAAATGGAAAAAGAAAAAGAATCAAGTTTTGAGTTATGAATCTGGCTTAGCTACATTGTGTGCACATCTGTTTCATGCAGTGAGAACTCAAAGCCCAACATAATGACCTCTATGCAGGGTGGCCCATTTATGTGAAACAATTACTGAAGTGCCGCTATTTCTGGTGGTGATTTACTTCAGCCATTGTCTGTACCATTAATGCTTGATAGGTGGACACTTGCTGCCTTTAGGTCTGTTCTTCATCATTCTTCTCTAATGGGACTGACTGTACAAAATAATTCCTCTAGCCGAAGAGGATCGAAGCACTTTTGCTGAAGCATAATCCCTCTATTTGTCTCTGTCTTTTCTGCAGAAAACAGCAGCACTGATCAGAAGCAGGCATGTAAGAAGCACGAGCTCTACGTCAGTTTCCGAGATCTGGGATGGCAGGTACAGACGTTATTCCTCGCCGTAACTACTTGGCCCAGTAAAAGCCTACATCTCATCCAGTGGAATAAAGCATCCTTCTCTGTTTTCAGAAACTTGAGAATAGATATCAGTCCAGCTTGGTGCCATTAAAAAGCATAGCACTCTAAGTAATGTTGTATCTTTACTAGGCATTTTGCATTTTTCATGACTCATTGCACACCATGTGCTATAAAAGGTGCCCTGACATAACTTTGTTTCAACATGCCAAGTCATGTTTCACATAATTTCTATGCATCCTTTCTTATTTTTTTTCATTTTACAGTAACTACAGTGACAGGATGACACCCTGTACTGTACTTTTACCCTAAACCCAGCCATTTGTCATTTTAATGGCGCATTAAAGGTGGGGTAGGGGATCTTTTTCTGGAACATTTTTTTTACATATTACTTGAAATACTCTTCACACCCCCATTGCAACCAATTAATTAAAAGTTTTGACACAAATATGAAAAGTTTTAGTGGCCTCTAGAACGTACAATCTAGGAAAAACAGTATCCAATCATTGTGAACGGACCGTTCACAATGATTGGATACTGATGCCGTCTATCAAACTGCAATCTGCTCCTCCCTCCCCCGCCCCCCCCCCCCCCGTGCGCGTACCCTGCTCCGTGAACGAATTACGCGTGTCCAGAAGCTTGGCAGGAAGCTAAACTAGAGCCAGCTTGGCTAGCACCTAGCATTATTAAACGTATAGTTGGCATATACTAAATACTAAATACGGCAACGATCGATGCTTGCTGTCAGAACAGCGCTCGTGCACCTTCGTGCTCGTGCGCGTTCATGTACTCTAGAGGCGTGCCTTCGGGGGAAAAGTGAAGAAAAGGGTTGGGACTTTTTACCTGTGTATTTTCAAATGCAGCTTCCAGGATCTCCTACCCTACCTTTAAGACACAACAGAAGCTGAAAATGGATCTGGATGATATGCAAAAGTCAAAAGTGTGCCCAAGTCGTGTGCCATAGTTGTTGCCATGAGATCACATTCATCCGTCAGGTAATATCTCCATATTTGGAGGTTGGAGGCGGGCCAGGGCAGTGGCTTTCATCCATGAGATCCATGTTGAACTTTATTTTGGGTTGTATATCACTGCTGCTTTTGGCATAGAACAGATGCTTTTACAACCCTGAACCTTCCTCAAAAAGATTCACGAGTCAGATTGGCATTTGGTTCATGCTGGGATCCTACTTTCCAACCAACTTTTTTTTTTATTTGGGTAGAATCCCAGGATTGTTGTTCACAAATGAGAACCAGGGTAATTCTCCCTGGATAAAAACACACTTGTGACAAGCCAGCCTCAGAAACATTGAGCACACAGGGGTCTGTGATTGAGAAATATAGAGATGACACGAGTCTGTGTCTTCTAAAAAATGTAAAACGGCACCATTATTGTCTGGTGACTCGTCTGACCATCCTCATGAATGACAGTATAGAGGCCAAAAGAAAAATAAGATCAATGAATTAAAATAAATTAGATAACTAAGTTTAAAGGGTTCATTTTCATTTGGGGAAGAGAACCTCACTGTTATAGTTTCAGTTGAATGCACTGGCCACAACCACTCTCACCTGTGTACACTCGATACCAAGTTGTATAAACCAACGTGAGACAAGATTTCACTTCATAAAACCACAGATTCTGATGACTGACAAAAATTCAGTCGAAGGGGCAAAAACACACAATTTCCTGGCCTAAACTTCTGTCTGCTTCCCTCTCAGGACTGGATCATTGCTCCAGAAGGATATGCAGCATATTACTGTGAGGGAGAGTGTGCCTTCCCGCTGAACTCCTACATGAATGCCACAAACCATGCCATTGTGCAAACACTCGTGAGTTCATATCTACAGTTTCATATAGTTGTGATATAATGACGTTTTCAACAAAATGACTTGCCTTTCTCTCTCCAGGTTCATTTCACTAATCCAGACACGGTGCCTAAACCGTGTTGTGCCCCCACGCAGCTCCACGCTATCTCTGTGCTCTACTTTGACGACAGCTCCAACGTCATCCTCAAGAAATACCGCAACATGGTGGTCCGTGCTTGTGGCTGCCACTAGACTATCAGCATCTTGACACGGACACATGCGTACGCACACACTGCATGGGAGGGGGAGAGTGCTTTCATGTGATATGCTGCAAAAGGATCCCACATAAAGAGGGGATGTGTGTGAATTTTATGTGAAGCCCGCTGTTATGAGGCTGAACACGACTTTCAGCCATTTTTTTTTTATTGATGATTCATCCCTACATCAAACAAACATATTTTTCCTAGAATATGCCGGCATTTTTGGAAGCAAATGTAGTTGCCTGAGAACACTGGCGATGGCTGATATCCCCAAAAATTGGCAACTCATTGGCAATGGCTAAAGAGCAATAAAGGCCATGGGAGAAAAAGTGTGGATATTTGATTTGGTGGTGAACTTTCCCTTTAAGATTTCTTACAACAAATGCACACAGACACACGACACACACACACACTCACGTTTGTGCTTTCTACTGTGTATGCAACACATTTAAAACAGTGATTGTACTGTATAATCATACATTCACAGTCAACAATCTTTTGTTTCTTTGAGTTATTATTGTAGTTCAATATGTTTGTTACATATATGAATATGAGGCCAAGAAAGTTGGATGGGTGGAATGTGTATTCCCTCTGTGTACAGTACTGTGTAAATATCATTTTTTCAAACAAAACAAGTGTATTTATTTCCTGGAATGTCACTTGGATTTGTGTTTTCCTGTAATGCTGCCTGATTTCTTTCTTGTGATAGTACACACAAACTTTGAGTAAAATGAAAAGAAATAGACAAAAAAACTACTCTGACATGAGCACTGCCTGATGCACCAGGCAAGTTTTTAGAGCAACAAAAAGGCGTGTGAAGATTCTTGTTCCGCGTGGGTGACATTTTCAGGTTTGTACTTCTCTGCTGTAATACAATCTGTCATATTTAAAAGGTCTATTTATTGAGAGCTGGCTAAGCTGTTTGACGGTGCGCTCCAATGCCTCAAATATTTTTTACTGCTGAACTGGTACAACAATAAACTGGGAGAAAAAGTAACCAAACCACCGTGAGATGTATTGTTTAATCTGGATCAAAAGTTGAATTACAGTGCCAAGTTAAGAGAAAGACACATGCTGGTGCTTAACTTTATTACACATTCCTGCGCTAATATTTGCTTGGATTGGAGCTTCATCCTTTACCTGCTGGCCTGAGATCTGTCACAAATGTTTCGGTAATCAAAAGCAAAGTGAAACTTCTCTGCCTGTATCTGAGGTTTATCTGTGAAGGGTGGATGTGGGTTATTTTCTATCTGAATGAATAGATGTTTGCACATGAATTTTGGTGGAAAGCACACTGAGGTTATGTGCAAGGAAATGTGCTCCATATTTATCAAAAAAGCCTGCATAGTATATGAAAATGATATCATGGCGTGTTAACTAAATGCAGCCCATTGATTGTGGGGTGTTGTTGGAAAAATACTGACAGTTTGTGTAGGGGATTCGGCATTGCTTGTTAATGCTGTGAAACTGTTTGTTAAACCATCTGTGTCGTGACACACACTTGGACAATGCAGCAGAAAGATATCAATTAACCTAACGCCAACTCTGTTATATGTATGAATGCAAAGATTTCGAAAAAGATTTAAAAGGAGTCCTCAAATTTAGCAAGAAATGACGACACACAATCGTCGTGGGAAAGGAAATTATCTACATGAAATTAAATCGCAAACAGATGCACAAATGACAAATAAGTAACACAAAACAGCTGCGAGGAACAACAAAGTGATTATCGTTTATGGTTGTGTTGTGCCCTGTCTTTTTATGGGACGAGTCGGGGGCTTCTTCATGTCTGTCAGGGGCGCAGTATTTCATAATCCACCCACAACTTACACCTTCAGTTATCAAAAGTAAAAGCTTCCCACAGTCCCAACAGTGTGTTGCTGAGAAAATTGCAAAGTGAACAGACAGTGAAGATGTGTTATTGATTAGAATAAAAATTCTAGGTGCAGGGGCTGGCTTGCAAACGGAATGCCAGCAATAATTTTGTTTTGACTCAGTTAAATCTATCCATCCATTTTTTTACACCCGTTCAATTCAGGGTCGTAGGGAAAGTTGGAGCCTCTCCCAGCTGCCGTTGGGCGAGAGGTGAGGTACACCCTGGACGGGTCACCATTCCGTCACAGGACAACACAGAAATAAGTAACCACACAGACTGACACTCGCACCTTACGGTCAATTTAGAATCACCAATTACACACTAAAATCGAGTGATTTTCCCCCATGTCACGCACATGTCCCAGCAGCAGGTGAACTGAAGAACAGGTTCCCAGCTGCATAATTTATTTATTCATTTTTATGAATGTCGTTAACGATTCCCTAATTTTTCACTTGTTTTAGAGCCTTTTTATTGGGTCCTCCCATGGTACTTTTTTTTTCTAAAAAGGCGTTGTAAAGCTGCAAAATGAAAGAAGAGTACTTCAATGATGTACTCCTCATCAAAACTGTACTTCAATCTTTTGATGAGAAGTATGTTTTTGGACAATGGGAGTACCCAAAGAGAACATTCAACTCCACCCAGAAAGGCCCCAGCTGGGATTCAAACTAGGAACCATCTTGCTGTGAGGTGAGGTGCCAATGCTAACCACCACACCCCAGGTTCAGTTCCATTCCAATCAAATTCAATCACAATTTATTAAGCCCTAAAAGAAATGGCATGGCTGCAGTGCAAATAATTGTTAGAGACATGTTTCCAACTTTACTGGAAATTGTAGCAGAGAGAGAGGTGTAGTTAAAATCTCCAGAGTTCACCATAATTGGGTTGGGATGTTGATTTTGTATCTTAACAACAACATTAACTGACTTCCCACACAGCATTGACAGATAGATGTTTTGTACAGAAACCCACAACCAACAGTTCAACATCCAGGGCACAGAGTAGCTCCTTCTCAAGTCGAAGGATTAAACATCTATTATTAACAAACACTGCGACCCCTCCTTCCTTATCTCTGTCTGCAGTCTTTGACTGCCCATATATCCCAGAGTCAAACTGAAAGGTTTTAGTTGTCCCTGTAGTCATATCTTGGTGAAAAAAAAACAATATTTCCCTCTCAATATTCCTGCTGTGTCCTTGTCAGGGCTCCAAGTTTGTCCATTCTATCTGCCTGTGATCTCACATTTCCCATGACCACCATAGGAAGAAAATGTTTAAACTCCTCCCTCTTTTTGTTTTGTTTCTGCTCTGATACTTTGACATGTCCTCAACTACTCTGGATTTAGGGTCTTATTCTATTCATACAAATAGCTTTCCTGTCTGCCACTGCTCAAGTTTTACTGAGGTTAGCACCCAAACACGGGACTTCCAGAGGGATAGAACCAAAGACAGGCAGAGATGGTTTAGGTGGCTTTATGAAAACATGATAAGCAATGGATGGCATGGGTGTGACATGGATGTTTAATTCTATATGCTCTGGGTATAGTAGAACTTTTCAAGGCCAAACTAATAAAATATAGTAATTCCTCTACAAAAATTGTTTTGAAACACATGTCATGTTTCAGCTGAACAGCTGATCTGTTTTTGAGATAATGACATAATTGACACATTATCACTACAAAATTAGCTTTGTTATCTGGAGATCAGAAGACAATGAACTCCTGTTCTCCAGATAATGTGATTTAAAAATAATAATAATAATTTTGAGGGGGTGTGGGCTTTTTTCCTTTCCAACCTGCCATTGGAGAAGCGGCAGGATACTGAATGGTGGGAGAAAGCCTGAGTACCTGGGAAAATGTTTCAGGACAGGAAGCAAACTTCTTGATCGGTGGGTGTGAGCAATGACTGACAGACCCGTTCAGAAATATTCTCACTCTCTCCTCAACAACTGTTAGGGTTATCGTTAAGGAGCACACTTTGCTGCCGTCTGCTGGATGTTTTTTTTTTTTTTTTTTTTTTGATACACAGCTACGTCTTAACAATATAAACTGTGAGTTTTATTGTCAATATGTTCACCGTGACTACCTGATCTGAAGAAATGGCTGCATATCCAGCCAAATGAAATAAAAAAGGTTGTATCAACTGGGGGTAAAAAAGAAAAAGAAAAAGAAAAAGACCCACTCACATACTTTCGTTTTCACAGGAACGTTTCATTATGAGTCGCTGTGTGCGCGTGAAACTGTGCGTGCGTGTTACTCTTGATGCTGATACTCCTGTGGGGAGAAAACAAAGAACCATGTCCCCTCTTGTTCTTTATTTTCCTCATGAAACACTCTCACACAATTCAAATAATATTGTTAGAGTTTATTTCTTTTATCATCTTAAAGGATGAGGCCTACAAACTGACTCGTATTATTCATCAATTCCTCTCACATTGAAAAAAAGCACACTTGTTGGTTTTAAACGCATTGCGTTTCTCCTTTATCAAACTATTCAGTCACCTTGCTTGGAAATGATTAAACACTCTAAGCAGCTCAACACGAGTAGGGAAACCGAAAGTTTTCAAAGCTTTCGCTTTCGCTTCCAAGAGCGCACTTAATTTTAGTTGCGACTTCTGCTTAAGAGATTCAGGTGAGCTCTGTAAGTCTTAAGTTTATTGTATTATATCTAAATTCACTATTTGTGCTCTATATCAGAAGCTTGAGCTGCAGCCGAATCAAATATAGCTAATTTTCCATTTGTAAGGTGGATTAAAATTGTTCGCGCAGCGTGGCGCGTGTGACATTTGAAAGTGCAGTTGTGTTCCTGTAACACACAGCATGTGTTGAAGATGGATGAAGAAGCTAAGCTGCACCTGAAAGAGTGGCTGATAGCTCAGATAGAGAGTGGGAAATATGAAGGACTGTGTTGGGAGGATGATCAGAAAACCATGTTCAGGATCCCGTGGAAGCACGCAGCCAAGAAGGACTACAACCAGACGGAGGATGCGGCTCTGTTCAAGGTAAACTTTTTATATGCAGCGTGCATTCTAAAACAGTCTGAACATGTCTTCACAGGACAAAGAAACTGACAGCTGCGTCATTCGAAAGTTAATTGAATGAAGCTATAATTGTGCCCTACTTTTGCTAATTTGAAGTCAATAACCATTCCGTTTACTAACTTTAAATTTTTTATACTTTACTCATAAAATCACGAAAAGTAGTCAGTATTAGTTGTCAGGATTGTGGGTATTTGGTGCCATAAAGACTAAATATAATATTCATATTGGCTTTGGAAAACTGTGCCACTGAATTTTCTTTAATAGATTTTTTTTCCACAGAAAGAACTCTCCCAACTGATGTATTTCATAAAGATACAGTGTTGAAAGATCATGTGTTGAAATAAATGAATAATTTCCCCATTATTTTCATGTTCAATTAGTCCATTTTGAAATAAGCATGTGGTATTTCATTGTTCATATTCAGGCCTGGGCTGTGTATAAGGGCAAATACAGGGAGGGCAGAGATAAAGCTGATCCCACTATGTGGAAGACCCGTCTTCGCTGTGCACTTAACAAGAGCACAGACTTCCAGGAGGTTCCTGAACGCAACCAGCTCGACCTCAGTGAGCCATACAAGGTCTATCGCATCCATCACGACGATGAGCCTGCCAGGCCAGCAGGTAAAAACAGACAAAGCTATTTCAGTTTGACCATATCAAGCACAGCTTAACTACAGTTTTTCTTTTTTCTAAAATTCTTCAGATCTGGCCTCTTATGTTTGCATCTACCTTGACGGTATCTGTTTTCTATTTGCATTCACATTTTCCCGTCTGTTCCGCTCCCCACAGAGTATCCTCAGTCAAAGTGTCAGGTGGTCAACCCAGTGAAACAGTCTCCGAGAAGCCCCATTTACGGGAGCAAAAAGGTGAAATAAGTAAGACTGAATGAACTGACTGTAGCACAGGGCTCAGTGAATACTTTAGAGTGGCTTTTGTACCGCTCTAACAACAGGCACAACTAGTCCTATAAGAACATAATTCACTTCAATTTGTTTGTTATGAAAAGAGTTGTTTATTTGGAGTTTCGCAATAGATGGCGATAATATTATTGGTCTTTGTGATGGTGAGAGTTTTGTATACAAAAAAATAGAAAAACAAATCGGAAAACTCTACTAACAATAACCCAATTTATGTTCTCGGAACTTCACATGTGCAAAAAGCATCAGTGCCTACCCAATAGCCAGCCAGAAAAATTACAAACATGTGTCGCATGAGAAGACAAACAACGCAGCGCTTACAACAGCTCAAAAGAAACCATATGCACAGTTAAAACATTTAAAAGGGTTGCGAGTACACATCACAAAAAAATGCCATGAGTACACAGAGTATGATAAGTAAATTTTGGTCCTAGACAGGTTCGGGCATTATTGAGGGGGCAATGTGGAGGAATTTCTGTATCAAGGGATCAGATCTCACTGGTGTAAACTTTTAACTTTTCTTTCTGTTTTTGTACCTTCATTGTCAAAAGGAAGTGATTCCGGCAAACGAAGAAAAGCCGTTGACTGGTAAGGGTTACATACACAAACTGTCAGTCTATACATGGGAAAAGGACTGTCATGGGATGCGTTTCAGCTTTATTTGAGCCAACAGCACAGGACCTTATGTTTCAGTAACAGTGGCACTTCCCTCAGTATTGCTTCTTAATATTGTGTCACCTTGCATATTGTGAAGTGATGATGGCAGCAATATGGGAATCGAGTCTGTAAAGTGAAATGCTGATTCACAGTACACTAGGACATTGTGACTGTGGTTTTATTTTTCATGTTGGTTACCGCTGGTGAGTGTAATCAGTATATACTTGCTTGTGGCTTGCATAGGAATATCGGTCTGACAATAGGTCAGCGAATGTCTAGAAGAGCTATCAGATGGGTGGCCAGAGAATTAGTAGACATTCATTTCGTCTGACGTTTCATTCATCATCATGTCAACTTATTTTGCTTTTGTTTGAGACAAAATGCAAGCAAAAACAAGATGTCCATCAGCATTCAACATTTCTAGCAGTGCTAATTTTGTAAAGCCTTAGGAGTTTTTCATATTTTTGTGTATGTAAGTATGACCTGAATGATTCGATTTTCAGATGTCCTACAGAACCAAATAATCACTTTCTATAAGCAAATGTTGCAGCAAATTCTCCTTTTTATCAGAACATGCTGCCTCTCCCTCTGCACGTCCTACCCACACTGAGCGACAGCAAAATGTAGCGAGACTCAAGATTTATAGGATGTTTTAAGTTAAGGTCTGAGTTCAGTTTCACTTTAGGTTATAGATTTGTTTTTAGACAAGTTAGTTTGACACCCAGTGTTTTCTCTAAGGTCACACATTTTACCTTTAAAGTTGATAGCGAGTACCCCATTAAACAAATGAGACACTATGTTGCACATAGTAGGTTATTTATTCAGGGAAATGTTCCAATATTGTAGATTTAAAAGTGGCAAAAAAAAGGCCAACTTGTGCTCTCATTATCTGGGACGATGCCCCTCTGTGGCAGTAACTACAACTAAATGTTTCCAGTAACTATTGACGAGTCCTCCTCATCAGTTTGGAGGAGTTGAAGCTCATTTATGTGGTCAGAACAGCGTCAGCTCTGAGATACTGAAAGGTTGTCTCACATGAAATACTTTCTTCAGGTACTTCAAAAAATGTTCTTTTAGATTAAGTAAAGACTATGACACTATATCAAATGGGATCTATATGCCAACCACTGTTAAGCCTTCATGGACTTATTGATAACAAGCTCGCTTGCGAACTTGTGAAAGTAAAAACAACAGCAACACTGATTGTTTTTCTCAGTAAGCATAATATTCTGTATGTTTTGCTCTATATTTTCTGTGCTCTTCTTTAGAAGACCTGATGAGGGAGCACCCATACTGTGAGACAACGGGAACAAATCAGGCTCCTTCTCCTGTGACTTTCCTCAGCCCTACACTTGATATAACAAGTAAGAAAACGATGAGGATTATGCACACAAACAGGGTGAAATGAATACATATAAATGATAAATGTATTACCAGCACCCTTAGTTCCATTTTCTCTTCAGACTTTCGTATGCAGGTGAAGCTGTTGTATCACGGCCAGGTGGTGATGAAAGTGACCACCATGAGCCCAGATGGGTGTTTCATCCTCCAGGGCCGCGTTCCCTTGGGAAATGAACGAATCTATGGACCCTGCTCTGCCCAGCAGCTCTCCTTCCCTTCCCCCAGCTCAGTATCGCTGCCGTCCTCCTTGGCAGAAGCAATGAATCGTCTTCTTTGTCACCTGGAAAGGGGAGTGCTATTATGGGTGGCACCAGATGGGGTGTTCATTAAGCGCTTCTGCCAGGGCAGAGTGTTCTGGAGTGGTCCCATGGCTCAACAAACTGTCCAACCGAACAAACTGGATCGAGAAAAGACATTCAAACTGCTCGATACACCCACATTTCTTAATGGTAATACTGCACATGCAACATTGCTCTGTGGAAATACCTTTTGTGTTTGATTGATCTGAATATACATTGTAATGTCTGCACAGCGCTCCAGAGCTGTTTGCAGGGGAAGGGGCCAGCACCTTCCTATGAGATTGAGCTCTGCTTTGGAGAGGAGTATCCGGACCCCAATGTACCTAAAAGCAGGAAGTTGATCGTGGCACAGGTTGGTTGAAAAGGGATACTAGTAGTTCTCACTGTAACCTCTTGCATGTGTTTTGTGTGTATTTTTGACATTCAGATGTTGAATTACCGCAGTGAAGCAGTGATTTATTTAAACAAAAATAAAAAAAATTGTTAATCATGGGAGACAGAAATCACAAGAGGAAAGCTGAGTTATATTACAGCTACAGTTGCGTGTAAAGTGGGTTTGTTCTGTTGTCAAAGGTTTTTCTTAGCATGTATTTTTCTCAAACACTGCTAGCTCGCACTTACATCTTAGCAAGTTTGTGGTCTTTGTGGTTTTTAATGGAATGCTGACAAAAATGGGAACTCTTTTTGTCCGCCACATCCAGATCAGAGCCTCAGGATTTCAAATCCCTCTGCACAGCAGCAATATTTTCAGCCAGTAGAGGTCCTCATAAACTTACTCATTGTGTCTTATTCTGTTTCCTGTTGGCTAGGTTGTTCCTTTGTTTGCGGTGGAACTATTACAGAGGTTCAACTTGGGAGAAACTGAAGAGAAACATCAGACTCTTACTTCAAACACAGACAGAATGAAGATGTTCTAAGACGGTAAAAATCTGCCCTGAGCCTGGGGAGGCACGGGCATTGTATAAATGCAGCTTAATTCCGTCCCAATTATCATCATCATAAATTACATCAGCAGAGTATTGTGAAAGAACATGTATATACAATAAACGATATCTGCATGGTGGACCTATTAGTGGTGCTAGTACTGTGCTTTAATGTGGTTATCTATTGACCGAGAATAAATGGACACCAGTAATTAAATCTATAAAGCTTTTTCATCCTTTATTTCTAGCGAACATCATATAACAGATTCACAATTTTTTTAAAAATATACATTTTTGTAGCTGTAACACTTAAAAAGAGAAATCAACAGGTAAGATTTATTTTTCTTTGAAAATTAAAAAAAAATAAAATAAAGTGAGACAGAGTGCTGAATCAGATGATATACCCGTATCTGAGTTTAAAATACTTTCATCATTTTCCCTGCCTTCAAACATATACAGTACATAAAAAAAAATGAGATGGGAACAAAAGCGTACAGTACACAGGGGTCAAGAGTATTCACAAAGCATCATGTTCCAACGTGTTATTAGCACCATTACTCTTCAGCCATACTGCACTTTTTACTCTTTCCATCATTCAGTTTTTAATGGAAAAACACCATGAGTGTCGAGGCGATGTGGCACAGACCTGTCTGTGTGGGTGGGATTGTCTGTTACGCAGTTTTCATTAGTGTTCTTCCTTTCTCAGAGATAATGTTAAGAACAGATTGGAGAGTAATGCCTTGACAAACAACGTTTTGAATTGACTCCCAGTGATGAGAATAAAAAAGGCGAAGAGTTGCTCATACATTCACCTTGCCTGCCCAGGCCGACACGAACACATCGGCTCAGAAGCAAGAAATTAATAAAAAAGGAAAAACAAAAATGCATCGCAAGATTGACAGAGATTGCATTAAATCTGTTTAGCATATTTACTGTATATAACATCTGTAATGTAATACATATATTGTAAATTTTTGTTCATATATATCTGCACTTCGTCAATAGCATTTACTTTCATAACACTGATTGAAAATACCCTGCAGCAAATACTTTCATTAAGTAGATGTGTGGGACAATCATAACAAAAACAGTGAACACAGACAAGTGCTTGATTGTCTCACTAAATGTCTTCAGTGTGTCTGTAAGGAGTCATTCAGAGATCTTTGAGCTGCTGCTCCAGGGCTGTGCTAAGTAAGGTTGAGGAAGGGAAAGGAAAAGAAGAGAAAGGAAATGACAGGAAAGGAAAGGAAAGGGAAGGAAAGGGAAAGGAAAGGTGCAGCAGGGCTTAGACCAGGGCCTTGACTGATCACCTGTAAATTGTGTGTTCTATTGTTTTGTATTCCTTCCCTGCAACCCTGCCTTGAGGTCTCTCCATTGTTTGTCTTGGTGAGATGCAACAGAGACAAGGAGGGTGTGTATGTGCTTATGTGTATGTGTAGATATGCATGTGCAAGTTTCTACTGCCACTTCATTAGCTTGGAGCCATGAGGTAAATCCAAGAGGCTTTCATCAGTTCTGGCTGAGGGAAGGCTGTCCGGTGCAGACCAGCGCCTTTTGCGTGGACGCTGCTGCTCCTTAGCCAGAGGCTCCGCAGCTATGGTGCACGGAAGGGCTGGCGCCGGAGGAGGTGGCTGGTGAGGAAGAGGGGGAGGAGGAGGTGGGGGTGGCATCTCCTCTCTTTGCGAGCTGCTGGACTCTGCTGTAGACCTGGAGAGGAGTTGTGTGCGATGAGCTCTGGAGCTGGTACGTGTGTGTGTTCGGTGGGTTTGGGTAGGGGTGGGGGTGAGGGCCAGGCAGACATCACCCTCTGTGAGCTGGCGGCAAGGCAGGCCATACAGCTGTGTGGTTCTCTGGGGAGAGCAAGAAGACCAGCCCTGGCCCTGGACAAAGAACGGGTACTCCACCAAGACCTTCAGCAGCTCCTAAGCAAAACCACAATATTGTTAAGGGCTCAGCCAAGAGGTCTGTCACTCATTATCACAACAAACTGACTCTGATGAACACTGAATAGGTGTAGAGCATCTTAACCTGATATGGATGAAGCAGCAGCTTAAATTGTGGTTAACATTGTGATTTTTATTAAATTATTTGCTGTGCTCTGATGTAAAAAAAGATGTTAGTCAGGTATAAACAGAAGCGTATATCTCAAGAGAAAGCTGACCTGAGTGTTGCGGTCTGTGAGATGGACCTGCAGATGGCTGAAGCCCTGCGTACTGCTGGGGGAAATCAGCAGCACAGTGCAGGTGCTGAGGTGGAACTCTGGAGATGTAGCCGCACTCCTCAAGAAGTCCTCCGTCTGCAGCTCTTCCACTCGCTTCAACCGCCCGCTGGCCAACTCAATCAGGGACCCCTTGGTGAAGTGAGGTAGGAGTGCAGGGGGAGACGGGCGAAGGGTCGGGGATGAGGTGGGAAGATGGGAGGGAGATAAATCTCTCCCTCTCCCTCTGTCTCTGTCTCGTCGCCTCTCACTGTCTCTTTCTTGGTCTTTGTCATGTTTTTGTTGCTTCTCTTTGTCCTTACCTCGTTCCCTGTCTCTTTGTAGGACCTTGTCTCTTTCTTGATCTCTGTCCCGATCTCCTTGTGACCGGTCAAGGCTGTTAGGCAAACCCAACGGTGAGTGTGGTGAGTTCCGCAGATTGTGTTGCCTGGGGTCTGGCTCTGTGTGCAGGTTGTATGGCGGTGATCCTGAGGAGCTGTAGAGGGGGTAGGCATGGGCCTGAGGGCTGGGGTGAGAAACTGATCCCAGAGAATAATAGATTTGAGCCTCAGATTGGGCCCCCAGATGGTCCAAAAGCCCCCCTCTACCGGTTCTTGAGTCTGGTCCGAGGGGATGGGGGCTGGTGGATAGTAAAGTGGAGCTGGTTTTCCCGTGCAGATGTCTGTCCTGCAGTGAGGAATGTAGCTCAGGGCCCTCCTGAGCTTGAGAGTCTGCCAAAAATGTCCCTCCAGAATGCACACGGGATGTTAGATCATCCTGCTGTCTCCTTCCACCGTTGGCATGGGTGCTGTGCGGGCTGACGTCCAGCCGAGTTCTGCTGCTATCATTCCCATATTCTCCTGTGAGCAGAGGTCTGGAGGCTGAGGCAGTCCTGCTGCCCAGCCCATCCAAGCCATTAGACCTCTTGTTCAAGGACCTGTGCCTCACCTCCACTAAGCTTGGGTCTTGTGGGTACAGGCAGTGAGGGCTAAACAAATATGAAGAGAAGAGGGAGGGGCTGTAATCCCGCCGGCCGCTGTTACTATAGGACCACATTTCTCTCGAACTGGCTGGGAAGGGTGCCTTAAAGGAGGAAGAGGAAGAAGAGGATGGGGAGGGTGGCAATGACAGGGGACCCTCCCCTCTAAACCACCTGGAGTGGAGTGGCAGGGGTGAGGCAAGAGGATCATCTCTCCAGCCTGGAGATCCTGAGCTCCTCCTCTCGCTGACCTGCCCAGAGAAAATGGGAAGAGAGACACTGGGAGAGTAGCTCAGTTGCCACGGTATAGGCACGGGGAGGCCCGGTGCTGGAGCAGGAAGTGGGGGAGGACTATGCAGGAGGTGTGGGTTTGTATTAGAGAGGACTCTGTCCCTGTCGCTGACCTCCCTGCCTCCCTCTCCTCTCCCGGTGCTGAACCGACTCCGGAGCGGCACAGGAGGTTTAAACTCATCCAAAGTGATGGGAGGTTCAACTGATCCTTGCCGAGACTCCCTCTTCTTGGGAGGGAGGCGCTCTTTGCCACGGTCAGGGCTGGGATTCATGGGTGGGCTCCAGCAGCAGTGGGGGCCCCCTGTGTGTGGGTGCAGGCTAGGTCACATGGGCCTCACGAGAGAATGAGGGGCAGAGACAGAGGGGAAGGCTGATACACAGCATCACTGTTGGATCACTCTTGATGCTTTCGTACTGAAGCACCACTCACCTACAGAATTAAAAAGTGGGAAAAGGGAGACACAGAAACAGGAAAAAAGAACAGTCTGTTAGGTCCTTGCAATAGCCGTAGTTAAGACTTGGCTATCAGTCTGGTCAGACATTCAAAGAAACATTTGGCTTTATCAAACAGATGGAGAGAGCTACTCACTGCTGCTCCCAAACTTCTTTAAAGAGGTTAGGAATTCTTAGCTTTCTGATGGCTTTTGCTAATTAGTCATTACCTATGCAGAGTGCGGTGGGACTGAAACTACCCAACTTACTCGTTTCATTCAAATACATCACTCCCACATGTGAGCTAAAAATAATTTTTTTGCACCCAATGAAGTTCAGAGGCAGTGCAGTGTCTGTGTGCAAAAGCACACACACACACACACACACACTCACAGATCCCTCACAGCAGGAGAGTTTTCATCTATGACTCTTGGGGGATGATTGGAATATGTAGATATGCTTTTTTGTACCACTTTCATGAACCACCCCCACGACACCCTCGGGTCCTCTCTGAATTCTATGTAAGCTTACAACCAACACCCCCCCCCCACCCCTCTCCTCTTTCAGACAAACACTCGGACAGCAACAGACAAACAATTGCTTCCTCAAGCAGCGACACACTCCCCCAGTTATAGACAAAGCTGGTCATCACCCACCCAAATTCTGACATAAACACTGTTGATATTACCACCAGTTGTTGTAGATAAAAGAAATGTGTTGTTGCATATTAATTAATTAATTAAGATGTCACAGCAGGGGTGTGGGGAAATATGTGCGACTGTTTGTGTGCGTCTGTGTGTGTGTGTGTGTGTGTGTGTGTGTGTGTATGCAGACATCTATGCCATATTTCGTCTGTGAGAATGTTTCTTTCTTTTTTAATTGTCTGGGCGAAATATGTGAATGTGTTTAATTGTTTGGGTCCTTGTGTGCGGGTGTATGTTTGTGTTTGAGCCCTCAAATGTGTCAGAGATGTTGCAGCCTTGTTTCATTCAGTGAAAGTGCGGGGGAGCTCTACTTATTCTTCTCCAAATGTTTTAAGGGAGCTCACTTGAAATGATGGGCTGTCCAGCTGTTCCCAACATCACCTCCACCATCATCCCGGCCCCAGCTGCTGCCACCAACACCACAGTACCACTCAGCCACTAACTCCCTGCCATCTCACCATCCGCCACATGGTCACCATGGCAACTGGGTCCACACATGCAAACATGTACACACACATACATATATACATCCAGCTGGTTAGAGAGGTTAAATGGGGATACTTCATGAGGAGGTGGGTACACTGTTGCTCACAAAGTGACTTGGTCCAAAAACAGAATAAGTGTTAGAGAGGAGCGAGCTGTTTGTGCACCTGAGTGACAAAACTGAAAAATGGGTTCGTCAGTGGAGGGGGAATTGTTGTCCCAAACACTGACTGGGCAAATTTATTAGTGTAGAACACCGAAATATACATGAAGCAAAATCTTTCGGACAGTTAAAATGCTGTCGTTCTGATGTACTACAAATCCACTGTTTTATGCAGCTGGTGAGTTTTCGCTCTATAGTCTGTTTTATTTCAGACTACTCTTCAATATAAATATATTTTTTCCCCAGTATGGCAAAGAACAAACAGGTTTTGGAGTGTTTATTGATTGCTTTCTTTTTCCTTTTAAAAGAAAGTACGAAATATATCCCATTCACAAGGAATTGGTCCAATATTATGACATTTGTAACTGAGCTTTGGTGCATCCTACTTCTGTCTACAACTTGAATGGAGTCCATCTGTGTCAAAGGACTAAACTAGCCATAATTAAGTAAGACACTCACCTATCAATATAAGGTCTCACTACTGACGGTGCATATCAGAGTGAAAGCCATGAAGTTGAGAGATTTGTATAGAGACCAGAAGAACATGTAAAAAGCATAAATCTGAGGAAGGATATAGAATATTTCGGCAGCTAATTAAATTATAAAAGAGACTGCAGCTTCTATCATCCTAAAACAGATTACGTTATGAACCACCACGCCGCAAAATTATAGAGCAACCCTGACTGCACACCTTCTCCAGGGAGCTCAGAATCTCACGCTGGGGTGAAGTATTGAATTCCAACAAGAAGATAGCCCCATGCATTCCAGGAAGATAACCCAGGAGTGATTTCAAGAAAACTCTGGGAAAGATCTCCAGCAACTCTGGCCAGAGTCTGGACCTGAACAAAGCTGAGCAGAACTTATCTGGAGAAAGGTGATAAATGGCTGCACTGTCACGCCCTTCATCAAGCTCTGATTGAGCTAGAGTAATTCTGCCAGAATTGTTGTTGAGGACACCTTAGAAGAAGGAGGACAAAGCCTGTCGAATCATTACCTAGAAGATTTGAGGCTCACATTACTGCCTAAGATGTTTTAACAAAGTTCTTGTTGAAAGGTCTGAATACTGATCATTTCTGATTTCTTAGCCATTGAGTCATTTTTTTTATACCTGCTTTATCTATTCAGAGTTGCGGTTGGCTGGAGCTACAGAAGGCAGGGCAGGCTACACCTTGGGCCAGCATAGGGCAAAGAACAATCACACTTAATCAATTATAGTGATTAATCTGATATATGACATTTTTCTGAACTGTGGGAGGAAGCTGGAGTACACAACAAGAACCTATGCAGGCCCATGGAAAATATGCAAACTCCACACAGAAAGGCCCCGGCCTTATTCATTGAATTTCAATAAATTCAAAATTCGTTAAAAACAATTTTTTTTTTCTCAGTTCAGTTCAGTTAGGTTAGTTTTCTTTTTTTTTATATCACACCGTTTGTGACATTAAGATAATCTCGGGGCACTTCAAACGGGGAAAACCAACAATTCTTTACTTTGACATTAAGAAGAACTGTGTTTTGGTGGGAAAGAAAAATAACTGAATCTGTTTTAATACCAGTCTAAAACATAACAAAATGTGGAAAAATTCAAAGGGTCTAAAACCTTCTCGAGCACATTGTAAGTGATATATTTCATGGTCTTGAATGTTGGGGAGGGGGCAAAACAAAAAATCACATACAGCTGACAAGAATTGATATGCAAACGATGGATTTTTTTTAGAACAATTACAATAATTCTACCAATTTATTATATGTGCAGAAAAATATGGAACACAATAAAATAAACGAAAAAGTGATAAGAACCCCAAATTCCTACTAAGGGAAGAGCTATTTCAAAAATAAAACTGAAGTTAAACAGAGAATTGAAAACGTCAAACGGATTTCTTTTAACTTACAGTTTAGTTCCGTAATAATCAAGAGGCCAGATTTCTTGAGTAAGAAAAGAAATCTGGTTTAGGTGTTTGTCCTCAGATGACTCCCAGACCCGTGTCATTTCGACAGTCATTGGAAATGACAAGACCAGACATAAACTTGCCAACAAAGTAAAACAAAACAAAGAACACAATTGTGCATGTGGAGGAGTCTGAAGAGAAATGTCTCCTTACAGAATACTCCTACACTGTGCAGGCAAACACAGAGAGATGGAGTTCAGCTGGGGCTACTGCTGTTGCACTGTAGCATTTAAACACATCTAAAGCGACAGATCACAGGCATCACGATGTTACCCATTTCTTCCAATGAATTATTCCTTGTGGTATTCGGTTTGCTATGTAAGCATACAGCCGAATTATTAAATTGTTTGTCTCTTAAAACGAATTTTATTACCAAGAAAAAGTTGCTGTTTTTTTTCCTTTAAAAGGGAAAACACAAAGTGCTTATTTCTCTGCTTCCAAACAACTGCTCGACATCTCCTCTTCATCATCCCGCCTTTTTCTCTTCATGCATCCCTCCGTGGGAACTGTCAAATGTACTTCAATACTCATGACTGTAAACCTCAGAAAAAAAGAGGAAATACTACAGAATATCAATGACTAGTTTTGCCTATTTCCCTGTCAATTATACTTGAAAAGACAAAATACCTCCATTGCTAAATGTATCTGAGAAGGAAAAAGCACCTCTTACTCAAAAAAGAGCGTGTAGGAGTAGACAGCCAGGTTGATGGAGGTGTAGCTGTTGTGATGTGATGTGAGACTGACCTTAGTGCGGACTGAGGAGACGTCCCGGAGTTGGCAGTCATTCATGGTTTAGTCCTCCCTGAGGGTCAACCCACCCCTCAGCTCCTTATTGTGCTACAGTGCTCCTTTGGAGCACTCACACAGGCTACAACACCCGCAGCCCCCAGCTACACCCTGCCACTGATCTCTGAATGCATGAAATAACACCAGCGAGCCCACCAAACTGCAGGAAAAAACTGACAGCCTGCTATCCGTCTCTGTGTCTGTAGTGCATGTGAGCATGTGTGTGTGTGTGTATGTGTCGAGAGAGTGTGTGTGTATGCTCGTGTGTGCAAAGAGCTGAGGAAATGAGTAATATCTAGCAGTGAGAAACATGTCTGCTATGCAGAGCCACACAGGCAGACCAGTTGCTGCTGCCGCCCACTTGCTTTAATCACTGTGAGGGATACAAGCATACATGCATACACACACTAACACACACACACATATATATATATATATATACATATATATGCACACAAATGTCCACACAGTCAAGGAAGCAGACTACACAGATCATATATTCCAACTGTGTGCTGCCTTCTTACAGTCTGATGTTCTATTTTCCAAATAAATGCCATTGGTTAAACATACTGTTTAACATGAAATGTTACTAATCCGTCGATCAATGTGAAATCATTAATCTATGTCTCTGATAAAGAATTTAAGAAACATATAAGAAAGGGAGTGATAAAGGAAAGGCAGAGAGACAGTTGAGAGACAGGGAGGGACGTGGTAGGAGGCTCATCCTACACACACTCTCAGACTTAGGCTTTGCTGCTGCCTCTGACTCAAAACTAAACCTCACATCCATCAAGAACACACACACACACACACACACACGCTACTCTTGTTCTTTGTTTATCTGTAGTTTCATCTGAATTTGTGTCTTTTGTTCTCATCAAAGCCCTTTGTGACGAACCTACTTGTTAAACTTGCTTTTATGAATATATTTGATTTGACTTTATATGCACCCGAGCACACACACACGCATGCTGAAACACACTCACACAAGAGCACTGCAGGGGAGCTCTAACTGACGTGCTTCAGTGATTCAGTCGGTATGAGAGGAAAGTGTTGGTATGGCTGGTTTGGCTTATTAGGACTGGTGAGAGCAGAGTAGTGTTCATTCACAGTAAGAATTCGAGAGACCCGTCAGCTCCGAAACAAGCCCTGGGTTGAGAGGGGTTTAAAGAAAGGTTCTTGCAAGGTTCTTTTAGAACTCTAAAAGTAATGAAAATCCCTTCAAACACAGAGCAAAATGGAAACTTGTAGCATCAAAAGGCAAATTAGAAGTTAATCTTATCTAACCTTTGAACCTCATTAGAATAGAAGGAAAATCAGGCCTTGAGGTGTGAGCAGAAAATTCAGCTGGAAGGCCACACTGAAAACTTTTTCGAAGGGTGGTGACAACTGCCAAGAACATCTCCTCTGACATTTCACTGAACGCTACTTTTATTCTTCAAAGCAAATACTGATTGAAGATGATGCACACACAGGTTGTGTGGGCATGAGTGCTGTCTGCACCAGCAAGTGTTTTGTGTCACAATTGATAAAGTCTATGGTAACTCAAATAAAGAAATTTGGAGCATCCTGGATTAAGATTAGAAACTGTAGAGGCACATGGAAATGCAATCAACATCATGACTTGGCAAACAAAACTAATATGCACATGTTACTGTTAAGGCTATAAAGAAATCTGAAAGATGGTTTAAAATATATAAGAAAAAAGTGTGAATGTACACTCTGTTATTGTCATTTGACCTTGATTAGAAATATCACTAAGCCACAATTAAGAGGATCAATAGATCAAGTTTTGCTGAATTGAATAAAGATTTTAAAGACTGCAGTCGTCAGCATGTTTCTTCAGTAAAAATGTTTCTATGATGATTTTATACGAAGCCATCCGTTTGTCAAAAGGTTGCCTTGGCAATTAGAATGTTTATACTTAATAAGAACTGGGATTTTTATTACACATTGTTTACCAAAAGTAATAAAACAACAAAAATTAGTGAACTATAAAATATGGGTATAAAACCACTGGAAATTAATTAAATGTGAAGAAGCAAATGAAGCAATTATTTTCATTTGTCCTTCTGGGTGTTGTGGTAAAACTGTTGATACACTAGTCAGAACTCGTACATAAACCATAACACTAGTCAGTGTTTGATGCGAGTTTAATACAGTATTGCCCATTGATAGTGGAAGGTAAGGAAACTAAACTGGATTAATAACAGGGTGTTTACTACAATAGAGAAATGACTTGTGTTTTACTTGTGTGTGCCACTCTTGGATATTCAATATATCCAGCACACACACTGACAAACATCAACACAAGCAAACACACAACAAAGTCACGCCATCAGCCGTCAATCATTCATGACACCACCAAGTCATTTGGGTGCATTCTCTTCCACCATTTCTCCTGTTTCTGTCTGCCTCACTCTCTGGTTTAGCACTATGCAATTTGTCCATCTCTCACTCTTACTCACACACAGGCGCGCGCACACACACAAAAAGCACATGTATATAGACAAGCAGGGTCAGGCCTTGACAAGAAAGGTCATATGAGTCAGACGGCACTCAACAATCATAGCGGAGGAAGTGTAAAGAAGGAAATGCACACAGGTGAGGCTCTAGAGAACATTTTACTGCCATATTGTGAAAGAAAATGTTCATTTGATTAGTGTCATTTTTTCCCTTTTCTCTCTCTTTACCCTTCCTGATGTGTAGCCTTGTATTGGGTGTCCGATCACGTTTCAGGCTGAGTGGGAGATCTATGGTGGACGTCTGATGCAGCAGAAATTTGTTGCTGAATGTAACAGATCTGAACAGACAGAAGAGTAGAGGAGAGGATGATGAGTTAAGGACAAGATAGATAGATAGATAGATAGATAGATAGATAGATAGATAGATAGATAGATAGATAGATAGATAGATAGATAGATAGATAGATAGATAGATAGATAGAGTAGGAGTGACATAGTGGTGATGTGATGAAGGAAGGAGTTGTGGGAAGGAGGAGAGTACTACGGTGGTGGCTTAATCCACAAGGAGCCAGGCTAAGCTGATAAAAGGACTGGGTGATACGGGCCATAGCTTATTGGGCAGAAGGCCAGGTTAGCCTTTAGGGCCCTGACCCATTCTACACCAGGATGAGCCAGCAGCTCTGCCTGCAACAGGATCAGCCACAATGAAGATGGGCTTATGGCTCAGGAGTTACTATTACCCCCCCCCCACACACACACACACACACACACACACACACACACACACACACACGCACACACAGGGTGCACTGCATGTACATGGAAACATGCAAACAAAAAGTCTTAATAAAACATTAGTTTTACAAGTGAACAGTAAGTATAACAGTTTATAAAGAAGAAGACCAACAGTGCATGCCATAAGTCCTTCAATGCAAAGAGAACATTTCATATTCTGAACCAAGAAACAAACTGTGCTGAACACTGCAAGTTCAGAGCTGACAGAAGAGGCTTCAGCTGTGTGAATGATTCAGACTTCAGTGTGAGGCCTGTAATGTATTGCTAGGTTAATCCCTGTGAATCCAAACTGGTACGGCCTAAGGCAGGCTTAGTATAGTTCTAGGAGGAAATCCCCCTGTGTAGTGGTACAGGCCATTAGCCCCTAGGGTATAAATAGGGCAGCAATGGCTCCTTAAGCTGGCTTTTACGCAATATCAGTTAAAAATATGACTTGACTAATTACATGCAGGTCAGCCAGTCAGCAGAAGCAAAAATTCTTTCACCTTGTTCTCCTTTTCCTCTGACCAAAGCAGACTGTTGCTCAGGCTTTTTTCTTTCTTTCTCTTTTTTTTGGAGCATGTGCAACATTTTAAAAGTATTTCTTGTGGCTGACATGGGCGGGTATTATGTTGTTGTCATTCATTGACATTTAAGATCCTCTGATGAGAGTTTCATTTTTGCATTTTCCATTGTCTTAGTCTGATAATTCGCCCCCAGGCGAAACCAGCTATAATTCAAACCACAAAGAGGTGACTTTGGTTTCTGTTTGCAGGCATCCTCTGCATCACAAAGATGTAAAACACACATAATAAACTTCAAATGTGCTACTAAAGCTTACGTGGAAGTAATTCTTATGCAACAGTAGTGATGTCACACACTGCTGATGCACAGTCATGCGTTTCTATTTCCATTCTTGCAGATCACTCCTTTTCTTTTCTTAAATTAGCTTTCCAACTTTTTGCATGCACCCCCCCTCTGTAGCGCAGGCAAAACTTTTTTTTATCTCCAGCTTGTAACAACTCAGAAGATTTGATACTCCCATGCTATGAGATCATGAGCTTCCAAGTGAGGTTGAAGCAGTGGGAAAGGGTTAAAAACAGCTTGAAAGAGGGAGGACAAGTGTGTGAGTGTGAGTATGAAAGAGGAGGGGGACTATTTTTCATTCCAAAGATTTGTCGTATGGACACCGTCCCTTGGCGATTGCCAGTCAAAGTGGCTTTCTGCTGGTTCTGTGGTTCAGCAGCAAAATGTCAGCAAGCTGTAAGCAAACATGACGTCTCCACAGAGAGAACACGGCCATGTCTCTCGCTGGTAGTTGAAGTGGTATTCTTTTTCGGAGAGACTGTCTAGACTGGCTTCACAGATACTGTCTGCAGTACCTTTATCTTTGCTTGTATTCAAGGCAACATTGCTATACACTGCCTTTATTGCTATTGCTCTACAACCCCTCCCACACCAAATCTGCCACCCAGCCACACACGGTCACAGTCATTTACTCAACACGTTGCTTGTGCTGCTTGTTACAGAGGGTGCTGTTATTTATATGAAAATATGATTAAGTGGGATTAATAGTTGTTTTCAAATAAAATAAGGAGAGACCCATTTCCACTTGCAAGAGAACCTTCAGTGCTCACACATTTCCTCTGCTAATAATTATAAAAGAATATTTATTGCTGCACAAGGCAGAAGAAGAAGAATTTGAGTCGCAAAGTACTGCAGGGGTGGATACCATAACATGTGTTCAAATTCAGGACAGGCTTTCTGAGCACTATCGACGCAATAGGCTACAGGATGTCTCAGATGTTACACTTTCTGTGGAGTGATACCAAAACCAATACTGTGCAATCTGTTGTGTTTGTGCATAAAGCGTCTGCCTTTCAAACGGTGCAGACTTACTTGCTTGGAATCCAGCAAGGAGAGAGGCAGGCCTGGCGGAATAACTGTGGATAACTGTGGGTGTAAGTGGTGGGTGGATGGGTTTAAAGGTCGCTGACCCCTATTGTAGATGCATAGAGGAGGAGGAGTAGAACATACTGCTCAATCATATACAAAGGTTAGCAAACCAAGGCCAAGAAAAGCAATCGGTGCGAGCACAAAGAGGGAAGAATGTGTTCTGATAACTGACATATTGGATTTCCATGTTTGCATTCGACCACACATGCACATTCATAAACACACATAATTGTTAAACTTCACTCATACAACAAATGGATTTAAGTATATATGCCTCTCGGGAAACACACAGTAGTTCCGGCACCCTCCTCTCATGGGATCCCTTGAACGACAGGTGTGTCTGACACCTTAAAGTAGTCTGGCACTGTGTCAGCTGTGTTCAAACACTTGCTTCTGTTTGGGATTATTCCTCACTCTCCTGGCTCCTCCGCTAAGCTCCCAAGCCAATTCTCATACTATTATGACTGGAAGAGTGCTGATCTGTGAGGAGTGGACCCACAAGTCCCTTTTACTGATTACTGAACGCCACCAACACAGAACTAATTTATCATCAGCAATTTCTTAAAATAAATATGCGCAGCACTATTTAGTCCCTGCTGTTGACAGTAAATTTTTCACAAGGAGGCAGATTAATTGTGGATTTGGAACCATATATCAATTTAAGGTGATATATGCAATTGTTTGATTTGTCAGTTCACAAAATAACTATGAAATTGAATGACACCTCCTTTGAATATACAAATATGTGACAAATTTAAGAAAAATCCTGAATCTTGACAACAAAAATAAAGGAGTCTTCCGGCTCTGTTATTTTGTTGGGACATTTTGGCTGCATGATTTGGGCCCACATATTCCCTTAAAGGTAAGAGGCACAGCAAATCAACAAAAAGCTTTTTACACTTTACATTTCCAAGTTAATCGGAGCAGTTTCTTATAGGATGAACATGTCCCTGTACATTGAAGATGAAGGATCACTGGCTTGATAAGAATGAAAATATGATTTAACTTTGCAGTCACCTGATCTTA
Organism: Odontesthes bonariensis; assembly: GCF_027942865.1. Classification (NCBI taxonomy): domain Eukaryota; kingdom Metazoa; phylum Chordata; class Actinopteri; order Atheriniformes; family Atherinopsidae; genus Odontesthes; species Odontesthes bonariensis. The sequence goes on from NC_134515.1 coordinate 25,192,410, forward strand.
ACATGGTCAAATATGGGAAATAGCAAACTAATGTGAAAAACATAGAGTGAGGAAATATATTTTTAGAAGAATGGTGTTCCATTCCCTTTGCTAGAGTTCTAGAGACTTAGAATCAACCTAATGAATCAACCTAATGCTATTTTTTTATCAAATGAAGCGCACAACCGGTTTATATCAGAGCTCACAGCTCGAAGAAATACTTCTCCACAAGAAAAAGAATAAAGGTGTGACTCCCTTTCTATTCTGTGCAGAGGATGACATGCAAGACGGGCAAAGACATGTGAATCTGTGTTTGCCCATAGGTGTGACTATGAGTGACAATGTGAGTGATTAAGTGGTGAGCGTATCCCTGCTTTATAAGGAACGAGGTAACAAAGCAGCTAAGAAAATAAATGCTTATAAAGGGTTATATGGGTTCAAATACTGCCAGCCTGCTGCACCCACAATGGGTTGTGATTGACTGAAGCCCACATTTGACATACAGCACTGAAAATCACAGATATATGAGCAATGCATATACATAGGTTCATACCGTATAATCATGCAAATGCACAGTTTCAGCATGAATGTACACTTCACTCTCTGAGTTTTCCCTTTCTTTGTCTTTCAATTTCAGTCTCCTCACCCCACCCACTCCCGGTCTCCCTCCCTGTCTTTCCCTCTCACTCATCTGGGTGGCTGTTTGAGAGCTTACACTCAGCGTGGGTGAGAGTGCTAGAGTAGAGTATATGACTGCTATCACAAGGTGCAGGGTGTGTGCGCGTGTGTGTGTGTTACTGGCTGTCTGCGTGGTGCTGTAGGTGGAGGCACAGCAGGGCGTGAAGGAGCGCTGTGATAATGACAGGCCATGCATTATATAACATGCAGATTGCATAAGGAGAAGATTATTTTAGGTCCAGATATTGAGGATGTATAAGTAATTTTTTTTTTTCTTTTTCACGTGGGTGAACAGCACTACACGCACCTCTAAGTGCACGGATGCGTGTTTGCGTAGAAATGTTCTGAAATGTGCTCATTTATGTGGTTTCTTTCGAGGAGCGTGTAGGTGTAAGTAAACTGAAGTGTATTATCTGTTTGTAAGAAGGGGGCACCAATGTTTTCAGATTTCTTTCAGAGCTATCTGCATATCAAAACAAGTATGTGGGAATGTTGGCGCTTTTGTGTACAGTGTGCATAAGGGTGTCTTTACTGCATGCTCCCACTCATTATCACTTTTAGACTTCAGAGAGATTCGCTTGAAAAGGGCCGATTCTCCTTGGCAGGTGAAAAGCGAGTAACTTCCAGTTTTTGATAAGTTTTCGCTCCTCTTCGAACCGCGCAAGTTTTACGAGTTTCTCCCTCAGGATGTGCTGTGTGGAGTCACAGAAGTGAGCCAGCGCAGATACAGTCTCCGTGTGCTACTGCCTCGCTCCATGCATGAGTGTGCCCCTGTAAAAATAGACCTCTTAAAGGGCCAGCAGCCACTCAACCTTCTCCCACAAGAGGCCTGTTCTCCTCCTCAGGGTGACACAAGAAACAGTGGATGTATTTTTCATTTAGACAAGTTGTGTTTCTGTTTCCCAAGAGATATTGACCCATCCCTTCTAACTTGCGCTTTACATCATTCGTAAGGACACAACCCTGGTACATATACGTACATGACATAAAGCCTCAGGCTTAATAAGTTACTATAAAACACCAAATAAACGCAGACAATCTGGTCTCTGAAGCAAGTAACTGTATGACTTTCCCTGTTGCATGAGGGAATCCTTGCTTGTGACAAACACTAAAAGAAAACTGCTCATCACAGATCAAACACGCTTTGCTATTGTACTCTCAAAACAGGCGTTTCTGAAAGCAGTCTCACAGAGACATAAGACTTCCTGTACACTCCAGCAGATCATCGTCATAATTGAAATAAGTGAATTAAGTCAGCAGGGATAAATGTTGTATGTCTTGCTTGAAAGACATCTATAGCTGAGAACAGTTTGAACCTGTTAAATGCTCCTATATGCAGCGTATGGGTAATGACTGCAGCAGAAGGACAGCGCCTGCTGTAGCAGAAATAGACTTTCAGATATCATAATTGTGCTCTCTGGTGTAGTGTCTTAATCAAGAGTGGTGAGAAACGAGGAGGGATTAGCGAGAAAGAGAACCAAAAACACAACTCTGCTCTTGCTTCGGGTGAATGCAGATACGGACAAATTTGAAATCTTTGAGTTACAAAGTTTGTAAAAACATATCAAAATGAATTTTAGGAAGTTATGAAATATTTTTTTTATGTATCTTGCTCTCTGGTTAAATAAGAAGTCAGATTCCAGATGTCTAATGCACCTGCGTACTGGCACATCCTCCCCTTAATAGTATGATATTTCTGTAACGTGCCCACAACATCTGTGCATCTAACCTCTGTTTGTCCTCCTCCTACTTTATTCTGACTCTATCCAAATTTTACCCAACTGGACTAACCCCACCCTCGGCAATCTCCTCACCATCCTTCCCAATTTAAGCGGGCTCCTCGAGGGCCCCTGGCTATCTCTGGACCAGGGCTATTTAAGCCCACTGCTCTAATTCTGAACGCCCTGATCTGCCATCAGGCAGAGTGATAAACCTCCACCTCTCTGTCAGTCTTTCTTTCTCACACACTCCTTCTCTCCTCAGTCAGCCACACTCACCCTCTTGTTCACACACTCACCCACTGTTATTGTCTTGCACGAACACAAACACCCACACACATGCTGACTTACATGCGTCTGTGCAACACTCATTCACACGCGCGCACACACCAACAATTTGAACATATTTTTCTCCTCATAAGTAGTCCAGCTCACTCTCAGAATGCCGTGTACCCACACCAACTCCGAAACCGATCTTCTCACAGCATTCAAATCACACACTCTGTTTATACTTTCAAAGTTGCCCACCTGTGCGCCCTCTCCCACACCCACACACACACACACACATGCATACACTCAAAGGAGGAAGCGTTGTGGTCACAAACCTCACTGGGTGCCTTTGCGTAGCAGGTATCTGGGAGTTTACTCATTGGATCAGGCAGCAGCAGGCACGTAGGAATATCCAGTTTTTAGACTGAGTCTCTTCCTCCTCTCTACTGCTCAGCCTTCCCTCCCTTCATCCTAACCCTGCCTCTCCTCCTTCTCCCTCTCTAAACGCCTCTTTGCTCTCTCTCTCTGTATCTCCCTCTGAGCGCGGTCTGTTTCTCTCCCTAGCTTGCCTGATCTCTCCAACCCCCTTCCTCCTTCCCTTCTTCTCTCCTTCCTTCTTACTGCCACACACCTTCTATCTCGCTCTTACAACTTCAATCTATGCTCATTTGTCTTAGTATGTCTCACTGACACACAGTGACACTTTATAACTTTCTTCTTTTCCCTGCCTAATATGCTCTCTGTCTCTCCCTGCCTCGCTGGGAGTGTATAATTAGACAGAGCTCAGTGGTAATACAGTCAGGCTCATTGTGGGAGCCTTAGCATTGCTGCTCATGTTTGGCTGACAGCCCAGTGGCTTCACTCATTAACCTCCCTCGAGCTACAGAATAGACCAGCCCACAGCCTGTGCTATTTGCTGCAACACCTCAGCCTCTTTGCCCGTCAGCCAATCACAGTCCATGTGGATGATGGAAAAGGTGTTTGCCGGTACAGCTCTGCAGGTGAGGGAGCTAAACATAATCACTAAGCATTGACATGCTGCGGCAGGTGACGTGCAATTCTAGCTGGTCAAATCTGACACACCGAGGGTTTCATCGTAGTCATAACAAGTCAGTTCTCTTTTTAGATTAATCACTTGTTCGTGATCTGCGTGCGGCGGCATCATGTGCTTTTCTTTCAGGCATGAAACCACAAAAGGCCACTCACACATTTTATTGTGAAATCACTGTGAGGTATGTGTAATATGGCAATAAGTCATATGCTTTCTTTACTGTACTGCATGCCCCAGTTCTCATCACATATGACCTGGCATAAACATTTCAGGGAGGCTTCCCTAATCTCTGTCTGAGATTACTGTGTAAGTTATACATAAATCAAAATTACTGTATAAGAAAATGAATGGTATTACATTCTGAAAGCTCATAGTTTTCTAATACAGGACATCAAAGTTAGATTTTTTAATTTGAATTTGACCATTTGACAAATACCTTTTTCCTTTCTAGTTTCCTCATGCACCTTTAAATATATCAAATTCTCTTATTATCCACAAACAGAAAAAACTGTTTGTTCAATCCCTTCACTGACTCTGAATAATAACTTCAACAATAGCTACATTATGGCTATAACTAAAGTCATCTTTTCCATCAGTTTTACTATAGTTCCTTGTCATGTCACCAACCTTTGAAATGTAGGTATGAAAAAATTAAATAGATAAATAACGTATCTTAATCATTCAAAGCATTGTGTCTCTGAGGCACACAAGGAAGCAGTTTTGGAAATAATTAATCAATTCTGTGTAAGTTTGGAGTTTGAAATGCAGTTTAAGCTAAACTACAAGAAGTTTCTAACACTAATAGACACACACACACACTTATGTATGTATATACAATATATGGTTATATAGACATACAAATGCACGTACATGCTCCAAGATAAGATTCTTATGTCAGCTGAACATCTACAGTGAATATCTCTTTTATTTCAGCAAAGGTCATGATTTAGTGTCAAGCAAGCATTATCTTTTGAAAGTTTCTGTTTGACTGGAACTCAGGAGTAGGAGGGAGATTGTGATCAAACGACCAGAGAGAGTGGGAGGGAGTGACTACAGCACTAATCGAGAGATCACATGGTGCGTGCATGTGTCTTTGTGTGCATTCATATTCGTGCGTGAATCTTGAGCTCTTGTGATCATTAGGCGGTGCGCCGGCCAAATGTCTTGGTATCATTTCCTCTCTCCTTCTCTCTCTCCCATTCTCACTTCTGCATTCACGCTACAACATCCTTTAAAGGCGGGTGTAAATAGAACTGGGAAAAAACATCACTCTAATCGCTGAATAAACATTCAAAAATGAAAGTTACGCAAAAAAAAGGGGCACATTCCTACCTGCACTTTGAAGTATGCATTCCAAAGCATTGTGTTTCTTCAGTTCGCGGATGAGATTGCTGACTCAATGAGGCAGCAATGACAAATCACTTTACCAACACAGAAACATACGGCAGTATTCACTGAAACAATCAAGTCCCAGTGCCAGCAGTTTTTGCCATATTTCACTTCAAATATGATATTCAAGCATATTAGCAGCAAAAATGTCAAATTTATAAGGTGTTGTACCATCAGTACACATTAAATCAGTGCATGTCATATAACGTGTAAAAGTGACCACATGTTAGCAAGCAGAGCACAAATAGATTCACTGTTGGGCTGTCATGCAGTCAAATACAGTCTGACAAGCCAATAATAAACAGCAGGTGTGTAAGGATTTTTTGGGGGTCAAATGTGAACCTGGTGACCCGTAAATCGAGCGTCCAAAGGAAATGTAGAACCTCTCTTTACTTCTGTTTCTGACTGGAGGAAGGCCCAAAGAGCTCAGAGGACTGTGTACAAAAGGCGAAAAAGCCATTGAGGAATAAAAAGGAATCTGATTCTCAAAAGGCATCATGAGCATGAAGCAGAACCTGACGCCAAAGATGAGGGGAATCTTTGATTGTAATTAGCGCAGACAGACAAAATAAAACAGACAGCCAATCACGTGGCAGCGAGACTTGAACCTGCGATTCCTTCCCACACACACTCAGCAGTGACAAAGCCAATGAAAGACAATTTCACAACTTTGTGTGTGCATGTTATACGCAATGCCGCTGCATTCTGTATGCATGTGTGTGCTTGGATGAACAAGCTGTGGGTGTCTGTGTGTGTGTGTGTGTGTGTGTGTGTGTGAGTGAGTGAGTGTGTGTGTGTGTGTGTGTGAAAGTGACTCACCCAGTGTCAGTTACTCCTCTACTAAAATGTCCTTTCCTTTTTTACTTCACACCTCTTTGCTATTTTAGGGCCATGTTAGCAGAACTAGTAGTATCCAGAGATCACACACATGCAAACACACACACACACACACACACACACACACACACACACACACACACACACACACACACACACACTCACAACAACATGCAAAACACATTTGGAGTGTTTTGGAGGAGTGAGAGGAGCTGTGCATCTTTTATGGTGCGCCGGTACAATGGCTTATTCTGTGGAGCTGACAGAAATATCCAGGGTTACTCGCAAAGTGAAAAATATCGTATTGCATAAGATGATGAAAGGACCTGACCACGTAAATGCAACAGTAGCTCTCTCCCACAAAGGCACGTACGCACATTCCCTCGCACTCACACAAGCATGGGCTCACATTGACATACACACACACACACACAATGATGTCCTAATAGTGTCCTGCAGGCAGGCGGGCAGAGGCGGATTGGGATAGAGAAACTGGAGCTGAGGCAGAGTGCTGACTCAGGGAACAAACCAGTGAGAGAGAGAAAGTGTGTATGTGTGTGTGTGTGTGCGTGTGTGTGTGTGTGTGTGTGTGTGTGTGTGTGTGTGTGTGTGTGTGTGAGAGAGAGAGAGAGAGAAGAGGACATTGTGCCACGCGGAGGCCTCTTGACTAGTGTGTGAAAACCAGAAAGTCTCGACCAGCACTTTGCTCACTTTGAATTATTTTACCCACCGCTTTGAGGTTGGGACCAAAGCTGCCTGCTGCCGTGACAACGGAACCAAAACCCAAAGTCTTACTCTTGTGACAATTCCATTGAGAAAAAAAAGAGAAGTGAAAAGGAGAAGTCTGAGTTAGCCTTCGTCTTTTTTGGTTATATTATTTCACTCTTTGTTCTTCTGAGCAAATGCTTTGCGAGAGCTGAGATACCTGCTTAAGTGTGCTTGAAGAAGTTCCATCTTCAAAGATGAATTAATTTGATTCAATTCAACCATATTCTTTAGTTACGATGACAGTCTAATCAACACATTAACTGCAGAGATCTAGAGATACATCGTCAGATGATCTGGCAGATTTTCACCCATTCCCTATCCTAAAAAACACAAGCATACAGCTGAATTCATTGCTCAGAATTTCTGTGAATAGGGTTACACTATTCTGTATTATTATTTCTGCTCTACTTAGTTTGTAGAGTTACTTAGTGGTAGCCCATTGGCTTTAGGTTTCACTTTTATTGGTTGTCTGATTCAGCTGTGAGTCTAACACCCAAGTCTGGTGATGGAATGGTAACCTCTTCACTGTATCCCCCTCTCACTGCATGCTACTAGATTTCTACAATCAATTTGGAGTCTCAAACTTGTTTAAGGATGAGTATTTATCCACATGTAAAGAAAAGTAATATTCATTAATCTCAGAAACATCAACAAGGTTTGGCCTTTCCTAATTTAGGAGGATAAGCTGAAAACATGAACTATGCCTTCATTTAAATTAGACTACACTATTTTAATACACAATTTCTATAACTCATAACAAATTCTGCAACTTAGCTGATTTTTTCGGAGACGCTCCCAAAATGTGGAATATCACACCCACTTCTGTCTTAATTTCATTTCTAAATGATCTTATCTCTGTCTGCTCACTTTTCAATTAAATGCACAATTACTGTACAGACTGAGTAGAACAGAGATATGTACTGATTTATTTGTGAGATTACACTGATCATTATAACAAAAAGAAATGATGAACTACACTATGAAAGAAAAAGTTTAATTGTAATAAACCAGCAGCATCTTTAAAAACCTTTAAAGTGACACATGTTTCAATGTGCAGCAGGAGTGGGTATGCAACTGTGCATGTGTAATACAACGTATATTGACTGTGCTCTGAAAACATGAGCAGCGAGTCAGTAACATCCAGGTGGTTTTTGGTTTACCCTTAAATTTCACTCCTCCCATCGCTCTTTATCTTTCTCACTTCCCACCTCTCTCTTCCCTCCCCATTCTTCACCCTCCTTGTTGTCTCCCTCTACCTTTCCTGCTTCATTATTTGTCCTTTCCCTCCAGCTAAAAATAAATGCTGCCCCGTCACTATAACAGATCACCTCAGAGGAAGTTTGCCAGCATTGGACAGTGTTTGATACAGCTACAACTCCATCCACTCCACCAAAACACACACACTCACACATGCCACCAGCCTTGGATCACGACGGTGTCAGTGTATTAGTGTTTGCGACTTTGTGCTCATATGAAAAGTGTGTTTGTGTGTGTGCTATACAAACAGGTGCAGTAACCTCATGGGGCTGGCTGAGCTGTTGGAGGGTTGACAGTGTAGGTGCAATAGTTACTTTAGGTCACAGCAGTCAGAGAACTGGAATAACAAATACTATCTCGCTTACGCACACAGACAAGGTTGCACCTGTGCTCTGCTGTTCAAAGTAACAGGAATATAAGTGTGAGAGAACTACTGGGCGGAGGGATGTAGACAATGAAAATATGTGTGAGCGAATTTCCACAAGGATAAGTGTGAAAATGGGTTCTTATGCAACAAAGAAGGATAAAGGGAGAGTGTGAAAAAGAGCGGACTCGACGGGCCGCTCGTGTGACTCGTAAGAAAATTAAATAAACAACAACTTCTCACTCCTGCTTTCGCACTTGATGTGCAACTCATTCGAGTCTGACGGAGACGGCGCAAGGTGTCACTGTTCAGTGCCCGGGAGATTTTTCCTTCTTGTTTCCTGTTCCCATGGCAACTGTGTGGTGACCTGCGGTGACCCCCAAGGACAGGAAGGGGGTGGAGGTGAAGTTATTGTTTTGCACATGTTAGTGCATGAATAATTGTGTGGTCATCGTGTCTTGTTAAAGTTGACCATCAGTCTGGATGGTAACGAGAAATTGCTTCTGTATGGATCAAATGATCACTGCAAAGCAAAGTAATCTCATGAGTTCGTTTACGGCCGTGTCTGCCAATGTGATCAGTCTTTAAATTTGCTTCTAATATGTGTGTTTCCATTGTGTTTTGTACAGGTTTCACCTATTTTCTTGAATTCAGTGTTATCCCTCTTTCTTTGTTCATCTTATTTCCCCATCTTTCTCCATGTGTGTGTTTGAGAGTGTAAAAGGTTGCTCCACAGCACTGCTACCTGCATTTAAACAGGCTCTGTTCTCTCGTTATCAGAGTGACATTTGTGCAGTCCTGCAGAGCCATCTGGATGCGTCCTACACACATGTGAGAGAAACCGGCTTCGGTTTGGATCTGACTCACATCAAACAGCCTCTCTGCCCACACACACATACATATACGCATACTAGGACACAAACACCAAATACAGACGGCACAAACAGAGCGGTTTCCAGGAGCTAATATCTGACATTTAACAAAAAGTGAGGGGACAGAGAGGCACTTCGCACTTGAGACTTTCCAATCACAACAGTGGAGGTTCTCTGAAAACAGCTGCATGTAAAGCTGGTGACAGCTGTGGAGAAAACAGAAAGATATCTTTTTAATAAAGCTAGTCTAACTGATATTTTATTTCAAAATTGTGCGAATGTGCATCGAAATGTATGGGACAGCCCCACAGTGAATATGCATTTGTATGTGAATGCCACAGGTTGGAGTTGTGAAACTGTGTCTATGGCTCCTTGGCATAGACAAAGATGAGTATCGAGTCAAGGTGTTAGGCTGCGTGATTGTCCAGGAAAGTCCCAAAAAATTAAATATGTGATCAAAGTAATTGATTTACTCTGAGTATCAGCATGAATAAATCATTGAATGTGAAAGAATATGGTATTGAAACATGCAAAGTATCAGTTAGAGAGTACACAAGGTATCGCAGGGAGCTATTTCTGCAAGCAAAGCACAATTTGTACCAAAAATACCAACACCAAAAATGCTATGTTTGTCTTAAAGCTATGTTATTCCAAATGCCTAGAATCACGACTAAATTTATCTCATAAAATCTGTTTGTGGTCTGGTATGTGTAACTTGTACTGTTGTTACTAGGAGTATAGGGGACAGAAAAAAGGCCCGCGTGACTGAAACACAGAAGAGATCGATGACTACGAGTGTAGATTCTAAAATGCTGCATCTGGACCAATTTTATATCCTGGTTTCACAACAGGCTGTAATCTTCCGAGGAGATGCTATGACTGTTGCTCGACATTTGTGAAAAGCCAAACGCAGTTTCGCTATGACTCTGTCAGTGCAGCGAGCCATAGAAAAGCACACACAAGTGCATACACAAGTGAACCAAGAGGCTGTCATCAGTGTGAAAGGTGCATGCACCCTCGATCGAGGCTGTCTATACGTAATGGTGGGCCTTCAGAGCTCTTTACTTGAATAGCTCTGTGCATGCAGGTTGCAGAGACCCACTGTGATGTTGTGAAGCTTGCTCTGCTGCATGCAAGGTGGGACTCTCTCTATCCCATTCATCTATCTCTCTTTCCTTCTCTCCTACCTTCGCTCATCTATAATTGATTGCTCCCACTGTACCAACTTCATTTGCTGGCTGTGAATAATGAATGAGACACACAGTGGAGGCACTTTTTCCTCTCCGCTGGTTTGATACCCGATTAGCTGTTTACACTTTATCGGTGCTATCTGTGACCAGGCATGGGGTTCCCAACATAGGCCACCAAGTGAAGAAAAGCTGCCAAGAAAGCTACTCTTCTTCTGAGAGAAAAAAGCTTCACAGTGTCACAAATAAAATGAAATCCCACCAATTAATGTAAATCAAGCGAAGCATGATTCATGACTTTGAGCAACAGGCATGTGGTAAAGTGGCGAGCATGTATGTTTAATACATGAATGGCAGCTTGAGAGTGAAACTGTAGGGTTGTTGTATGGAAATGAACCCCGTGACACGGTGAATGCATAATTCCCCGGGCAATCTCATAGCCCTCTCACATGCACAAACTTCATACTGTACTTTACACACGTGCACACGCTTTCAAATACCTACACTCACAGAGACAAACTGTTCTCTGGCACATTGAGATGTGCTCCTTTGAGGTGCATGCCATGTGATGCACATTCTGCTTACCTCCTCTACACGGCTCAATGGACTTTCAAGCTGGGTCCAACTCACAAGGGCTCACACTCCACCGAGATTATTAATAGCGAGTTTTGGTTCCACAATGTCCCAAAATAATGTCAAGTGAAGGAGCTCAGAGCTCAGTGGCAAAAGATGACATTATTAAAGTTACATCAACCAGATGTAATCCCCTCCACCACCACCATCCACAACCAACCCCCCCATCCAATCCTAGGACTTGCTCACCTATTGTCCCAGGGCCATGCCAACAATCAAATTGTTGTTCATGATAATAGGAGATATAGGCTGACACTAGTCTGCAGTTAGAGAAAGTTGTAATGGACAGAAGGGGCTGGGTGTGGGCAGCTGAGGGCTGACGATACAGCAGCTGCTCGACTTTCTGCAACCTGACAGAGTGATTGCATGTTTGTTCTTGGAAGAGCAGCGATGATGACAGTGATGATGGCACTAAGATGATGAGGATGTGGAGGAGGAAAGCAGTGAGGAGATGGTGGATGTTAGGAGTATGGATGGAATTTGTGATCAATCCATCTTCAGTTCCACCTCAAGTCTAATGTTTAAATGTTTGAAAACCAATGTATCCATTTCCATCTCTCAGTCCGTTGTCTGGCTCTTTTTCTCCTCCTGCATCTACACATTGAAAGAGTTAACCCTAATACATAGTGTACAGTAAAGGCCCTGAATGTCTGTCTGAGCCATTATGAAATAGAGACCGTCTGAGTCTGAATAAGTCTTAATCTGCAGAGGTAGACACAGTTATAAAGAGAGATGGAGGAGAGGTTGTGAGAGAAAAGACTGAGAACACAAGAGAGCAAGAGTGCGTGAGAATGAGAGGTATACTGTAGGGAGATGGAGGGAGAAAGCAACAGAGACGGTGGGAGAATAGATGAGCATGGGAGTGTGTGAGAGTGATAAATAGAGACGGAGTGAGCAGGAGGAGGGGGGAGTGTAAACAGCATAAGGTTCACTGGGTTCACTGTGATGTAGAAGAGCTGAAAGATGGGCATCAGAACTTGAAGCCCGTGGGGCTGGATAGTGGTGCGTGACTCACATACTCATGCATACATTCACACATATGAACACGCATGCAATTCTAGTATTCTGCAATTAGGCGAATGCAAATGCTTCTTCATATCCAAACGTGAACCATATATACACACAAGCCCCAGGGTGGAGATCTGACACATGAATAATAAAGGCATGTGGAACAAGGGACATGTTGACAAGTTTTTAATCTTGTTGTTACCTCACAGCCAAACAAATGGTCACTCACTGGCGTGTCAATGGATAAATATTTTCAGAAAACCTTTTGTACATCAGCATTCACAAATGTGATTATTTTTTGTAATGAAACCGCTGACTACACATGGTCTGACATTTGAATAGAAAGGAAAAAGAGAATACAGATAGCCTTTATATTCGCAGGTCACCCAAAACTTTTTTTTTGTGAAATTTGCTTGAGTTATCTTGCGATGACTAATGTCCACTTAATAAAACACTAAGTTTGTTGCTGCATATCAGTGGCGTGACAAGTCAAACCGATACTGTCACTCACTCGGTCCTTGTTGCCTGTATTCTCTGCATGAGTCACCAAATCTCATTTAGACGCTGCATACCTTTGCGAAACTGACATCACAAACCAGCATGTTAACCCCATACTGATCTTTCCAAGCACACGTTTACAGCTCCTCTGCATAGAGCAACACACGCAAGACGCTATCAAGCTGTTACTAATTCCAATCTGAGACTCAAATGTAAATTTTAAAAGTACAGATAAACATTACTACCCAAAGACAAGGGAGAAATTCTAAACATAACCGAAGCTTGCACAGCAATGAGCTCACTGCTGTCATAAAGTTTTGATGACATTACAGGTAGATATAGTATGTTGTATAACGGTCAGAAACCCTGGTATGGACAGAGATTACTGAGTACCGTGGCTGTGTTTATTTTACATTGCTGCTTTCAAAGAAGATGTTGTTCACTAAATTGCCTTTAAATATATTGCACAAAAATCTGTTCACAAAAGGCTGTGCCACCCACAGCAGAAGCCAGCAAACCTTGTCAACTTTTTAGTCTCTCAACAGCTAATTAACACCTTGACAGAGCTGTGTGCTCTGAGAACAAAGGCACCGCCTCTGTCGCCTCTCCGTCCTGCCACATTTAGCATGTACATACTGTCTAACAGGGAAGCTCAGAGGCACAAGTTGGAACACTGGCAGGCAGGTGTGCACATTTGTGCACGTTGCACTTCGCTGTCTGTTGCCATGGTGACCCCCAGAATGTCCCTACACAGCACATTGTGATATTTTTAATAAAGTTTGAGGGCTTTGACTTTGCTGTCTGGTGTGGCTGTGAAGATGTGAACTTTTCTCAGATGTGTCGCTGGGGCTCAGCTTTGTGTCAGCAACCCGAGAAAATCCTGCCGCATACGTCGGCAGGCTTACAGCTTCAGTCAAACGTAACATATCCAAACAGGGGAGTAACAGCCACTGACCAGGAATGATGTGTGCGTAAAAGTGAATACATGTGTTTGTTACTGTGTCTGCGTGCATGCGCAAATGTGTATATTTACCACATTATGACTCATAAACCACATCAGAGAATATGCTGCAGAAAACTGAGACAACACAGTTTCAAAGAGGAAGCCAGCACTGATAAAGCTGAAAGAGGTACAGGCCCAACTCACACATAAACAGTTAGACACACACAAATATGTTTGAACATATATTCACGTAGACACACAACCCTGTGAACAGTCGCTGGAAATCCCCTTTTGTTCACCTGAATGAATTAAACCTGGGAGTATCTGAAACCTCAAATTCAAATTTGAATAGTGATCATGATGTCTTTTGCTATTGCTGGTTGAGGTAACAACAAATCTGAGGGATATGATACTACTATCTATTGCATTTTACATATGAAAGTGGAAAAAGTCCTTTCCGAGTTACAGCAAAGTCATTTTCATTGGGATAACTGCACTGACAGCAGCACACAGGTTCTCCTTCTCGAGAGTGGGAAGCTGTAATATGAAATTCTCACCAGCAGATGTCAACACTGACTCACTAATGAGGTATACTAGGCTGTTAAGACTTCCTCTATCAATGAGAACTTTGATGACAGAAAATGTTTTCCCTCTTTATTAGACAAAATCCAAAATCATAATGACTACGGTGACAAATTGAGGCAAAACAGACCATGAACTGTATCTTGTCCTTCTTTATCTCCTTGCATGGTCTTGGATGTGTTTTCCATGGCATAAGTGGTTGGACTGGAGCAGCCTTTTTCAGCTGAAGAGTGATGTAATTGCCTGTTAGAAGCCTCTTATTAAGGAGGTGGTAGTCAGGACCTGCAAGAAACCATGATACTAAGTGCCAATTAACCCCTTTCCCAGATGTGGCAGTGTTACCATGGGAGGAAAACACTGATGGACATGGGGTCCACGAGCCACTCTTTTTGAGAAAAACAGAGAGTAGTATCCTAAATATATCATCATAACAATACTAATAATTAAATACTAATTATAAGCAAATTCAAAGCATTTGCTCCTGTCAGAGACTCAAAAAGGCCTTTTCAGGTCTTTAAAGACCCTCCCCCTCCCAGGCTTCACGATGGTTTGATCTGCAGCCCACCATCCTTGAACCCCCACGTAACAGCACTTTGCACTTGTGTATGTGTATGTGTTTAAGAGCGTAAGTGGTGGAAAAGCTATAAAAAGCTGCTGGATGTGGCAGACATGCTTCTTAACATCATCACATGCATTTTGGTCGCCCAATTTCCCTTGCAGCTTCTACAGGGCAGCCGCTTCTCCTGATGCACAGGATGGAGGCAACAGGTCCATCTAGAGTCAAAATTATCACAGCTAGCTGAATTTGCAATCTATTTCAAAGCAGTTTGGTTTGCCTACAAATGCCAGAAGTGAATTCATAAACAAGTCTTTTTCGTATTTGTGTTTTAACAGTGTTTTTATGCACATGTTGTTCATGCTTGCTTTAGGTAAACTTTTCAACAGAAAGAATATATAATATCAAAGTAATTTATTTGGATGGATTTTAGGGGGGGTGGGGAATAAGGAAATTATCTGCATGTCTTACTTGCTAAGGGTTACATCAGACTGTGTGTGGAGATATCAAGAAGAGAGGGACCCTCAGCTGCTATTGATGCATAATTAATGGCATTACGTTCTAATAAGCCAGCAAACCTAAATGTTATCGATGCATTAATAAAGGGCAATGGGTCTCTCATTTTTTAATTAGTCATTAAGTCAGCAGTTGTAAATGTTAACAAGTTATTTTGATTCCTCACTGCTCTTTGCAAGAAGTTAATGGTCAAACCGGAGTTTATCCCAGCTGCCATCAGGTGAGAGGCAGAGTACTCCCTGGACAGGTCACCTGTCCATTACAGGGCTTTTCCATAGTCTTGTATTTCATACATATTTGTGGTCATTATTAATCTTTAAGTTATTAATAACTGATCTGTAAACAAAGAAGAATCCTAACATTTTATAAATCAGTCATGCTGCTCATCAAGGGGAGTACCACTTGGAGAGTGAACTGATTTGTCAAATGTTTCTTCTGGCATTCCTCTCAGTTGGTCCACTGCCTTTTTCCAACCCAGCCTCCACTTTGCAAGTATATATTTCATGGTTGCAACCCTATTAATTTGACAAAAACTGGCTGCAGACAGAAAGACTATAAAAACGTTTTATAATGCTCATAACTGCTGCTCTGGTTGTACATAAAGTGTCACTGGAGGCACTTTTTAATCGTGATCAAACACACACACTCATAAAGTGAAAACAATACCAGCCACACAGTCGAAAACAATAATAGGGGCTTCTGAGTTAAAGGGAAGGCATCAGTCACAGAGCTGGGATAACATCTCACATGAGTAGCAATGGTATTAGTTCGGCTACTCCAGGGTCTCATTCAATAAAGTTTTTATATGAATAAGAACTGATGAACATCTTATGAAACATCCTGATGGAGAGCCCCGAATGTGGCAAATGAGGAAGAAGAAGAGTCAGAGCATGCTGCATTAAAAATGTTGTTTATTTTTCAAAATGTGCAGGATGAACCGGTGGAGTGGCAGAACGCAGGTGGTTGGAATAAAAAAAAAAACACAAATAAAACAAAGCTGTGATTTTCATCCAAATTTCTTCCATGGAGCTATAACATGCAATCAACCCACTTGTGCTACCTCACAGTTAGAATGTTTACCAAACTCCTTGGGTTTATCAAAACCTTGATAAACAATGCTTTCTGGAAATATCAGCAAATACTATATAAAGAAACAACAGAATGAATGCATGAACATAACTAACAGAAGACATGACATAGAAATACACAACATAGCAAGGTGTATTTGGTCATGTAAATTGATTAAATTGTTAGGCTTTTCTTTCACAGTTTACTTTTAGCCATCGACAAAGATAGTAAATAAACATCAAATGCAGAGCAAAGTAGGTAAAGCTAACATGGTACACTCCTCAGTATTATGTAAAAAGATCCTTCTGATCCTGCTGACCCCCTTAAGTCACCAGTTGGTACAGGCCACAATGCCATAGCCCACTCATCCCCTCAACATACACACATATATACGCGTACACACACACACACACACACGCACACGCACAATAGTTTCTAAGCCATACATCTCCTTACAACTTAGCCAGTCTGACAGAGTGAGCGTGGGGATCTGTATGTGTGTGTGAGATGCAGAGAGGAAGCCGAGATGAGAGTGTGAAGCAGTGAGAGGGAAAACCTAGAAAAAAAAAAGAAAAAGCAAATCAAAGAGGAGGGAGGGAGTCAGCGATCAGAGCAAACGGGCAGAGCAGAGCCGAAGACTGAGAGGAGGGAAGAAAGATAAAGGGGGATGTGAGTGTACTATCATTGATAGTCCTGGCACAAAAGTCAAGAGATGCAATGACTAGTTGACCATCCACTACCCATACCAGCATCCTGTCCAGGACCCTTGACAGGAGGGGACAAGAAAAATCCACACACAGTCAAAGGTAAACACTGTTCAACCAATCCTACGTCACTGGATCATGTCGTCTACTGGGTCAACAAACCACAACAAGCGTCAGGCATGTAAGTAACCAACGGAGTGTAAGTTATCAGACATGTAGCTGAAGTGGCACAGAGCTGACCTGTAGTGCATGACTTTATGTCCTGTATGGGGAATGTCTTTGGTTTTTTGCTATACTTTCACATTTTATGTTCTGTAGTGTCCACACTGCATTGGCCGTAGTTTTTTGCATTTAATCTCCAGAGCACAAATCATCACATCCTTTGCAGTGGAGGTCTTCATATCAAACTATGCAGAGGTCACTAATTCCCCTCTATTGGGACAACACGATAGTTAGTCTAGTATCTGTAAGCTCTTAAAGGATTGTTGATTAATACTGACCGTAATTGTTGACTGTAAATGTTCAAGACATCTCACATAATAAGTTCAGAATGGCTGTTGTGCCATTATGTTTTCTCCAGGCTCTGTTGTTGAAGCCTTAACCCAATGAATTAGTTCAATAATTTCTAATTCATTTAAAAATGTATTTCTGTGCAGGTTATCCATTTGCTTGCTTAGTCTTTTACTTCTGGTCCTCATTAGAAACATATTCAAAAGTCTTGTTTTCCAAAGTAATACTAATAGCCGTGGGTCATCTCTGTTAAGCTAAATCAGCCTGACATCCTTGATTGTGGTGTAACAGTGTTGATCCAGATGAGGTTTAATCACCGTGAAGGGATAACGACTACTTCCTTGAGTCAGAACAAATTAAAGGGAAAAAGTCTCCATTAAGACCCAGTAAAAGTACTTTGATCTGCTTCCTACAGGAAAATTGTCTTGCTTTCTAAATGAACAAAATACCTCACGGGAGCTGTTTTTCCCTGTTTAACTGTCAAGAAACAATATGTTATTTCCAACCGGCACTTTCTGCTTTAATGAAATGTTTTTGTGTAGGGCTGCAGAGGAGCCTTAATGTATACAGACTGCAAGCAGAGCATATGAGAGAACTAAAAGCCCTGTTTTGATTACCTAAAAATGGAGAAGTGGGCATGGCTGTAGGCCGTCTTAGCATTTAGCCCTGAGTGAAGTGCTTTAATGGCTTTGGGAATAGGAGCAGCCTGGGAATACAAAATCTGATCAGAAACTGACAGGGCAGGTGGTCTACACTGCGAACAGAGCATCCTGAAGAGGAGAAAATACTAATAAGGAGCATGTAGACTTCAACACGGAGAGTTAACATTATCACAACATTTAGATATGTTTATGTAAAGTATTCCTTTCTCTAGCTTTTGAGTCTTGCTTCCTGCAGTATGACGTAGACCAGTACGATGATGGTGCTGGTTGCTGTAGAAAAGAGGCGGGACAGCATAAATGACCAGTCTTGATTTACTTTCTGCTACATGGCTGTGGGTTTATGGATATGCGTGTGGGCAGAGAGGGGAGTGGGGAGGCATGGCAGGGGAGGTGACTATTGTGGTGCAGTGATCTCACTCATAAATGATTTATGTTTGATGGACTGCTGTGGCTACAAGGCGAGCAAAAAGGAGCGTTTGGCTTGATAAATAAGAGTGGTGATTTCTTGAAATGATGTGTCTGTGTATTGCTTGGAGTTGGGTGACACCATCATAGGATCCCAGGGGGAATACAGAGATGTGGAAGAGGAGGGGAGGAGATAGATGGGCTGTCACATGAGACTGGCCATGCAGCATAACTGCCTTACTACCAGTCTCACACACACATAAACACCCCACCTCTCTGTTCACTGAAAGCAGAAAGATGATCATGGGATTTCTTTCTCCTTGCCACAAGGGAACTGAATGCTGCACCATGTGACTTACGGGTTCAATAGGAACATTTGTTTCCTGCTTCCAGGGCTGTGGCCAGGGCTGAAGTATTACTGCGCCTCTAAATGACACACAGTTGAATGTATTCTTGCTAGAAAAGATGCAGATGAGGTATCCAAAGAGAAACAGGTAGAAGCAGATGTGGGGATTCTTTTAACTTGAATGGAGTATAAACAGTAGCAGTGGTGTGGATTATCTGGAGAAGTGCAGAGGCACTTCTTCATGCCTAGGAATCTGACTCAAGAAGACTAGTGGGGGTGGGATTTTCAGGGCCAGAGGTGACAGTAGAGCTGAAGCACATGATTTTTTTTTTTCATTCTTCTGATATATCCTTCCAAGGTTTGATCCTTTCGTATCTTCCACTGATCTGATCTGAGAAACAAGTAAAAAGAGTTAACAAATATGCAGAAACATGCATGACATCTCTGCAACCGTTGCAATTGACAGTGTGAGGCTTAGCTGAGGCAAGCAGAAACAGTAAAGCCCTTTCCCTCAAATCACTGACACTACGGTTACTTTATACCAGGAACAATATGTAGCAGACTCAGGTTGCATAACCACATTTTGCTTTCTTTGAGAAATGTTTTCCTTCTTTTTCTAATTCTTTTCTTCCCTGTAACTTCAAACAGCATACAAAGTAAAGTTGTCACGCACTACAGTACAGCAGGAGTCCAGGGTGCTATAGGTTGTGCAACTGAAGGATTGTACTATTATTATGTAAGAGTCAGACTTAAGTAATAATGGTTCGGTGTGGGCTGAGATGGAGTAAGGATTTCTGGATAAGGGGCATAAGTCCTGATAACAAGTTTCACAGGATTTATAAATGCAGCTCTAAAAAGAATTTAAAGCTCAAGACATTATGTCTCCAGCCCCCACCTACTTTGATATTTATATACATGTAAATGCACTACCTGTCAGTGGTTAAAACAATGCCATATTTGCAAGTCTTGAAATTCAATACATTTGGTAAATCAGTGCAGAAACTGTTCATTCAAAGCCTGTCACTTAAGTATTTTCATACTGTCTCTTGGTTTTATCTTACTCTTCATCCTTTTCATTACATTCCTTTTGTATTCTGAGGTTGACTCTTCCATAAAAAAAAGTCTTGCCACAGCTGATGTTCCATTCTCTGACAGACCGACAGCAAATCTTTTCCACGTGACCTGTGTCCTGTGTCCTGGATAAAGGGTAAAGCAGCAGCCCATATGAACCGAACAAGGTGACTGGCTTAACATCAGGATTATTTCATCACACTTTGTGCTCAGTGACCCTTTCACATCATTGTCTTGAACATCAGTGGGTGCTGAAATCAAAGTGGAAAAAAACGAGGCAGAAGCGAGGACTGTTGGCAGTTCATAATCCCTGACAAAAGCCAGGGATTCCTCTGTGGAGTCAAAGAATGGCATCTGGAGTCGGTTTATGGTCGGTGACGCAAGACGCAACGCACGACGCAAGACGCAACACAAGCCCTTGCGCGGTTGCAAGCCCCCCCTTGCGTGCTTGCGTGTGTCACCTCAATTTTCTAAAGCTTAATTTATACCTCTTTAACTGCCCTTGCGCTTGCGCTTGTGTTAATGGCTCGAGACGTTTATGCTTCATTTTGCTTTGTCGGCGGTTGCGTGTGCTGCGTGGCGATTCACCGCCAGGACAGTAGGTGGAGCAGTGAGTTTTTTCAATGACGACCTTAGAGAAGCCTACTACGATGAAAGGAAATTCACCGCCAGGACAGACAGGACTTGCTCTTCGGCAAGTCTCTCTTCGAGTGGATTCATGCTTCTTCTTCTTCGCTTTCTACGACGCAAGATGCGAGCGCAAGCACAGTGGCGCAAGCCACTATCTACATCACATCCGGCGGCGTGTTCATCTTCCGGTTTCATCCCCTAATAAAAGACCGCTGTTTTCAAACGCCAAGGTAGAAAGCGAAGAAGAAGAAGAAGAAGAAGAAGAAGCATGAATCCACTCGAAGAGAGACTTGCCGAAGAGCAAGTCCTGTCTGTCCTGGCGGTGAATTTCCTTTCATCGTAGTAGGCTTCTCTAAGGTCGTCATTGAAAAAACCCGCTGCTCCACCTACTGTCCTGGCGGTGAATCGCCACGCAGCACACGCAAGCGCCGACAAAGCAAAATGAAGCATAAACGTCTCGAGCCATTAACGCAAGCGCAATTAAAAGAGGTATAAATTAAGCTTTACTGAGCCTGGTAGTATTGTAAGCTTAGCCCATTAGCATGGAGGCCTCCTACAAGTCTTCCACTACAGGGAAGCAAGAAACTCAGAGGTTATCTAGATGAGTCAGTCTTCTACATACATGTCTTTCGCCCACGCAGAGGCAGTCAGACGAGGACATGGAGCTGCGCTTGTGTATGGGTTGGGCATGTCCAGTGGTCATCTCAGCTTGAGTAATGCAATATGATTTTCAGATAAATAGACAATGACAAAGATGGCAAGAAAGAGTCATACAGAGAGAGAAACCTTTATAAGGCCAACAGGCAAAACTGAGGTTTATATAAGCTGTGCAGTTTAATCATCATCAAGCCTCTTTGCAGTAACAGCCTTTGGTCATTTATCTCAAGCTTTATTTCGCCACTGCCACAATGACAACTCTTGAATGATCTTGGATACTCACAGGGTGTAATGTAGCAGAGGAAACTTCTTTAAGAGCATGTCCTTCAACTAATTACTTAGTTTTGACTAGCTTAATATCGTATTTGATGTATGTGATGTTTTTTTTCAATACAGGGAAGTTAAAAAAAAGGGCAGAGTTGGAAGTTGTGAACTTTGGATTTTCATTTTCTATAACTTTTCAAGCATAAAATAGGCATTTAATTCCAGGAATGAGGCTGTGTTCACAAATAACAGACAGCTTAGCAATGGATCCATTTTAAATTTCATCTTGAGGCAGCCACTCTGCTGTCAGGTGGTGGAAATTATAGTTACAGCAGTTGGGGTTATTACCTTAGTCCATATCAAATTTGAAAGATTTATTTATCTAATTAAAATGTAATATATTCATCGAGTCACGTAGAGAGTTAAAAAAAAAAAGGCTATGCCAGAAAATACTCTAAGTCCAAGCTGATTAGATGTTTGTCTCCAGACTTCTAATACTCAGTGGGGTTGCAAAAAAAAGTGATCCATTCGACCTACTGACACCAACCACAGCAATTCAGTACAACGCCAGTATGTTAGCATATTAATTTCCTTTAGCTAGGAATGTTAGTGACATTTGCACTGATTGCAGTCTTGTCTGGGAACTGGTTTATATTTAACAACACCATATACTGTATGCAAACAACTGTGTTCCTTTTCCCATCAATTGCTGAAATATCAGAGACTGTCAGCTTGAAAGATAGAATAAAGGGTTGTTGTTAGTTGGTGACAGTGGACACACACACCCTGAGGGGAGTGGAAGAGTGACTGACAGACTGACAAGTTGTTTCTCCAGAGATGGGGCCATCTGAAGAGGGAGGCTGAGTGACACAAATGTGCCGCACTGTATGTTTTCAAACTCAGGAACAACGGTGCGGAAAACTACCAATATGAAATGTAAGAAAGTAAATGTTTTGCTGTACATGCTAGATCCATCTTCTTCTGGCATCATGTAAAAAGGTTACTCATGGTTGCTTGTTACAGATGACAAAATAGGCATACACTTAAACCTATGACTACATAAACACATTCAGTCATTCAGTGAACATGGAGATTAAAACACACGTGCACATACGCACACCACCGAAAAACACGGGTGACATGAGTCAAAGTGTCAGTGCGAGGAGCCCTGGGGAGAGAGTCACTGTGTGCTGAAGAGGATGTGCTACAATTACACAACCACAGCCTGTCGGCTTGGCAAAAGTCAATGCGTGAGGTACATATACTGTAAGCAGAGATGCTCTTTTTTTCCATTTTATATTTGCAATTTCAAACACTGAAACAAATATGGAAAAATCTTGATGACATAACAACAGTAGTGTAAAACCTACACTGAAATGTCAGTTCGACTTTACACTGATTTTTGATGACCTGAGCGCGAGTCTGATTATGAACACTAGAGGTCAGACTAAAATCAATATTGCATCCGTTTGTCTGAAGAAAAGCTACATGAAGGCCAAGAATTGCGGGAATATTGGAGCAGAAGGTAAAATGAATTTGGTAAATATCACCTCAGATGAACAGCAACAAGGTGACATATTTCACTGTGTCATTATGTATCAGAACCAAGCAAAATGCAAAAGCAGTGAGTGGAGAACAAAGTCCTCTCTCATTGATTCTACTGGAATGAAGAGAGCAAATAGCAGTCAGGTGCCATTAATCAAACGCATTTGATTAATTAATAATCCAAAAGTGTGAGCACCTTTATGAATGCAGTACTTTTGGCAGTTTGCTGGTCTGGAGCATTTAGGTGTGTGTTAACACAGTGCCATGGAGGAGAAGCACTGATCTTAGAGAAGCAACTGCCCATCTCTCTGGCAGGTGTTATAAGGCCATTTCCTAACAAGTTTGAAGTTATTCTATTCAAAGATTATTCACAAAAGGAAACCATTTACAACAGCCACCAGACGTCACAGCACAGCACAGAACATGAAAGCGTGGCTTAGGTTTAAAAAGCTGCAACGGCAGAAATGACAAAACTTTGTGGAAAAATGTCCTTTGGATAAATGAGACAGAAGAGGAGATGTGTGGTCATAATTCACAGCACCATGTTTGGAAAAAAATAAACAACTGTACTACTTGTAGTCAATGAGTTGACCCCAAACTCCTCTGTATACCAAAGTATTTGAGAATTAAATGTGAGACAGTCTCTCTGACAGCTAAAACTTGACTGAAACTATGTCATGTAACAGATAAATGTTTTTTTTTTTTTTTAAAACAGACTACAAAATAAAAAAGTGACTCAGTCAAAGTCCAGACCTCGATCTGATTGAAAGCCTTTGGTGGGACCTTGAGAGATTTGTGTATAAATGAATGTCTACCGTCTGAAAATGTCAAACAGAAAACAAATAAATCAAATTATAGATTCTAGAGGTGGTTTTAAGATGTACTGGGCCTCACACAACGACCATTCGTACGAACAGATTTGTTCTTAAGTCGAGCGTTTTAAGAGAATTTGCGCATTCGCCAATTTTTTTGAAAGTTTTCTTTCAGGTACGAACAGAATTTACGAGGGATCCAGACCTGTCGTAGGAGTTTCGTAAAATAGTCCGCTGTTATTTGAATCAAGTTTGCTTGACTAATGGATTGTATATTTAATTACTTTCAAGCAATCATAAATAAATATATACATTATACCCCATAATTATGCTGACATTACAGTGGAAACCGTATAGTGATCACGTTGGTCCAGAGCCAATTTGAACACTATAAGCGGTTGATTACTAAAACCGAATTTGTATTACAGTACAGGTATTTCACTTATTTTTTTATGCAAAATATCATCTAAATGCCATTTGTATCGTTTTTCAATGAGAAAAATGAAATGAAACGGATAGCTTCAGCATTTACTGAATTTTATTATCATGCAAGTTTAATTACATTACTGCGCAGTGCGCAGAAATACTGTAGGCTAACTCAAATACAGTACGTAACTTATTCTCTGCTGTGCCGCCGGTGCATTTTTTTTTTCTTACATGTCTGAAAAATAAAGTTTGAATTCAATCCGCCTTTCAGCAACCCTGCTCGGGTCTATGCTCCTCCGTACCGGTGTTCTGTCGATTTGTGCTACTTGGCGTGAAAACGAAACTTAGAAAATCGGCTCGGCGCATGCGCAAAACCACAAAGTAGCAATTCTCGACAAGTAGGAGAAATCTATCGCAAGCCAAAGCTGCCATATCCACACGTCGAGAGCACGCGCTATATATCTTAACGATCGCGTTCTGTTTTCTTATATCACGCGTGGTATAAGGACACCCGTAAAAAGCGCCCCTTACGGGACGCGCTGTATAATGCTTGAGCACGCGTGCCGAAATACACCACGCGTCCTCTAGATGCTCACCTCGTGACTATAGGGTGTTTTTCTTCCCCAAGTTTTTAGCTTCTTGTCTTAAGCCACTGCTTTTAACATCTATGCGATAGAAAAGGGGCGCTTTTTACGGGTGTCCTTATACCACGCGTGATATAAAAAAACAGAACGCGATCTTTAAGATATAGCGTGTGCTCTCGACGTGTGGATATGACAGCTTTGGCTTGCGATACTCTCCAGCACCCATCCTCGGACACATGCTCCTCCATGACTTCCTTTTTCCAGCCATGATTCGCGCGCTTGCTGCCCGGTGTCAACTCGTTACGTTAGCTAGCGAGGCAGAAGCATAGGGCAGAAGCAGACGTCCAGAAAGGAATCAAGGAAGTAAAAAATAAAATAGCTACACGTAGTTTTCAAATTATTTTTGCACATGTTTACATTCATAAAATGGCCAAAAATGAACATTATAAGCGGATTTCTTAATTACTATAAACGAATTATTTAAACAGCATTTAGAAATGATTCCGTCCCAAGCCTTTTGATCTATATAAGCGGTTGATTACTATATCCGTGACCACTATAAGCGGTTTCCACTGTATTTTGTTTGACTTAAATTATGCAGTAATTGGTTACTGTTAAGTTAACTGTTGTTGAGATAAGGTTAATTTAACTCTGTATATAACAAGGTCAATGGGAAGTGTAACCAGCGGCTGACTTGCTACTTTTGAAAGACTTAGCGCATCAGGCTCTTGGAAGAGAGCGCGTGTTCCGAGACGTGTAGATATCCTTGCGGAGACAGACGAATGGCTAACAACGCGATTTAGATCGCCAAGGACTGTGCTGCTGCAAATATGCAGCTTGCTAGAGCCACATCTCCCCTTGGTCATCAAAGCTCTCATCAGTTTATCACCCATGGTACATCAAATTCCCATATACCGCTATCGAACAAGTACAAATTAAGAGGGACTCTCAAGCCATAGACAAACATGGAGCTATGAGTTAACAGTGCAATAGTACGCGTTCATTCATTCATTTGGCTTAAAGTATTGGTGAAATAAAGACAGATAATTCCTTATTTATAGACTGTATTATCTATGCCCTGTTCTCTCCCGTTATATGGATATACGCGGATCTCGAGTAATTTAAATAGCTTCCGAAGGACGCCGATTTTCACCAAACTGTTATCGGTGAGTAGATGAACGTATTTTATGCCAGAAATAAGGTCCAGGTTTAAAAAAAACGAACTTCCCCTTTAAGAGCGTTTGTTGAATCTGATGTGGCATGTTTGTAAGAGACCTTTTTACGAAAAAAGTGAGAGAAATTTAGAAAAAAAAATGTTCTTGAATGAGGCCCATTGAATCCTAAAGTGTAGTTTTTCACACACTGCTTCCGTATTGCCTTAATCTTGGTTTCATGAATATTGAAAGTGAAATATTTCATGTGATGTTGTTCATCTGAGGTTGTATTTACCTCAGTTCAAGACTTTCAAGTTGATTTTATTACGTGTCCTGATGTATAAAACCTTTGGATTAATAGAGGCTTTATTCTTTCTTTTTCGCATGACTAAAGATGCATGAGAATTTGTTAGAGACACAGCTTTGTCCTAGCTTACCTACTAAGATAAATTAATTTAATGTTATTGCTTAATGTCTGTGTTTTAAACTAATTGGTATTTACACCTCGATATTAGTCAGTTGACAGTTAATTTGATTATCGTTTTGTGTTGTCGTTTCTGCTGGTGGTTAGAATCGTCGCCTCTCTGCAACTATCCTGGCTTCTTCCTGCTGTCAAAAACATGCCAGTTTAATTGGTGTTGTGTTTAATTATGTAGATGGTTGTTTGTCTCAGTGTGGCCACGTGATCTGCTTGATGTGTCCGCCAACCCGTCAAGGGTGTACCCTGCTGCTGGCATAGAAACTAAAATTTAAACTGTCAACTCACTGTCTGAACTGTTCCTAAAATAATGTCTTTGAACATTGGCTTGAACATAAGATACTGATTATCTTCTTCTGTTTCAGCTGAGTTATTTTAAACATCTGCTGTTTGGAGTTATACTTTCCAACCAACTGTGGGGATTGACTGAACACAAACTAGCCTCATTTAATCTGTTAATCACAGGGCTCTCAAGTCACACGCAATGAGCGTGAAACACACGCATTTCAACAAGTTCACACGCCACACATGCCATTTCTAACGCTGAGAAATGATCAACTTTGTCGCACAGAAATTCTAATGGCCTATACTATAAACAAGTCAATGGCAGGTTACTGTGCGCTAGTACAGCTCAGAACTATAGCTCTGGTATAGCTGTCTTGATTTAGCAACCCATCGGCAAATCACAAAATAGAATTTCTCAGCCAATCAGAAAACAGAATTTCTTGTTGCCTGGTGAGGTCTGGAATAGCTTTCAGCTGCAAGCACGTGTGCAGAAGTTGTAGACGAGCTGGAGGTGGAAGAGAACCGTCAGGATCATCAGCAGGTCATATCTTCATTTATTTGAATCTTTTATTAGTTACTATAGTTTTCCTACTCTTTGTAAAAGACCAATACCTGCCGATTAAAGTGTTTGTTGGAGTAGTAGGCCTAAATACTCAGCACACACCCTTTGACATGAGCAACTTAATGAAAAATGAAAAATATGTAGGAGTGTAATTAGGCTTCTGTGGTTAATTTTTTTCAAAGGTGACTGGTATGAGCCCAAGGCTATCTACAATTGCCATACTGGTATTAGTTCTGCTGGGCTCTCAAGTCTCACGCAATGAGCGTGAAACACACGCATTTCAACAAGTTTGCACGCTCACACGCCACACATGCCATTTCTCACACTGAGAAATGATCAACTTCGTCGCACAGAAACTCTAATGGCCTATACTATAAACGAGTCAATGGTAGTGATGGGTCATGCGCATGTAACGGAGTGGTAAGGACAGGAAAAGTTTTAAACTTCAAATTTCAAAGCTTTTCTTGCTTCGAACCAGACTACGCCACCCTGGGAGAATATTGGGAACTACAGACCAGGGACTGTACAAGAACCTCATATTTGACCCCCACACAAGTTCTACTGCATTAAACAGGAAACGTGGATTCCGTAACAAAATTACTTTTTATTAACAATCTTCGCATATAAATATTAAAGCAGACACTTAAAATGTTTCCCAACCACTTGCACGCACACTCACGCTCGCTCACACCCACACACACAAATCTGTAGACAAGTAAAGGGTTCTCGACACAGGGCAGGTGCACCCGGGAGGGGGGGAAGCTATACTAAGCCCCCTGTACAGGCCTTGGGTAAGTACACACAAACATGCGTGCTCATGCACACAGTAAGTGAAGGTGAATTATGGCACTCACTGCTGGAACACTCACACAAAGGTAACACTGCACTGCAATTCACTGCACACAACGTGACCGGAACCACCACCAGGGGGAAAGAGGACCTCCCTCCCGGATTACCTGCACCTGTTAACAAAAGAACAAGGGGAAATGAGGGGAATAAAGGGCCTGCCACTTTACCAACAAATAAAGACCAACAAAATCAACAAAGAGACAATTTGCGGGATCAATGCAAAATAAATGCAACCGCCACAGGCCATGCGAAGTTGCTATAGGCGAGAGTCACACTGGTGGACAGAAGTAACAACAGCAGGCCAGGGACACTGATGTGTGAGGTCTACACACCCACAGGGAAGTTACAAACAAAAGGAAAATAATACAAATTGAAATACTCAACTCAATCAAAAGAAAATGTCAAAACAAGGAAAGAGCATCCCACAAAGAAATAGACAAAATAAACAAATGAATCGTGCTCTCACCACGATATACCAGGACACTCACTCGCACAGACTAATAGTTAACATTCACACACACACATTCACACTTTGACCTTGGCCACAGTCGAGCACCACCAGCGCGGTTGAGGCTAGAACTAGCCCCACAATGGGCCGCTTAACAGCTTCAGAGTGATAACGGGTGATGACGGGGCACAGCGTCGCGTGAAGTCGAAGCAATTGCCCGGGTGGGACAAAACAGCAACAATCCCGAGAGAACTTGGAATCAGCAGCTACACCCAGGCGCCTACAAATACAGAGCATAATGTGATGTAACTGGGCCATTGTACTAGTTCTAACGGCGTGATGGGAAGTTGAAGTGTTATACTCACGTTCCAAAGCAGCAGGAGGAGAGGAGGGAGACTATATAGGCCGACGAGCAGGAGGAAATTCATAAACCCACGCTACAAAAATAAAACATCGTTTAGAACCGAGTTAACATTCAAACACCTAACAAGCAGTTAGCGACGCGAGGGTGGCCAACCTATTCATTCTTTTGGCTTAAAGTATTGGTGAAATAAAGACAGATAATTCCTTATTTATAGACTATATTATCTATGCCCTCTTCTCTCCCGTTATATGGATATACGCGGATCTCGAGTAATTGAAATATCTTCCGAAGGACGCCGATTTTCACCAAACTGTTAGGGCCATTTCAGACCAGGGCGCCAAAGCGTGGCGGAACGGAAGCGATTTTCACCGGCGGAGGCGAAAATACATGGAAACAGATCTGTCCTTGCACACCGACGCGGCGGTAGTCGGGCGGTAGCGGCGCGGGAGACGCCTCCGTCCCGCGCTGCTTTTGGAAAATAGAACTCGAGCGGAATTTGGACGGCAGCGGCCGGCGGTGTCCCGTTGAAATGAATGGGGAATGAAGACAGGGCTGGAGCGGAACTACCGCGGCCGCGGACTGTCCGGTGTGAAAAGCCAAGTAGAACACACCTTCCCCTTTAAGAGCGTTTGTTGAATCTGATGTGGCATGTTTGTAAGAGACCTTTTTACGAAAAAAGTGAGAGAAATTTAGAAAAAAAATGTTCTTGAATGAGGCCCATTGAATCCTAAAGTGTAGTTTTTCACACACTGCTTCAGTATTGCCTTAATCTTGGTTTCATGAATAATGAAAGTGAAATATTTCATGTGATGTTGTTCATCTGAGGTTGTATTTACCTTAGTTCAAGACTTTCAAGTGGATTTTATTACGTGTCCTGATGTATAAAACCTTTGGATTAATAGAGGCTTTATTCTTTCTTTTTCGCATGACTAAAGATGCATGAGAATTTGTTAGAGACACAGCTTTGTCCTAGCTTACCTACTAAGATAAATTAATTTAATGTTATTGCTTAATGTCTGTGTTTTAAACTAATTGGTATTTACACCTCGATATTAGTCAGTTGACAGTTAATTTGATTATCGTTTTGTGTTGTCGTTTCTGCTGGTGGTTAGAATCGTCGCCTCTCTGCAACTATCCTGGCTTCTTCCTGCTGTCAAAAACATGCCAGTTTAATTGGTGTTGTGTTTAATTATGTAGATGGTTGTTTGTCTCGGTGTGGCCACGTGATCTGCTTGATGTGTCCGCCAACCTGTCAAGGGTGTACCCTGCTGCTGGCATAGAAACTAAAATTTAAACTGTCAACTCACTGTCTGAACCGGTTCCTAAAATAATGTCTTCATTGAACATTGAGAACATTGGCTTGAACATACCGATTATCTTCTTCTGTTTGAGCTGAGTTATTTTAAACATCTGCTGTTTGGAGTTATACTTTCCAACCAACTGTGGGGATTGACTGAACACAAACTAGCCTCATTTAATCTGTTAATCATCATTTAAATGTTAAAGCATACGCTTCTTTTAAACATTGTTGCGCGTTGATTGTGTCTTAGTTGACTGGCACAACCCTTGTGCAACATGAATCAAAGTTTATTTGTATTGTAATCTGGACTTTACCCCTCGCTTCACTTAACAATGAAAGTTCTGCATTTCAGGATGGTATAGAATAATTCTATCTCCACCCTAAGATATCAATCCCCGAATGCATGGTACAGAAAAAAAAAATTGTTTTCAAGAAGACATTAAGTGAATCTTTTAGGTGTTTTTTTTTGTCTTGATGCGTAGCTGAAACAGACAACTCCCAGAGGCTGCTCGACAATGATGCTGCTCAACACCTGAAGCTAAAGGAGAGGCAGCGCTTTTTTGAAGAGGTCTACCAGCATGATGTGGACAACTACCTCCCCTCAGCACACTTGCAGATTGACTGCAGGAAACGTGAGTGACCATTGTTCAACTGTACTTAAGCTGGGTTTTTTTCAAGAATAAGATACAAAGTGGTTATCAAATGTTTTCTACTAGCTTTATGTTTCATATGCTGTTTGCTGCAGCCCCCATGGGTAGTATCTCATCTATGGAGGTGAATGTGGATGCTCTGGAGAGTATGGATCTGATGGACATATCGGATCAGGAAGCCCTTGACGTGTTCCTAAACTCAGGCTCGGGAGCAGATGAGGGAGCGCTCGCATCTCCACTACCAGGTGCACTGTTGAAGACAAGAAACCTTCCATAATTATATGAAGTCTAAAACACTTAAATGGCAGATTTGGGCTTTTCTTTTCAGTTATTCCTTTTTGTGTATGATTTTGGGAACAAGATAAATCATCTCATGACTTTTTTCCCCATCACTTGTAAAAATGCAGTCCAAACAAAGAGGGTTAAAACGAATTTAAAAAACGACTTATGAACACCTACTTGCATTGGTGTGTGCACTCTTTTTTTTTTTATTGAGACTATGGCATTGCTCAAAATCAGTGAATCATATTCAGTTTGTAGTTACTGGTAGGTAAAAACCGGTCACAAGTTAAAAGGACTCTGACAGCGTATGAAGTTCAGCTCATCCTGTGGGGTTGATCAAGATTCATAAAGAAAATGCATGACTTAAACAGGCTCCTCTATCTGTGGCCCAGTGAAAGTGCTCATTCTTTTAAAGATCTTGAATACCTTACATGAATATGGGGAGATTCATAAATCAGGGAATTACACACTGGGTGCAAAATGTCCTTTAAACCATCAGACATGTTCCATTTGAATGGTTTCTAAACAAAAAGTAAAACACGGTTTCTCTATCAATCGTATAGCCTCAGCATCTGCTTTTTCCTGCTAATGGCAGACAACATCATACCACAGGGTTCACGTCATGCAACACAACGCATTCCTCTGACTTTTAGGAGAATAAGATAACAAACTTTGTTTCCTAAAAAGAGAAAATTCTTCTCGCCTTCAACTGCAAACCAGTGATTCAGTAAAAACTTAAAATCATGGTATCTCCTTGTTGAAAGGTCTGTATTTCAGAAGAGAGCTACAAATTACTCATAGCAATGGATATACTAACTGCATACACTAAGGAGAGAGATTATCAAATGAGATGTATGCCACAACACGTGGCAGCAAGAGACAGAACGTTGATTCGGGCGCCATGAGGAATTTGGCGACAGTGTTGAAGCAATTACTACTTGCTCACCGAGTTTGACGACATTTTCCCTGTATTATTCATGTATGTGCAGTGGGGAAAGATATAAGGTTAAAAGGTATGGGGTTTCTTCTCATTACAAAAACATTTTTACAAAAAGACACATAACGTACTGTAAAAGTTTTGCAATTTTTGTCCATAATCCACCGTGGTATGTCGGGCACAAAGCAGCACAGCACATCAACAAAAGAACACCATGAACTCACCATATAGCTACAACTGGAACTTTTCATTAAGAGAAGGGACTAAAGAAGAGCTACAGATACAAGTCATTTAAGGCGAAAAATCTATGCGTGCATGGACAGCTAAGGAGGATGAATTCAAATCAAATCAAATCAAATTTATTTGTATAGCAAATTTTGTGTACAAACAGTTCAAAGTCCTTTACATAAAATAAAAGTATTGCAGCAGGGAGTGCAAGAAGCATTAAAAATACATAAAATAATATAAAGAGAAACAAATAAAATCATTTAAATGAATTTAGAATCAGGCAACAGTCTAGATAAGTTAAAAGATATTTCATGCATAGACACATGAGAAAAGAAATGTTTTTAACCTGGATTTAAAAATGTCTCCATTTGGTGAAAGTTTAATCTCCACTGGCAGTTTGTTCCACTTGTTTGCAGCATAACAGCTAAATGCTGCTTCTCCATGTTTAGTCTGGACTCTGGACTGAACCAGCTGACCTGAGTCCTTGGATCTAAGAGCTCTGCTGGGTTTACATTCTCTGAACATATCACAGATGTATTTTGGGCCTAAACCATTCTGGGATTTGTAAACCATCAGCAGGCTTTTACAATCTATTCTGTGACTGACTGGAAGCCAGTGTAAAGATTTCAAAACTGGTGTGATGTGTTCAGATCTCTTAGTCCGGGTTAAAACTCTAGCAGCAGCGTTCTGGATGAGCTGCAGATGTTTAATGCTCTTTTAGGGAAGTCCAGTTAAAAGAGCATTACAGTAATGGAGTCTACTGGAGATGAATGCATGGATGAGTTTCTCCTGGTCTTTTTGGGAGAGGAAACCTTTAATTCTGTTGATGTTTCTGAGATGGTAAAAAGCTGCCTTGGTGACAGCTTTGATGTGGCTGCTGAAAGTCAGTCTCAGTTTTGTCTTCATTTAATTGTAGAAAATTCTCTCTCATCCAGGTGTTTACTTCCTCCAGACACTGACACAGTACGTCTGCTGGGCTGCAGTCGTCCGGTGACAGAGAGAGACACATAAAGTTGTGTATCGTCTGCATAACTGTGATAATTGATCTTAAAATTCTGCAATATCAGGGATAATTTCGCCTTTCGGCATTACAAGAAGCAAAAGCTAACTGTGCATGACCTCATCAAAGGAATGGTTTTTGCTTTCGAATGGATGCAAAACATTTTTAATGCACTGCACTCATCAAAATAGGACATGTTCTAACAGTTTCCAATTACAGAGGGCGAGGACGATGATGAGGATGAGGAGGATGAAAATGCAGAGGTCGTCTATAGGGAGCGTGCACCTCTGCAACGGCAAAGCGAAGTTTACCGTGGCTCACAGTCCCGCATTTCTTCAACATCGTCCGGTTCCAGTGACACCAGCGCGGGTGGAGCCGACACACCTGTGATCCAGTCGGATGATGAAGAGGTGCATGCCGACACTCTGCTACTGACCTCTGTTCCCCAAAGAAGGGTTGAAGAAACAGAGGAAGAAGATGAAGAGGAAAGATGTCTTCCAGTTCATCAACAGAAAAAATAGTTTTTTGTGCATTTTTTTTGTTGTTATGGGTTTGTCTTTAATGGGCTGAAAACCCCAGCATGGTTAACCCAGATGTGATTTGCTGTGTCTCTGGCTACTGCGGCTTTCTCTTTAAGACACATTGCCAATCTTTTTTTTTTTTTTTTCCTGTGAGTTCTGTGGAATACGCATTTGCATAGTAACTTGGTATTGTCACGAGTCATTCCACTTGTCTGTACAAGCTCGCTCTGGCAGTAATTCAGTGAGTTCTTGCTATTCCACAGCTCGAGGGCAAACCCATTTTTTCTTGAAAACACATAACTGCCATTTGAAGAGTAAGAATCAAAGCCATGATCATCAAACAAACACAAACACTGTAACCTTGTTTCAAAAGAGTAATGAGGAACATGGTGTCTTGTGACTGCAAAAATGCTTTTTTAGGTACCTGTTGCGTGCATGTGGAAACTATATTCAGCATTATGAATGGAACTGTTTTTGTCAACGCATGCCATTATGTTCGGGTTAATATTTACTTAATATGTTCCTTCTTCTGAACTATGCAGGCAACACCTTCATACAATGTGCTCCTGCCCTTCAAATGAAACAAAAGTGTAGAGCCAGATATTTATTATCACAAACATGATCAACAAAGAGAGGATGACTCTGCTTACAGAGCTTCGTGTGTTCATGCAGTGTTAAGTATGTGCGCCTGATTGTATGGAGTTATGAGTGAGTAAGAGGCTGTATATCGTAACAGCTGTTGCCTAGGTTGATCCTAAAGTTTCTTTTCAAAACAACCTGTTTACACTGTCAACAATGATGTGAATCTTTTTCCCCTTTTACGTTGAAGTGCTTTTAGATGACATTTGTTGTGATTTGGCGCGATATAAAGAAAACTGAATTGAATTGAACATTTTAAATATACATTGAAAAATAAATGATTTCCTACTGAAAATTATACCTTTTGACTGTTGACTTCCAAAGTACTTTAAAGCAGTTACAGTACTTTAGCCCATTATGACCAAAGACGGTTTCACATAGGTCAGTCTGTTGCTAAGTTCTCCAGAGTTTTTGAGAAAAGAGAGGTTACTGCATTGGTGTTTTACCCCTTGAATCAATTAATTTGTTTCTAACTTCCAAAATATAATTGCAGATGGAAAGTTTTCAAACCCTTACCGGTTTTCCACATTTCACTATTCCAAATATGATTTGAGAAATGATTAAATATGTTTTCTCATCAATCCTCAAGCAGCTATTTAGAATGATGAATAAAGAAAACATTGAAATATCCCATTTGAATAAGTATAGAGGCCCCTGTGTTGTTACACAACTGACATTTGGTACATCATTCTCTTTAGTCTTGATAATATGACTAGATTTCACCAATAAAATCAACTCAAGTTTATGTGTACAGTGTTGCACATTTCATACACCTGGGGTCCGTTTCACAAAGCAGGTTCAACCAACTCTGAGTCTATTCCTGATCTCTGAGTTGATCTACTCTGAGATAGAAAACCCTGAGTTTTCGGTTCCACAAACGCTGATTTGAGTGAGGTTAATCAACTCTGAGTAGGTTCACCTTGAGTTTAGCGCGTGCACCACAACTTTAAAAAGCCAGCATCAATGGAGCCCCGATTCGACGAGTCACCTTGGCAACGGGGAAGAGGAGGGGCTACGTTCTTCACCAACCTCGAATTGGAAATCTTAATGCGCTCATACGGCGAGTTTCAATACGTTTTTAGAAATAAGTGCAACACCGTTGCAGCAGCAAAAGTGTAAGTTTAAATGTAGTCCTTTGCAATCACAATAATATTACAGGGAAACTGCTTGAATGGTAGCCCATTCATTTATTTCATTTAGGTGCAATCTCGCGGGGGAGAAGCGCTCTTGGCAGTTTAAGATGAAATATAAAAACATTGTTCAAACAGGTGATATCTCGGCATGGAGGTACCTCATTTTGATCATGTTTTACACTGTAAAGTAAATATTAAGTGGCTATTTGTAACACCATTTAAAAGATACCTGTTGAGACAGGGAAACACGAGTTAATGACCACAATAATGTGCCCAGTACATAATATCATTTGAGAAATTAAACGGGGGAAAAAGAGTAAAGTGAGGAAAGGTGTGACAGATGAGGCCCCCCAGCAGTCTAGGCCTTTAACAGCTTAACTATGGGATGTTTCAGGATCACCTGAGCCATCCCTAACTATAAGCTTTATCAAAAAGGAAAGTTTTAAGCCTGGTCTTAAAAGTGGAAAGGGTGTCTGCTTCCCTTACATTTACTGGCAGCTTATTCCACAAGAGAGGGGCATTACTTTTAGAAACTCTGGGAACCTCAAGTAAAGCTTCAGTTTGGGAGCGAAGTGCTCTGTTAGGAAAATATCTTATTATGAGATCTTGAAGATATGATGGAGCTCGGTCATGAAGAGCTTTATATATTTTCAACTTTATTTCCAGACTCAGGGTCCATTATATATGAGGAGAATAATCTTAAATTCTATTCTGAATTTAACAGGGAGCCAATGAAGAGAAGCTAAAACTGGAGAAATATTATCTCTCCTGTTAGTTCTCATCAGAACTCTGGCTGCAGCATTTCGGATCAGCTGAAGGCTTTTCGGAGAATATGTGGGACAGCCCAATAATAAAGAATTACAGAAGTCCAATCTTGAAGTAACAAATGCATGGACCAGTTTTTCTGCATCAGCCCGAGACAAGATGTTCCTGATTTTAACAATATTACGAAGGTGAAAGAAGGCAGTTCTAGAAACCTGTTTTATATGTGAGTCAGATGATAAATTTTGGTCAAAAATAACTCCAAGGTTCCTCACTGGAAATACCATCCAAGTAACTAATACCATACCAAGAAATACCAACTAGAGTAACTATATAGCTAGACAATTTCTCCCTAAAGCGCTCAGGTCCAAAGATAACGACTTCAGTTTTGTCTGAAGTCTGTTAACAATTACATTTTAAGAAGGAGAAGTTCCACCTCCTCCCATTTCAACAGTTAAATACTTAAATACAAAGAGCCTCAGGGCCGTTTACCTGAAAACACTAGGTAGAACATTTTTTTCAGAAAGAGGGAATAAGCTTTTCAAAATCTGGGACAAAAGGTCAGTTAATCACAAAATCAGATTACACAAACTAAAAATGAAATGATCCCTGAAGCCCAGACTAAATATGATTCAGGTTATTTTAATCTTTTGCAAAGAGGATGTTTCTGTTAGTGCAGCTCACAGTTAAATAAAGCCGTCACACAGCTCATAGTTCAATCCTTGTACAGCTGCTGTGTAAAACTAAATTACAGGGCAATTCATGAAGTGACTGTGTGCAGCCGTTCACTGACTGGTGGGAAGTACACAGTGTAATTTGAAGTTTGTTCCACAGCTTGACCATTACTGGAATTTGGGGGCAGATGGCACATATACAGGGCTTAAGTTTGAAATTGACCAATTGTTGTCCCAAAAATATGCTTATTGAATATGAATGTATATCATTTGAACTTTTATGTAACCAGGAAAAGTTTCATGAGATAAAACATTTTTTTCACGACTTTCATGATCAAGACATCAGACAGCACAACTACAACAGCCTACGCATACAGACATTTGACACAAGCATAAGAGTAAAATAAATAAAAAAAAGCCAAAATATGTAGATTTGAAAGTGTCTGCCTCTAAGTCATATAAGAATGTGTTTAATTGTGTTGAAAGAAGCGATTTCAAAATTACTTCCATGCAACAGAATTAGTGCCAGGACTGAACCCTGAGGAACACCCAGGTCACATCAATCAGGCCAGAATTGAAATAGTCTGCTTCCACACACAGATCCACCTGACCAGTGTTTTCCCAAAATGAGAGAAGTATATCTATGAAAATTTATCAAAATAATCACTCTACTAAGGAGGAAAAAACAAAGACTATCAAACTTTGATCTTTAAACTAAAAATCACTCCTGCTGCAGGGGAAAACAAAAAACCTCTCCTGTAAAAATAGGAGGCACTAGAGTATGAAACCTTATTCAAAACAAAAGATCACTCCACTAGGAGGAAAAAGCAAAAACGCTATCAAACTTAAATTATGCTTTGTCAAGATTATCTTACAAAAGTTATTCAAAAACAAAAACTCGCTTAGCGAGGTATTGGTCAAAACTATGGCTTGGTACATGGACTATGGCTTACAAAGGCGAGAGTGAAGCACGTTGGGGACAACAGATACAACACACTGGCACAAGACAAGGGGAGACGCTGACTCTTATACACACAGGGTTAACAGGGAACAGGTGGAATCATTCATGCGACAATCAGACTGGAACACGAGAGGAAGGGCAAGTGACCTGAAACGAGAGGGGAGTTAATCTTTCAAAATAAAACGGGAAATGACGAGACATGACATGGAGACGAGACAAAAAACCCACTTGACCTCACCGCGGTGTGACAAGCTCAGCCACAAACAGAGAATGAACAGAAACTCGAGTAAGATGTTTCTATGTCCCAACATCCTGGTTACTGTTGAAATTCTCAAAACCAGGATAAGACCTCATCCAGTTTTCTGAAAGTAGAATTGTTACATGTACAATGTGTAAGCAGTCAGAACCATGACACTGCTGAGTATTAAAACGTAGTTTCTGTCAGGCATAGCAAAAACATTTAATTCCAATTAGTTAAGGGAATAAGAAGTATAGAACAAATTAAATGATACAAAGAGTGCTGTGATTCAGTACTTGCTTGTGTACATCTTGGCAACTAATGACACTCAAACTATCTCTTGCTGAGTCTTTTATTAAAGTTGTGAAAAATGTTGTTTTTAATGCATTACACCCTTGAGATATCTTCTTGTTGATAAGATGTGAATTTGAATAAAGTGAATGGATTTGACATACAAGGGAGTGACACCAAAAGTTTGGTACTTGGCAACCAACTCAAGCAAGATTTATTTTTCTTTCAGTGGGTGATTTTTTTTCTTTTCTGTGCCCTATGGGCTTATTGTTTTATGATTGAGTTAATTTCTTTGCCATTCTCGTGAGCCTCACCTGAATGATTGTGCCTAGTCAAGAGACAGCCAGCTGTTTTGCATAAAAAATAATATTAGGCCTTATGCCCTACAGTATCTAATTTACACAATAATATCACAACACAATACAACCCTTAGGTACAGGGCTGTTTTATGGACAATTATGAGCTAAATATCACCAAATCAATTCATACTCAGCATACTCAACCTTACAACACCTCATCATCCACAATGGCTACCACTGTACAGTGCCTTGCAAAAGTATCCCCCCCTGGCTTTTTACCTATTTTGTTACATTCCAACCTGTAATTTAAATGTTTTTAAATATTATTTATGTGGTGGATCTACACAAAATAGTCTACGTTGGTGAAATGAAATGAGAAAAATATATATTAAAAAAAGAATTAAAAAAAACAAACTGAAAATTGGCATGTGCATATGTATGCTATGAAGCCTCTAAAATGTTCTGGTGCAACCGATTACCTTCAAAAGTCACATAATTAAGTGAAATGGAGTCCAACTGTGTGCAATATAGATGTCATGTGATCTGTCAGTATAAACACACCTTTTCTGAAAGGCCCCAGAGGCTGCAACACCACAAAGCAAGAGGCATCACACCATGAAGTCCAAACAAGTCAGGGACAAAGATGTTGAGAAGCACAAGTAAGGGTTGGGTTATAAATAAATATCAAAATCTTTAATGATCCCCGGGGCACCATCAATTCCATCATCCTCAAATGGAAAGAACATGGTATCGCGACAAAGCTGCCAAGAGAGGACCGCCCACCAAAACTCAGGCATTAATCAGAGAGGCAGCACAGAGACCAAAGGAAACCCTGAAGGAGTTGCAGAGCTCGACAGCAGAGACTGGCATATTGGTCCATAGGACCATAGTAAGCCATACACTCCATAGAGCTGGGCTTTATGGAAGAGTGGCCAAAAAAAGCCATTACTTAGATATTTGGGACATTTGGGTGGTAGATATTTGGGACATTTGGACATTAAAGAAAGAAGTTTAAAAAATATGGAGACAGAAAGCACTTTTACGTTAGCCTGGCTGACGCGTCCACAATCTCGATGAGATGGTGGTCTGGGAACTAGGTGTGCATTTTCTCGTATTTGAGGCGTGGTTTACGAATGCCTAGAGCCATTTATTGGGCGCTACGAATGTCTATCAAATGACGTCAGGTTCTTCCCATGCTGCTTTGCGCGCGATTCATAGCCAATTGTATCACTTATACCAGATGACAACAGAAATTCGACGAGGAAGAAGAAAAAAATGGAAAATAAAAGTAAACTTGCGCTCTAAGCTACTTAAACTGACAACAAAGTAGGCCTATATGCTATATTCTACATGAATTTTTATGTTGTAGAGTTGTGAATTTATTTTAATAATGGAGAAATTGAGCAGCCTTGCTTTGTTGTCTACAGTAGTAGATCAACCCTCATCTTACTTTGAAGCTCCCAGCTCCCAGAAGTGACGTCAACGAAGCTTTAGCAGCAGAAAAGCTATCAGGCTTGTGTTGATGATAATAATAAACTCCTGGACTATGTACAAACTTCCAAATGCATCGTTTTGTGAGTACAGACCATATTTGTACAACTGTAGAAGTTTGGTGTCATGACATGTGATTTTAGTGTGGTAATTTTGGAGATACTGCCAGGGTCCGTTAGCGCTTGTACTAAGCTATTCGGGATAACTCGGTAACTCAGCTGATGTTCAGCCAATATCGGAAAAACTTCGGGTGGGCTACTTGGCTGGATGTCACGGTTCAAATGACCCTAGGGTGAATCTACTCCGAAACACTTTCTAAGGCTGCATTGAACGGTAACGTTGTGTCCGCTGTCATGTTGGATTAACGCTCTACAAGCTTCGGTGTAGCGCATAGACGTCGTCATCGTCTTGCTGCCCCCCCCCCTGTTCTGTGATTGGTTCCCAAACTCTAGCAAAAATAAGGGCGGTGGTTTCCAGGCTGACTTTGCAGTGAGAATGAAATCGAGCGCAAAGCAGCATGGGAATTCCCAGGCTACTTTTACGTGATAATAGAAAAAAAAACCTACCTTGCATGCAAACTGCAAGCATGCATTGAGTTTCTCAAAGCTGGGCTAACACACCCAGATGATGTGGTTGTGAATCAGCCCTCTGCATAGTTACGTTCAACAAGACTCAAATAGACCTATAGTTTTAACATAGTGTCAGATGGCTAAATGCGACATAAACGGTGATTGAAAATGAGTTGATTTAGACTGCGTGGCAACACGTGGCAGTTTTAAGCATTTTCAGGCTGTCGCTCTGCTGTAATAAAATTCTAATCTACAGTCCCCTCCAAAAGTATTGGAACAGCAAGGCAAATTCCCTTGTTTTTGTTGTTCACTGAAGACATTTGGGTTTAAGATCAAAAGATGAGTATGAGACAAGAGTTCAGAATGTCAGCTTTTATTTCCTGGTATTTACATCTAGATGCGTTAAACAACTCAGGATATATCACCATTTGTATTACACCACAGCATTTTTAGGTGAGCAAAAGTAAAGGAACAAATAATCTTAAAGTAAATAACCTTTAATATTTGGTGGCATAAGCCTTGATTGCAATAACTGCCTCAAGCCTGCGACCCATCGACATCACCAAACTGTTGCATTCTTCATTTGTGATGCTATTCCAGGCTTTTACCGCAGCTTCTTTCAGTTCTTGTTTGTTTCGGGGGGTTTCCCCCTTCAGTCTCCTCTTCAAGAGGTGAAATGCATGCTCTATCGGGTTAAGGTCAGGTGATTGACTTGGCCAGTCTAAAACCTTCCACTTTTTCCCCCTGATGAAGTCCTTTGTTTTATTGGCAGTGTGCTTTGGGTCATTGTCCTACTGCATGATAAAATTCCTCCCGATTAGTTTGGATACATTTCTCCGTAAATTGGCAGACAAAATGTTTCTGTACACTTTGGAATTCATTCTGCTGCTACCATCATCAGTTACATCATCAATAAATATTAATGAGCCTGTTCCAGAAGCGGCCATGCATGCCCAAGCCATGACATTACCTCCACCATGCTTCACAGATGAGCTTGTATGCTTCGGATCATAAGCAGTTCCTTTCTTTCGCCACACTTTGGCCTTTCCATCACTTTGGTAGATTAATCTTGGTCTCATCAGTCCATAAGATTGTGTTCCAGAACTTTTGCGGCTCATCTCTAGCCTGGGAATTCCCATGCTGCTTTGCGCGCGATTTCATTCACACTGCAAAGGCAGCCTGGAAACCACCGCCCTTATTTTTGCCTGAGTTAGGGAACCAATCACAGAAGGGGGGGGGGCAGCAATACGATGACGACGTCTATGCGCTACACCGAAGCTTGTAGTGTTAATCCAACATGGCAGCGGACACAACGGTTTGATGCAGCCTTAGAAAGTGTTTTAAGTAGCTTAGAACACAAGTTTACTTTTAAAAAAAGAGCAACGTTTGGCGTTGAAAGATTTCATTGCCTTCTTACTCGTCGAATTTCTGTCGCTCTACATACAGAGCATCTGGTATAAGTGATACAATTGGCTATGAATCACGCGCAAAGCAGCATGGGAAGAACCAGACGCCATTTGATAGAAATTCGTAGCGCCCAATAAACGGCTCTAGGCATTCGTAAACCACGCCTCAAATACGAGAAAATGCACACCTAGTTCCCAGACCACCATCTCATCGAGATGTGGACGCGTCAGCCAGGCTAGCTCATCTCTGTACTTCTTTGCAAATTTCAATCTGGCCTTCCGATTCTTACTGCTGAGGAGTGGTTTGCATCTTGTGGTAAGTCCTCTATATTTCTGCTCTCGGAGTCTTCTTCGAACAGTGGATTGTGATACCTTCACCCCTGCACTGTGGAGGTTGTTGGTGATGTCACTTACTGATGTTTTGGGGTTTTTCTTTACAGCTCTCACAATATTTCTGTCATCAACTACTGTTGTTTTCCTTGGCCGACCTGTTCGACGTTTGTTGCTCAGTACACCAGTAGTTTCTTTCTTTTTCAGGACATTCCAAATTGTTGTGCTTGCTATGCCCACTGTTTGTCCAATGGCTCTGATTGATTTTCCTTCTTTTCTCAGCTTCAAATTGGCTTGCTTTTCTCCCATAGACAGCTCTCTGGTCTTCATATTGGTTTATCCTCTTTAACAAGAAATTCAGTCTTTATAGGTTTAAACCCAGGCCAAAAGTAGACTAGTCATGCAGAACTATTTATTGTTTGAACAATCAACCTTAAAGGCAACACCTGGTCAACAAGAAACACCTGTCAGTCACATGTTCCAATAGTTTTGCTCACTTGAAAAATGTGTGGGTTCGCACAAAGGGTGGTATGTCCTGAGTTGTTTAACACATCTAGATGTAAATACCAGGAAATAAAAGCTGACATTCTGAACTCTTGTCTCATACTCATCTTTTGATCTTAAACCCAAATGTCTTCAGTGAACAACAAAAACAAGGGAATTTTCCTTGCTGTTCCAATACTTTTGGAGGGGACTGTATAACAGCAGCATCATCTGACAAAATCATCATGCAGGTAATTTATGAATGTAGAGAATTTCTTTCTTCATACACTCCACAGCATCACAGTGTCAGATATATTCAAGTCACTAACAGGATTCCAGTCCGGCGCACATACTTGGACCGTCATCCGATTTCTAACTTGACATTAAAAAAAAATCCTCTTTAGCTGATAAACAGGTACATTGTTATTGCTGTTCATATCATCACTTCGTGAGAACTAATTTAACACGTTTAACCCCCTCTGGCTAAATCACACAAGTCTGCCTTTTTTTTTCCCTACCCCAGAGCACTAGATTAAAACTTCATTACAGTATCACTGGTTTTGTGAATCATACACAGCAGTCTGTTCATGCATAAATGTATATCACTATATGATGTGGGAAGTGC
The DNA here is from genome assembly GCF_027942865.1 of Odontesthes bonariensis. NCBI lineage: Eukaryota > Metazoa > Chordata > Actinopteri > Atheriniformes > Atherinopsidae > Odontesthes > Odontesthes bonariensis. Next base: position 25,236,159 of record NC_134515.1, read on the forward strand.
TGTTGTCTGAATACAAATGAGGATATAAGTAACTATATATACTATCGCTGAATACTGAGTTTCTGCAACCACTCCTATAAGCCCTTATACACATACCATAGTACTGACAAGACAGGTTAGCCAAACATGAGATGATGTTGATGGGATTTCACAAGAGTACAGATGTGACAGCTGTGTGAATAATACTTTTATGTGCATTTTACCCTGCTGGCTTTCTTGCCTCATTGAGTAACTGCAAAGCCATGTGAACTTTCTATGGAATGTGTATTGTCGATCTAACAGCCTGTGGACCTGTAGCCTACTCCTCTCAGTCTACCTGGTTGGAATGCAACCTTATACAGATATAAAGTGCTTAAAACACAAGAAAAAAAAGTTACAGGAATTTGCAGCACTCTTTGATTGCTCTGCCTAATCAAGATTTGACTTTTTTAGAAACAAGAAGACAACAGCTGCTCCGCTGCAAACGATAAGTTAAAGTGTAACACGATGAGACTGACATAAAACAAAAACAAACAAAATGGTCTCTTCCTTAGAAGAGGCCTGGATATTTATCTTATTTTCATTCTCAATTGGTTTGCTTGCCACACACTGCATTTGTCCCATTTTAAAAACCTTTAGCATTCATATAACATATTAAATATGATAACCCTGCTCGTGACTGACCTCTGTCCTTAACAATCCCCTTTTAACGACTGTATTTTTCTTTTACTTTGCTTACATTTTACCTTACCTACCACTCTCACCTTAAACACACAAAGGATTTCTAACTCCTCAGCATGGGAAAATGTCTCAATCTCGGCAAAAGGCAGGCTAAACATCGTCCTGATTATATTTACAATATATAGTGTAATACGTAATACTACATTAAATCATGCACATTTCCCCTGGTTCAGTCCTCTTCAAACCATCTTTTGTGCCGCTCCAACATAATCCACATCTATTTTCAATATAATCATTAAAGTGTGCTCTTTCACTAACTTTTACCAACCTTACCTACCTACGAACCTACCTTTTATCATTGACATTAGTAGATGATAACTTCATAGCTTTGGTATGTACAGTTTAATCCTTTGACACTATTTTAATTGAGCAACTGTAAGTCCAAGTGGTGTCAACACTGCTGGCAGTGGAAGTGTACGGGTACGTGAAAAAGAACAGAATGTACCAAGTGCACATGACTGCTGCCTATAGCATATACATTACCAGGAATCTGGTAAAGAGGAATAGTTGATTCTATAGCTTTGTCTAAAACGACGTAACCCGTAAATTTGAGCTCTGTACATGTTATGTAGGTCAGACCTAAACAACACACGGTAACTTGAGCTACAGACCAGGAGGTTGTACACCTGATATAAGCCCCGTGTATGTGCACAGTAAAAGTTCATTCTGACACTAAATAAATAGATGAATATTTGTAAAAGCAAGTGCACAGGAAACCATTTATAAAGCACAACATCGGCTGGCGCTGTCTTGGATAAAAACTGGATATATACATAATGCATTTAAGGTAGGCCACTGGAATCAAACAGCCCTTTGTTTTTTCAGCCAATCTCCTGCCTGCAGGCAATGTGGGCTTGTCCTCTCTGAGGCTTACTCAGGCTATGTCTGGCTCGTTCAAAGCATTTCCACAGTGGATAGCAAGCAGTGTGGACAACAATGAGGAGCATTTCCCTGCTACTCTTGGTAAGCACAAAATTTCCTATGATGTGAATATACATATATAATATTATTATAACTAGTAATACATTTAATATCAACACACTTGGGACATTTAACTTGGAAACACTTGAAAAATACAAAGACTTGTATTGCTAGTGATAAGGAAATAAGAGTTTATCATGTCAACATGTACTCTGAACTTTGAACGGAAGCAGTCGCAAAACCAGTTTTATGCATTATATCATGTAATCGCAGGTTGTGCTTTGCACCACAATGCAGAACAGTTGTACTGAGAGATACATTTTTGATGTTGTCTCCAGCACTGGTCATTGTCAAAACTCAATTCCATTTGTGGTGTTATTTAAGTATTTTCTCTGTAGATTAATCAGCTCTTATATTGCTGATTTTTTTTTTAACTTCGGGTGATATGTTTATCCTTCTGTCCATCCATTTTGGAGCCAATCCCAGCTTGGAGATTAGTTTATATTATGATAAAAAATAATGATAAAAAAAAATCTAAATTATAAATGTATTTGTTAATGCATAGACTCCTAGATACCTGCTCTCAGGTAAACATCAAACAGATTGGGGGCCAGATATATTTCTGTTTACTTGGTTTTAGACCTTTGAAATGTCAGCAGCTCCACATATTTCAGTGATTCACATCCTTTTCACTTGAGGTTGTGTAAGATTGTACCATTGCTACATGACATTGGCCAACTACAGGCAAGGTAGCACCATCCTAGTATGTTCTTTCATGTAGCAACAAACGAACTGTGATGGAGAGACATAGAATGTGTATAAAGATGGATGACCAAAAACATAATTGCCTCCATACTTTGGCAATTAAATATTAAATGTCGCTCCCCAAATTTTCAAACGCATTGCATTTAACACCGCAGTATTACAGGTTCACTTTATTTATTTATTTTAAAATCGCTGTCTATATATGTCTATTAACTAGCAATCTGGTCAAAATAAAGTTCTTTATTTGAAGCACAATTCTACAAACTTACTGAACTTAACTTACTGAAAAAGTGTTGGTGCTTAAAGTGCTTCACTGGCCTGAAATTTAAACTTAAAACATCTCAAGATAAATGAAATAAAAAGAAAATCTAAATTAAAATTGCAAGTGTTTTAAGGGCTTCAGACTGAACATCTCATGGCATAATGTTTTATGGACTATCCTCCATTGCAGTCACATGCCCCTCGGATGGCCAACTCCTGTAGTTGGTTTAAATATATATATATATATATATATATATATATATATATATATATATATATATATATATATATATATATATATATATATATATCAGTATATTCACCGGTCTTCCTCTCCTCAAGATACGGCCGTACACACTGACGCATTCCTGAACGATCAGGAATGCCATGTACTCACTGTTCGCAATTAGCACAGACGTCTTTTTTTTCAATGTATCTGCGATGACTCCTATAAATTGCGCGCACGCGACATCATTGCTGTACGTCGGGTTTATGTTCAAGCCATTTTTCTTCTGAAGAATTATTTCGGACTTGAACTTAGTGAAGGGAACTTTTGCAATATGGTAGGCAACGTTAAACTTGATTATCATCTCGGCCTCGTCCGATGATGTGTTTGCTGCTGCCTGCTACTGAAAGGCAGCGGGGAGAGGGGACACTGAGCAGGTAATGTGTTTCATAGATGCGTGCGTTGTGCTTTTTCAGCGTTTCAGTTCGAAATGTATTAGAACCAGTCATGGTTGCACTATTGCCACACTTTACAGTAAATGCAGTGCATTATATTATCGGCTTTACTGTATTTTAGCCATGGTAAACTGGTCAAGCCACTCTCTTGTAAATGTATACACTTTACCCCTTTTAATTTCAGTTGGTTCGGGCTCGGAGTCGATCGTGTGTGGCTCATTATCTGATGCTAGCTCCGGACCTGGGCTTGACATAACGTGGGAGGTTGATGGCTCCGTGTCAGAGCATAGGGTTGCCAACCGTCCCTTGAAAAACGGAATCGTCCCGTATTTAGAAACAAAAGCACCTGTCCCGTATTGAGCTGAAAAGGGACGCACTTTGTCCCGTATTACTGTGAGAATCTAAAAATGGGCAGTATCATGCCAATGGAAATTAATAACAGGGCAGGGGGCTTTATATAAAAATGTACGGTAAACTTTTTCCCAGGCCCTGTCCTGCTCTGTGACCAATGAGCTGACAGCATATTCATACACGAGAATACGCTGTCAGCACATTGGTCGAGGAGGTACTGAGAAGATAGCGGAAGACAACAAAGCAGCATACATGGCAGTTACGCAGACTCCGACACCACTTTAAGCAGTGGGAGACAAAGTACTCAACTCCAAAAGTATTGATACTCATGGTCAAATCTTACTCAACTACAAGTAAAAGTCGCTCAAAATTTTACTCAAGTTAAAGTACTGAAGAACTTACTTTTAAAAGTACAAACTACATTTTCTAATATCAGTACATTGCTGTGGGCTATTGTTTTCTGAATGCTTTTACAGAACCATGTAACTCTGAAACCACTTAATGATGAACTGACATGTAGACTTTTTGCACCACTCTGCTACAAAATAACAACAACACAGCAACTATGAGCTAACAGTGCAATAGTACTTTTACTCAAACGGGGAAAAACCTTTTTTCATTCATTCGTCTTAAAGTATTGGTGAAATAAAGACACAGATCCAGGTAAAAAAAAAAACGAACTTCTCCTTTAAGAAAGATACTTATTTTATTCAGTTAATTTTGTTATTTTAAGTGAATTGCTGGATAATAATTAGTTTTCCAGGTGTTCATGTCACTCAAAAATATGCATCTAATTCAAATTAGGTTCGAGTCAAATAGTTAAAAAATTGTTTCACTCACAAAAAAAAGGGGCTAAAAAATTCACCAGGCTAGGAAGGGTGAAGGCAATCGGTTTCGGCTGGCCCTTCTAATGAGGTGTCCCTTATTTATTTTTCAGGGAGTTGGCAACCCTAGTTGTGGTTATTTTCGGACGAATCAGGCCTTAACTTAACCAAAAAGTTGTCAATCATTCTTTTCATCTTATCACCCGCGGCTACATCCACTGTCTATCTGACTATGGCGTGATCTTTGTGCCACCAGGTTGAGCGCGCAGTGACACTGATTTGAGGGCACAGATCTATCTGAAGGAACAATAATTTTAAGTGTGTGCGTATGGATCTCACATACGCTCGCTCATATGTGCTCGGACACGCGCTCAACTCTGACAAACTGCTCGCTTGAACGGCTCACTCTGCTCGCGCTCGACTCTATCTCTCTGCTCGCTCGCGGCTCTGTCTCTGCGCTCGCAACTCTAAGTTGTATGTAAATGAGCCATGCTACCAGCCAATCACAGACTGGTAGTTTTCACAGACTGGTATTTGTGTGATAAATAATAAAAAAATAAAGAGGACGAATTGTAATAATCATGTTAGAACTGGTGTAGTTGGGTGCTAGCTACTAGTTACTGATTACTGTTGTAGGGTGTCAGGGATAGGTCACAAATATTTTAGAGAAAGAAACCTAACATCAACTTTTTTATTTGTTTCTCTTTATATTCTTTTATGTATTTTTAATGCTTTTTCCACTCCCTGCTGCAATGCTTTTATTTTATGTAAAGCACTTTGAATTGTTTTGTACATGAAATGTGCTACAAATAAATTTGATTTGATTTTGATTTGATCAAAATCTAAAACGGTAGAAAAATAAAACTACACCAGCTTAGGAAATTAAATGTTTGAAGTATTGAAGTGGTTGTTTTTACCTAGTAAGTTATGAACTGTAGCAGCTGACCCACAGTGGGGTTTTTTAAACTTTTAAACTTTAAACTGATCAATTGTGTTATTGGTTTAATCTGTAATGGTTACTGGTTTGACAAAAAAAATATAACATCTAGTTTAATTCCTTTAGGGTGATGGTAGAAGTTCAATTGAGTCTGCACTGCAGACTCTGCAGTGATTGGCTGGTGGCGTGCCTAATTTACATACAACTTAGAGTTGCGAGCGCAGAGACAGAGCCGCGAGCGAGCAGAGAGATAGAGCCGAGCGCGAGCAGAGTGAGCCGTTCGAGCGAGCAGCAGTTTGTCAGAGTTGAGCGCGTGTCCGATCACCTATGAGCGAGTGTGTGTGAGATTCATACGCACACGCTTAAAATTATTGTTCCTTCAGATAGATCTGTGCCCTCAAATCAGTGTCACTGCGCGCTCAACCTGGTGGCACAAAGATCACGCCATACACACCATTGAGAAAATAGGTCGCATGTGCGACCAAATTGGTCGGACTCTATAGCCCTGCTCCCGATTTCTTTCTCCTCTCATGTCCTTTCATATATCTCCTGTTAGCTATAATAAAAGCATTGAATCTCAATAATAACTGTATTATCTTCAACTTTATTTAAAGCAATACTATGTAACATTTCTACCTTAAAATAACAGCTTGAAAAAAACTTGTGCGGCTAGAATGAGTTTTAATATTACGATTGGCCTGTCTCCTATGCCCTTCGGGGGTCTGAGTTGGAAAAACTGCGCTATGTAACTTTGCTGGACCGGCCCGGGAGCGGCCCGGGAGCTGAGCGGAAGTACTTCGACTTGCTTTCTGGCACACCTACCACAAAAACAAATAGACCCCTCTCACGCTCCCAGGTACATTTGATTACTCTTACCTTCTCGGTCGACATAGCTTGCACCTTCTGACTCCTCGCCGGTTCGTCAACAAACATGAAACGTGAAAGCGAAAGGGTGTTGTATTTACGACAGTGTAACCGTACATTACCTCCAAGCCTGTAGGGGGAGCTCCATAATGGGCTTTTTGAGAAGTTACATTGTATTGCTTTAAATTGACTTGATGTAAGTTTTTTATTAATTAACTTTTTAGTTCAGGCTATAGTAGATTTAAGAAGACTGCACAAATAAATAATAATTAAATAGATCAATTAATCAATTAATTACTAAAAATAATAATTTACCATCCTTGAAAGTATCTGTTCCACATGTAGGTACCCTGGAAATGAACATGTATGCTGCTTTTTATGTTCACTTTCTCACTGTCATTTATCTTCTATATATTGATGGTGGCCCACATTTTTTGAGTCTTTAGGCACTGTATCGGATGCGTCTCCATCCTGCCGTCCCTTGTATGACAGTCTGCAGACTAATGCCATCTTCCACTGTTTCTCCCCTCATGCAGCAACATGTTGTACTTCACCTTTCTCATACAGCAAGTATGTGGGTGGAGAATTAAACGTACATCATCACGTAGATGCCTGCCTGTATACATAAAGGAAAATTACTATGTGGCCGAGGTATAATTTTGAAGCCTGATGAAATTGCAATGTTGTGCTGTAGGCTAACAGAGTTTTTATATATCCTGTCATGCAACATTTTGATGGTACGTCTGATTTTAACAAGATCTCAGAAATATGTGAATATGTATCATTCTCCCAGTGCTTTATTCCTCTTTAACATTACGATACATGCTGTCTTAATTAATTGTACATTATGGAGGACTGAAACTGTCATAATCCAAAATAAATACAAAATAGGTAAACGGCTAAATAGATAAGTCTATTTACATAATTTTGAGTATAGCGCCAAATCACAACAAATGTCACCTCAAGGCACTGAAATGATACAGTCCAATTCAAGCCAATTAGAGTCGATTTCATTGTAATCTTAATCAAATCAAATAGATTACTTTATGATTAATATTATCTCAAATAGAAACAATTTTATTGGTAAAGAAGCTCATGAAATCAACACTGCTGAGAGTTAAAGGAATAAATGGCCCAACAGAGCTCGGACTCTTCGTCAGTCTGGCTACAGTGCTGAAAAGAAACCTGGGATTATTCTTATTATCTCTTCTAACTTAGAGGAATGCCATTATCTCTCCAGCTTTTTGCATGCTTTAAAGCACATTACCTTCCTTTTCAGAGGGGCAACATTGACCAGTGTTGTACGCATTAAAATTGTAGTGCTGTCAACAAGAGCCAAGTTTTGCTGGAGTAAAGTTTAGGTAGCCGTCCTCAGTTGTTGCACATGTCAGTGAAGGAAATGATGACGGAATTAATTCTTTAAATTTGGTTACAGCGTTCTCTGATAAGACACCTTCGATATGTACATTTCTTCTCAGGAGGTGGATAGTCAAGTAATGTAAATTGAAAAATGGTCAGAAGTGGTCAGGTAAGACACTGTTCACTCTCAACGGCATATGTCAGCGCAGAATAAAGGGTATGATAAAGACAGTGAGTTGAGAAAATCCAGTTGAATCTAATATAGAATTGAAGTTAATATTAACGCTGTCATTTTCAACATCTACATGATTATTAAAGTCACCCAACGCAATGACTTTATTTGTACTCAACTGGGGTAAAGAAAAGTCTGAGAATTCAGACAGAAATTCAGTATAAGGGTCAGGTGGACAGTACACAACCTTAGAAGAGGTGAGAAAAACTGTTAATCAGAGATTCAAAAGAGATGAAAGTAATATTGATAACAGCAGGTGGGAAGCCGCAGAGAAGTGTGTAAGACTACAACTCCTGGTCTCAACCCTGGGTTGTCGTGTTTTTGGATGACTAATAAATTCGTCCATGTCTCTAGAAATGAGAGCCGCTCCTTCCAAGGTGGGATGGATGCCGTCTCTCCTAATAAGACCAGGCTTTCCCCAGAAGGATTGCCAATTATCTCTGTAGCCCACGTTGTTTGCTGGACACCATCTAGACAATCAGTGATTGGAGGACATGCGGCTAAACATGTCATCACTGGTCAGATTTGGGTCCAGAGAAAACTACAGAGTCCGATATTGTTTTGGCAAAATTACACACGGATGCTATATTAATTTTAGTGACCTCCGATTGGCGTAACCGGGTGCCATTACCGCCGACGTGAATAAGTATTTTACCGTATTTACATTTGTCTTTAGCCAGCGGTTTTAAATAGGATTCTACGTCGCGCGCTCTGGCCCCTGGAACACATTTGACTACGGTTGCCGGTGTCTCCAATGTCATGTTTCTGACTATAGAGCTGCCAATTTCCAGAGTTTTGTCCTCAGTGGGTTTGTCGCCGAGTGGGGAAAATCTGTTTGAAACGTAGGCAGATTGATGGTGAACCACGGGCTTGACTTTAGGACGATACCTTCTCTTCTTGACCGTCACCGAGCTAGGAAAAAAAAGGAGTAACTAAACATCTGGCACACGGAGCAAGCGAAGGCGGGAGATGGATGGAGATAACTGGTAGCCATGCTAAGCTAGAGAACCAGACACACCGCTGGAAAAGTGAAAATAAATGCCAAAAATCTGTAGGAGTGAGTGTTAGAATAGAACAAGTACACGTTTAAAAATAAGAAGAAATTCCAAAGAACACAAACAAGGTAACCGGAAGTGGTGCAATGTCTTACCGCTATTTTTTTTTTTCCAACAATATTTTTATTATATATTTTTACAGATATATCTGCCATTTAACATAACCCACACAGTCAACAAGACAAACAAACGCCCTCTTAGATGCACATCTGCTTACAGTCCTTAAGTATACAAAGATAATAGTCCAATGGTGAGGCTGCCTTGTTTAACATCATGGTCTAACATTATTCTTGTCTTTAGCTGGCGACTTCATCTTGAGACAAGTCCACAGTCTCAACAAAATTCAGGAAGGGTCTCCAAACTTTCTCAAATAGTTCCTTTTTCCCTTTTTGGAGATATGTTATCCCTTCCATAGGTAAAGTCTTCAGCATGTGCCTGGCCCATTGTTTGATACCTGGTCTTGTTGTTCTCTTCCAGAATAGTGCTATCAGTCTTTTAGCTTCTAATAGACACATGTCTATCAACAGTTGTTATCTTACCGCTATTTTAATTGGAATTCATTTAATTTAATTTTGACTTCATCATACATTTATTTTTTTAATTAATTTTATTTTGTAGATGCATCTGTCATTTTCCCAGTGCATTTTCTCCCCCTATTTATTTCCCCAGGCCCATTTCTTTAGAGGTTTTCTTTAGACACTTGCCTGTCTCCGGTTTTGCATTTCCGTATGCATTGCTGCCATATTATGCAAATGAGGGGACGCTCTTTCAAAGTCTGCCATGGACTGACTTACCATGGGTTGATCTTTGGGCTGCACAGATCGTGTTTCAAAAGGGATGGCTTGTGAATCAAAAGACCAAGTCACCAACTGGTCGGCTTAAAATATAGTGGTTGTTTATAAAGTTTGAACAAAAATCTAAGCTGCACAACTGACTGATTTTAGGGCTAATTTAGGAATCCCCCAAATCACACGTGCATCAAACTCACGCGCACACAAAACTGCCACCCAAAAAAGGAGATGCAAGACAACACAGCACACGAGAGGGAGACGCTGGCACCAGAAGGGCCCGGCAACTGTCAACCTTCTAAAAAGAAAAGACATCAAAAGCTGTTGATCGATTACAAACACTGTGGGAGTAAACCACGACCTCAAGGCCTCCTGCCAACAATGAAAAAGAAGAACAACATTCAATTTAAAACAATCTCACAAATGAGGAAAATCTTTCCACAAAACAATCTGAACATGCATGGCTGGTTTAGCTTTTTACTGAACTGTTTTCCTTGTACATGTAAGTTACAGTTGCAGCTTTGTCTCAGTGTGAGGATATAAAGGAATGGAAGAATACTGATGTCTTTGATTTTCGATCTTGCTGAGTAAAAAAGGCAATGAAGTGAAAATAGTGTAAAAGTCATCCCCTTAATGTAAATCAAGGTTTAAATGTAAAAAATGACTGCTCAGATGTAGAGAAAATGTTTCTTTCTGTCAAATAGAAGAAATGGGCAATTTATGACACCATAGAAAAAGACAAACTATATAAAGACTATAAAAAAATTGACTTGTATATTTTTGACTATTGCAAATCTGTGTAAATCAGCAGAGATTAAAGTGTGACCTGCTGGTTTAAAAGCAATCAAAAAATTATTGAGGATGAATTCAATCCTTTTTACTGACCTGTTTTCCCTGAACATGTAGGTTACAGTAGCAGCTTTGGGTGAGTGTCGGGATGGCAGGCTCAACAGTCGCTACAAACGGGTAAATGTATAATTTCCGTGAGCAGAATCCTGCTGCAACATTTTCCTTAAAACAGAACGTTTAACTGATTTGGTTTTGGTCCACACTTTGGTTTAATCAGGATCTCTTGGTGCGTTCCAAAAGAAGATGGGTCCTGTCTACAATTGAACTACAAGAGGAACTGAAGGTGGACTATCCACACCAAATCTCCACGGTAAAGACATTATCTAATCTAATTACTTAATGATCATCTAATTAAATCAAATAACCGGTCACAATGGGAGCTAACAATTAAGGTTAAATGTGCTAAAAAACAAACGTGTCACTTGCATGTGTTTCTTCTAGTTGTTTAATGACAAGACACTAGGGAAACGATATGCATTCCAAATAAGTGGAGAAGGAGTAGACGATGGATTGTTCACCATAAATGAAACATCTGGAGCTGTCTTTGCACACAGACCAGTCGACAGAGAGAAGAAGTCAATGTACCATGTGAGTTGATATCTATCAGCTCTATCAGGGATTATCCATACCCCTAAAAAAAATGAATGGCATGATGTATAACCACTGACATTATTTATAACCTGTATTCTTTATTCCACAGGTGAAGTTTGATGTCTGGGACAAAGAGACCGGACAAAAAATTGACAGTGAACTAGCTTTTGATGTGGAAATAAAAGATGTAAATGACAATCCACCTCAGTTCATAGGAGCTCCAGAAACAGTCAAAGTGCAGGAAAATTGGCCTGAGGGTGAGTATTCAATTTAGAAGTAGTTCAATGTAGACACATTATCCACCTGCTGTCACTTGGTATCAAATATCAAAGAAATTAAACCATACAATAATGACATAGATATTGAGGTGCTATCATAGAAACCGCATGAAGTCTCAATGGTTAAACAAACATGAAAATATTAAAACTTTGTGCCAGATGCATAAAACTCTGTGTAGATTATTTTGTACAACTTTGTACAACTGTACATGGTTGATGCATTTTGCCCAAGGACTTAATTTTTCATCATGCTGCAAACAGTCATATATTCCGTTCATTTTAAATATATTCTCCCTGGTTTACTCAACTTCTCAAAGGGTACCTTCCAGTGATCCTGGAGGTCAGAGACATCGATGACGAAAATAGAGATAGTTCTAAAGTCACCATCAGTGTGATCTCACAGGATCCTGAAGAGCCCAAGATTGAAGCAATTCAGCTTAATAACAGAAAAATCCAACTCTCATTGAAAGGATGTTTTGACTATGATGTAAGACCCAGTGACTTCTTTTAATCACTACACAGTTCATGCACATGCACACCCATGACCATGCATGATGAATTTATATCTCAACTGTCGTCTTCTACATGTTGCAGAAAGTAAAGCAGCATAAAGTTACCATTGAAGCAAAGGATCATGGAACACCAGCCCTTTCCTCCACCACTGTTGTCACTCTCAATATTCTTGACTCAAACAGTCATCCACCAATGTTCAAGGAGAGGCAGGCAAGGATTCCTATTCATTTTATTCTAATTTAATTCCCATTGCATAGTTATCGAGGATGTCAAACTGGTAACTTTTTGCCCTTCTAGTACCAAGCCGAGGCTTTGGAAATGACCATCCAGAAAGATGTTTTGAGAGTTGTGGTAGAAGACAAAGACGCTCCTAACACTGCAGGCTGGGAAGCCGACTACTTCTTCATCAGCGGGAATGAGGAAAAACTATTCGAACTTTGTACTGACCCAAAAACAAATGAGGGTGTTCTAAGCGTCATCAAGGTAATCAATATTCCTACTTATTAATTCAATGTGGGCTAAACTACAAGTTCAATATCATATTATAAACAATATAACAGCAGTTGTACTTGCACTGATCTCTGCTTTTGTTTTTTTTTCCTCAGGAGAAGAATTATGACGTAACAACCTTGGTCCAGCTGCAGATCGGCGTAAAGAACAATGCGTCCTTATACGTTTGCAAAAATGGGAAATTAAGTCAGGATACACATCCAGACTCAGTCAATATCACAATAAAAATGATTGACACCAATGACCCACCAGAGTTTGAGAAACAATCAGCCACTGTGTACCACAGGGAAGAAGCAGAACCAGGAAAGGTGCTGTTCACTCCAAAGGTTCACGATGTTGACTCTGAGAACTTAAGGTATGGTTTCTGCATAAGCCGTACTGGCGTTTCATGTCATGCCTTTGAAAATTTTTGAGTTTGAATAATACTTTATTAAATTCCAAATTAATTTATGCAGTTGCAGTGTAAGCTATTGTTGGAAAACCAACAAACAAGTTAAAGAAATCAAAGTATTACAAAATGTTGCGTTTGGAGCTCGGCAAAGACCGAGCTGATGGCACCACATGTAGCGCTGAGAGGTAACGGCGTGAACTCTCAGTTGACAACATGGACAGAGACTCACAGCCAAAGTCCAAGACCACATCATCCTCTACACCATCCCTCTTTGTTTAGGTTTACTGTTTTGTCTCCTGTCTCTGTCTGCCCATGTGAGCTGCGTGCTGCGCTGTTTCAAAGCCTCACCAAAGTGAAATTACAAATCAAACTAATCAAACAAATTTTCTCTCCACTTCAGTACTTGAGAGAAGTAAAAATAAACAGACTTTGAGACTATAAATGAATGTGTTATTTGTAATCTGATAATTGATAGTATAGAAATGAATTCGATTTAGTTAATTAATTTAGCCTGAAAACAAACTTAATTCAAAATTTTTTGGAGTGTGCTTGAGCCATTTACCTTGCAAAACAACACAATTTTCTTTGATCAGTCAGACTTTATATGTGTAAGTTCTGACATGTGTATGCTGGTTTCTCCGACTGTGAACAGGTTTGAGCTGGTGGAGGATCTAGCTGACTGGGTGTCCGTTGATGAAAAAACCGGACAAATCACAACAACTAAGAAGATGGACAGAGAGTCCCCTTTTGTTGATGCTAACGGCGTTTACCAAGTTGTCATTGCTGCCATAGATGATGGTATAAGAGAGCTCTGCTGTGCATTGTAACAACAACCAAACTGGTTAAGAAAAATAACTGAATCGTATCAATTTTCCTTTGTTGTGGTTTCCAAGGGGAACCTCCTGCCACAAGTACATGCATCATCAGTATCCATCTCCAAGATATCAATGACCACACCCCTAAGCTGGTCAACAACAGCATCATTATGTGTGGAAACAGGGTTAACAAAGTTACGGTGTCTGTTGAGGACCTTGATGCCGATCCTTACAGTGGGCCCTTCACATTCTCTCTGGAGGATGATGAAACACTGAAGCAGCTCTGGAAACTGGACCCTGCTTATGGTTAGTACCATGAATGTAGAAGTCTTCACGACTAAAAGAAAACAAAAGAAAAAAAAAAAACACATTGCAAACTTCTCTTTACACCTTACACCAGGTGAGCAAGTCAGCCTTGTTAGCCTGAGGTCGCTTCCCTACGGTAACTACTCGGTGCCGCTGGTGATGCAGGACAAACAGAATGCGCTGGGACGTGAGACCCTGGAAGTGGTGGTGTGTGACTGTGGAGAAAAAGATGTTTGTCGCGGCAAATTGCCACTTTCATCTGCCGTCGGAGGAGCAGGCATTGGACTGATTTTTGCCGGACTGCTTTTATTTTTGAGTGAGTATAAGAATTGGTGAGAATCTTTCATTTGGAAACAAGTCAATCAAACAGCATGAGTCATCCATCACAAGCTCTGATAAAGTATGACACTCAATCAGATCAAATAATTCCATCCTAATGATTTTATTTCTAAAGATTTAAAAAAAAAAAATCAGTCACAGGAATAGGAAAGTTTTGCATTTATATTAGTTTATGTATTATTCCACCAGATGGCATTTCAGCCCACCGGCTTGTTGTATATTGTATTGACCAGAACCCATGCACACATCTGACTGTGATCAGATAATCACAGTCCACCGGTGAAGGAGGTAAAAATGAAAAAAAAAAAGGACTTTAGTGAATGAAAAAAAAAAAGCACCTAATAAACTTACTACTTGCTGCAAACCACATGATGATAATGATAAAACTAGTTTATCCGAGAGGTCTGAAATGATTTGTTCGTTGACATCGTTTACATCTTTGAAAAAAACAAACATCTTTCCCCCTTAAATTAACACAAATCTCTGCACTAAATTTAGTCTAAAAATACCATATTTATTTATATAGCACTTTAAAAACAAACAAACCCGGTTGACCAAAGTGGTGCACATCATAAGACCCCACAGATAGAAACACTAAAAACAGAGAGAAATTAAAATCTTCTAAAAACAGACAGCACATAGTGCAAAAAAACTGACTAAACAGTCAAATAAATGTCCGTCTCACACCGGGTTAAAGGCCAAAGAATAAAAGTGTGTTTTCAAGCGAGATTTAAAAACATCAACTGAAGGAGCTCGCCTTATGTGCAAAGGAAGCTCGTTCCACAGCTTTGGGGCCAAGACGGAAAAAGCTTGATCACCTCTCGTTTTCCTTTGTGATTTTTGGAATCGCTAGCAGCATCTGGTCAGCCGACCTGCGGGAACGAGACGAGGAGTGTAGGGGGGCAGCAGATTAGAAAAATAGGCTGCAGCAAGGCCATTAAAGGGACTTACAAACAAATAAAAGAACTTTAAAATTGATCCTGAAATAAATAGGAAGCCAGCGCAAGGAGGCTAAAATCGGAGTGATGTGCTCTCGCTTCCTTGTACGTGTTAATATGCACTAAGAATTCAAATTCAAAGTAATAAGTACATATTCATAAATTCATATTCAAATTTTCAGTGAATAAATCAAAAACCTTAGTCAACAAACAAAAAAAAACAACCTAGACTGCATTAATCAATGTATAGAACATGAAATTAATTGATATTTCTTGTGTTAATACTGTTATAATTTATTGTTTCTTTATTTACCATTTATATGTATTTTTGTATTCATTCGTGATTATGGCAGTTTCGGTCCTCAGCACATCGCACTAATACACAGTTTTTAACTTTTACAGTGACCGAAAGCAGTCAAGGTCAATACTACTAATATTAAACATATGACATGTATCCGCAGCCCTGCTTTTTGCGTGTACGTGCAGAGAGAAGCCATTTCAAATCTTGGACGACGAAGGCAACCAGACACTTAAGGCTTACCATGAAGAAGGAGGGGCAGCCGAATGCCAGGTGGGCTGGTTGTAATGTAGCTGTGCAGATTCCAAAAAGTGAGCCGGCGATGATTACTCTATTGATTGCTTTATTACTCCACCTTAACGTAAAAAATATTTTTCTTTCTCTTCTTTCTTTAGAATGACCCGACTCTCATGACACTAATGAATCACAGATCTTTGATAGGAGACTTTAGGCAGGACTATGTCAAGCAGGTACTTGTTGCAAGAATCTCAAAACTCACATTCCTCTTTCTGTAGAAGAAGTTCTCATGGCAGGGTTGTGTCATGTGACGTGAGAACATGGCATGCTCATGACTAAAAGAAGGCGACGAAACTGTACATAAAGGTTTGGTTCATTTAGAGTCGCTTTAATCCAGCTATCCTGAGGCTACCTCGACATAGTTATGCTATGTCACAGCAGAGCAGGTTGTCTACACACCTTCATGAAAGAAAATAACTTGTCTAGCACAGGATAATGAATGACTGTTATGTTTTTTGTTCATTTGCTCTGCTCGTCTAGGCATTTCAGGATGCCCCAGATTTTACCAGTGGTATGGAAGAGTCCAACACAGGACGTACCATGGTGAGTATCACGTCCTCCAATGTTCTCTCCTGTTTATATGAGTGTATCAAGGAAAAACAGGTTAAATGCTATCTTAATACCATCATCAATGAATTATGCTTCATGTTAATGTGTCCTGAAGTCATGATTTCATCAACAACAAGTCACCAGATCTGACTAAGAAAAGCATTATTTATTTTGTCTACTCACAACAGAAACAGATTTGGCCTTACTGCTCTTTATATCCCCCGACAGGTGAAATCTAACATATCCTCCCTGAGTTTGCGTCATCCAAGAGACCTTCGCAGAGGCAACGGGGGGCATTCCACAGTGAGTGATTACAGCTTTAATACTGTTTCTAAGTCATTTGACATTTTCTATTGACTGTTTTCCAATTTGGCATTAAGAGTTGGTACTTTGCCCACCGCCAGCTTAAATCCACAAGAGGGCGCGCAGACCTTTAATTTCAGAAAAAGCATGGGTGTCTGCAAGCTTTTTCTAGTTTGTTTGTGTTATTCAACCCATTTGGATATCATTCAGCGCACTTTTTCAAAAGCCGTTTTACTCATCAGCTCAACCATTAACTTTTACAAGTACAGAAATTCCTTTCCTGTAATTGTTTACACTGTATGAGGAAAATGTATTGTATAAATGAATTTGCCGCCTCAGTGTGTCAGAGAATGAAACTATTCCTTAGAATTGAAAGAGGGAAGACTTTCTTTTTCCCCATTACAGTGTTCTATAATTTGAATTCTAATTTCATCACATCACAATGACTCTAACTGTTTTTGTTTTCTTCATTCAGCATATGTCACGGACAATGGACCAGAAGCAGAACTACTACGTAAGCGGTGCTCTTCAGTGGCTTAATAATTTTTTATAAAAAGAGGTTAAATATAAACTCAGAGAAACAGCTTCTTCAGCAAGTATTAGGTGACATGAATGTATTTATATAACATTAAAGTGATATAAGCTCACAAATCTCTCTTGTCGGCAGGGCAACTCATCATTTAACCAAGGCGCTGTATGGTCTGACCAACGCACTGCAGGTCTGATGGAAAGGGTAAGAGAGGTTTATCACACGTCCCACGCAGCTGATCACCAGGCATGTTTCCTGAATCTCTTACAAGGCACATTGGGTTTTTTTTCTTTCTAATCCTTGCATTCCGCTCTCTGCCGGCAGGGCAACTCATCATTTAATCAAGGCGCTGTATGGTCTGACCAACACACTGCAGGTCTGATGGAAAGGGTAAGAGAGTTTTATCACACGTCCCACGCAGCTGATCACCAGGCATGTTTCCTGAATCTCTTACAAGGCACATTGGGTTTTTTTTCTTTCTAATCCTTGCATTCCGCTCTCTGTCGGTAGGTCAACTCATCATTTAACCAAGGCGCTGTATGGTCTGACCAACGCACTGCAGGTCTGATGGAAAGGGTAAGAGAGGTTTATCACACGTCCCACGCAGCTGATCACCAGGCATGTTTCCTGAATCTCTTACAAGGCACATTGTTGTTTTTCTTTCTAATACTTGCATTCCGCTCTCTGTCGGCAGGCCAACTTACATCAACAGCTTAAAGATCAAATCGATCGAAAGGTAAGGGTAAGAGAGTTTATTTACAAACTGAGTAAAGTGCACTGACTGCACAGGAACATAAAGCGGACGGATCACAGTTGCATGGTAGTGATTGAGATTGAACATAGAATCAAATTTCAGTCATGGGTCACGTGCATAACATAAATGAGGAAAGAAAATCACTGGGGTCTCTGAGTTTTTCTGCCTCTGCCATAAGCATTGACATATTTAGTCGAATGGTAGGAATACAACACGGTACATCCAGGTTGTACATTTTTTTTCAGGGTGCACATCAGTATGACAATTGTTTTTCTCTAAATCCCACAGACACTTGACATTCATGACACGTTCTGGCCTGTGCACCAACCCTTCATTTATGCCTTTGAGGGAGAAGGCAGTATAGGCACGTCACTGGAAAAGCTGTCAGTCAGCAACCTGGGGGATGATTTCCAGTTTCTGGACGATCTGGGGCCAAAGTTCAAAATATTCGGAGATATCTGCCACCGGACAGTTCAAGCAAAAGACATTCAGTTTTAAAGGGCACTACTGGAATGTAACTTTCACAACAACTAAGTCACTCTTTCTTTCAAGAAAGAGATTGATTGCTAAGGACTGATTTAACAGGGTTTTTCTAAAGTGATGATAGCTGGATTTTGTACTCCTACACTGCGCTCATTATGGACAAGAGCATCTCACATATTTGAAACCAGGTATCACATACTTGCACACTGTTTTATGTATGATGTAGGTTCATTTTTTTAATCATTTTTTTGCTGTCACGCACAGCATGACATGCTCTGGGAAAGGTTTACGTCATGGTTCCATTTTTACTTAGCTAAGATAAGAATACTTGCCATTATTTCTAGCCTTGATAGTTTTCTGGGGTCAGTATCATTTGTAACTTCACAGAGCTCCATGTGTAAACTGGGTATATATCATTGCATTTATGGCATTTCCTCTATAATAAGAATCTCTGCAAGAATACCATTTTTTACCACTCTAGTGGAAGAGCTCCGGCACTAGTGCAAGTGAGTCATTGGCAAATCGGTTATTAAACAGCAAAATTATTTCTACAAACTGGAAAATTCTTTGTCTCTTTCATGATCTGGTAAAGCATTGGTGTGAAATGAACATGATATGTCTGACATTGCGTAATTTGATCCCTTGTGTAATGAGCCTTTCCGTACCTTTTTTCTGAAACGCAAACACTTTTTAAAACTAGCATTTGGACATTTATATATGCTGTGGCTAAGATATGCTGGCAGCTTTCTTTGAAGGTGAATATGTTAAAGTCGTAGGATTTTATATGAATAGCTGCACCCCTAAACCTTCAAGTTTAGGTCAGAGGCTTCTTCAGAGGCTGAAGAAGCCTCTGACCGAGCACACTTTTCTTAATAGATTGTGTAGAGGCTGTGCAGCGTTGTCGATTATGGAGAGCGGCTGTTGCAACGTTCTGCCGTGCATAATTAGCACTCATAACTAGCTTTCATATTGATGCTATTGCTTAAGTGGTTTTGAAACTTGCTCCTAGGTTCAAGATTGATTAGTTCTGTACAATTGTGCTAAAGTACTGCCATCGTATAACTCGACAAACAGCTTGTTTGTCTCTTGTCTGGAAAAAAGTGGTGGAATCGAGAAAGAATGATTCAGATATGGAAGTAAGTACAGTGATGAAAACTAAGCCTAACCTTTTTCCATGTGAAAAATTCCTAATTAAATGGCACATTTTCAGTTCATAGTCTCCTCTCCCTCTTCAATCATCGTACTTTAAAGTGTCTTTTGTACTGATTAACCACATTTTGTTTCAGTCTCTTTGTTACAGGTTTTTTTTTAATCAACCACTCCCAACTGACAGGAATTTTAAATCTACAGTCAAAGCAAGAGTCCGTTGGCTTCCTCATCAGTCGCCCTGGGCACATTCAGTTGTGCTCTGACTTGCAAAAGCCTGCAAGGAACAAACTGATTTGCAGGCATTGGCATTTGACATATCAGATGCCAAATTAAATAAATGGTGAGAAAATCAGAGGGACAAACATGCAGACAAAAAAACCCAGCAACAGTAAAATTAAGCATAAAGAAGAAAATCTGTAGGTTACGATGCATTAAAGGCACTTTAAAAAATCCTTTAATTGTATAAATCAGATATCCAGTCAGTGTGGTTGCTCATTTTAGTTTAACATGCAACTCTTAAAGTTGAGTTGTATTTTTTTCCTCCTGGATGGCACTTCTTTCAAAATTGGAATATTCAAATTTTTCATTTTTTGATAGAATAGCTTCTCAGGATATATGTCAAGGGTGAAAACCAGTTTTAGGTGCATGCCGACAAACAGCACCCCAAAACTTAAAAGCTCTTGGGCATTTTTCTAGCGGTTAACAGATTAAGACTTTCAAATATCCACTGAGGTCTAAAGTAGGGAAAAAAATTAGGCTAGTACATCAGCTGAACTGTGAAACGTCTCTCCTTCCTCTGAGTTTTTTTTAACACAGCAACCTGTCGAGCATTTAAACCAGGAAGTGTGCTACACCTGTACATACATTTCTAAAATATCTAGTTGCTTTTTGTGCTTTGAAACAAAACCGCTGTGGAACAATGAGGGATTAACGTTTAACTTTTATGGTTTCCTATTTGCATGTTCTCCCCGTGTATGCGTGGGTTCTCTCCGGGTACTCCGGCTTCCTCCCACTGTACAAAAACATGCATGTTAGGTTGATTGGTGTCTCTAAAATTGTCCCTAGGAGTGAGTGTGAGCGTGTGTGTGGTTTGTTTGTCTCTGTGTGGCTTTGTGATGGACTAGCGACCTGTCCAGGGTGTACCCTGCCTCTCGCCCACTGACCGCTGGGATAGGCTCCAGCCCCCCCGCGACCCGACAGTTAGATTAAACGAGTATAGAAAATGGATGGATCAATGGATGGTTTCCTATTTGAGGGAGAGGGTGTGTCGTTTCTCTTTCTTTTTCTTTGCTCTCCCTCTTTCCCTGTCCCGCTGTCAGGTTCGGTACTATTATATAGATATATCTTAGATCCAAGGACTCAGGTCAGCTGGTCCAGTCCAGAGTCCAGACTAAACATGGAGAAGCAGCATTTAGCTGTTATGCTGCAAACCAGTGGAACAAACTGCCAGTGGAGATTAAACTTTCACCAAATGTAGACATTTTTAAATCCAGGTTAAAAACATTTCTTTTCTCATGTGTCAATGCATGAAATCTGCACGGTATCTTTTAACTTATCTTGACTGTTGCTTGTTTTTAAATTAATTTAAATGATTTTATTTGTTTCTCTTTATATTCTTTTTTGTATTTTAATGCTTCTGGAGGGCAACCACACCCGCAGAGTAAAACTTCATTTTTACAAAAATGATCTAAAGAAGAAAATATGCAGAACAGCACTTACAACGTAACATTGTTGAAAAAATATCATCTTTGTCTTAGACACAAAATATATGTACAAGTATTAGATTTAGTGTATCTGAATGCATGTAGACTGCCACCTGACAAAATGCGCTCTGTTTTCTTCAAAGCCAGCCAATCTGCTGCCTGCAGGCAGAGTGGGTTTGTCCTCTATGAGCTCTTACACAAGCTGTTTGTGGCACTTTGGGAGCAATTCAACAGTGGACTGCAAGCACTGTGAACCATGACGAGGAGCATTTCCCTTCTTCTGTTGGTAGGAATCACATTAGTATTATGGTCATTATTACTGTGTCATATAATTTTTTTTATATTTACTGTTCAAGCTAGGGTAATTTGTGCAGCAATAAATATGCAAATCTCCCTGTTTAGAAAATGATGTGTTAGATCAAAAATATCAGCACAGAATGTCAATAAGCATGTGCCTGTTTATTTTAGGATTAAAAAGTCTGGAAGAACACAGATGCAAAACCAGTTGTTTACCCGTTTTCTGTAGTTATTGGATTAGAGCTGGCTATAATGTCTATGTCTTCCTGTTATGAACTTGGCTGCAACTTTAGAATTTGAATTTTTCACTACAAGAGTCCCTTTGTGGCTCCAAATATTCTCTCTATAGTTTAATAATCTCTTACATTGCTGAAGTTTGTTCAGCAATTTATTGCCTGTGTTAAAAGGTTCTTATGTGTGCAGATCTTTCAATTAGCTCTTGGGAAATTGGTTGCAGTTGTGCTAAAACATAAGCAGATAAATAGATCTTGATTACAAACGTTTTTGTTAAATTCTGGATACCAGGTGGTCATAAAAGATCTTAGTCATGTAAACAGACAGCAGCAAAGTTAAAGTTTAAGTTTGTGTGGGCCAGCACACAAGTCAAATGGAAGCACGTAGCACCACCACAGTGTGTGCTCTCAAGTACCATCTCAGTGCTGCAGAATCAAAGTCGGAACAACAATGTCAGTGTCTAGTGCATGCGTCTGTTCAGCTCTGTTACTACATCCATTACCAGCTCAGATATGCACCAATGTAAAAATGTACAATAAATTAAACCTTCAATAAAATGTTATGACGTAGTGAAAGGCACATCAGTACTAACAGACAATATGGAAATGGCAAACGACAGAAGGCATCTGCTATGTGATAATTTTGATTTCAGACAAGTGTCCTGTGCTTTAAAGTGTCTATCACATATTTTTTATTTTCAGATTTTGAAGGGGAAAAGAAATTTATTTCATCTTTAAAACTACATTGGTGCTTTAGTTTCATTATTAATTATTTTTCAATATTTAGACAATTGATTGCAGTCTTTAATCAAAGAACAGCAAAAAAGATCTGAAAATCATATGTATGATCTGAGATGAAAATTCTAAACTTCCAGCAGCCTGTTGTCACAAGAATTAAGTAGCGAGCCATAGTGGAGATGGCTACAAAATATATCGTATCATATTGTATCAAAACAATGTGAACTCTTTTAGGTATCACCAACTGAGGAATTATTTTCTCAAGAGAACACCTAATACGAAAGCTCTATACGGAGTGCTAAATATTGTGGTGCAGACAATTAGCAGGAAAAAGCCAGAGGCAATCTTAGTTCTGTACTCTAAATCTTTTTCCAACTAAACCTCATTCATCATCTGCGCACTATACGCCTCAGCATCTGTCTCTTTACGTGTCCTATCACTTCATGGCTGAGTTGCTGTCTTTCCCAATCGCTTCCCCTTTGTTATATTACCACTATAGGGGTATTAGGAATATTTAGCAGCGAGGAAATTTCACGACTGGACTTGTTGCATTGGTGGCATCCTATCGCGGTACCACGCTGGAATTCACTGAGCTCCTGAGAGCGACCCATTCTTTCACAAATGTTTGCAGAAGCAAACTGCATGCCTAGGTGCTTAAATTCATAGAACTGTGGTCATTGAAGTGATTGGAACACCTGAATCTAATTAGCTGGGTGAGTGAATACTTTTGGCAATATAGTGTATGTAATATTCCAAGAATGCGAGATTAAGTACCTTAAAAATATAAAGGAATGGAAGAATAATGATATACTTGATTTTCCATCTCACTGAGTAAAAAAGGCATTGAAGTAAAAATAGTGTAAAAGTCATCCCCTTAATGTAAATCGAGGTTCAAATGTAAAAAAATTACGGCTCAGATGTAGAGAAAATGTTTATTTCTGTCAAGTAAGTAATAGGCAATTTATGACACAGTGGGAAAAAGACAAACTACATAAAGACTATAAAAAAATTGACTTTATATTATATTTTTGACTATTGCAAATCTGTGTAAATCAGCAGAGATTAAAGCATGACCTGCTGGTTTAAAAGCAATCAAAAAATTCTTGAGGATAATTTCAATCCTTTTTACTGACCTGTTTTCCCTGAACATGTAGGTTACAGTAGCAGCTTTGGGAGAGTGTTGTGATGGCAGGCACAACAGTCGCTACAAACGGGTAAATGTATAATCTCTGGAAGCAAACTCCTGCTGCAACATTTTCCTTAAAACTGAAAGTTTAACAACTGTGTTTTTGGTCCACACTTTGGTTTTATCAGGATCTCTTGGTGCGTTCCAAAAGAAGATGGGTCCTGTCTACAATTGATCTAGAAGAGGAACTGAAGGTGGACTATCCGCACCAGATTTCTCAGGTAAAGAATTTGATCTAATTAAATTAAATAAACAGTCAGTGTAGGAGCTAACAATTAAGGTTAAATATGAAAAAGATGACAAGTCACCTGCATGCGTTTTTCTTAGATGTTTAATGACAAGACACCTGGGAAAATATATGCCTTCTCAATAAGTGGAGAAGGAGTCGATGATGGATTGTTCTCCATTGATGCAAACACTGGAAAAGTCTATGCACACAAGCCCATTGACAGAGAGAAGAAGTCAAGCTACCATGTGAGCTGATTTTGGATGATCTATCCTTCTGAAGATTCATGACGTGCTATGTAAGCACTGAAAAATACTTAATATGAGTCCTTTAATCCACAGATCAAGTTTGATGTCTGGGACAAATTAACAAACACCAAAATGGATAGGGAATTAGCATTTGATGTGGACATAGCGGATATAAATGACAATGCACCTGAGTTTGTCGAACCACCTGAAACAGCCAGTGTGACGGAAAATACTACAGAGGGTGAGTATACAATTTGGAAACAGTTCAAAGTAAGAACATTATCCACCTGTTGTAATTTGATATTGGTTGGAAATATCAAAGAAAATCTAAAAAAAATCAACAATATTGACATGCGGACTTGAGGGTTAAACCAAGATGCAAATAATCAAACCTGGGATCTGGCTGAAACGTTTTTGCTGAATGGGATAACCCAAATGAAGGGATGAAAGCAGCAGCCATGATAAGAGTTTTTTTTTGTATGATCTAAATGCAAAGGAAAGGAGCTTTAGTCATTCCTGTATCATCTCCTTTAGCATAGGAAACAATGGAACAGGGAAAAAAAGGAGGCAGGCATGATCTCAGTCCTGTAATTATGAACAATTGGAAAGAAAACTGGAGAAGTTAGAAAAGTTAGAAAACTAACTAGCAAACAGCTCTGTAAATTCCGAGCAAGGAGCCTGCAGAGGTAAAACTAGCTTATTCACGTCTTTGTAGATGATTTGAGTATTTAGTTGGTTTTTCCTTATGTATTTTTGTGATTGTTTAGAGATTCTTTGTCCTCATTTCATCTTTCAAAGTGGTAATTTTGCAGAACTGTGTGGCTATTTAGTCGGTCTTTGGAAAAACCATTGAAATTCCTCCAAAACTGATGTAATTATGAACTTCATCTTTGACCAAATCTTACAGATTTAGCCTTTTTGTGCTATCATTTCTTCACTTCCATTCACTGAGCCTCCCCTGAAAGTGTTCAGAACCCTGGGCAGGCCCACCTCTCCCTTTGGAAACCTCTGAATGCAGTCTTCTCCAAAGTCCTCCAAAAATTTTACCATATTTTTCTTAATCCCAAAATGTTTTCCCCCAAGTCAATAGGAGGTCATTTTTTTATTTTATTTTTTACTCTTCTACATCTGAACTTAATCTATCATCCTGCTTATCGACAGTTTTCTTCCATTTTCACATTTACTCTCCCTCGTTTGCTCAATTCTCAAAGGGTACCTTCCAGTGAGTGTGGAAGTCACAGACAAAGATAAAGAACGTACAAATAATTCTGCAATCACCGTCACCGTGATCTCACAGGATCCCAAGGAGCCTAAGATTGAAGCACATCAGTTTGACAACAGAATGACCCGACTCAAATTCAACGGATGTTTTGACTACGATGTAAGACTCAGTGACCTATCAAAACTAAATAAATTGACAGTTCATATACATCCAGACTTGTAACCATGCATGATGATTTTATACCTCAACTGTCGTCTTCTATATGTTGCAGAAAGTAAAGCAGTATAAAGTTACCATTGAAGCAAAGGATCATGGAACACCAGCCCTTTCCTCCACTACTGTTGTCACTCTCAATATTCTTGACACAAACAGTCATCAACCAATGTTCAAGGAGAGGCAGGCAAGGATTCCTATTAATATTATAATTCAGTTTTGTCGCTGTCAGATGGAAACCTTCATATATCCATATTTGATCTTTTTTTCATAATTCAATTCACGAGTCATCAATTACATCTGCGTGTAGGTCCGCAGATAGCAATCCAACGAAAAGTATTTTAAAAAAGCTTTTGATTTAATCCTGCTGCTTTTCAAACTGTCAACCCCTCTTATCACCACTGGCCTCCATCTTTGAACTTCTTTACTGCTATTTTTCTTAATAGTGTTACATTTGCAAAACTTATATTAAAGAATGCATAAAAAAAGAGATACGTGCATTTGAATACACACCCTTTGCTATAGAGCCTCTAAACAAGATCTGGTGCTACCAATTACCTTCAGAAGTCACAGAATTAGTTTAAGAAAGGTCTTTGCAATGTAGGTGTCACATGATCTCAGTAGACGTACACCAGTTCTGAATAGCCCCAGTATCTGCAACACCACTAATTAAGAGGTACGACAAAGCAAGTGAAACCATGAAGAGCAAGGAGCACTCCAAATCAGGGACAAATCAGGTCGTGGATAAGTACAAAATACGTTTAGGTTATTAAAAAAGTAAATTATTCAGAACTTTGGAAATTCCACAGAGGATAATTTCCATTATCACAGAAAGGAAAGAATATGGCCACACAAAAAACTGCCTAAAGAGGGCTGTGCACCAGGCTCACAGACCAAGCGAGCCATTAATCAAAAAAGAGAAAGAGTCCAAAGTGTAACACTGAAGGAGCTGGAAAGCTCCCCAGCGAAGACCGGTGTGTCTGCCCATAGGACTAAAAACTGTACACTTCACAGAGCTGGGCTTTGTGGAAGACTGACCGGCCAAAAGGCACGTGAGACTCCCCAAACATATGGAGGAAGGTCCTCTGGTCTCATGAGGCTAAAATTGAACTCTGGCCATTAAGGAAAATGCAAACCCAGCACCTAATGGCTTTCATCAGCAGGGACTGGGAAACTGATCAAAAGTGAGGGAATGATGGATGGTGCATCACCTGTTACAGCTGTAATTGCTGGGGTGATTGTACATATCTATCTATATAATAAGCACTTTTTATATTTTATCTTTTAGAATGCAATATCGTCACCAACTTTATTTAACGAAAAGTAAAACTGAATGCTCACATAGCTACAATAAACATTGTAACTTGCAAGTTGATGATAAAGCGATGCTATACAAGGACCACCACATCTAATATCCACATCAGCTAGACAACCACAACTCAATTTTAGATTGATTATGGTTCCATGTTACTGATATAATGATAGACTGTAGAAACGGACCAAACTTTGCAGTCATTTATTCATTGTAAAGGGATTTTTTTTTCAAATTTCCTAAAAGGGTTACTTTATTTGGACATGCAAGGTTTCTGCTGAACAGCGACAATTTGTTTTTGTAAAGTCATGTATGATGTCAAAATTGTAACGTCTCTGCCTCTTTAGTACGAGGCTGAGGCTTTGGAAATGGCAACCCATGAAAATCTTTTGAGAGTTGCGGTGGAAGACAAAGACACAAAGTCTGACGATGGTAACTGGAGAGCCCAGTACTTCTTCATCGGTGGGAATAAGGAAGGACTCTTCAAGATCGTAACTGACCCAAAAACAAATGAGGGTGTTCTAAGTGTTGTCAAGGTAATTGCTTTTCTAAGTCATTCATTCAGTGTGGGCTAAACTGCAAGTCCAAACGTTTATTGTAAGCATTGTAACAGCAGTTAAACTTATACTGACCTCGACCTGTGTGTTTTCTTCAGGAGGAAAACTATGAAAAAACAACGTTGGTTCAACTGCAGATCGGAGTAAAGAACACTGGACAATTAAGTGTTTGTAAAAATGGAAAAATATTGACCGATGAAAGTGCACTTCCACCTCCAGACTCGGTCAATATTACAATAAAAATGATTGATACCAATGACCCACCAGTGTTTAAAAAAAACATTGTTGATGTGCACGTGAGGGAAGAAACTGAGCCAGGACATATACTGTTCACCCCAGACGTTCATGATGTTGACTCCGAGAACATCAGGTACGGTCTCTGGATACTACTTTGTGCCTGCTGAGCTTACCATCTGCACCAAGAAGGTAGTAAGCTCAGCGGGTTTCTTTCTCCATTTGCAAAGAGAATGACACAAAAAGTCACTGAAACTTTAAGATAAATGGGGCCTTACTCAACTTACAGACTGGGGGGCAAAATCTAGCAGTTCATATTGTGAAAGTTGGAGAGGAATTTTTCAACCTTGGTGGAGGTTTGAACTGCTTTGTGACATCCACATATTGAACAGAATAGAAATAGATGAGATAAATAGCATTTACTTAGAAGGTTGTTTTTTTTCGTTTTTACACAATCTTCAGGTATTAATACTCTGACTTCTCCGACTGTGAACAGGTTTGAGCTGGTGGAGGATCTAGCTGACTGGGTGTCCGTTGATGAAAAAACCGGACAAATCACAACAACTAAGAAGATGGACAGAGAGTCCCCTTTTGTTGATGCTAACGGCGTTTACCAAGTTGTCATTGCTGCCATAGATGATGGTATAAGAGAGCTCTGCTGTGCATTGTAACAACAACCAAACTGGTTAAGAAAAATAACTGAATCGTATCAATTTTCCTTTGTTGTGGTTTCCAAGGGGAACCTCCTGCCACAAGTACATGCATCATCAATATCCACGTCCAAGATATCAATGACCACACCCCTAAGCTGGTCAACAACAGCATCATTATGTGTGGAAACAGGGTTAACAAAGTTACGGTGTCTGTTGAGGACCTTGATGCCGATCCTTACAGTGGGCCCTTCACATTCTCTCTGGAGGATGATGAAACACTGAAGCAGCTCTGGAAACTGGACCCTGCTTATGGTTAGTACCATGAATGTAGAAGTCTTCACGACTAAAAGAAAACAAAAGAAAAATAAAAACATTGCAAACTTCTCTTTACACCTTACACCAGGTGAGCAAGTCAGCCTTGTTAGCCTGAGGTCGCTTCTCTACGGTAACTACTCGGTGCCGCTGGTGATGCAGGACAAACAGAATGCGCTGGGACGTGAGACCCTGGAAGTGGTGGTGTGTGACTGTGGAGAAAAAGATGAATGTCGTGACAAATTGCCACTTTCATCTGAAATCGGCACTGCAGGCATTGGACTGATTATTGCTGGATTGCTTTCATTTTTGAGTGAGTATAAGAATTTTTACATCATTGAAACACAAGTAAATCAAACAGCACGATTAAAGGTTCTCAGAAAATGTGAGTCTTAGTCTAATGAAAAAATTCCATTCTAATTTCATTTCTAAAATTACATAAAGTTAGTTACTGGTAACAAATGAACATTTTGCACACTAATTTTTTCTGTGTTTTTCTGTGTTATCCCTCAGATGATTGAGACTATATAATTAAAGTAAAAAAAAGTCCTTTCTGTAATACCACAACTACTTCATTTACTACCATGGACCACATCACAACAGTGTGAGCTTACCGGTTTAATGGGGAGTGTTAGGAAAAGTGGATGAGGGCACAGATGGATCTCTGAGTGGCTCATTTAAGACGTCGCGTAAATTCCTATTCCTATTTCAAAACTGTTGTTCTATAAAATGTAAATAAAAAAGAGACTGCAGTGATTTACAAAACTCATCTTGAATACGATGGCAGCAACACGTCTCAAAAAGTTGGAGCAGGACAGAAAAGATAAAAACAGCCGGAGTTAATTGGCAAAAGGTCAGTAACATGACTGGATGTAAAAAGCGCACCTTTGACAGTGAGAGTCTGAGCAATTCAGTGAGTGAGGTTCAACATTGCGCCTTCAGATTTTAAAGCCATTTCAGAATAATCTTCTGAAAAATCATACAGTTTCTGAACCTTATTCTCACAGCCTTTCCTCTGAGTATTCCAGGCGGGCAGTACTGCATTAAAAACAGGCATGTTTCTGTCGTGGAAATCCCTGCAGGCCTGTCTGCAGTCCAGACCTTCCAGCTTCTGAAAACATTAGGCTCAGTTATTGACTCCACAGTCATTGAATCACTCCTTACTCCCTCTTTTTCAACCATCCATCCTTCCATTCTCTCATCCATTCACCCATCTGGAAATCTGTTTTTCTCAGAAAGATTCTGAACGTTGTCATGCATCTTAAACCCATTAACACTAGTAATCCTCATACATCTTTAAATTTATGGGATATAATTTGGGTCAATATCGCAATTGCAGATGCTCTCACTGAAAATATACAACATGTAAACTCTGATCACTCTAATATGTTGATGTTTTTGTAGTCCTGCTTCTCGTTTTTGCAATCAAGTGTGGAGAGAAGCCGTTTGAATACATGGAGAAAGATGAGGGCCACCAGACCCTTATCAAATACAACCAAGAAGGAGGGGGCGCTTCATGCAAGGTGTGTTGGTTGTGGTGTGCCTGTGCCAATTTGGAAAAGTGGCATAGTTACGGTATGCTTTACAATTCCAGCAGACTCAAGAATCTTTTTCTTTCTCTTGGTTTTATTGCCAGGCTGGGCCCTCTGTCTTTACACCAACAAGCGACATAACTGTTACAGATGGTCTAAAGCAGGGCTACTTTACGCAGGTACTCCTTGCAAGTCTTAGACTTTTGTTCCTCTTTCTGCAGAAGATGTGTTGATAACAGGTATTTCCCATCTAAAACTGAGGACATTAACATAGCATGTCTGATGAGAGCACCAGAGTTCCACAGCGAAAACTTTGAATACAGAAATGTTTTGTCATTTAGAAAATGCATGTTAATCGAGTACAAAATGACAGCTTTGATCCAGCTGCATTATTTGTCTTTGGCTACACCTTTAATAAATCTATAAGCAAATGATTAATGGGTGCGATTCAAGAATCTACACCTCCAGAAGTAATTCTCATGTATTCATTCCTTTTATCAAACTTGTTAAAATGCCGCTATGTGTTGTTGATTTTCTCTTCTCAATTAGACTTATGAGCACGCCCCAGTAACAACCTACAATGTGATTCAGAACACAGGACACAACGAGGTAAATAACAGGTTTTCAAATATTCCATTTTGTATAACTGAGGGGAAAAAAAGGAATCATGTATATTAATATGGTGTACACTGCAATGCGATAATGGATCAAAATAGATCGATAAATAATCAAATAAAAGTTTTACATGGGCATATTCTGAAGTCATAATTTTACAAACAGTTTAAGGTTTCAGTGTAGAAAGGTGAATGCAGATATGGCTGAGGTCCTTCTGTAAACACTGAGCGCTTACACTCTAACTTGGCTTTACTTGTTTATACTGCCTACAGATAAACTATAACACGCTCCCACTGAGTTTGCACGGTCAAAGAGAGTTTCGCATGAACTATGAGGGGCATTCAGCGGGCACTCAGGTGAGTGATTATGACTGTGTTGTTTCTGCCTCTTTTGGGGTTTACTTATGACCGTGTTGTTACTTGGAATCAGAGAGCTCTTTCTCTCCCTTTCTGCTACTATGAAGCCGCATTTCAACTGCAGGAGTTCTTTCAGGAACTAGGGTCTGGGGGGAGTGGGCCTTTTCCTCGACCCCTTCTATTTAAACTGAAAGAAACGGGTGCTTCAGGTGGTCTGTGGCGTAGTGGGTTGAGCAGGCGCCCCATGTACAGAGGCTACAGTGCTCACTGCAGCTGGCCCCGGTTCGAGTCTCACATTGGACGGCCCTTTGCTGCATGTTGTTCCCCCTCTCTCTGCCCCCTGCTTCCTGTCTCTCTTAACTGTCCTGTCCATTAAAAGGCACAAAAGCCCCAAAAAATACTTTAAAAAAAAAAGAAAAGAAACAGGGGCTTAGCAGAGTCTTGAGGGGGACAGTTAATTTTTTGCAGAATTCAAAATGGTGAAATTAGAATATGAACTAGTCCGGTTTTGATACTTCTGAACTGAACATGCCTCACCTCCAGGCAGGGGAAACACAAATAAGAACTGAACGATCACCTTTAGTTTCAGGCATTCGCAGTAGGACACGGAGTACCAGGTTGTTGCTCAGTTTCGAGCAAAATAAACACCTGGGGCAGCCAAAACAGGTTTTACTTGTGCTGTGCCGGAAAGTTTTACTTTTGCAAGCAGAATGGTTTTCCACTGTCTTTATTGCAGAGTCTGAATAAACTCGTCACCCAAAAACAGTCCCCTCTCGTGGCGTTTAACTTTTTTTATTTACATTTTATAAGTGGTAATACTCACATACTCCAGAGCAACTAATTCACTTGATCTCTAACGCCCAACACCAGCAAACACACTGATGTTTGCTCTTTTTCTCAGACTCTTGAAATGTTGACAACTGGCTCCAGGAACCAGTTGGTGCACGTCAACACCGCAGACTTAACAGCATTATCCTTCTTCTTGTATGCTGCTGTCAAAGAAGCATGAGCCTCTCATGTCTAAACTGTGAGGGCACGCTGTAACATTAGTGTGAACTCCTCATAGTGGCTGTTTCCTGGTTTCTGCCACCACACGCCAAAGAAAACCTATTAATACATAAATTAAGGAAAAACTAAAAATATGACTGAGATCTTTTCTTTTTTTTGCAGTAAACTTGAGAAACGTTTTGTGACATCATTAAATTGACTTTCTTCCCTCTTTCCTTTGGAATCATTACCTCAAGTTCAAAGCTAATCACTAAAAACTCCTTTTGCTGTTCAAATGATCAAGCTCGAGGGGTTACTGCACCTAGGAAATTAAACACAGTATCTACAGGAATTTAAACATGTATATTTGTATAATAACCCATTCTTTATTCTATTTTTATGCTACACATTATGACAAACATATGGCATAATCTGAAGTTTGTGTAACATTTGAACAGTGAATGGTGTTTGAGATATTTAGTTGTTGATATGAAATTTAAGTCAGAAACTATTTACATATCGTAAAATATCTGCCACACTGTGACTGAAGCAAGAGAAAATTCTACAAATTCAGTGACCGTCACCGGTTTTGTTTTCTTCATTCAGCATTCGACGTGGGCTACGAACAAGAGGCAGACCTACCACGTAAGCAGTGCTCTTCTTAACTTTTAACTAAAAGATTAAACAGAAAAACTCAAAGAGCCAGCTTGTTCAGCTGGAATTAGGAGACTCACGCATTTATATGACATTAAGGCGATACGAGCTCACATACCTCTCCGTCAGCAGGGCCACTCATCATTTAACAAAGGCTCCGCGTGGTCTGATCAACGCGCTGCAAATCAGTGGAAAATGGTAAGAGATGTTTCTCACACATCCCACACAGCTGATTACCAGGATCACCATGTTTCCTGAATCTCTAACAAGGGACAATGTTTTTGTTTTGTACATCCCGCAGATACATACCATGACTGAAAGAAACATTGCAGACGGCCCAGTGTACCAACCCTGCGTCTATGCCAATGAGGAAATCAGCAGCAGATGCCTCTCACTGGATAAGCTGTCAGTCAGCAACCTGGGGGATGATTTGGAGTTTCTGAATGATCTGGGGCCAAAGTTCAAGACCCTGGCGGGGGTCTGCAACCAGACAATTAGAGCAAAAAACATGCCGTTTTAAAGGGTATAGCTGGAATGTAACTAAAGTGATTCTTCCTCTCTAGCTTCTGATTGCATTTAAGAACTGATTCAACTGGATTTTAGAAGACATGTTACACCACAATAGCTAGATTTTGTACTCATACATTATGAACATCTCACATGTTCTATTCCAGGTATTGTACACTTCTTTCATCTATTCATGGAATGCGGATTATGTAGAATCAGCTGCATTTTGTTCTGACATGCTCCAGTGATTTTGAAAAGCTTTTATGGAGGCCGGATGAGTTTGCTTGCTTTTCTTTATTTGTTTTGGGGTTGTTGTTGTTGTTTTTTTTTACATGGCTACAATAAGGGTATTTGGTGGAACTTACAGCACGTTATTAAAGCAACACTAGAGAAGTTCGTAAACCTTAAAACTAGATGTCGGATTCATTTCAAAGTACACCAACCTGTTATGCACGTTTCCATGCCTGAAACTGCCCTCAAGTGCCGATGGGTTGACATTAAACAATTTGCATCTTCGGTTTGCTGCACAGTGCCACACCTGTCACTTGACATTTTGTGGGCTTTTAATGCCGTTTTTGTGGCGACAAATTAAGTAAAAAAAAAAATTTAAAAAAAGCCCAATTCTCCAATGTTACTTTAACACTTAAGCACAGTTCATGTGGGAACTGGGATATTTCATACCATTCGTGATGTTTCTTTTCTGCCAGTTAAATCTGCTAGACTACTATTTGTAAAGGGTCTTTGTTGAATGCCTGAGCTCATCTAACTGGATAAAATAATTGCGTATCGGTTATTACAGAATAAATAGTTCTGAAAAAACATGTGTGGTTTGTTTGTCTGTGGTTGATCTGGGGTCCGTTTCACAAAGCAGGTTCAACAAACATCTCAGTCTATTCCTGAACTCTGAGATGATCTACTCTGAGATGGAAACGCTTAGTTTTCAGTTCCAGAAATGCTGATTTGAGTGAGTTTAGTCAACTCTGAGTAGTTTCACCTTGAGTTTAGCACGTGCGCCACAACTTTAAAAAGCCAGCATCAATGGAGCCCCGATTCGACGAGTCACCATGGCAACGGGGAAGAGGAGGGGCTACGTTTTTTACCAACCTCGAATTAGAAATCATAATGCGCTCATACAGCGAGTTTCAACACATTTTTAGAAAGAAGTGCAACACCGCTGCAGCAGCAAAAGCGGAAGTTTAAATGTAGTCCTTTGCAATCACAATAATATTACAGGGGAAAACTGCTTGAATGGTAACCCATTAATTTATTTCATCTAGGTGCAATCCTGCAGGGGAGAAGCACACTTGGCACCAGTTTAAAGCAATACTATGTAACATTTCTACCTTAAAATAACAGCTTGAAAAAAATTGTGCGGCTAGAATGAGTTTTACTATTACGATTGGCCTGTCTCCTATTCCCCTTCGAGGGTCTGAGTTGGAAAAACTGCGCTATGTAACTTTGCTGGACTGGCCCGGGAGCTGAGCGGAAGTACTTCGACTTGCTTTCTGGCACACCGACAGCAAAAACAAATAGACCCCTCTCACGCTCCCAGGTACATTTGATTACTCTTACCTTCTCGGTCGACATAGCTTGCACCTTCTGACTCCTCGCCAGTTCGTCAACAAACGTGAAACATGAAAGCGAAAGGGTGTTGTATTTACGACAGTGTAACCGTACATTACCTCCAAGCCTGTAGGGGGAGCTCCATTATGGGCTTTTTGAGAAGTTACATTGTATTGCTTTAAGATGAAATATAAAAACATTGGGCCTCATGCTATGAGGGGCCGTTTAGGACTTAACTACTGAGACACTCTCACACATACTAATGAAACACTCTTACATTCACAATTGAAACACTCTCACACTTACTATTGAAACACTCACACATACATATACTTCCGTGTCATATACACATACATATGAAATGCTTGCATGCATACAAGTGAAACATTTATACGTATCTATCTGAAACACTCGTGCATTCACATATGAAAATGTTATATATACATATATTGTTGAACACTTATGCCTTCATAAGTGAATCTCTTGCATACGATTACAAAGATATAAAAAGTTTAGATACATGTGCAAGTGTTTCACTTATATTTGTATAAATGTTTCAAATGTGTATGTATACGTTTTTCAATTATAAGTGCGTATGCTCTTACATGAGGATATGCAAGCGTTTCAAATGTATTCATACAAGTAATTTCAGTTGTGACCGTGAGAGCGTTTCAATAGTGTTTGTAAGAGCATTTCAGTAGTATGTATGAATGAAATCTCACTAGCATACGTAAGGTATCTCACTTTCACCGGAAGGCGGAAGTAAAGAGTGCAGAATTTGAACAGCGACAAACTTAGCGCCAGTTCGGTAAAGTTGGAAAGATATTGGCAGATTTGGACTTCCGGGATCAATAACTCAGAAGTGAGACGTTGTTAAAACACAAAACACGCATATTTTCAACCGTAGTAAGACAGACAAGGAGCTACAACCTAACTTTCATCAAAACGAGCCATCCTCGGAGCTACAGCAATAACATTAGTGTTTATGTGCAGCCGGCTGTGAGAGCAGCGATCAGGGACCGTCTACAAAGTGCAACCGAAGAGAGACATTACAAAAAATAATCAAACAAAAGATTTCTTTCAAACCAAGAGTTGTAGTGTAATCTGTAGGAGACCAGTGAAGTGTGTAGTGAGTTTGGTGACACTACACTGTATCCTAGTGAAGTTATTGAATATTTATTGATTATTTTTTGTAATGTCTCTCTTCGGTTGCACTTTGTAGACGGTCCCTGATCGCTGCTCTCACAGCCGGCTGCACATAAACACTAATGTTATTGCTGTAGCTCCGAGGATAGCTCGTTTTGATGAATATTCTGTCTCTCAGTTTTGTTTTATTTGTTTATTATGCATTTGAGGTTTATTTTGTGACAGATTCAAGCTATTCCAGTCTACAGTTAATCTGGTTATTGTGCCTTTAAGAGAATCTAGTGATTTTGAGTTTATTGTTAATCCTACACTGCCCTCTGGTGGCGT
Organism: Odontesthes bonariensis; assembly: GCF_027942865.1. Taxonomy (NCBI): domain Eukaryota; kingdom Metazoa; phylum Chordata; class Actinopteri; order Atheriniformes; family Atherinopsidae; genus Odontesthes; species Odontesthes bonariensis. The sequence goes on from NC_134515.1 coordinate 25,272,630, forward strand.
ATGTTGGAAGCAAGAAGTGCGCTAAGTGGGAGCCAGAAAGTGCAGCAGTCCCCAAAACACGTCGCTCCTCGGTCGAGTCTGCCGTTTTCCTCACCTTTTGCGCTTGTCAAAGGCATAATCTGTAAGTTAAGTCAAATATGCTTAATTAGGAATGTTTACTAGCTCTTTCATGTTGCGTTTGTGTTACTGAAGGCGGTACGCTCTTCACTCAGTAAAGCTAATGTTAGCATTTACCATTGTGTTTGCTATTCAAAGTGCGATGTATTGCTAATGTTAAGACCTCAGGTTGGTTATTGTACACACAGAAATAAGTGTGAATGTATGTTTTTGCACTGAAACTGAACGTTGTTTATTGTGTTTCTTTTGTCACAGTTTTACAAGTAAAATGGATCAGTAAACTAAGAAATGCTCCACGAGTGGTTACTGAAGCCGTTTAGCTTGCTGCATAGGCTAAAGCTCTTAGCTGAGGGCAGAAGAATGAAAGTTAGGTTGTAGCTCCTTGTCTGTCTTACTACGGTTGAAAATATGCGTGTTTTGTGTTTTAACAACGTCTCATTTCTGAGTTATTGATCCCGGAAGTCCAAATCTGCCAATATCTTTCCAACTTTACCGAACTGGCGCTAAGTTTGTCGCTGTTCAAATTCTGCACTCTTTACTTCCGCCTTCCGGTGAAAGTGAGATACCTTACGTATGCTAGTGAGATTTCATTCATACATACTACTGAAACGCTCTTACAAACACTATTGAAACGCTCTCACGGTCACAACTGAAATTACTTGTATGAATACATTTGAAACGCTTGCACATCCTCATGTAAGAGCATACGCACTTATAATTGAAAAACGTATACATACACATTTGAAACACTTATACAAATATATGTGAAACACTTGCACATCTAAACTTTTTATATCTTTGTAATCATATGCAAGAGATTCACTTATGAAGGTATAAGTGTTCAACAATATATGTATATATAACATTTTCATATGTGAATGCATGAGTGTTTCAGATAGATACGTATAAATGTTTCACTTGTATGCATGCAAGCATTTCATATGTATGTGTATATGACACGGAAGTATTTATGTATGCGTGTGTGTTTCTCATATGTATGTGTAAGTGTTTCAGACGAGTGTGTATAATGTTTTATATATGAGCGTGCAAGGTTTACAGAGTATGTATGTATGTGCGAGTGTTTCAATAGTGAGTGTAAGAGTGTTTCATTAGTATGTGTGAGAGTGTCTCACTAGTTAAGTCCTAAACGGCCCCTCATATCATGCAAGAACCGTTCGTACGCACAGATTTGTTCTTAAAGGTGGGGTATGAGATCTTGGAAAAACGGTTCCTGCAAGCTATATTTTTGAAAATACACAACCTTGCCTCTCCCTTCAGCCCACCCCTCGAAACCACGCCTTCAAAACACATGAACGAGTCACGAGTCTGTGAACGTGCAGGGGGGAGGGGTGAGGGGGGCTGACAGTTGATTGGCATGTCAGAATCCAATAGAAGTAACTCATTATTACTTCTATTGGTCAGACATTTCCTCTTGCTACACCCTCTACAATGGACTAAAAGATTATTTTTCTTTTCCAAACATTCTATTTTAGTGGGTGCAATGGGGTCGTGAGGAGGTTTTCAGACAATATGATAAAAAATGCTCCAGAAAACATCTCATACCCCACCTTTAAATCGTCCGTACGAGTGATTTAAGAGAATTTGCGCATTCACCAATCTTTTCGTATTTTACGTTTTCTTTCAGGTACGAACAGAATTTACGAGTGATCCAGACCTGTCGTAGGAGTTTCGTAAAATAGTCCGCTGTTATTCAAATCAAGTTTGCTTGACTAATGGATTGTATATTTAATTACTTTGAAGAAAACATAAATAAATATATACATTATACCCCATAATTATGCTGACATTATTCTGTTTGACTTAAATTCTGCACTAATTGAAGGTTCATTTGAATCTGTATATAACAAGGTCAATGGGAAGCGTAACCAGCGGCTGTCTTGCTACTTTTGGATGCCTTAGTGCGTCAGGCTTTTGGAAGAGACCGTGTGGAGACAGACGAATGGCTGACATCGCGATTAAGATTCCCAAGGACTGTGCTGCTACACATATGCAGCTTGCTAGAGCCACAACTCCAGAGAAAAACACACCGATCAAACCCAATTCCATCACACGTCCAGGTCCTCACGACCCTTTGATTTTTGGCCACGGGAACCTTTCAGAGCGAGATTGGAGACAGATCGGGGGTGTCCCAGTCCTCTGTGAGTCGTGCGCTCCCCTTGGTCATCAAAACTCTCATCAGTTTATCACCCATGGTACATCAAATTCCCATACGCCGCTGTCCAACAAGTACAAATTAAGAGGGACTTTCATCCCGTGGCTGGACTGCCAATCATAATTGGAGCACGAGACACATATACGCATCAAAGCACTCGTGCTGTCGTGGAGCGCACTGAGCTGAAGGCCAGGTGGGTGTGTCTCGATACCTCGTTCATGGCGCAATATTGCCATGAACGAGGGTCTCCACCTGAACCAGCCCAGGCAGACCAGAAGGTGTGGTGCCAGAAGACCCCCCTCATGGACCACCCCATCAAAGAGCCATCATGATGAGGCAACAACTGATTGCACGGCTTTAGTTGCAGTCATCGAGCGCCTGCCCATGGCGAGAAGTTTTTTTTAAGCCTTTTTCATATCAAACCATTTCTTTTTTATTTCGGTGACATGGTATTAACAGCACTCGTAATTGATTCCCATTTCTTTGCTTTAGCAGGTCCCGTAATTCCACTGCTGACACTGCTAAAAATGACAGATTTTCCTTTTTGGATCTCTGAAAGCAGAACTTCGATCTCAGAGCCTGTAAAATAGTTATTTTTGTGCCTTGATGCCATTCTCATGACTCAACAACACTCAACACTGCCTGACACAGGAGAGAGGAAGCACAGCCTTATAGTATAATTTTGGGCGTGGAGTATGCAAATCTACTATCCTCGTGCACGTGAACTTAGATACATACGAGTGGGATTCATCATTTACGCAGGTCGTTTACACACTTTTTCCGAAGTTAAGAGCGCTTGTTGAATCTGACGTGGCGTGTTCGTACGAGACCTTCTTACGAAAAAAGTAAGAGAAATTTAGAATAAAAATACGAAAATGTTCTTGCATGAGGCCCATTGTTCAAACAGGTGAGACCTCAGCATGGAGGTACGGGTACCTCATTTTTAACATGTTTTAAACTGTAAAATAAATATTAAGTGGCCATTTCACTGTGCAGTTGTTTTATCCCCAACATAATGCTGTTTTCACACATATTCTCATCTATATCATGTGCAGTTAAATAATTAAGCCTATTTAAACTAACACAGACTTCTACTCAGCCAACAGAAAGAAGGCAGATGCCCATAAAACGGGTGGTGCCCAGCACCGCCACCTCTAACGGGAGGGCAGTGGCTGAGGGAATCCCTGGAGGGAGTCCATCCCCGAGACACAAGTGCCTTTATAAAATATAATAGGCCTATAGATATCTTTTTTAAGCCTATTCATACAAATATTTAATTGTCTTTTATGTCTTTTTTTCTTTTGTCCCAACAAAATTCTGATGGTGCCGCTCAAAAAGATAATTGTCTGGAAATGCTAAAACATCTATGCGCGGTCTGATAACCATCCCCAGATGAATATTTAATTCTATGCGCAATAATGCTGCACCTTCATCCACGGGATCGTTGTCAAAAGGACATGCCATGTTCGTGAAAAAAGTCGTCTCCTACTGTGCCTAATGGACTTCTAGAAGTAGAAGAACTCGCTCTGCTGACTGAATGAATGAGGAAATCAAATGGCGTGTGTGGCTGAATGAGGGCGGAGACAGAGAGAAACTCGAGGTTTCTTGAATAAAACCTGGTCCCGACCAGGTTAGGTTCAGAGAGTCTGTTACTACGGTAACTGACCGAGAGGTTAAGTTACCTCTCTTTGTGAAACAGGCTAGAGTTACCCCTCTTTCTCGGGGTTGAGTTACCTCCCTTTGTGAAACGGACAACTCAGTTTCCCTCATTTCAGGGTTAATAAACTCAGAGTTTTCACTAAACCTGCTTTGTGAAACGGACCTCTGGTGAGGTAGCGGTGTGAAAATAGAAGATTAAAGAAAATACACTCACCGGACACTTTATTAGGTACACCATGCTAGCACCGGGATGGACCACGTGTTGTCTTCAGAACTGCCTTAATTCTTCATGGCATAGATTCAACATGGTGTTGGAAACATTCCTCAGAGATTTTGGTCCATATTGACCTGATGGCATCACGCAGTCGCTGGCACATTTGTCGGCTGCACATCCATAAAGCAAATCTCCCGTTCCATTGCATCCCAAAGGTGCTCTAGATCTAGTGACTGTGGAGGCCATTGGAGTACAGTGAACTCATTGTCATGTTCAAGAAACCAGTTTGATATGATATGAGCTTTGTGACATGGTGCATTATCCTGCTGGAAGTAGCCATCAGAAGATGGGTACACTGTGGTCATAAAGGGATGGACATGGTCAGCAACAATACTCAGGCAGGTTGTGGCATTTAAAAGATGTTCAATTTGTACTAAGGGGCCTAAAGTGTGCCAAGAAAACATCCCTCACACCATTACAACACCGTTTTATATTTTCTCCTTTCGATATTTTCTCCTTTCGGGGCCATTCTCTGTAAACCTTAGAGATGGCTGTGTGTGAACGTTCCAGTAGATCAGCTGTTTCTTAAATACTCAGACCAGTCCATCTGGCACCAACAACTATGCCACATTCAAAGTTCTTTAAATCCCCTTTCTTTCCCATTCTGATGCTCGGTTTAAACTTCAGCAAGTCATCTCCACCACACCTAGATGCCTAAATGCATTGAGTTGCTGCCATATTATTGGCTGATTAGCTATTAACATTAACAAGTACTTGAAGAAGTGTACCTAATAAAGTGCCTCAGAAAACACATATTTGGTATATTATATACTTCTCATCTAAATTTAATTGATATGATTCTTAAATGAACGCACCAAAGGCAAAGGTGAAATTACACACAAAATGGGGTAATGTACATGAAACATCACAACTGCAATACAGTAATCCATTGAACATTACACTTATACCATTTAAGTTCCCCTTGTCAGGATTCGTGTTTTTGGTCACCTTGTTCTCTCCTGTGTTTTTGGTTTTCCCTTGTTAATTTGCCCCAGATATTTTGAGTTCCCTTGATTACCCTCATGTGTATTTAAGTTCAGTTCTGTCCTTTGTTCCCTGTCGGATTCTTGTATGTCTCCCAGTACTTCAGTTTTGTGTATGTTTGCTCCCGTTCCTTGGATTATTGTTAATAAAACGCATTCCTTTTCCACAACGAGGAGTTTCCTGTTGGCTTTGGATCCTACTCACCCACACACCGTGACACCCCTTTATTGTCTTTTCACTGCTCTTATCACACTCCTACAAGTCCAGACAAGGAATGTTTGATTGAGAAACAGATTTTAATCAACTTCTTGAGTCACTGTTTTGATATCCACCTCTGCCTTTTCAGTTCACTAGAACCCAGCTGCATTCTCACACTTTCACTGTAACTGGTGAGGAGGGGCAACGTCTGAATGCTGTTTACAGGGAAAAATATGACTAATGATTATGACGCAATGATGATTTGCTCTTTTTTTTTCTCCATAATGTTACTGATACAAAAACAGCAATGATCACATAACTTCGCCCTAGTTTTCGAGCAGCAGGAAGAACTATAGAGATGCACCAATTGCAATTCCAACAAGACCCAATACAACTTTGGCTTTGCAGAGATGACGAAGCAAAGAGTTGAGACTGCTCCATCACTTTATGGGCACAAGTCCGAACCGCAAATGAGGAGTGAAACTATTTCAAATGTCTGCGTTGAGTTGAAATATGAACAGATTTCAGTAAAAACCATCATGCCAACACTGTGAAAAGGCAGCTAAGGAGGCGAACGTTACTTTGTGTTAATAGATGCATACACAAGAAGACTGAACTTATCACTTTGTTGCAACTGCTAAGAAACACAGTTACTTACAGAAGCAAATGCACAAATGCATGTACTGAGCATTCTCTTCCTACAGAGATGAAGTTCTGTAATCTTTGTTGTGATGGTTCCTCATGCTGCACACTTTGATAATCGAGGTCCGGTTCTGGCTCAAACACGTACGACTGGATCTCGTGTGTTGTCATGCTGGAAAACCTTGCATGTTTCTCAAAGCGTTTTCTTCTTTACGTGTTGTTATACCTTCCTAGCCGGCAACTGTAGCAGCGCCCGTTCATGCGTCATCGTCATCCCCTTCCCTGTCACCTTTGGCAAACCTCCAGGAATTCGAGCAAACTATTTGGAGTTATGAAGTGTGCAAAGTTAATCTAGAGATTAATGGGATTAATGGAAACGATCATGCAATATCCACTTTAAAAGTTTGCCCAAAAAAGCTGTCAATGCACGGATGATGTGTTTACTGACTAAAAAAAAGTAGCCGATCAGTTGGTGCATTCCTAAGAACTACACAGTCAATGTTACAAGAGACCAGAGGGATGAAGTTCGGGTGTTTATTTCTCCTCAGTCAAATGACAATGATAAGAGGTGGGAGTGACTTAAAGTTTTTTTATTATAAACCAAGAGTCAAGTTGTTCCAGATAGTTGCCAATAAAAAGGTGAACACAGACTCTGTGCTGCACTTTTTTGAGCTCTTCCTAAGAAGTTTGTGGGACTTAATGTCGCAATGCTAGGATGGGCTGTTACTGTAAGAGTGTGCTGTTACGGGGTGTGACTGATCAGTAAAAATGTTTCGACAGGTATCGAGTGTAATGTAACATCCATGTGAATGCCAGGATGCATGTTTTCTAGTAGAATATTGCGGTGTAAAAAGATACAGGCAATGTGTAAAGCTTCTTTTCTGAAGCACTGCACTGTAAAAAATGCAAAACATATAACACAACTAAGAAAAACAAGGTAAAATATTTGCACACACATTGGGCAATGGCAGGAAGACACATGCAAAAAGAAGAAAACAACTGGAAGAATTGAACCAGGAAATAGAACAAAAAAAGAAAGCAGCTCAACGTAAATAATACTTATCTTATCAAATCAAATCAAATCAAATTTATTTGTATAGCACATTTCATGTACAAAATAATTCAAAGTGCTTTACATAAAATAAAAGCATTGCAGCAGGGAGTGAAAGAAGCATTACAAATACATAAACGAATATAAAGAGAAACAAATAAAATAATTTAAATGATTTTAAAAACAAGCAACAGTCCAGATAAATTAAAAGATATCGTGCAGATTTCATGCATAGACACATGAGAAAAGAAATGTTTTTAACCTGGATTTAAAAATGTCTACATTTGGTGAAATATCTTAGAAATAAAGTTTGAGTTACACCATGCAGCCAAAGGGAAAATGCCTTGTTTTCATTGTGTTATGTGATCTACTCACATAAAAACACACAAGAACTCTTCTGATCTCAAGGTTCAAGTCTGTTGTTTTGCCACTTGGCACTTTGCCTTTTTTTGACACACAGGCTATGTACACACGTAGCCGGGTATTTTTAAAACCGAATATTTCCCCCCCTCCGTTTATAAAATAATTTGTATCCACGTTCATTACCTCGTTTTTGAAAAAAACACCTTCCACACATAACCGAACATCTGCGTTTTCACCTGTCTTGACAACCCAAATGCATTTGCTGTTTTGCGCAATCTGCCCTCGTCAGCTAAATAATAAAGTGTGCACGCAGCTTTTTTGAGCACACTGACAGGTGATCGCATGACAGTGGACTGCCCCTCGATATGAGGACGTAATAATTCCGACAGCGACAGGAGTGAGGACCGGGACGTGGAAATTGTCACGCCATTCCTCTAGGAGTACGACTTGGGCGTGTAAAATCAAGGCAGTAAACAGCGCCTGCACAATAATAACCACCACAGTTCTCAAGGCATCAATGCTTCTTCAGTAAACAAAGGTCGCACTTTAGACTTTAAAGCAGATTTGTTGTTGTTTTGGCGCATATTGTGACGTTCAAAAACGCAAAACTCCGGTTATCTCCGTCTACACGCAGCTGCATAAACGGAGTTTTCAAAAATCTTCACTTTGCCCGGAGTTTTTAAAAACATTCGTTTACGATGCGTTTTTATGCGTTTTCATGTGGATGACAGGTCCAAACGTAGAAAAATATATTCGTTTTAGCAGATACCCGGCTACGTGTGGATGGGGCCACAGGTGTCTTGCAGGGCTTTGTCTAGAATCTCTTGATATCTTTTTCTTGAAATGTAATTTCATCACAGTCATGGTTAAGGGGTTTAAAAGACATTGTAGCTACATGTCGAACTGGTTCAGAAACAGGAAAAGTAAGTTTTTCTTTTTTATTTATTTCTCTGTACGACATACAGCAGTTGAAGGTCTTCAAGCTCCATTTTGGAGTTTCAGTACAGCTGGAGTGCACAGCACAAGCCTTTCAGTATGGAAACTCACATCACTATAATTTAGTTTTTGCAATAATATTGGTTAAAGGGACACTTTGTAATTTCTTCCCCCATCTAGTGGTGCAATTTTATTTTGCAAATTTGCTCTCTAGCGCCTCGCATTTTAAAATGTGCGTTGCAACTTCTTGAACTACGGCAGGCGGTATGTGTCAAGATTCAAGAAGCTATGGCTTCAGACTCAAGGTCCATACAAACAAAAAGACATCAAGACACACAGTACAAAGGATTACATAACACACATACAATAACACTATAAATACAGATGACAGATAACATGTCAGATAACATAAGTTGACACAGCCTTTGGTGTGCAAACAATGCAATTAGTCATATTCCGGGAGTTACCAGAAGTGAAGTCGACGCAGCGGTAGCGTTAGCAGCATTGTGTAGTTGCTTTCTGGAATGTGTTCTTTTAAATAAACTCCCGGTAAACTTACAAACTTTCTAATGCCTCGTTTTGTGAGTTAAGAGCCTATGTGTACTACGGCAGAAGTTTGGTAACAATCAATGCATTATTAGTGGGATAATTTACGAGATAAAATCTATTTACTATTAGCGCTAGTAATAAGCCATTCGGCGGACGTGATGTCAAAATGAAGTCATTTCCGCTTGCAGACCTGGCGTTGGGGAAAACGCGATTCGAAGTGCTTTATGTCCCTCTTGGCACTTCGTCGTTTTTCATAGACCGGAAGGACATGGCAGCCTCCATAGAGCTTGCCCACTCTATGTAGATACAGACAAGTTATTCTTCACTCAGGAGGATAATTGAGATTTTTGACAGAGATAATTTTACACCAATGAGGACTAATTTATGAATGAATATGTTGATTTGAGCTAATAAATTACTTAATTTATTACATAGTGTCCCTTTAATATTCTTGGTGCTTCTCTTTAGGATGGCCTCATCAGACACATTTCTGTCCGAGAATAACGGTTTAAGTTCTCGGTGTACTTCATCATGCTTATGGCTAAGGCCCTGGTATAATGTATGGAGGAAAATGTGGGCACATTGTACTTCACTTCGGTGTCAGTCTATTTGGAAGCGAACAGGATCTTTTTTTTTTTTTTTGAGGCCTTCGACTCAATACAAGAACTATTGTGGTGTCTCACTGTTATACGGAAGCCCTAAACGGTAGGTACATACACTTTATTCCATCCGTTTTCCAGTGATAACGAGATCATTTTCCTCCGTTTTCCCGTGATAACGAGATAATTAATTCGAGATCTCGAGAAAACCATGATCGTTTTCTCGAGATGGCGAGTTAATTTACCGATGGTTTTCGAGGCCACTTTTTCTCCCCAGTCCGCCCCTGTTTATATGTGTTTATATGTATTTCTGGCGAAGGTGTACCCATTTTTACCCCCCTTTCATTGAAAACTGAATAAAGTATGGTGTCTGGGCGCTGCCTTGCGCCCCGGGGGGTGCCCTGCCTGTGCCCGGGGGGGTCTGGTTGCCCTGGGCACGCCGCCGTGAAGGCGTGTCCTGGTGTCGTGCTGGTTGCTCTGGGGTCTCTGATGTGCCTGCAGGCTGTTCTTTGTTAGGGTGGGGTGGCGTGCGGTGGGGTGTGGCGGTGCTTCTCCCCTGTTGGGGGCAGCTTTGGTGGGCCTGGGTGATGGTGGGTCTCAGGCCCGGGCTGTTATGACTGGAGTGATTGTGTGGTTTGTTTATTGTTTATTTGTTTTTGTTTGTTGTGTTGTGTTTTGTTTTGTTCTTTTCTTTATTTGTAGGGGCCGTCTGGGGTGGGGCGGGTGGGTGCCTTCGGGTTGCCAAGTGGCTCACCGAATACGCTGCGGGCCCCGGACCTGGTGAACATCGGGCCCTCCTGCTCTGTGCCGGATCCCAGGAAAAAGGGGTGCCTGTTGCAGCCATTCCTTGGCTGCCCTCTCCGGGGGAGCCTCTCTCCCCCGGTCTTCTAGATCCCCATACCCCTCTCCCTTCTGGCTCCTGTACACAGCACACATTCACACACGTAGGGTTTGAGGGCGGGTGTGTTCTGTGGGGGGCAGCGGATGGGTCCACGTATGTGGTCCCCTTTGCTGCCCTCTGCAGCCCCCCGCCCTTGTTTTAATTACACCTTAGACATTACTAATCATGAGACACACACACACACACACACACACACACACATTAGGTTTTGGGGGGCGATAGCACTGAGTGGTATCTGGTGGGCGGGGCTCTTTGGGTATGTAGGCTGCCCGGAGGGCCACGCTCCCAGTTCCACAAGGTTGCTTGCCCCTCAATTTTAAATGCTCACTATTAGAAAATATCAAAGAGCCAGAGGGGGGAAGGGAGGGGTCTTCTCGCACCCCTGTTGCCTGGTTGCTGCCTGGGGCGGGGGGGCCAGGAGGAGGAGTTGTCCTGCTGGTTCGGGGTCTGTGGTGGCTGGGGGGCTGCTGGCCCCCGGATGTGCCCGCTACGCCACACTCCAGAGGAGGTGGGGGATGGATGCATGTGCTGTGCGAGTGTTTGTGGATGTGTTTATTTTTTTATTTATGTATGTATTTATTATTATTATTATTATTATTAATAATAATTTATTTATTTATTTTTCTTATATGATTTATGGGGTGATTTATGGGGTCCTGCTGTCCTCTGGCCTGCTTGTGCTGTTCCTGATGGGGGGGGGGCGCTCGCGGCCTCACCCAGGCGCTGGCCCACTGCGGTTGGCTGTCTGGGGCGCCTGGCCCTCTCGGGTGTTGGGCGGGGTCCCTGCCGGGGGGTTTTGTTGGCGCTCGGGGTCACGGGGGCCGGTTCCGGGGCGCGGCCCATGTCTGGGTGGCGGGGGCCTGGCGGGGCTGGTAGGCTGCCGCCTCTGGTCGCCAGGGGGGCTCTGCCCGATGCTTGTGGGGGCTCTGTCCGGGAGCTTCCTCTGCTTTCTTCTGGTTGGATGTGTGGTTGTCCCTATGGTGGGCTTCCCGGGTTCTGTGCTCCTTGGGGGCTGTTGGTGGCCTGGGTCTCGGGGCCCTCTCGGCCAGCTTCTGATTGCTGGGGGGGGGGATTTTGACACTATACACTGATATTTAAGCATGGTTATTATGTGGGACCATCTATGTGTATTGCATGTTCGTGCACACAATCACACTCTCACACTCAAACACATTCATTAGCCCAGTAGCATGCTCACTATGCTCACTAAGCAGTTGTTGTACTCTCCTGTGGTTTAAGGTCACCTGTGTATTATATGAGATTGCTACTGCTTGTGTTTTTTTTGTTTTTTTGTCTGTGTGTTTGTTCTCTGCTTGTCTGCTTACAGGTGCTCCTGGTGCTTCTAAGGCTGGATTCCCCACAAAAGCCGTGAATCGTCTTCAGTTTTGTTTTTACAGGTGTAGCAGCTGGTTGTCGGATTTTTCATTGTTTTTATGTTTGTCTCTTCATGTTTCTGTTCTTTTTTTCTCTTCTTCGCTTTCCCTCTCTCTCTGTCTCCCGGTCCGGTTCGGCACTATTATCATATCATGTTAAATATTGTAACAAAAATAAATAAATAAAAATAAGGAGTTGATGGGCGTCAAGGGGAGCTTTACATTCATAAAGCTTCCCTTGGCATAGCAAATGTGTTTAGCATAAACGGTATACAGATTACAATTCTGCTGCCATAATGCTGGACAGGACAAGGGAAAACAAACAAACAAAAAAAAAAAAAAAACTGAATAAAGTAGCCTATGAATCAAACATGGAATGTGGAGCGTTTGTGTAACAATTCTGCTAGTGAAAATGCACAAAGCAAATCCCGCTGGTGTGACGAGCAAAACAATGATTGTTTTCTCGAGATAACAAGTTATTTATCTCGTTATCTCGAGAAAACAATAACGGCACCTCTCGTGCATCATTTGGTAACCATGGAGACGGCCTGGTCCCCTCAGCTGGTCACTGATGAAGTTGACTTTATCAACAGGATCACTCAGGTGTAAACGCCTATTGAGCTGAAGTCGAGCCAGCCGTCCCCGGCTACTTTATTCAGTTTTCAATGAAAGGGGGATAAAAATGGGTACACCTTTGCCAGAAATACATAAACACATATAAACAGGGGCGGACTGGGGAGAAAAAGTGGCCTCGAAAACCATCGGTAAATTAACTTGTTATATTGAGAAAACCATCAGAAAAAAGTTTATACGTACCACGTCCACTCTGGGCTTGCGCACTGTCATTTTGTTTTGTGCACATCAGCTCTTGGAAAAGTTCTGTGTTACTGCGCCCACCCAGATGGGACTGCAGAGAGCCTTTCAGTTCATCTATGGTTAATTCATTTGTGCACGAGAGTGTCTTTGAAGTTCCCTGACTTAAAGGTAGGGTAGGAGATCCTGGATTTTGAGTCCAGCGAAGCTGCATTTTGAAAATACACAGGTAAAAAGTCCCAACCCTTTTCTTCACTTTCCCCCCGAAGGTATGGCGTGATCTTTGTGCCACCAGGTTGAGCACGCAGTGACACTGATTTGAGGGCACAGATCTATCTGAAGGAACAATAATTTTAAGCGTGTGCGTATGAATCTCACACACGCTCACTCATAGGTGCTCGGACACGCGCTCAACTCTGACAAACTGCTCGCGATCGGCTCTATCTCTCTGCTCGCTCGCGGCTCTGTCTCTGCGCTCGCAACTCTGTTAGTTGTATGTAAATGAGCCATGCTACCAGCCAATCACAGACTGGTAGTTTTCACAGACCGGTATTTGTGTGATAAATAATAAAAAAATAAAGAGGAAGAATTGTAATAATCATGTTAAAACTGGTGTAGTTCGGTGCTAGCTAGTTAGCCTACTGATTACTGTTGTAGGGTGTCACAAATATTTTAGAGAAAGAAACCTAACATCAACTTTTTTATTTGTTTCTCTTTATATTCTTTTATGTATTTTTAATGCTTCTTCCACTCCCTGCTGCAATGCTTTTATTTTATGTAAAGCACTTTGAATTGTTCTGTACATGAAATGTGCTACAAATAAATTTGATTTGATTTGATCAAAATCTAAAACGGTAGAAAAATAAAACTACACCAGCTTAGGAAATTAAATGTTTGAAGTATTGAAGTGGTTGTTTTTAACTAGTAAGTTATGAACTGTAGCAGCTGACCCACAGTGGGGTTTTTAAACTTTTAAACTTTAAACTGATCAATTGTGTTATTGGTTTAATCTGTAATGGTTACTGGTTTGACAAAAAAAATATAACATCTAGTTTAATTCCTTTAGGGTGATGGTAGAAGTTCAGTTGAGTCTGCACTGCAGACTCTGCAGTGATTGGCTGGTGGTGTGGCTCATTTACATACAACTTAGAGTTGCGAGCGCAGAGACAGAGCCGCGAGCGAGCAGAGAGATAGAGCCGAGCTCGAGCAGAGTGAAGGCTCTAGCATGGTTGCCGCGTCTGCTCGCGCGAGCGGTGTTGATGACGTCACGAGTTCGTGCCCGCCATAGGACCCTATATAGTAGCGCAAGTCGTTGCGCGCCAGTAGTTGCAATTTTTTCCGTCACAGAGGTGGCGCTGCTACCTGAAGGTTACCTCTACTCTACAAGCACGAAAGTGGAGAAGAAAACAGTGCCGCTGTCAAGAGCAGGAATACTGTAATTAATGATACTGCTGCAGTTTTCGGATCATTTTAATTTTTTAATTCAGTTAAAAGAGGTGAAGGTTTGAAGCCCCCGGCATCAACAGAGTCTCTGCCCTCTTCTTTGCCTTCACGTATCTGTCCCGTAGCTTCTTCCACACATTCTTACAGAACTCTCCCTCTTTCCCCAAAGTTCTGCCCATCTCTGCCCACCAGTTTTGGGAGTTTACGTGCTCCCTGTGCTGTTTCACTGCAGTTTCATACAGCTGCCTGTACAAACGCACCTCCTCACTGAGCCGGTCTCACATCGGTCCATCCGGTTCGTTGTGCTCGGCGCCGCCAAGTTACAAAAATCGACTGGTGCACGACAACGCGCTGCGCCGTCTGTTCAAGGGAAGCGCCATGCCTGAAACGTCATTTTGACGTCACGGTCCACCACCGCTGTGACAGACGCGGCAACCATGCTACCGCCTTGAGCCGTTCGAGCGAGCAGTTTGTCAGAGTTGAGCGCGTGTCCGAGCACCTATGAGCGAGCATGTGTGAGATTCATACGCACACGCTTAAAATTATTGTTCCTTCAGATAGATCTGTGCCCTCAAATCAGTGTCACTGCGCGCTCAACCTGGTGGCACAAAGATCACCCCATACGAAGGTACGCCTCTAGAGTACATGAACGCGCACGAGCACAAAGGTGCACGAGCGCGCGTTCTGACAGCAAGCATCGATCGTTGCCGTATTTAGTATTTAGTATTTAGTATTTAGTATATGCTAACTATACGTTTAATAATGCTAGGTGCTAGCCAAGCTGGCTCTAGTTTAGCTTCCTGCCAAGCTTCTGGACGCGTAATTCGTTCACGGAGCAGGGTACGCGCACAGGGGGAAGGAGGGGGAGGGAGGAGCAGATTGCAGTTTGATAGACGCATCAGAATCCAATCATTGTTAACGGTCCGTTCAGTATGATTGGATAGTGTTTTTCCTAGATTGTACGTTCTAGAGGCCACTAAAACTTTTCATATTTGTATCAAAACTTTTAATTAATTGGTTGCAATTGGGGGTGTCAGAGTATTTTAAGCAATATGTAAAAAAAATGTTCCAGAAAAAGATCCCCTACCCCACCTTTAATGACTTTGAGAACACCTCTTAAGATTTCAGCCTCACTGAATCGCTCTTTAATGCCTTCATCAATTTGTCTGCATGTGTTGTTGTAACTTGTGTCTGAGCTTTGGTCACTGATTTGTCCTCCTTGAACGTTAAAGTCCCGACATAGTAGTGAAAGGTCTTGAAGGGGAAGACTTCCTGTGTTTCGTGTGTGTGTTGTTGTGGAATGTTATTTGTGTGAGTGTTGCCAGTTTGGGGTGGAGAGTGTGCTAGCGAGGATGTAAATGCGGGTGGTGATGTGGGATTGTTAATGTACTGTAGGATTTTGTTTCTAATCTCATCGTAGCTAGAAAGCAGTTTCTGTAACTCTGCATCCGTGTGTGTGGTTCCGATATCAGTGTTGGTGGGTGTGCGGTTGGTGAGTGGTGAGGGGTTAGTTAAACTAGCTGCAGCTCTGGGTGTTGTGTTTGTGTCACAAACACTGGCTGTAGTGTCATCAGTATCTGTTTTTGACTGGTCTGTTGTCACATTCTCATTCCACAAAGCAGATCGAAAAAGCACTGTATCATTAAGTTGGATACCTAAATCCTAAGACATAGTCTCACTATTATTGAAAGCAATATGTACTCAAAACAATAGTCTTGGTCGCCAACCTGAAGCGTGGATGAATCCTTCCCTGGCACAGGACCAACGCTCGTGGCCAGTTGGAAAAGTTCCTTGGGTGTGAGCATGAGCAGACAAGCTTTTCCTCTAACCGTCCGCCATGACTGCTTTTCCCTGTTCCTCACGATTGGTCTGTCCTCTCAAATTTATTATTTATTCAAAAATAATCCACTTGAATCTCATCAAAACTCACATTCCACCCCCAAAGCACAAATATAACACTTTTGTGGACGTCACACTATTCCAATATACTGAATGTAAAGATTTATAAAGTGTAAGGTAAAAGTCTACAGGCATTACAATTCTGCTTTTGTCCATAAATGAATGACAAACGGTGCTTATGGGAAGACAACAGAACATAGAAATAGATAAAAGTTGTTTTAGATTAAGCAATTTGTTTGTTTGTTTTTACCAGTTTCATATTGACAAATCGACAAGCAGAGCATTGTAATAGCAGCTCACACCTTTTTCCAGAGAACTGATTCATTGTATCTGCGACACGTGTCATACATGTGTCGCAGATACAACGAATCAGTATGAATCAGCATGTATTACGCCATCCATCCATCCATGGAACCTACCCCAGCCATCAATGAGCTAGAGGCAGGGAACACCCTGGATAGGTTGCCAGTCCATCACAGGGCCACACAGAGACAAACGACCACACACACACACACACACACACACTCACTCCTGGGGACAATTGAGAGACACCAATTAACCTACACACAAAGAGAACATGCAAACTCCACACAGAAATTTAGTGAATTATGATGGACGGTAGGGAAAATAAAGAGACCGATTTCTCCTCAAGTTGCCCTACAGGGTAAGTAAAGATAAAAGTTTAAAAATTCAATTCTAAATGTTATGTCAGTACAGTATAAAAACAATTTTGTTTATTTGATTTCTTTCTTTTCTTTTTTTAAATTTTGTTTATAAAGAATCTTGGCTTAAATGTTTTTTTTCTTCTTCGGTAAAGTTCTTTGGGGGTGACTGTAAAAAACAGAGCCAAGGCAGGAACCATATCTTTCATCATATCACTTCCGATAAGAATGTACACACCCTTTTTGCCTTGGCTGATTCCAAAACATCCATGTGAGATCGTTCCACCTCCCTCCCACTCAGACATTCTTGCTATTAAAGCCAACATTGCATGTTTCTCATCATTCAGCAGACACATTCTGGTTACAGTCTCTTATGAGTTGGACTAACCACTAAAACAACGAATCGTTTGGATCCAACATGGAGACTAAGCATTTCTGTCTTCTCGCGATGCTGGTAAGAACTTATGTTTGGAAGCCATCTAGAACCCATCTAAACGTAGAATTTCTCTTTAGGATAAAGAAAATATTTTTTCATTCAATTTCATTTAATTTCATCTTCCTGCACATGAAGGCTGAATACTTTACAGAGCACATTTATTTACACAGCATTGACAGTTTATTGATAAATGCATGTCATTTGATTTATGCTGTATATTTGTGTACTTCTGTCATAATTATATATTTTGTCATTCTGTGACAGAATCTCCTTTGTTTTACTTTCTAACTGCATGTTTTGCATTATTAACTACAAAAAATATTGCTACTGAATGAAGTCAAATCAGAGATTGCGAATGAAATATTTTAGCAGTCAGCTTGATGTAAAGGAGTATGGCTGATGAGGACCAATGTCTGTCAACCTTACAGTGTTTGTAACGTCACGTTTAGTGTAAATCTAGAAGTTTTGTGGAGATAATGCTAAGAGATATGCATTCTGCCCCACATTTACTAATAGTGATAGTGAGTAATGTGATGTCATATGCTTACGGACAGTGTTGGGGAGTCCAGAGGTCGTCGTCTGAAATTTTGCTGCGACCAAAAAGAAACTGGGTCATACAGACCTTCAGTATTGACGAAGGTTATAGTGGACCTTTTCCATATGTGTTGGGCACAGTGAGTATCTGTACACCAAGTCACAACGCTCTGGTATGAATAGAGCACACGTCTAAATGCGGGAAGATCATTTTAAAATTTACTGCTGCTGCGATTCACATTCCAGGTTGGAGTTGAGAAAAATTTGCGTCTTTTCGAAATACATGGTCAAGGAGTGGATGAGGATCCTAAGGACATATTACAAATCAACGAAAACACAGGAGAAGTTCTTGTCCTGGGACCTGTGGACCATGAGCAATTTGATATTTTGAAGGTTAGAGGAAAATAACATGCGTGCACACACACATTTGAGCAATGATCTCCTGGAAAGCATGTGTGTAATCTTACAGTGTTGGAGGATGCTGAGTGGTTTCATTATGTCACAATTCATGTCGTTGCACTCAGTTGAAATTTGAGGCTCTCAATGCAGAAGATCGCAAAGTCGACATTCGGCTGGGCATCACAATTGACATCCTGGACGCAAATGACAACCCTCCAAAATTTGACTTTGAAATGTACGAGGTCACCGTGAACGAGTCCACGTTACAAGGTAAGAGCCTCATTTTTTGTTTCCTGACGTCTTCCAAAACTTTTCCTGCGTTGACTGATATGCAAATAAAACAATTCTTTGTTCTGTGACATTGACAGGCTTTGGCTTGGTCACTATCAGGGCTATAGACACAGACAGCAGCGAGAAAAATAAAGAGTTCAGCTTCAGTCTAGTCTCTGTCACTCCTGAACCAGAAGGCATGCAATTCTACATAACTCAGACAGCTGATATTGGATTCATTTCATTTAAAGGATGTCTGGACCATGAGGTGAGAGTACTTGATGGTATAATAGTAAAATTACATTGTGTTAATTGTTAAATTATATTTGACTCCCATTATTTGTGGTAATTGGAATGGAATTGTGGTATGAATTAAAGCGCTTTTCATTATGGGTAGCATGTAAATATATACATATATATATATATATATATATATATATATATACATACATATATACATATGTATACATACATATATATACATACATACATATATATATATATATATATATATACATATATACATACACACATATATATATACATACATACACATATATATATATATATATATATACATATATATATATATATATATATGTACATGGCCACTTATGATATATTAAAAATTACATAGAATATTCTTTACTAAAGCATTTACTGTATATGTTGTGGTTTTAAGATGGAATATTTTGCAGAGCTGCTTGTAAGGAATTGGTTGACAAATCATTACTTTCTTTTAAAAGATCAAATTTGATCAATGAAGTTAGTGAATGACAGCTCTTCGTAATGTTGCACATTTAGCTATTACATTCACAAATTGATTCCCGCCTTCAACATACTGCAGCGTTCCTTCAGCGCACCCGTTTACATCACAAGTCCCTGGACTAATGTTCAGCCACAGCGAGAGCAGTAAACCATAGCGTCTCCTTCTGTGAAATATCTATACTTTATAAACTGCATAAACATTTCATGTTGGGGGAATAGATTTTTAGAATATTTGGCAACAAACTAAGTAATCTGCTAAATGCTTCTTGTAGCCACATAAACTGCTTGCACGAGCCTGCTGGCATTTTCAGCCGCTCCTTTGTTACAATGCATTTAAGCTATTTTCAGTTTGCAGGAGTCATTTTTGCAATGGCAGATTTTAGAACTGCCCAGACCATTCAGATGGAGTTTTGAACCTTTTGCTAGCTAACTTGAGTCAGTCCACCTATTGCTTTTTGAACATTATTTAGTGTCACTGGATGTGTTCTCCAGGACATTTTTACTGAAAACGAACAATTTCAATTCAAAAAACATTTTTTTGACCTGGGAAAACACACTTTTTTTCTAAACTCCTTTGGTGATTGTCTGGTTTAATTATGAAAGGTCACATACTTCATGAGATAACTGAGAGTCTTCACAGACATATTTTCAAACTGAGTGATCTCTTCAACCCACAAGAAATCAGAGAAATACACCATCATAGTGGAGGCCAAAGACAATGGAAAACCACAGCTATCCAGCTTCTGCACTGTCATAGTTACAATATTGGATGGAAATAACCACCTTCCTGTGATAACAGGACAAACAGTAAGCAACTACTTATTTCTATTACCTTGGCAGCTGCTGTATTGAACATATCTAATTGAGCATCTTTAACATTTTGACACCCTAGGGCCCAGCGAGAGTTGAAGAAGGACAGAAAGATGTCCTTGTTTTACGTCTACAAGCTACCGATGAAGACACTAAAGGCACGATGGCATGGAAGGCAAAATATCGCATCGACGGAGACACAGACAACAACTTCAGAATTACTACTGATCCTGTGACAAATGAAGGGATGCTATATGTGGAGAAGGTACTTTTCTTTTTATAGTCCTACCAACAGTGCATTGAACTCTTAATCTTAATCTACCCTTTCATACTTACTTTTGAAAATACAGAGAACTTTGATTTTGCTTCTTATGATAAAAATGAGCTACCTCACATTTGACTTACTTTTGCACCTTGAAAACAATAAATCAGAAAAAAAAAGATACAAGATTTCATTCAAAACTGTGTGGTCATTTTGATTTTCCAAGTTATTTATAGTACCCAACTGCTGATGACACGTACACTGACACCTGAGATGTTGATAGTGAATGGATGACAAAATGAAGACAAAAACAAACACTCAATCAATTATAGTTTGCTTACAGTAAACAAGACTACGACTTGTGTGCACTTTCACATACGAGTAGAAAAAAAATAGCTTCATTAAACCTGTGTCAAATTCCAACAAATGCGTATGGAAGCTGGGGTAGAGGGACAAATTGAAATGCAAAGCAGAATTCACAGGGGCTTGCAAGGTTCTTGGCGGGTATGTCTTTTTTCCTTTAGACACTCTCTAAAGAATTACCTTTTTCTTATCATTTTAGGGCACTAATGTCCACATTGGTTTTAAAACAGCATTTCTATCTTTACTTCTTTTACAGCATCTGAACTATGAGGCCAATCCTTTGAAGAACCTCACTATCAGTGTAGAGAATGAGGTCACCTATCAACAGTGCAAAGTGCTGGAACGCACCACCACCAAGTTTTGGAAAACAAAGATCATTGGAGGCACAACAATTACTGCAAGTAATTTACAAGGATATTTATCCAGTAGGACAGTGACACTGACAGTGGTGGATGTCAATGAGGCTCCAGTCTTTGAAAAAGACAAAGTACTTGTGTGGTTGCGTGAGAATGTTGGAGTAGGCTACTATTTAGGGGAATTTACGGCTCGTGACCCAGACATCAAAAGCGCAAGCACAATTACGTAAGTCAAGATGACACCGCTATATGACAGTCTTCCAAATAAATGTTGGATCGATTTGTAAATTGAGAATTCTCCCATTTCCTTTCCAGATACATAAAAGGAGAAGATCCAGCTGATTGGGTTACAGTGGACCCCGAGACTGGAAAAATAACCACGTCAAAGATCCCAGACAGAGAGTCGACCTTTGTTAAAGATGACATCTATTTAGTCACAGTATATGCTGTTGATAACGGTATGACCCAGAGAACACACACACCTTATCATTAACCACCTTGTTTTCAACACATTGTTAAAAATGTTCAATGCATATTTCTGGTGACCAGGTGAACCCCCACAGACAAGCACCGCAACTCTCAGCATCGTGATTAAGGACGAGAACGACAATGCTCCATTCCTGGTTACAAGCAAAATGGACATGTGCGTGTCTGACGAACCCTCAATGGCCAAGATCACAGCATTGGACCTGGATGCAGAGCCCTTCTCTGGGCCTTTCAGGTTCAGACTCCTTGGAGATGTGACGGACAAGTGGAGGATTGACCCTGCGCATGGTAAGCTCTCGCAAAACGACGCCAAGATCATAACAAAACTAATCAGAGCTAAAAGTCACTATAGATTCAAAGAAGCAGATAAGCCAAGTTTCTAATGTTGGTCACAATTAACTCTAATGGTATAACTGAATGTGCATTTGCTTTGGATTTGTAGGACATTCAGTCAACCTGGTGAAAGAAAACAACGTTTATTCTGGATACCATGATTTGCAATTAGAGGTGTCTGATCTTCAAGACATGACAGCTGTCTACAATCTGTCAGTAACTGTGTGTGACTGCTTACACCCAACGACGCCAAATTGTACAATACGAAAAGCTGTTGGTTCCACAGTCCAAGGAGGAGCACTGGGAATAGCTTTTTTAAGTATGCTCCTGCTTCTAGGTAAGCCAAGAAAATATTATTTACTTCTTGAAAGGATTATAAAAAATGGCAAATGACAATGTCAACATATGAGGACATAACATAGCGTATATATTTCTGTCTCTGGTTCTTTACGCCAGGTTTGCTATTTTGTGCTTTGGTGGTATCATGCAAGAGAGAGATTATACCACTCCCCGATTGGACCTGTTCACAAGAATTGATGGGGGGTAACACAGAGAGACCAGGAGAAGACTGCAAAGTAAATATCTCTATAAGAAACTTCTACTTGCTTAATACATGCACGTATATCCAGTAAAGTACTCGCGCAATCGCACAAACATGGACAGACCCTCACACTTTTTTTGTGTGTGCTGCTGTTATTCCTGATCATCTATTTATTTATTCAGCAATTCTGCAGTTAAATATGTAACGCCTATTGGATTAGTTTTTGCTTCAGACAACATACAGATAAAATGTGGTTATTTTCCTTTAGATGAACTATTCAGACACATTCATCTCAAAGAAAAGGTATTTTACCATAGAAACATGTTATGTTACTGTGACAAAGCTGCATTTTTATGTTTAAGGTACCTGAAACAGGAAACAAGAGCCGCTTTCGGACAGACCGTTCTAAGAAAGTAGTTATCAGAACTACCCTCCTCGAATTTCGTTCTGATAACTATCCTTCCCCAGCGGAACTGTTTCAGTCTGCATTCGCACATGAGTCGGGACCTGATAGGGACTGATGCGCCGCGCGCAGCCGTCTGCTTCAGTGACGTGTTAGCCGTTAGCCGTTTAGCGCTACATTCAAACACAAAATAAAACGGTAAAAGTAAGGAGAGTAGAAAAAACACCACCAAGAAGCTAATATGGAGAGCGGGGAGGCCACTGTGTTTATGGTCTGCATGATGGTGATATTAATCATGGACGATCACATCAGGCGTCTAACATGAGGCTGGAAGAGCTCACAGAGAGAGTCAGGAGATACTTTTTTATTTCATGAAGGAAGAAAGGAGAGCAGAGCGCTGCAGACAAATGAGACCAGTGTAAGTTTAACTTATTAAACACCCGCCGGGAAACATTTTAGCCGTGATAGCATGGCATGGGGCGTAGCTACCGACCACCAAACACCTCTGTCAGATTAGTTCTATAGAACTATGAAAAGACCCGACCTCGGAGAAGGAGCTAAATAGTTATAGGAACTAAGGGAGAAAGCCCCGAGTTGCTGTATGTCCGAACACGGGAGAAAACGGCCCCGCGGATTAAAAGGTTATTAGAACTGCCAATGGTTCCTACAGTCCGAAAGCGGCTAAGGGGAACGCTGGAGGACAGCTTCAAGTAGTAGATAACTTCATTATGAAGCCAGTAAGTCCTGCAAAGTATGCACTTAATTCAACAGAAACATTGTAAAAAAAAAACAAAAAAAAACATTTATTTCACCTCATGGCATGATATCAACTTCAGTAACAGCCTGTGACTATTCAGGGCTTTGTACATAAGAAGTCAACGAAGCAATAATTACCGGTTTGCAAACATGGTATGCAAACAAAGCTAATCCCAGTTCACATTGAGCAACAGTTTTCAGGTAAATCATGCGATGCGCTACCACAGCCCCCATTCTGATGATAGGTCCTGAACTTGCAGCACCGACATGTATCCGCACAGTGCCACACAGGGAGGAAACTGTGATCAGTGTTTTTTTGGTTTTGTTTTTTTTGTTTTTTTGTTCAAATCTCATATCTACTGACTGTTATTGGCTTGTGTCTACAAACACAACAGAACAAAAAGAACTAAGGGAAATACAAATAAAAATCTGTGTCTCACACCAGAGAAAAACATGACTGCACACCTCCAACCGACAGGGATCACGGGGATCCATTTCTTCATTTTAGCGATACATAGTACGTCTTTGAAACGCTTTGTTTAAAAGAAAATCTGGTTTAACCCAGGCGTGTTTCTGGAAAAATATAAATGACAAAACGTTTTTATTCTATTGTGATAAAATTAAAATAGTTTTTGCGTCTTCAAAATGTAGTTTCAGAGCGTGTGTCACTATAAACAATTGGCTAACTGCCTTACCCGGCAATTTGACATGTTTCTTAATACGGTTTTATGAACAGCAATTTGATAAATGAAAATGACTTAAAATCAGATCGACCATGAAAGGAAACCAAAATGAAACCATAGCCTAATGTGTTGTTTTTCCACCCCTAACTAGGTGATACAAGGCTTGGTAGCTGACTCACAAATACAAATGGGCAGTTCCAGCTTCCAAAGACCCAGCTTCATGCAAACAGATTCCACTCATGACAACTACAAAGCTACGGTACTAAAATAACAATGGTTCTTATTTTGTTTTCTCTTTTCTTTTGATAAATTATATTTTAAGTTTGTGTGTCTTCAAAATGTTGATTCAGAGCATGCATCAGTCTAGGCTTGAAAGGGAAAAGCATGCGTATGGTGCGTCCGGTAGTGACGGGTTAAATTCAGGAAAGGACAGGCTGTGAAATAAAACTACAAAGATAAACTCTCACTCTTATGATTTTGGTCTGCCATCACACCTGTCCAGGAACAATTGGTTAACTGCCTTACCCGGCAATTTGACAGAAATGTTTCTTAATGCAGTTTCATGAACAGCAATTTGATAAATGAAAATGACTTAAAATCACATCGACCATGAAAGGAAACCAAAATGAAACCATAGCCTAATGTGTTTTTTTTTCCACCCCTAACTAGGTGATACAAGGCTTGGTAGCTGACTCACAAATACAAATGAACAGTTCCAGCTTCCAAAGACCCAGCTTCATGCAAACAGATTCCACTCATGACAACTACAAAGCTACGGTACTAAAATAACAATGGTTCTTATTTTGTTTTCTCTTTTCTTTTGATAAATTATATTTTAAGTTTGTGTGTCTTCAAAATGTTGATTCAGAGCATGCATCAGTCTAGGCTTGAAAGAGAAAAGCATGCGTATGGTGCGTCCGGTAGTGACGGGTTAAATTCAGGAAAGGACAGGCTGTGAAATAAAACTACAAAGATAAACTCTCACTCTTATGATTTTGGTCTTTTTTATAGGAAATATGCCATCACACCTGTTCAGGAACAATTGGTTAACTGGCAGTTTTAGAGAAATGCCTTTTAATACAGTTTTAGTATCATTTTAAACTGTCTGAAGACGTTTCTGATACTTTTTCAAGATAAATGAAAAATTACTTAAAATCACATCGACCATGAAATGAAACCAAAATGAAACCATAGCCTAATGTGTTGTTTTTCCATCCCCTAACTAGGTGATACAAGGCTTGGTAGCTGACTCACAAGTACAAATGAACAGTTCCAGCTTCCAAAGACCCAGCTTCATGCAAACAGATTCCGCTCATGACAACTACAAAGCTATGGTACTAAAATGTTTGAAGTTACCATTTTTGTTATTGTTACAGTTAACATTACGAAGCACATTTACCTGGTTTAAAGAGACAGATATCAAGAATGTTATTGAATATAATTATACATTTAATACTATGATATTCTAAAGGTATTAAAAATTTAATTGCTTTATTGTCAAGTCCATGAGTCAGCGATGGAAGACTTCCAGGGTCACGAATGCATCATCAGCCATGAACATGAGATCTCAGCAGTGGAAATCTCAATGCTGGGTACTGCAACATACCTCAATATGCTTCCAAATTTCTACAGTTCTGTTTTGAGCTAATTTATTGTTGTTTGAATCAAAAACAAGAAAAGAATCATGGTTTTCTTCTTGTAAATTTTGAAGGATTCACAGGAACAAGAAGAAGTTTACCAGAGAAATCTCCTAAGTGAATCATTACAAATAATGCTGGTCAAACTGAAAACACCAGGCAAGGAGCTTGGAGATTATGAACCACATGTGTATGCTGAGGAGGGAGACTCAAAGCATGACTTCGAACTTGATGCTATATCCAACCCCGAAGTTTCCTTTGACCCAGATATGGAATTTGATTTGAGTTTCAATACTCTGGCCACGATCTGCATGCCTGGCGACATCAAAAACCCCAGTGGAAAAACTGAGGACAGCAACTTCGATCAGCAGATTGCAGTAACACGTCTGCACTTTATCCACTCGGCTGTCGACACATACAAGGTGGCCTGTAGCGCACAGCAGGACTGCCTTTCTTGAGAAAGGGGACTTTTGGATGGACGGCAAACATGCCTCCTGAATTTATCACGCAAGCGATGCAATGTTAACAGCGAAAAACACAATTCTTTAAGAGCGGAAAGCAAGAAAAGGTTTCAGAGAAGGAAAAAATGTGGCCACTGACATTTTAAGACTTTCTGGGAAGGGGGAAAAACAAAACACTGTCCTTTTTCTGTGGTCACTGTAAGTCCATTGAGTTTGAATAGTGTCCAAAGGGCCAGCAATATTTAGTTATGCCTCATGTGATAGACTTTGTGAAAACAATCCAGAAAATCATGGAGAATAATGTGGAAAACAAAGAAGTGAAGCCCTCTATTTTGTGCCATGTTGCCTTTCTTATGCGTGGCTGCAGTTGGTAAACATTAGCAGAACAAAATATGAGCAATGCTGACCCATAGTGTGAGAAAAAGTATGCCAACTAGCTTTTGGGGGAACTGTTGAAAAAAATACAAGTATAGAAAGAAATAAAGTAAGAAATATCTAAGCAGTCATTTTCTGTAGTAACTGCTGGGAAGGCCTTTTACTTACCAGGCAATAATGCACAACTGCCTGTGTGTCCGTTAAAAGTCAGGCTTTTTAATTTCACCCCATGTGAGCATTTAAAATATTAAGGTGTGCCTTACAAATAAAGCACTCCCAAGATGGTGTGTTGATAAGGGAAGCACCACAATGTTTCTCTGTATTCACTTTACCATTACCGTCCCGTCAGGCCGGTTTTGTGTTTTGTTAAAGGCCCTGTCACACTGTTGCGTATGAGAGAAGCGTATGAGTTGCGTATGAAAATTAATCATACGCACGAAAAGTCCTTGAAAATAAAGAATGACTAGCGTATGAGTAGCATATGAACTGCGCATGCCCAGCGTACGTTTCAATGCGCCTATTGAGAATGAGGAGTCACGTGACTCCGGTCGGCCGGTCGGCCATGTTGGTAGAAGACGCTATTGGTTGCCAGGGGCAACGCCATTAACTCAGCAGCCTTTCCACATTGCTCCATTATTGCAGTAGACGACGCGCTATCAACATCTCTCGATCATGCCTCCCAAGAAGCAATCGTCGTTTGCCCGGGCCCTGGGCCGAGGAAAAGGCAAAAAAACACAAGAATCATTCTCACCCAAACCTGCTGAAATGCCTGATGCACCTGCGGCTGATGAGTTACATGCTTCTGAGCGATCAAGATCCCCAACTCCTCCTCCTGACCGCTCCCGTGAATCGTCGCCCGTCTGCCGCCTCCATCTCCGCCCGTCTGGCGGAGATGGAGGCGGCAGACGGGCGGAGGCTATAAATACGCTAGCTGTACGGTACACCTTCATGCCAACATATGGCAATTTATGTCCAGCGTTCTCGACCTATCAGTAACGTACCTATATCGTACCTCTAGCGTATTCAGCGTATGCCTAGCATATGCTCAGCGTATTAACCATACGCACAAAAGTTTTGAGCATGTTCAAAAATTTATTTCTGCCTCAGCGTATGCCAACGTATGCCAACGTATGCCAGCGTGCTTGAAATGTATACAACCTATGCCTAACGTTCCCCTGGCGTATGTCAGCGTATACCAGCGTATGAGTGATAATTTTCATACGCTAGTGCCATACGCAACAGTGTGACAGGGCCATTATAGACTGTATGTTTGCATTGTACGCTCATGCATGTTTTTATAACAGGGTGTGAAAAAAACCTGAGAGCACAGCAACTTCTGGGGATTTCCTGTAAGGGCTTGGACTGAATGGCAGTCGCAATGAGTACAGATTGATTTTTAGAGTTTAAAGACTTGGGTTTGGTGTTAGTTCTTGTGTGTGTTCTTTGGGTATCTGCGTTTTTTATTATGCGTATGCATTAATGAGCCTGTACAAATCAAATAAAGCAGTCCATGTTCTATTTGAAACTTTGTCCCCTAGTCTACATACTTTTAGGCCTGAGTGGAATGTTTAGTATATGGTAATGAGAGCTTGCGCATTAATTACTCCACCACAACATCTCGGAGGTGTTATTTACCGTCAGGTGAATTCCTGTGTGACCCCGACTCCTTTTCGGTTATTCAATAAACAGCAATATCTGTTCCCATGACTTTATGGACCATGCTGCATGTGAAAGTGAAGTTGAATCCTCAACATTTTGTGTTGCATTAGCTATGCATTCAGGACAGAATGTTTGAAGGGAACTAACCAGGGGCACAGATATAGAATCCCTCCCAGTCACACGCTATGAATTCGTCATTCTCTGTGCCTGTTGACGCCAAAACGTTTGAGTGCGTATCTGACGCCGGGCCACATTGCACCTTTGCAAAGGGAAACTGAATTATATGAGAACATCAGTTGCAATTCATTTTGCCTTGCAAATGAACAGCTTCACAGTACAGACAGCAGAGACAAACATAATTTTGTGAGGTTTCTAAAGAAAAAAAAAAAAAAGAAGCACACTCAAGAGTGTGTTTACTTGGGTCAGCCTGAAGGAGACTGTGAGATTTAAGCAGGAAGGTCCTTTCTACCATTCCATCTGGAAGCCCTCTTCAAAATCATCAAACATTTCTTCCAACCATGCCTATGACACAGGACCAAAAAAACCCCCAGCAGACAACGACAACAAAACATGTCAAATACTTGAAATGAACTTATGACATGCAAGTGACAAGACCAAGCCCACAACAGTTCAGCTCAAAGACTGAGCGGACAGACGAACAAAGGTGACCAACGCCTCTTGAACCAAGATAACACTGGCGGTTGTGTCGAGACAACGAGTATTAATAGAACTAATGAAATGATCTCTGAGGATGGGAACAATAAGAATGACAAAGAAAGAAGTACAGTGTCCAGAGAGTCATGTTCCGACGCTCCACTGGCTTTGAAGAATGCTACCAGCGTGCTAATTTTCAAACACGGGTGAGGTTCTGTTGTGTTCTCATCAACAAATAGACAGGAAAAGCGGCGTGCAATTCAGGTAACTTTACTGGCTTCTTGAAACAGTCAAAAACTGATACAGCATTCATTTCCGGTACCTATATAGTGTATCACAACGCGCAGTGCGAGGCTCATTACTACACAGAAAATAGTTCCTATGAACATAACAACTCCTCCCTTCTAGCTTTGAAATACACTAGAGAAACTTAAACACTATCAGTTAACTCAGTTATCCTTAAAGTACTTAACCTAAGCGATATGTCTTCAAACTAACTAAACTAGGCTACAAGTCTAATCTCTGTGGAGGATGTCGCGCTCGTTCAGGATAGTGCCGTCCTGGTATATCCGGAACCGGTCTGGAAGAAGCAGCTGGGCTATCAGTCGCGGGAGCAGTCTCTGCCTTCAGCTCATCTGGTGGTTCATCCGGTGGTTCATCTAGCGTGAACGATGCAAAGTCCTCAGAACTGTCTGTGCAGTCTGCATCACGGCATTGGTCATATCTGGTGGAGTGACGGGTTCTAATGTCCAGTAACTGATCCACATGTCTGCGCCAGATCAGTCCAGGTGGTACTCTTACTGTGTAAGTAAGTGGGCCCGTTTTGGAAACTATCTCACCAGTTTGCCACTTCTGATTCCCATGACGATAATCTCTGGCAAGTACAGACTGACCCCCGTGGAAGGTTCTCAGTGGTGCTTGCTTTTTGATCTGCCTGCTTTGTTTGTTTGACACGTTCCTGTGCAGGTCTGGTTTCAGGAGGTCCAGACGTGATCTTAAAGATCTTCCCATGAACAGCACGGACGGTGTCTCACCTGTGGTGGAATGTTCGGTGTTGCGGTAAGACAACAGGAAGTTGGCCAGTTTCGCTGATATGGACAGTTTGGTGTTCGCCATGGCTTTCATGGATTGTTTAAAGGTCTGGACGAATCTCTCTGCAAGTCCATTTGTTGCAGGGTGATATGGCACGGTGGTAACGTGCTTAATTCCATTTCCTTTCATGAACATCTGAAAGTCCTCTGAAGTAAACTGGCTACCGTTATCACTGACTAGCTGCTGTGGCAGTCCAGCACGAGCAAACAGAGTACGAAGAACTTCAATCGTCCCTGTTGACATTGCATTCTTCACAGGGAACACTTCAGGCCATTTAGAGTATGCATCGACGACCACTAGGAACATCCTGTCCAGAAAGGGACCTGCGTAGTCGATGTGAACTCTCTGCCACACAGTTGAAGGCCACTCCCAGGTGTGCGGTGGAGCTACCTGTGGTTGACGCTGAGTTTGCTGGCATCCTGAGCATATCTTTTTGACGTCTTCGATTTCATGGTCAATGCCAGGCCACCAGACATGGCTTCTGGCCAGGCTCTTCATTTTAACTACCCCTTGATGTCCATCGTGAAGAGACTCTAGCACTCGGTGTCGCAGCTTTGGTGGTATGATGACTCTGGTGCCCCACATTACACAGCCTTGGCATAGGGACAACTGCTCTCGTCGGTTTGCGTACTCAGGTAGGCCAGCATTACCCTTCTGAGGCCACCCCTTCACCGTCAAGTCGTAGACTCTCACCATCGTGGAATCACGACCCGTTTCCCTCTTCACCTCTAGGAAAGTGACAGGCAGATTCTCCATCTGTGTCATGTGAAAAGGTTCAGCTGGATCTGAAAACACAGACTTGTCACCTGACTCATGGGGAAGGCGAGAAAGACCATCTGCATTTCCGTGAAGCTTCGTGCCTTTGAACTCAATGGTGTAATCATGAGCTCCTAGAAACAATGACCACCTCTGCAGACATGCCGCCATCATGGTAGGGACTGACTTGCTAGGGTTGAAGATAGCCACTAGAGGCTGATGGTCAGTGATCAGTGTGAAATGTTTACCGTACAGGTATTGATTAAACTTCTTGAACCCCCAGACTAAGCTCAAACCCTCACAGTCAATTTGGGCATAGTTTTGTTCGGCTTTGTTCAAGGACCTGGAGGCGAACGCGATAGGCCGTTCAGAGCCATCCTTCATCTTGTGGGAAAGCACAGCACCGATACCATATGGCGATGCGTCACAGGCTAAACGCAATGGTAGATTGGGGTTGTAGTGCGTCAACACTTTCTCTGATGCTATCAGTTGCTTTGCTGCCATGAACGCCTGTTCGCAGGACGTCGTCCATCTCCATACAGTTTTCACTTGCAACAGACTGTTTAATGGATGCAACACTGTTGTGATGTTAGGCAAGAACTTGCCGTAGTAATTGACAAGGCCCAAAAAGGAGCGTAGCTGACTGACATTCTCAGGCCTGGGTGCCTTCAAGACTGCATCCACCTTATCTTGTGACTTGTGAAGACCATCCTTGTGACCACAGTACTCGATTGAGTCTTTGAAAAACTCACATTTTCCTTTGTTCACTCCGAGTCCAAAGTCTGAGCGCCTCTGTAAGACTGCCTCCAGGTTGGTCAGATGTGTGTGTTCGTCACTTCCTGTAACAAGGATATCGTCTAAATAGCACTGAGTGCCAGGGATGTCTTGAAGAACTTGGTCTATGGCTCTTTGCCATACAGCAGGGGCCGACGCTATTCCAAAGACCAGCCGGTTGTATTGGAACAGCCCCTTGTGAGTGTTAATGGTTAAATATTTCTTTGACGCTTCTTCCAACTCCATTTGCAGGTAAGCCTGCGCTAAATCGATCTTGGAGAAATGCTGGCCTCCAGCCAGCGAGGCAAAGATATCCTCTATTCGGGGTAGAGGATATTGATCCGCCTGGAGCACTGGATTTAGGCTGACTTTAAAGTCGCCACAGATGCGTAAAGCACCACTCTTCTTTACGACCGGCACGATGGGCGTGGCCCACTCTGACCAATCCACCTTTGACAAGATACCTTGGTCCTCAAGGCTCTTGAGCTCTGCTTCCACCTTTGGGCGTAATGCATAAGGCAGGTTGCGGGCTTTGTGGAATTTTGGTTGAGCATTTTCAGTTGAAGCTATTTTGGCTTTGATCTGTGCCAGGGTTCCAATTCCATCTTGAAAAACTGGTGCAAAGCGATCCAGTAGGTTCCTCAGTCGTTCTGGAGTAGGCTGAGGGCTCTCTTTAGACATCTCCATCACTTTGATTGATTTCCAGTTAAGCTGGATGCTACGCAGCCACTCTCGTCCAAATAATGGCACATTGTCATTTTGCACCACATACAGATCCAGTACTCGCTTTGTTTTCTCATACTTGACTTTCACCTTTAATTTTCCCATTGGGGAGACTTTTTCACCTGTGTAAGTCTTGAGCGTGAGTGAAGTATGTTTCAGTTTCATTTTAGCAAATTTGTTCTTATAATCTTTGTAGGATATGATTGACAGGGCTGACCCAGTGTCCAGCTCCATTTTGAGTTTCTGTCCCTCAATTTCAGGTGTTACCCAAATGACATTTTGTTGACTTTCTTTCACTGAGTGAAGCTCTAGGCAAGCTAATTCCTGCTCATATTCATCTGAATTAGATTAATTTGAATAATCCTCATTCAATTCATTAACCTTTTTGTTTCTCCATTTCACATTTGATTTTCTCTCTTTTTGTTTCGTTTTGCACACTTTTTGGATATGCCCTCTTCTGTTGCACTGGTTACAGTCTTTGTCTTTGAACCAACATTCATCAGGGCTGTGGTTTTGCTTTCCACATCGGAAACAAGCTGCCTGCTTTTCAGCACGTTTTGTTGTAAATTTGTTCACTGTATATTCGCTAGACGACGCTGTCTTCTTCCGTAATTCAACTGCATCCTTTGCAGCGGTCTCCAAGTTTTTAGCTTCTTGTCTTAAGCCACTGCTTTTAACATCTTTGTGTGCCTAAATTGCCTTGTATGTGTCTTATTATTTTATGCTACATCATTTTACCATGTGTTGGACATTGCTGTCAGTGTTGCAACTACACACTGCGCCTATGTCTTTGTATATTATATATAATAAAACATAATAATCAAGCTGGAACATCCCCTGTGTAAAGGTAAGTTCAGTTTGGCACTGTCCATCTAGAGGACGCGTGGTGTATTTCGGCACGCGTGCTCAAGCATTATACAGCGCGTCCCGTAAGGAGTAAAAATGGGCGCTTTTTACGGGTGTCCTTATACCACGCTTGATATAAGAAAACAGAACGCGATCGTTAAGATATATAACGTGTGCTCTCGACGTGTGGATATGATCGCTTAGGCTTGCGATACTATTGAGACGGCTACCTCCAGAGCGCGCCCGAGCGTCAAGTCTAAAGCCTGATTCTTACTCGGCGCAAACGTGCAACTGTTCTGGCTCGAGAACCATTAATGACTTCATCGAAAGCGCCAGCCCCTTCACAGTTCCTTCAGCTCATAAGCGCAGTTTGCGCCGAGTATGCGTCACATTTGCAGTTCTCTCCAGACCAGCGGGCGTCACTGTTGAGGAAACAAGCTGAAAAGCATACGAAGAAAGCATACACAATGCCACCTGTGGTGTCACGTCAGCAGAGGCTGGCACATCTGATGCGGAATGAATTTACTCTGGGTGTAGAACTGTATATGTATCTCAGAGCTAAGCGGCTGCGGCAAAAACAGAAGAGAAGGTGGAATGTTCGTCCTTTGCAACAAGACGAACTTTGTCAAACGTTGTCCCAGTGTAACTTCATAGACGTGTCGTACAGATGTTTGTAGAGGCGCACCCTCTCGGTCACCGCAGTCTCTGCAGTGTTCATTTTTTCTTTTTCTTGGTCAGCTGTTTCCGGTTGAGCGCGCGCGAAGTCAGAAAAAAAGTTGTGTGCGCGACCTTGTGACGCGCGAGGATTTTCTAGCTTGCGACGGGGGGCGTGGCGGAATTTTGGGTCACGTGACCGTTTGCGCCATTTGCGACCAGCTAGTAAGAGCGAGGTTGCGCCGAGTAAGAATCAGCCTTAAGCCGCTTCTGCGTGCCTTCATGCCCGAGACCACACACGAGTCGATCACGCAGCGCGTCTGACAATCCATCTCTGAACTCGCAGTGCTCCGATAACCTGCGCAGTTGGGCTATATATTCCGTGACAGACTCATTTTTCTTTTGATTTCTATTGTGAAATCTAAACCTTTCTGCAATGACCAGCGGTTTTGGGTTTAAATGCTCTTGCAACACTTTCACAATTTCCACATATGGCTTATTTGCTGGTTTGTGTGGTGACATCAAATTTCGAAGTAGATTATAAGTCTTTGGACCCATTACGCTGAGAAGCACGGCCACTTTACGATCATTTTCGATTTTATTAGCCAGGCTATACAGTTCAACTCTTTCAATGTACGTGGTCCAATCCTCCACTGTACTATCAAACGCATCCATCTGTCCCACAAAACCAGCCATTTCCGTTAAATGCTGACGGTTTCACTAGTCAACACAGTCCACTTTTATTCCATATAAAGTTACTTCCGTTTTTTTTCAGGTTACTCACGACCTCGGCTCCTTTGTTTTCCTCCTCCAGTCCTCAACACGAGCTGGAGACTTTTTCCTTGTAGCTTGCGTCGCGGGTAGGCAAAACAACCGTGGAAAGTTGAAAGGAGACAATTTTCCATTAAACCTCCGCGTTAGGTTCGGGACACGTCGCCAATTGTTGTGTTCTCATCAACAAATAGACAGGAAAAGCGGCGTGCAATTCAGGTAACTGTACAGGCTTCTTGAAACAGTCAAAAACTGATACAGCATTCATTTCCGGTACCTATATAGTGTATCACAACGCGCAGCGCGAGGCTCATTACTACACAGAATAGTTCCTATGAACATAACAGGTTCTCCCTCCGAGAGTACGCCTCCCTTAAAGACTTGCTTTAAAAGGGAAAAGGAAACAACTTCTCCATCATTTTAAGTTTCCATCTCCAATTAGAACACATATCCCCTTGGGAGCCCTGTCAAGACCACACATCTAAAAACAAGTACACAATGCATCACTAAAATAAAGATGTCTACTTTTATGCCGGTGTGTGTTCACAACCAATGGGTTCGCTCAGCATTCAGCATTTTATTCACAAAATTAAAAGCTAGGCCAAAAACGTTGGCACAGGTTCATTTATCTTAATTTAGAAAACCTTGGGATTAATTACACTTTAGGCCAGTTAGCTTTAAAGCTTTTTTGCTTCCTTGTTTGTCAATGTTTTGTAGAAAAAGTGCTACTATTGATAATTTAACGGATGACTTTTTAATTTTTTTTTCATTATTTAGAATTACTGAAAAATTTAATCTAAAAATAGGAATCAAATCGCAGCCAGTTAAAGGTGAGAGTGCAAAAACAAGGGGCTTGGCTGGTTGCATGAAGTTCATAGGAGGGACCATAGACATATTATATGTCTATGGGAGGGACAGGGGCTGTTTGTTTTTGTGCTCCTCTGCCCCCTGGCGGCCGAACTGAGTAATGTCGTAAATAAATACTACTGTACATGCCTGTCTGAGCTTTTACATAGATTTTTTTCTGTAGATAATCGATTGAAATTATGCATACAACTTTTACAGAAAGAGTAAAGGGTCTCTGCACATAAATACAAAGATGTTCTTTGCGATCATTCTAATCCTATGACAAAAAAAACCAAACATCTATCCTAAAAGGAGTGGTCTCTGCTAGGATGACAATCCTCCTGTCTATGAGCGTATGAGGGGTCTCTCACAGATGAGATAAAATGGTGCGATGGTCTTCAGTCGCCATATCTCGGCCCGAAGTGAATACGTAACGACCCAGTTTGTCTTCTTATCCCGTCTTCACAAAAGCTGATATGTCGCCGTTAATAGAGGAAGGGAGGAGACTTGCTCATGAAAAATAAGAAGAGCATGCAAGAAAAGCTACTGTAAGATATCATTTGCTTTCAGTTGGCTGCTATCATTCCAATGTTTGATGAACCCGCATCAGTGATGCACTGTCCATTAAACAAAATACTCCTGTTCATTAACCTTTATTTACTGTTGTCTACAGGGAAATAGCTTTTTCTATTTATTTTTCTTAAACTCCCGAAGCTCCTCCAAACACATTCACCAAATCACACTTCCTGTATTACCCTTGCCGCTCGCTTGACACTTATCGGATTGATACTTGTTTTCTCCTTCTCCTTTCACTCCGTTTTCTGAATGCTGGACAACTCTACAGTAACCTCATCAAAATCTAAATTAGTTTTGCACAAAGTGCACTTTAAGCAGAAGTCAGGGGATGCTCACAAATAAATCCCCCAGGCAGCAGACATCTAAAAACCTGCTACTCGCGTGAAATAATTCCTTTGAAAAACAAAAGCGCCCATAGACCAGTGTCAAACACTCTCAAGTGCATCTCTTAGCAGTATAATATGAAGACTTTGTCAACCTCTTTGCATGTTGTGTAACATTGATCTGCTAAAATAAATATGGGCTGGTACAGGGTAAAATTTCATTGACGGAACACAAAATCCTTGTTTTGTTCATGTATTTATCAAACAACTTAAATACAAATACTTTATTGTCTAATACTCGCCAATAAACAAGTTTTCTAACACCTAGATTGATTGGCCTTCTCCCTTGAGGTAGCCATCATACAACTCTCTCAGGTGGAGGATGAGCTCCTCCGTGTTTTGTCCAGTGAGAGCAGACACGGGGATGACTCTCTGAGTGACGCGGCTCTTTAGAGTCTCTAGCTTCTCCCGGGCCTCAGATAGGTCCATTTTGTTGGCTACGATAGCCTGAGGCCGCTGGGACAGACCGGGCTCATACTGGTCCAGTTCATAACGCAAGTGTTGGAGCTGGGCCCAAGGCTCCGGTACCGACAGGTCCAGAACAAAGAGGAGGAAACGACAGCGTTCTATGTGACGCAGGAAGGAGATGCCCAAGCCTCGATTTAAATGGGCTCCTCGAATGATGCCTGGGATGTCAGCGACTGTTTAGAGCAAAGGTAAAACAAACAACACATGCATCACGCTGCGTATCACAAAAGCTGACAATTACCCAAGGAAAGATTTAATAAAATGCGGCTGCAAAATAACAGGGAGAATCTGATGTCAGTGGACTGCTTAAAAGCAGCTACCTGCAACTTGCTCATGATCCCTGTACTGTACAATCCCTACGTGTGGGTTGAGTGTTGTAAAAGGGTAAGCAGCCACGGCCGGCCTCGCATTGGAGATGGCTCTCAACAGGGAGGATTTCCCAGCATTTGGAAAGCCAACCTGAGGGCATAGAGACAAAAACAAACAAAAAAAAGCTCAACAGATCTGCAACACTGTGAAGCCGTGTAGCACACTTCTCCTCAGAAATGGAGGCTTCCTCTCACCAGTCCCGCATGGGCCATGGTGCGCAGCTCCAGTTGAAGGACGCGCTCCTGGCCTTCCACACCCGGGGTTGCTGTCATTGGGGCACGGTTCTCGTTTGACAAAAAGAATCGATTTCCCTTCCCTCCAGCCCCTCCGAATACAGCCAAATACTCCTGGCCATGAACAGCAAGGTCCACTATGGTTTCACCCTGCTCCTTCACCACAGTTCCTAACGGCACCTTTGATGAACCAATATCACACGAGAGGCTGAATGAGGCAAGAAACCCGATGCTAAAGAAACTATGAAGAAAAACTTGTTTCATGATCAAATGCATGGACTCACAGAAATGTAGGTTGTGCTGCCATTCCGACCGTAGCAATTCTTGCTGCGCCCTGATTGGCCATCCTCTCCCTTGTACAGAGGAACTACTTGTGCCAATGACTTGACTAACCGGTCAGCTGAAAGCGTGCAAATAAAGAATATACATAAAAGCAGCGTGTCAGAGCTTTCTGTGTCTGTTAAAAATCTGTATCACAGCGCAACACATTTCCATAGTAACAACTGTGACATGTACTCTGCTACAGATGACCTAAACATTGCTTGGAGTATATAAGATACCCCCTCTAATTTACTGCAAGTGAATTTCTCTGTGTGACAAATCAATATCAAGTTAATAGGGGTGGCGAAAATAATTAAATCTTAGACTCACTGTGATACACCCTGGGAGCAAAAATAAAAAATCATTCCAATCAAGACAGCCAGCGGGACAGCTCTAACACGTTATAAATGCATTGCCAAATAATTTTATGATACCTTAACTGCACTCTATCACTCCATGAAGATTAGCGGAAAGCTTGACATGTGGTCCAAAAAAAAAAAAAAAAAGAGGAATGAATGACTGCTTATTGTGCATAACAGGACAGCGTTGGCTAGAATTTTGTTGTTTTTTTGTCAGTGATTCGTGTGTATGTTGGCATCTGTGTTAATTTACCACAAGTATGCTGCAACAGGGACGTGGTTCTTTTCATCTAGGTTTTTTTTTTTTAGCGCTGGAAAATATATCAGCAGATATGAAACACACATGGCAAAGTGATAAATGTCATTATGTGTCGCTGTAACCTACTGACCTTTAATGATGATGCTTCCTCCATCACCTCCGTCGCCTCCATCCGGTCCTCCCCACTCTTTTCGGGGCTCACTGTGGAAACTGCAAGCGCCTTTACCGCCCGAACCGGCCATCAGCTTCACACGTCGATGGTCCACAAAGTGACGGGTCTGAGGGTTACAGTAAGAAACGCAAATGACCTTGCTTTTTTTCCTTTAAAACCGTCTACCAAAGCACGTTCACAGCATGGTGTGTGCCAGTAGGTGCTCCACTGTGTGTAAACAGCAAACTCACTCATGTCAAGCACTAACTGAGTAAGACACTCCAGTTGAATTGAATAGATCCGAACAAAAGACGGGAAGAATTTATAATAATTTAAAAATTACGTTAAACACTTACCAGTTTCTTTTCAGACATGTCCCCCTTCTTCGGGGTTCCTCGGACTTTGGCGCACCGTATCGTGGAGGTGCCGACATCTCTGACACCACCTGAACGCCTCCACAGCGCTGACACTGGAGAGCAACTGAGGCGGAACAAGCCAGACTCGTCTTTTCCGACCTCTTTCACCATACTGCACCTTGATAGTATCTCCGAGGAGAACCAGCGAGGTGCTTTAACTCTCGACAACACTGCCAACATTGTGCCGTCCAACTGGCAGTTATAGTTTGACACCAGCTACCGGTGGTTGGATCATGTCACCTCGACCGTTTGCCTGAATAAATATCGCCGTCAACAAAACAAGCGGAACGGGATGCTGGCGGAGTATTAAATCACATAGTTAGTTAAATCATGTTGGCAGTTTACGAAGGACATAACCTAATGGCTCTGACATCAATAACACAACACATTTAGTAACGACACACAAGGTTTGTTTTTGTCTACGGAACCCGTGAAGGGACGTGGAGTGTAAGCGATTGATAAATACGGAGTTTCTTCGATGTTCGTGACTTGTGCTCTACCGCCACCTTCTGTTCTGGAATGTGCGTTACGGGTTTTCTGTACATTTCTCATATCAGAATTTGAATTCCTCAAAACTAAATGAGTTTAACATCGTCCAGTGAGGTCATCAGGTTACTTGTCCCCATCGTGAATAACATTCTCATTCTTTTGAGTACCCTGCAATGCTTTGGCTCACTCTTAAGTATCAATATTGCCATTGTCATTAGCACAGTGATAAAGGACAACAGTTGTAGGCTATGTCTGCAATCATGACCTTACAAGGGCTAAAGTTTTCAGCTGAATGATGAGAAAAAAACTGTCCTGTTCCTTTAGCAAAATCCTGTACATTATATTTATATCAACTATTTCAATGAGTGAACAGTCACCTGAATGACTTGTTGCTTGTTTGGTTGTCTTGATAACATTGTTTTCTTCAGTCAGCAAATTATGTTAAATTACCAAGGATTATGATGACAAGTTCAGGTCAAAAACTTGAGAATAGATCATATTCAAAGCAACACATTCATTGTGATGATAATAACTATTATCAAATACGCCTCCTGACAATTTCTTGACAAATCCAGGCACACAAAATGTTAACGTCAGTTTATCTTTATATAACAAAGAGTAACAAAAGACAGCAGAAAAGATCAGGCAAATGCAGTCTTACAATAGATAACATTCATTTTTGGACTACGCACATAAAACTTGACACGCTCATTCTCTAACATTTGAGCAAACATACACACGCGCACACACACACACACACACACACACACAAGGCGTGCCATCCACGAGTGATGACACACATGGAACTGGAAAAGACTTGCCAAATGTGTTCAGTTCACAGTAACATGAGACACTGGAAACAGTTCATTATAGTTTAGAGAAGTCTGTGATTGTCAGTGTTGAGTGTTACATAGTTATTTAGCTGTTTGACAGCCAGGTATCTGTTCTTGATTACCCCTGCAAAATGACTGAAACTTTTATGCTATTCTGCCTCTGAGGTAAGTTGAGTTTCAACAGAATACTGCAAAGCTGGACCCTCACAACCACAATCATAATTACTGTAGATGGATGGGTGGATGGATGGATGAAATGATTGTTTTTACAACTGTAAACTACATTTGTGTTATTCCAAACCTTATTTCCTTCACTGTAGGTCAAGAATGGCAATAACATGTTTTCACTGAAAAGAAATACAGAAGCTTTACGTTTCCGATGATAGACTTGACGTGTTCTGTCCAGAAGTCACATAAACACATACAAAACATTCTTAAATATCACACCAGTGGATATCTGCAGCATAACATTGAATAAGTTGACACAGACCAACCACTGCCTTTTCTTTTACTGCACACCAAGACATGACATTGGCAAAGGGGTTGGTTCATCACTGGATCCCACCTCAACATGACTGACGGGATGTATTGCAGTTATTAAAGTGAAGGTGAAGGACAGGTTACTGCTCCTTTCCTGGGTTGCTTTGGCTTTCAGAGGTTCACGTCTTAAAAGGAGCCTGAATCACACGACAATACAAAAGATCGGACAATACACACACTGCAACTGCACAATAAAGTGCAGACAAGATGGGAATTAATTCTTAAGCAAAAATCCTCACTGAAAGTCATCAGACACGTCTCAACTCTGCACATAACAACAAGTCTCTGCAGAGGAATGCAACTGAAAACAAATTGTCAAAAATACTACCACGATGAAGGATTATCATGGACAATGACACACTCTTTAATTTTCAGCAGTCTGCCGTCTACCAGGCCTATTGCCTAAGTGAGACAAATGCAGAGTGACTACACTTAACGTTAGACCTCACAGCAACACATCACAGTTTGACTAACAAATACAAACTTCCTGATCCTGTCGGGTTAAAGGACAGCTCCATATTCATGAAAACAATTTGCCCTTTCGTGACATAAGATTCTCAACCAGAAATTAAAGCAAGAACTGAACATAATTTTAAAAGCATATCAAGGGAGATTTCTTTCATGGCTAATTTGCTTTCATAGCCGAATAGTGTCACACACCACCAAGGTCCTGCCCTTTACACCAGATAAAATGAATATGAATATCATGAGACTTGGGGACATGATACAGAATAGTGACAGAGAAAATTAAAAAAAAGAAAGAGAAGTTTAGCTACAAGTGGCTGGAGCAGATCTATGCCTACACTGCTCCTTTTTAGAACCCTTTTTTTTTTTTTAATCCTTGTGGAACATTATTTGTCCCCAACCTACAAGCACCTTGACTTTCTATAGGTGGCCAGTGGCGTTACTTCAACCAACCCTGTGGTAAAGCGGGAAAGCATTGCCTTTGCCTAGATTACTTAAATATTTAAAAGTGAGACTGATGGTTGATGAAAGGATAATAAATCTGAAGCAGCCAGATCTTCTAATCCTGCAGAAGCCGAGCTTATTGTCGTCAAACGGTTCGGTCACACATGTTCTTCCAGGAGCAAACATTGTGGCTCTTTAGTGCTGATAATTGCCGTACTGACCCTGAAATGTAAAAAAAAAAAAAAAAAAGAAAAAAAAGATTACAGCTGAGACCCAACATTTTATGTGATGTATTGTTACACTACAGCTAAAACCAGAAAGTTTGTTTTGAAGCTGAACCAACTGGAGCATTTTAACACGAATCAGCAGATTTTATAGTGTTTTAATTATTTAAGAAAGAAGGAAAGAAAGCTGTGATTCATTGATACAGTTAAAGCATTTAGAGAAGAGTGAATCTAAATAGTGTGCCGTGTTCTCATCCCTCTACCCGCTTAAAAATGGTTGCCTGTACATACCTGTATTGTGCACAGATTTTTGGTCAGAGTATTTGTGTCAAACAAACAAACTAAAAACAAACTATTCTCTTGAATTCTAAGTTGAATAGTCAAAAATCATTGATTTATTTCCATCTAAAACGAGCTCAAAACGCAGATGGCGTTCCTCTTTTTGGAAATATGTTTATTGGAATGACACATGTACCTGTTCATAGGTGTAGGGCCGCGGTGTTTGCGGCCCAGGGCCTCCCTGGGAAGAACGATAGGATCCATACTGTTGGCTCTGACCCTGCTGATACTGGGAATACTGCGATGATCCTCCCTGGCTAGGGCCTGTAATGCAAGTTAAGTTCACGTGTTCATTTGTTTCAAACGCATTTGTTCATGTTTGTACAGAATGTACTCAATATGACCGTATGAGTTAGTCGCACCGTATCCCTGTGGCTGCCCGC
Organism: Odontesthes bonariensis; assembly: GCF_027942865.1. Lineage (NCBI taxonomy): Eukaryota > Metazoa > Chordata > Actinopteri > Atheriniformes > Atherinopsidae > Odontesthes > Odontesthes bonariensis. The sequence goes on from NC_134515.1 coordinate 25,315,166, forward strand.
TGTAGCCTTGCTGAGAGGCGTACTGCTGCTGGCTGAAGGGCTGCTGCTGCCCAGAACTCTGCTGATACGGCGGCTGCTGTTGACTGTACTGAGCATTACCTGAAGGTATGCACACCAGTTATGCTTTTCAGATATTAATAGCGAGTATTTAACACCTTATTAGAGTTTTGTTTGGAAGCAACTGAACAAAGTAAGTTGGAAGTTGTGGGAAAACATAAGTTTTTAAAAAAATAATTAGGCAAAAATAATTGTTACCTGCTTCATAATAATGCTGCGAAGACTCATCAAACGACCTCTCGTAGCCTTGTTCAGCATATGATGACTGCTGATAGGAGTATTCCCCATGACCTGTACAGAACACGATTCAACACATGCAAAAACTCCTCGGCTGAGGAACAAAAAATCCGCTGACATACAAAAAATAAATAAATCGTTTCCAAACTGAAGCTTGTGATACTTGTGAAAAAAACAATGAAACGCATCAACTGCACGCCTCAAGGCATCTAATTTCAAACTCGTACACAAAAGCCACACCAAGTAACACCCTGGAAGAAGCTTACATCTCTCCTCCACTCAATATTGTAACAGCACTCGCTGAAATCTGAAATTTCGGCACACCAAAGGGGTCAGTATGGACACAGACACAGAATTGAGACTAATGTTGAACTTTTGGTCAATCTGGCATGAGCCTGTATGAATGTGCAAAAAGGAAATGGCATGTATCGAAGTGGGGTTTTGTGTGTTTGGGAGCTGTGTGTATGAGGTTTATGGATGTGCATGATTACCATCAGGGTAATACTGCAGGTTTATGGGCTCGCTGGAGCTCTGAGTGTGTCCATACTGCTCTCCGTAGAACTCGTCTTGTCCCATGTACTGCTGTGCAGATCCTGCAAGACAGGCGACACCACGATTGGTTAAACTGGGGGACTAATTGGCTGCTGAACTGGACAACAAAGGGGCTATTATTTAGTTGTGTTTATACGTATGTTTAAATAAGTGGCAGGGACTTTAATCTACCGGCTAAGATAATAATAATAATAATAACGATGAAAATGGGTCAAAACTCCAGGAACCGAATGAATGAATGAACGCGTACTATTGCACTGTTAGTTAATAGCTGCCGTGTTGTTGTTATTGGGGGCTATCGAGCGGCTTATGGGCTTTCTATACACGCATCTAGTGGGATAACTTAATCGACGCGTGCCGCTGCAGCACAGCAATGCAATAATACGCGTTCATTCATTCGTCTTAAAATATTGGTGAAATAAAGACAGATAATGCCTTATTTAGAGGCTGTATTGTCAATGCCCTGTTCTCTCCCGTTATATGGATATATGCGGATCTCGAGTAATCTAAATATCTTTCGAAGGACGAAGACTTTCACCAAACTGTTATCGTGAGTAGATGTATTTTATGCCAGAAATAAGGTCCAGGTGTAAGAAAAACAAAACTTTCCCTTTAATAAGAAATACTAAGATCATGGAAGATTTTTAAAAAAATACTATTCAAAGTGAAGAAATGCACTCAGGGAGAATCCGATTTCTGCTGATTGGTGGTGTGCAGAAACTCCAGATTCCACTTATTCTCCTGTTCTCAGAATTTTATTCAACCAAGTTAGAAAACCAACAGAACTCTTCATAGGATGCAACAAATACCCCTGTGGGATCTAATCCCCCTTTCAAACGGCTTGGTTTCCAACAGAAGCAAACATCAGAACATATGCAACAACTGCCAAACAGCCTCATAGAAGCATATTCTTCCAGATGTGACTAGCAGTAGATGACAGAAAAAAAAAACTAGCAGCCGACTAACCAAAAAACTAAGTACCAAAGCTTAGCTATGAGCACAATAATTCCACAAAACGGCTCTATTTTGATGTTCTTCATCCAGTCATGCAAGGATAATAATGTGCCAGAGTGAACGAGGACTGATAACCAAGGTCCGTTGTCCTGGAATTAACATCCAATCCTCCCATTTGAAAATTACACCATGCCTCATCTACGCCCCTCAAATGACATAACAGGACAGAGCTGAACTCTTACTAGCTACATAGCAAGTGTTTTACAGACACAGAAGTCTCATGTGACACAAGTACCACATACACAGTCTGCACTCTATGTACGATTAAACAATTATACCATACTACTCATCAAGAGCTTCCACGGCAAACATAGCTTTCCTGACCCTTTTACAACGTGCTCTTAGCAACTTGGAAACTTGCTGAAGATTTCACTCTTGTCGGTTTCATACACATACACACACCCATCAATGTACATTAGCACTCAAACACAACCCAATGAACCCACTGAGCTGGGTGCCATATCATATTAGCACAAGAACATCTTCCCACCTACCTTGCTGAGAGGAGCGGTAGGATCCCAAGGGCCTCTGGGACATCATGCCGTTTCCTTGACTGCCCTGACCCATCATGCCCATTGCCTGCTGTCCCTGATAATGTTGGCCCCCAGCCTGGACTGAGGAGTAGTGTGGGTTGGCAGATTGTTGGTGCATCATGGAGACTGGGAGGGAGGTGGGATTATTGGGGGAAGGATCTTAATCATTCAACTCGGTCGACATGTTAGCATTCACTACACAGCAGTCTCAAATGTGACCCTGGCACAAAGGTTTGTGATTAAGCAAATAAATAAATGTGGGGGGAGATCCATAGTGATCAGGACACAGGGAAAAGCCAAAACAGTTCCACAGCTGCCAGGGTCTTAAAGACAAAAAGATTTGAAGTAACACTTTCAAGGTGTTGCTCAGAAGTATAAATGCAAACAACAACAAAGAAAAGGGGAATAAACATATATACAACTAAAATACATGGACATCCAGAGGGGGAGTGGCTGCATCTCAGAGTAAGGAGACAGATTTTAGGAAGACTTGAAAGCAAGAACAGAGTAGGCAGGACATCTCTCCGATGAACTGAATGTGGAATTTACTGACTACAGAAATGAAAGTAAAAAGTTTTAAGTTAGATCATGGGGGCATTGGTCATGAATACATTAGGAAGTAACTCAAAAAAATGCCCAACTGTTTTATTCTGAGCACTTTCATTTCGTCTAAGTGACAGATTTTACATCAAACTAAACAACAAAAATAATCTCGCATTTTTAATAGTATGGGCTTTGCTGTGCTCAGTTCGTAAGCCTGAGAGAGTTCTCCTCTACAACGATGATGTATGACCCTGCGTAATATGCTAATTAAAACAGAATGTAATGAAGTGTCAGTCTCATAAACCAATGTTTAGTTCAGAATAGAACATAGAACAAGTGAGACATTTTGATATTTTAGTTAAAAATATTAGGGCCTCTTGAATTTGAAGGTGGCAACACATCTAAAAAAAAAAAAAAAAGAGTTGGAACCGGGCCGTGTTTTCCACTGTGCAGCATCCCCCCTTCTTTTAACAACAGCCATAAAATGTGTGGGAACCGGAGAGACCAGCTGATGGGCCTTTGGGAGAAGAATATGGTCCCATTATTGTCTCTTGTCTGATATACAATTCTAGCTGCTCAACAGTCAGGGGTCTTCTTTGCCTTTTTTTTGCATTTCATGATGAGCCAAATATCTCCATCGAGTAACAGTTCTGGCCTGCCAGCTGTCCAATGATTCGCCATTTTGTCCAGCAAGAGACGATTCAGGTTTGTCGGGTGCTGGAGCTGCCATCAGATCAGAGGCCAGATACACCCTGGATGGGTCACTTGTCCATCACAGAGATGAACAAGACAAACAACCATGCCCACTACACTCTTGGGGTTGATTTAGAATCACCAATTAACCCAACATGCCTGTTTTTGGATTGTGCGAGGAAGTTGGAGTAGCTGGAGAGAACATTTAAACTCCACACAGAAAGGCCCCAGCTGAGATTCAGACCGGAAACCTTCCTACTGGGAAGTTGTTAACTACTACACCACCCTGCAGCCCAACATGTGCAAACCATTGCATTGTCTTAGTTTACATTTTACACAGCCACTTCTTTTAAAAATTGGAGTTGTTTTAAATTAGCCCAATTCCTACTGTTTGAACTTGTCTACACCTGGCTCACCTTGGCTGGACTGCATGTTGAGGTTGCTGCGTGAGGAGGAGGAAGAGGATGAGCACGTGGCAGAAGAAGAGGAGGAAGACCCATAACCAGGCCCGGGGCCCTGGATCATGCTGCCCTGGGAGGAGGGTGAAGCATGGCTGTAGCCGGAGACCAAACTACCATAGCTGCTGCTGGAGGGAATAGTCGACTGCACCTGACCAGACTGTTGCATGGGGGCATGGCTGGGGCCTGATGACACACATGCACAGTCAGAGCAGCCAGCACATGTTCGCATGTGGTGCCACATCATGTTTATCATGGTCCCACATTCAGTTCATCCTAAAAGGAAGCTTGCGTGGTTGTAAAATTGTTGAGTGACGAATGCTAAAGACGCAGGTTGTAATTAATTAGAGCAGAGAGAAAGAAGAGGTCGCGGTAGCTGCAAGTGAATCCAGCTGTCCATGGCTTAACACAAATGGACAGATATCTGCAAGCATTGGGGTGATATAGAAGAGGTGCACTGATACAGATAGAATGGGCTTTCATGCAGTAAAAGCCAGGATCAGACAAGCACACAAGTCACGGTACACAAAGCAAACTGTAACTGTGTGACTCCATAGCAGTTTTCTGGCTTTATGTGGAAACAATGCTCAGGTGGACCAAAGTTTAACAGTAAAATGCACATTTGTAAATTACTCTCACCATTGCTCATTTGACTCTGCATCATGGATGTGGGGGGCAGTCCTGGTGCCATGCTGTCATTAAGGTTGCTCGGAGCATGTCCCCCACTCTGGCCCATCCCCCCAGGAGCCATGGACGAATTGTGAGTTGGAGGCTAAAAAAGGAGAAACACGCTGTATCAGTTATTTGCAGTAGCAGTCACAACTGCATGAATTTGAATTTCCCTTTCTTTCTTTTGCTCATGTCTCATTTGACTCATTGAGTCTCCCATTAATCTACAGCACTGCAGGCTTCTGAAACCACACAACAAACTTACCGCAGGTAGTAGAGACTGCATGTTCTGATTTGAATCTGCTATTGTTGCCAAGTAAACAAGATTCCTGTGCAGAATCTGCTGATACCTGTCAAAGAGGAAATTTCGCACAGCTTTACACGTGCCAAATGTGACCTTTACAAGGCACTATTAGGAATAATACATGAGACTTACTGCGTGCATTCAGCTGTCTTGCCTTTGCTTTGGCAATCCATAATACATTGTATTAAATGATGATTTTCATCCAGCATCTTTAGGAGACATAAACAAAATTTCAGTCCACAGCATCTCAAATGCATGGAAAAATGTCCATTAAAATACGCCGTCCATGCATTGTTCTCCTGTTTTCTTAAGAACTCTTGGAAAAAATTTCTGGGTCACTTTTTTCTCCTTCTTTGATAATAATCATGATGGAGCCAAACTGGGATGCATGACTGGGTTGGTTTAATTAAAGCAGAAAACGGTGTCTTCGAGGAAACTGCCAGACACCGACAAACCCAGCAAAGGTGTTGTGCTTTTAAATTCCTGGAAAATAAGTCTCACAATCTAAAGCCGACTCCTAAATATTATTATTCGTCCGACAAGAATCAGTGAGAATACAGCGTCACCGGGAAACTTGGATCCAGCCTGAGCTCAAAGCGGTTCACCACCGCCGTGGCTTTGTTTGGTTCGCACCTTCAGTTGACAGCAACGTTGCAATACCAGTTGCCATTTCTTTGATGTTCGCCACAAGCCACTTTCTCTGCACGGAAGGTGGATCGCTCACACTCCCGTCCACATCGAAATATCTACACATAAATGACGCGACGCTTTATGGTTTTTTACCTTTTGAATGGTTTGCTGTGTCACCTCCCCTTTACTCCTGGGGCGCACCGATGAAAACGCCACCGACATTTTGTCATATGGGAAATAAAAGCGCTCCTTTTATTCTAATATTTATTATCTTGAGCGCAACCCTTCTATTTGGCAACACAGTATCTCCATTACCGGGAAGTAGGGGGGCTGTCAACGCCATGATGTGCGTCTCCAAGGCAGGCAAATTG